>NC_089842.1:14396429-15020179 GCF_035609145.1 Eleutherodactylus coqui
CACCTGCAGCCGCTCGTCTGATTGACGCGCCGCTCGTCTGATTGACGCGCCGCTCGTCTGATTGACGCGCCGCTCGTCTGATTGACGCGCCGCTCGTCTGATTGATGCGCCGCTCGTCTGATGGCGCCGTGTATAATCTAATGCTTTTACTCCCTGCTGTTCTCAGCTTATAATGCGGCTGAACTGTCAAGACTTGTATCCTGCAGTTTTCCCCTGCTGTAGACGCCATCTCTAATTCTCAGTCCTCTCTGAGCTGGACGGTGTAGACTGCTGCTATGTCGTCCCCATACACTGCACACATGGCAGAGCGGCATCTCTAATTTGGCTTGTAGCTGTGAGTGTGACTTGCCCAAGAGGCTTGTGTGCTACTCGCATTGGACAGCACACAGACGCCAACCGGTGTGATGTACGGACAAGGCACGTCAGGTCCTCTTTGCCTGTGAAATGGAGAGCACTCACCTCTCCCGTGGCCCCGGTTCCTTCATGTGCTGGCAGCCGGCGCATGCGCAGAGCGGAGCTGGCGGACGGTGAGTGACGTTTCTGTGCGGCCAAATCGTGGCCGTCTGCATAGGGTTTGGTTTGTTAACGCAATCCTATCGTAGCTTCCAGCAGCGGAAATTACGCCGTCTGCAGGCGGCCTTTGTCTGAGCTGGTGGGTGTAGACTAGCTGCTATGTCTCCATACACTGCGCACACAGGAGAGCGGATCTCCTTTGGCACTTGTGGGTTATCTGTCAATACTTTTTTAAGATTGCGTTTTGGTGCCTCGTGTGGCACAGAGTGTTAAGGCAGCAGTATGCAGTCCTTGGCTCTCGCTCACAACCTGAAGGTTATGAGTTCCATCCCCCATTGTTCAGGTAGTCGGCTCAAGATTGACCAAGTCTTCAATCCTTCCAAGGTTGGTAAAACCGCTGTCAGAGTAGTATTCAAAGTGTTAACAGTTCCGACACGCGGCTCGTCGGAACTGCTGCCACCGGTTGTTCGGGGGGCCCGTACAGTGTCCCGCGATCTTGTAAGATCGCGGGACGCTGTGCGGTTGCTAGGCAGCCGGGGGGGCCTTTCAGCGGGCCCCAGGCTGCCTAGCAACTGCACAGTGTCCCGCGATCTGACCTTGATGGAAGCCTGTCTGGTCCTTGCACAGTATGATGTAAGGCTATATATAATGATGTAAGGCTATGGCATTATATCATACTGTGCAGAACAGATTGTTCGCATCTTGCGATGTTCGTAACTCGAACATTCGCAAGTAGGAGACTATCTGTACTTAGCTCTCTCTCTTTTTTTTTTTTCCCTCTCTCCATTCTATCCATAGATGTCTGTGGGTTACTGGAGACCCCCAACACACACATTCGTTTTCTTTTAACCTGCTTGCTGGGGGCTAACCGCACTCTTATGTTGCCTCCGTTTTGCGTATAAAATTCATGTTTCCTGGACTGACTTTGGGTCTTCCGAACTCCAAGCATCATACACAAATTCCGTAGGTAAATTGGAGGCAACCTAAGCCATTTTGGTTAGCCCCCTTACTGGAGATGGGCATCGCTTGACAACAGGTAGTTGGCAGCAAGTTAGAAGGGAGACCCCTAGTGGCCAGTGTCAGGGCTTTTCTCGCACAAAAATAAAGGGCTACTCCCGTTAATTTTCTTTTCATTTGATATATGTTTTAGTCTTCCCTTGTTTAGTTATTCCTTTTCATATGAAATATCTGGAAACCTTCCCCTCAGGTGATCGTGCGATTTCAACTTTGACCACCTGAGAATTACTTGGCTTTATGTATTTTCAAACTAGTCAGTTTCTCATGCTCTGACTTTGTTTATGGCCTGTAGCTTGCCTTCAGCAGAGATGGTACAGTCTCTAGCTAGTCATGTCATGCTGTGCTGATACATAATAGGATTAATAGCACAGAATAGTGAAAGCAGAAATCTCAGCATCAAGATGGTGCCTGATAAGCATGAGACAGGAGGCTGCACTGCATGAAAGTGTCTGTGAAATACAATGGAGACCTCCAGAGTGTGACAGCCAATTGGATAAGGGGGGCAGAGGTGAGAAAATGGTTTTGTTGGAGTGGCCCTTTACCTTAAATGATCACATAAGCGCAAGTTATCTCAAAGTGCAGTGACCGTTTTTAAAGCTAAAAAACTGATAACCTCTCCAGAATTTCGGACACTTGAGGGACTGGAACAGATTCTGTGTTGGTGTCAGTGTATATATATAATTTTTTTTTTCTTTCTAGGAAATAGATCGACGATTGGAGAAGAAACTGCGGATAACACAGAGGGAGCGGTAAGGACTTCCACCTTTCTAATGATGTATTAGGAAGTTAAGTTTGGCCCCCTATATGTACTTAATATTTATGGTAGTTTAGCTGCTCCAGATTATCAGTGTTTGTGGCCCCCATCACCGCTCTACTGTTTATAGAATGGCTCTACATAACCGTACTGTCACATTGTAAATGCTTATCCTGTACTGATCCTGAGTTACATCCCGTATTATACTCCAGGGCTGCACTCACTATTCTGCTGGTGGAGTCACTGTGTAAATACATTACTTATCCTGTACTGATCCTGTGTTACATCCTGTATTATACTCCAGAGCTGTACTCACTATTCTGCTGGCAGAGTCATTGTGTACATACATTACTTATCCTGTACTGATCCTTAGTTACATCCTGTATTTGACTCCACCAGCAGAATGAGTGCAGCTCTGGAGTATAATACAGGATGTAACTCAGCATCAGTACAGGATAAGTAATGTATGTACACAGTGACTCCACCAGCAGAATAGTGAGTGCAGCTCTGGAGTATAATACAGGATGTAACTCAGGATCAGTACAGGATAAGTAATGTATGTACACAGTGACTCCACTTGCAGAATAGTGAGTGCAGCTCTGAAGTATCTGTGTACATACATTACTTATCCTGTACTGATCCTGAGTTACATCCTGTATTATACTCCAGAGCTGCACTCTATTCTGCTGGCGGTGTCACTGTGTACATACATTCAAAAAGTTGAAATGTTGGCACTTGCACAAAAATTGTGACTTTTGTATGTCAGGTTTCGGTCATAAGAAAATTGATTCCTTCTGTCTTGACTCCACCAGCAGAATAGTGAGTGCAGCTCTGAAGTATAATACAGGATGTAACTCAGGATAAGTAATGTATGTAGATGGTGACTCTGAACTGTTCATGTAAATTTGTGTTTATAGTATAATTGTGCTAGTTAGAAGAAACGTTCGTCAGTTTACATGGGGGTTGGGGGTTTTCACACACTCGGCAATACTTGGGTCCTCCTGGCAGTCAGTGCAGTCAGCGTCGTGAGGTGTATACTGGAAAGCTGCCTCCTGGTCTGACTGCTTTCCTGGGTCGGAGCTCTTTATTACATGAGTCATAGTGTTACAATTACACAGCTGCTTAATTATGTTTTCGTGCCACCAGTCCACCTATTACATGTCTGCTGTGCCAGTTCTTTATATGGTGATTTCCAGGTTCTGTTCTCATTTCTGTTATGTTGTCTGCAGCAAATCAAAGTCTCCACCCAAAGCGCCGGTGGTTATTCAAGACGACTCTCTCCCGGCCGGTCCACCTCCACAGATCAGAATCCTGAAGAGGCCTACAAGCAACGGACTGTCCAGTAACCCCCATGCCAGCAGCCGGCCAACAGTGCCCGTGAAGTCCCTGGCACAGAGGGAGGCGGAGTACGCAGAGGCCAGGAAACGTATCCTCGGCAGCGCTAGTCCAGAGGAGGAACAAGAGAAGCCAATTGCTGACAGGTGAGGGGTCGGTGTGTGTGGCGGGGACTGTCTTACAAACCTGATTGGATTTTGTATTTTGATCGCCTCTCATCTGCAGTCTGCCCGTTAAGACAGCATGTGATAAAGTGCGGGATATACTGTATACAACACTAGTAATGGTTTGTAGCGCTTTTGTCCGCCGTGAGCACTAATGGGGGTGGTCGTACAGATCAGATGTAGGTCAGCGGTACTATAATTTTATGTAATGTGAATGTTGGGGACTCTTTCCCAACAACAGATGTCCGCTGGTGGATACTTTTTATTCTCGGGGAGTTAATGCTCCTCTGTTACTGGCATTTTCCTGCCCCACATTCAGGAAACCACCACATTCGGCTGAGCATGCATGTATATGGGGGGAAGGTCCGATAAGATGGCTGCCGGACGACATTTGCTCAGGCATGGACATACCAAAAGTGCTCGGCCCCTCCTGTTAGTCTATGATTTGCCAGTCTGTCACTTATATGATGCTTACAGCTCCACAGAGTCTCCCTTAAAGGGGTTGTCTCGCGCCAAAACGGCTCTTTTTTTTTCTTCTTTCAATAGGCCCCCCCGTTCGGCGCAAGACAAACACAAGGGATGGGTTAAAAAAAAAAGTTTAGTACTTACCCGAATCCCCGCTCTGCGGCGACTTCTTACTTACCTTACCAAGATGGCCGCCGGGATCTTCACCCACGATGCACCGCGGGTCTTCTCCCATGGTGCACCGTGGGCTCTGTGCGGTCCATTGCCGATTCCAGCCTCCTGATTGGCTGGAATCGGCACACGTGACAGGGCGGAGCTACGCGATGACGCGTTGAAGGGGGCGGAGCCAGAACGCCGCTCGTGCCGAGACCCAAGAGAAGGGAGAAGACTCTTCTGTGCAAGCGCGTCTAATCAGGCGATTAGACGCTGAAATTAGACGGCACCATGGAGACGGGGACGCCAGCAACAGAGTGGGTAAGTGAATAACTTCTGTATGGCTCATATTTAATGCACGATGTATATTACAAAATGCATTAATATGGCCATACAGAAGTGCTTAACCCCACTTGCTTTCTCGGGACAACCCCTTTAAGTGATTGGAGCCCTGCAGTCCCTGCACCCCCGCTGACCCAATCATCACTCATGTCTCTGATAAATTGGGTAGAACTTTACACCTGTTCACACTAACTCTTAGGCCTCCTGTCCACAGCTTTCACTGCGTTACCCACGGTGATTATCAGCACGTGGGTAACACAATGAACGCTTTCCGTAGGATAACTATGGAAAGCGCAGCCTGATGGACACGAGCAGAAAACTGCAGCCTTTTTTTTGATCGTGTATAAAAGTCGCGGCATCGTAATGGTAGGTTCATCGCAGAAAATCGCGGTGACAAAGTGTTCTGCGGCGGAAATCCGTGGGGGTGTATCGCAACGCCTATGCACAGTCGGCCCAAAGGATGACTTCTTATCGATGGGCTAATAGTCCCATGTTGGGTTTATATCGTGTCTCACCTTCCCTGTGACATCCCCTCTCTTTGATCTGAATGCAGTTTTTTTTTGTATTTCAGGCCTCCTGTCCGAATCAGCCAGTCAGAGGACAACAGACCATCTAGTAACGTGATCCGGCAGCCACTGGGTCCCGACGGTTCACAGGGTTTCAAACAGCGCAGATAGATATACCTGGAGAATGACGCCATGGGCTGCTCCGGCCTGTCACACCAATGGACACGAGCAGAGGGAGTCGCCTCATTTACTTGCACTTTGATGACCTTTTGCTCCGCCCACTGTGACCTTAAACCCCGTGCACTGTGACCCCCATCTTCCGCCACCCCTGTAGCTCCGACCACTGTGACTGGCACATCGCCACATGCTGCCCCAGGTCTTATTGCAAGGGAGAGCATGTCCATGTGCAGTAGATGGGTGGGGAGGGAGCAGGCAGAGTTGGGGGCGCCCCGTGCCTGCAACTGCCACTTCTATGGAAGTTACCGCCAGCAATAACAATATCTGTTAGTCCTGTCTCTGGGGGGAAGCGGGTCTCATGTCCCCCTCCTCCCCCTCTTGTGAGTTTCCTTTGAGTGCATGTCTGCCTCCTCTCGCTCCATGAGGATTGGTTCCCTTCTCTCTTCAGGTGTAGTGTGCATGAGCGAGTTTTAATTGTTTCATAAGAGATTATTTTAACAGAGAATTTCTAGTATTGTAGAGTGCACTGAGCAGCCGCCATCGCTGGATGTTCTGTTATCGGGTGCTTCAGGACCAGCCGGTTTTGGGTAAGGACAGGTGGGCATGAGCTGCCGATGAAGCAGGGAGAGGTTAATGCCTGTGCTGTCCCTGGAGGCCAGGAATGTAGGAGAGCAGACGGTTGTCTTTGTTTCTGCACGGTTTGGCGGATGCTGTTGCTCTGCGTAGTGCTGACATGACGGATGCAGTAGTTTGATGCAAGCAGTTGCTCTGAGTCTGTATAGCATGGAGGTGGCAATGATGTAAGGACTTGTGCAGGTGACCTCGTGTAGAGGGGGGTGGAGTCTATTCTGACAGCTACGGAATGGAGGTGACGCTTCAATGTCCGTTTTTTTTGGCTGCGCACTGAACCAGATAAACCTCGTAGAATTCAGATCAAGTCCATGTTCAATAAAGCTAAGTGTCTGTTTTATCCAGTTTGTCACATAACTGCGCTGCCCGTTCCGACCCATGAAATAGTCACCTGGACGGACAGTGAGGCGTAGAGCACGCTGTATTCTCTCGCTGAGTTGTGTATATTTTAGGGGCATTTTTTTCTTTTTTTTTTTTTGTAATAATCATGGGCTTTACGTGTAATTATCCCTGAACGGTGGAGTGAAAAACTCCAGGAACCCGCAATGCCAAAATGCCCCCACTGGCCGCTAAGTGTCCACTTTCTTCAGCCTATGGTCTGCAAGGTAAAGTGAAGTCTAGGGGAAAGTGGAAAGACTAAGGTGCCTTATATAAGACGAAGCTACTGAGCATTCCCCCCCCCTCCCCCAAATGGATGTTGTTGTGATCCCATCTGCCAATCTCATACATTACAGAGTACATTGCATTAAAATGGACCCGTCACCTACGACGCTGCAGCCGGCCATATTTGTTGCACTGACGCCATCAATGGATTAATTGTGCAGTGCTGGACATCATCCACAGCTGCTCCACACACGGGATGGGTCCATTTTTATTAAATTGCAGTTTTTCTAAAAAAAAAAAAAAATCTCCTAATCTGTGAATGTTTTAGTAGCTCTTTTATATAAGTCAGAGTTTTGTAGTAACTAATTAAGCTTCAGGAATGATATCGGCCTTAACCCCATAAACAAGAATGTAAAACAACTTGTCAGTGTTCCATTTACATCTTGTCATACTCTGCGTCTTCAGTTACGCCTGCAGATCTTCACTTACCTGCGGGTCTTCACTGATGTCTTGCATTCTAGTCAGCTCCAGAGCTGCAGGTCTTACTAGTGCCTCTTGTGTTTCACAGCTCGCTGCTGCCCCTAGTGGTTTTGTCTGTACAGTGCATACCCTGCTATGTTGCCCTGTTGTGGCTGTATAGCGTTAAAGTAGACGTTAATCCTTTGGCACGCAGCACAGCGGAGTGTAGTGCACTATGCAGTCCTGCGAGAGCCGACAGATTCCTAGTCACAGGCAGAATGGTGACTTCTGCTCTGGATGTGACTGGAGTACAAACCAATGTAACAGCGGAACTCTTGATGCTGCTCTGGAGGTGACTATAGCATAAGACATGATTTATCTCGGGATCTGTACAGGATAAGTAAAGCAGTTGAGTCTCTGATATGACAACTTATTGTGCAGCTGTGGTTTAAAGAGGTATTCCGGTCTAAAGGATCTTTCCTCAATCACTGGATAGGTGATAAGTGCTAGATAGTTGGATGCCTGACCACTGAGTTCACCACCAATCGCCACGATGGGGGACCCAGATTACCCACCACCACAAGATGGCAGGACTTTGAAATAGGTGTGCACCCTGCAGCTCCCCTCAAAGTCTGACACTGACAGTCTTAGCCGTGTCATTGGTGGGGTCCCAGCGGTTGGACCAATCCAGTGGTTAGCTAAAACATGCTTTAGACCGGAAAACCCCTTTAACAGGGTTTCCTGGGACTACAGTAGCGGAGACTATCTAAAGGACAGATCAATATTTAATTGGCGGGATCTACTGCTCAGGTGCCCCGCCGATCAGTTGGACTCTTCATGTGATGCCACTTTTATTGGTCACATGGCCGGAGAACAGCTCAATCCTATTCAAGTGCAATACCAGGCATGGACTGAAGTGACAGCTGCGCCCACCCAAGTGTTGCTGTCACTTCAATCAGGTCATCAGGGGACCCCCACCGATCAACTGCTGATGATCTCCTTAAGATAGGTCATCAATTATGTAGTCCTGGAAAAACCTTAAATATGATTTACCAGTAACATTAACATTTCGGTCTGGGGAAATGCAGTAGAGCTGAAGTAGCGATCCCGGGCTGCACGCTGCGTGTAGTTGTTACCGTCAGGCCCTCCTGACTGACGAGAGTATTCTCAGTATTGCCAGCGACTGTCCTGCCGGAGGGGGCGGGGGTGTAGTTATCACTTGTTTTATTCCATTCTTGAACTTCCTGTGTTTCTGGAGGGCAGCGCTGCTCCCCGGGAAATAGAGATGTTTACAGAATCTGGCAGATTAATTTCCCTCTTTCTAAATAAACGAGTGTTGTACGATTTACAATTTTGTACGTTTCTGGCCTCTGTATGTTTTGTGGTGCCGTCACGTTTGCTGGATGATGCGGAGTTGTAGATCTAACACCTGAATCTGCGTCATCTCGCCCCTAAACGCACAGCAGGCTGCTTTTTTTTTTTTTTTGGCGCTCAGGTTGGTTATGAGCTGCAGCAAACATGGACTCCGTCCTCACCAACATGTCGCCATCTCGTTACACCGGTGCCTTTCTCAGCGGTTTCGCCACTAGGTCGCAGTTGTGTGCCGTATTCCTGACATGTTTGACCCCACACAGTCCTGTCTTCCTTGGTAGCACCTTCGAGGCCTGGAGATAACGACCGGCCGGGAAGAGTTTCCTCGATCATTGATGGACTTGTCACTTCTTACTGAGGACGTGGTGAGGGGTAATAATCCGAGGCTCTCAGGATGGTGGAGTATGACGGCTTTCTGCATAGTTTTATTTTCTGGGACTCGGACCTGTCAGAAATGATGCTCTAACTTACTTGGCGAGTTATCTTCCTCCCTCGCTATGATGATATGACTGTTACGACGCTATATCTGACATGAGGCTCATCCTTGTATCGGAAAGCCTCATTCACACTTGTGTATTTTAATCACTGTTTGTAAACCAAAGAGTCCAAATAAACAGAAGTACAGTGACGTGCCAAAAATCATGGGACGGCAGGATGTAAACTGATCATGGAGTGGAATTACCTCAGGTAACGCCAGGATAGCATTTGTTTTAAAGGCCAAGCATGGTCACACCTGTGTAAGTTATCTTGTCAGTGAGGTTGAGCTCCGGCCAGCGTACTCATGGCGAGGCGACATGAATTACTGACGATTTTTGTGTTTTAAGAAAAGTTTATTTGTTCCTGTTAGCTTGTTGTAAAATATAATGGAAAATAACTTTCATTTAGAAAAAAAAGCTTGCTTTTGTGGTCAGGACATAGATTATTAAAAATATATGATTTTGAATTTCGAATGTTTTAAGGACCTACACAGTGAGAAAAGAAATTACTTACAATCATGAGCCAAAGTCCTTATACATTGCAGATTATGTCCATACAGGTCAAAATTAACGAACATGTCTGGTTCTTTGCGATTGATGATTGAGGACTTGGTCACTTTCACGTACCGGCCCCCAGATGTAGTCACCCATATTCTCGTTGTATTGTCCTTGATAGCGACGCTCAAACTGTTGCATATCTTGGTGGAACCTTCCGCCTTGTTCTTGAATTTATATGGATGAGCATCCAGGATATGAACCTTGAGCGACATCCTGCAGCCCATAACGGGGTATTACTTCACCATCGTTTCCACCAACTCCACGTAATTGTTTTTGTGATTTCCCAAGAACCCCCGAAACGTGGCAACAAAACTGTTCCAAGCTGCTTTCTGTACTTCTGTGAGCAGGTCAGGAAATTTCGGACATTCTATGGCCCACCTTGATTGGTGGTCCCACAAAGATGCCTGCTTTTACCTTTGCCTCAGTCAGCTTCAGGAAGAAGTTTAGTAGAGGTTTCATCGCTGTAGATTCTTTATGTAGAGCCGTGAAAAACTGTTTTCATGTGAAGAGGTGGCATCAGAATCATCTCAGGATCTACTAGGGGTTCCCAGTTGACGTTGCTTCGTCCAATAGTGAAGTCAATACATTCAGGCCAATCGTGGATGGTAGTGTTCAGTTTTGGCTCTGCTATCCCAAAGATGGCAAGGAAACTTTGTGAAACCACCTTTAAAGACCCATTAGGAAAGCAACCATCTTGAAGTCTCCAATTACCTCCCATCCATACTGATCGTACTTCAGAACTTGCAACAGGAATTTGACACTACTGTAGTCCTCCTTGAGTGAGCCACTAGAAGGGATGGAAGTTGATTTCCATTGTGGAGCAGAACTGCTTTCACTCTCTTTGGAAGAACGGTTGCTGAAAAGGCACCAATCCTGTGCGTTACAAGGTGTCCTAGTTGTCACGTCATGGCAGTAACAGAGTCCCATCTTGAAGGGTAAAGAAGGCAGAAGGCATTTGATGATGTTTTCTTTGACTTGTAGCTTGCACGCTATTGTCCAGCAAGTTCCACTGTTCCAGCCTGGATGGCAGAATTTCTTCTTTAGCTTTTGTAAGACTAAAGATCTCCTACCAAATCATTACCATCCTTCTGGTTTGGGTAGTCTGGTCTTCTGTCCTCTTCGCCGGCATGGAAGGGATCAGTTGCATCTGTACTGTCTGAGTTGATGTTTTCTGAACACGTCTGCACACTATGCATGCTCTGTGGAGGCGTTGGAATGGAGAGATCAGAGCAATGCGGTACCGGGGCCATAGACAAAGGCATGTTTGGATATGTCACCACAACTGCATTTTTTTCCACTTCGACATTTGGAGGGGTTGGCCATGCAGAAATAGCAGTTGGTGGAATGACCAGTTGGTTCCTGCCAAATTCTTGGTATCGCAGCTGAACTGAGGTGCCCATGACTATCGCCCACAGCCATCCTAAAATATGCTTTGTAGGATGCATTCGTTTTTGCCGTTGTTGCCAAAGAGCGCTTCTTTGCCCGTGTTTTGTTGAACTCTCTGCATACAGAACAGAAAGCATCCGCAGGATATCTACAACCTCTTGATGTGATACTTGATTCAAATCACCAATTTATCTACAGATGTAAAAATAAAAAAACTAGCATATTAGCATACAAAATAGTTACTGTACCCGTATAATCAGGAATCTGCACTCTACATGAAATCTTAGTCAGCAATGTGGCAATCAAAGTTTTGGCTCAATAACTGTTAATTTGTTATTCAAATAATGTGAAAATACCACTGATTTCCTGGACGCACCAAAAAAAAAGAAACTTTTGTTGCCTTGTCAGAGTTAAAATGAGGTGTGATGGTCTGTGCCAGACGAACACGTGAGGGCCGGGAATACATCATAGGCAGTGCTACCACCCACAGTGAATAACAATATGAGACATGCCACTCTGAATAGACAAGCAACTCTGGCACATCTCACATCCATGTTTAACCCTTTGCAATCCAATTTTGGATTCAGGGTTTCCTAGGGGTTTTTCTCTTTCTGCCATTATACAATCGTGCCACCTGCGGGCTAGAGACAGTACTGCGGTATTGGATATGCTGGAGAGGCCCCAACAGAGCGGCCAGTAATCTACAGTATTAAACATGGCCATATAAGGGCTTGTTTTTTGCAGGACAAGTTGTATTTTTTTTTATGGGGAATCCTTTCTGGGTACATGTACTGTCACTTTTTTTAAAGGGGGTGCTGAAGGAAAAAAAATTCTATTTTGTTTTTTTTGGACTTCATTTTTCCAACGTTCAGTGTGCAAAATAATGTGATAACATTCTTTTGCTCAGCATGATTCTGCCATCCCAAGCTAATGGGGCGGCCTGCACACTTGTCTGACACGATCCAGCATTCATGGGATGTGGTGGAGATCCTGCAGCAGGTCCCATGCTGATGTACTACCATTTGTTGGTCCTTTCAACCTTTTGCTCACCTATTCTGTTTTTTTGTAAGTCACTATTTTTGTTCAATAATTGCTTGTCTACCTGGCAATGAAGGGGCGTGCTGGAACGATCTCCGCCCTGTCCTGCCTCCATTCACTAGCGATCGGTCCACACCTGAACTTATCGCTGGGATGATGGGTCGGGCAGCTGCTGCTCCATCACCTCTACAGATCTATTCCATAGGTTCTGCTCAAGGAAGAGACATCTCCATGGCCTCGGTGCGGTGAATGAGAATTGGGTTGTGGAACGTGCAGACATTCTACCACAACGTCCGGCACAGAGTTAAATGGGATCTCGCCAAACTTCATTCACAGATGGGAAAATAAATTGCAGCAGATCAGTGGAAATGGCGTTTATTACAGTCGTTGGAATGAGTGAAATATGGGCTCAAACTTGTCACACACACTGATTCAGTTGGAGACTGTGAATACCAGAACTAAACCAGGTACCCCACTCCAGCAGGTCCTCTCTCAAACGAATGTAGGAACACACGGCTCAACATATGTGTCGGCATAAAGTACTGGCGCCATAATCCACAGCTTGCGACGTATTGCGCAGCATGCAGTCCAATATTGGCAAGAACAGTTCCTTGAAGACTGGCTGAGGTCAGCACTACCCCAGTACCAGTGTTGGAGTACTACTTTAGACTCTGCAATAAGGCTACCGCGACCTGAATGCTTTCGTCTGTCCAAATTAGTTAATGAACATTATTGTAGAAAGAACAAGTGATATCAACTGTGTGAAGTCACCACTGTGCTCTTTCTGATGAGCCCAGCCCATTAAGCTTTATTGTGCTAGGCAAAGCGAAAAAAAAGTATATAGGGTCCAGTCATGATTGACCAACACCCCAAATTACACCTCATTGCTGTAAAAAGTAACATCCTACAAAGGTTTAACACGAAGGCCTCCCTCACACAGGCATTCTTGTAAAGCGCTTTGAGCAGTGCTGAAAACGCTGTACTAGGCTCCTATTCATTTCAATAGGGCTGTTCACACAAGGCTGATAACACAGTGTTTCCAACGCTGCTTTGTTGCATGTTCTATTGACCATTTTCAGCTGTGAGTTTCCCATTGAAGTGAAAGGGCTCCGTTTTTAGCACTGCTGAAAACGTGACACAACTTTGTACTGCGTTTTTATAGTGTTAAATGCAGGTTCAGCGAGCCTAAAAAAAGGTTTCCAGCTTCCTTGGCTATGTTCTCAGCTGTGCTAAAAACTCAGCTGAAACCGCAGGCAAAATGCTGTCAAAACACATGCCAACCTGAGGCCTAAGGTGCCACGTGGCACAGCGTATGTAAAAATGCATTCTTTAGTGACATTTTACTGTGTGCAAAGCTGCTTATTTTTATGCAGTAAAAACGTAGGCACGCTGATGTCACTTTTTTTCTTGTCCCCTTCCGGAGCCATAATAATTGGCATAATAAAAAAAAATCCTGTATTACGCGTGCAATTGTGTATTTACTGGGGTTATTTACGTTCCCCATTCATTTCGATGGGCGATTTATGCATGAAATACATGCTTAACCCCTTAACGACCAGCCCATAGTGTTTTTACGTCCTCCCGAAGTGGGCTTTATTCTGAGGACGTAAAAACATGTGTCCTGCAGAGAATAAAGCCCCTCGGGCTGTGGACGTGACAGCTCCATGCTGTCTGTGTCCGCAGGTAGCTGACAGCATGGAACTGTCATCCCGGGCTGTTCAGACCCCCCCCCCCCCCCCCGGCATTGCAATCGGCGCTATCCAATCGATAGCGCCGATCGCAAAAAAGTAAATAAAACTGCAATAAAAGTTAAAGATTCAGCTGCTCTGATGGATCGGATCCATCGGAGCAGCTGAAATTACTCACCGAGGTCCGCGGCACGGCTCCCTGCTGTCCCGATGCTTCGGGCCCCGTAGCCGTCCTTCTGCGCATGTGCGCCAGGCGGCATTACGTAAGCCGCATGCACAGGAGGCCCAGCGCGCGCGGGAGACTTAAAATCTCCCGGCTCCTGTAGGTAGCCGGGAGGCAGGAGATGTCAGCGGTACCGCGATCGCCGTTATACAATGGATAACGGCGATCGCGGAAAAGTGTAAAAAAAGAAAAGCTTCACCTCCCCTCATGGATCGGGTCCATGAGGGGAGGTGAAAATACTCACCTCAGGTCCGCCGATGTCCTCCGGCCGGTGTCGGGACCCCCCCGCTGGCTTCTGCGATGTGGCGCGCATGCGCAGAAGCCGGCGGGCCCGGCAAATTCAAAATCTCCCTGCACCTGGCTGTCACAGATAGCCGAGTGCAGGGAGATATGACTGGGGCCCGCTGTATGCGTTTTCCAGTCATATGATCACCGTTATCCATCAGATAACGGTGATCATATAAAGTTTAAAAAAAGTTTAAAAAGTTAAAGTTTCATCTCCCCTTACGGATCGTATCCGTAAGGGGGGATGAAATTACGTACCCTAGGTCCTGGATTTGTACCCTGGTGGGATGTTGATCCGTGGACCTTACACCAGCTTCGGCGCATGCGCCCGTCAGCATGATGGCGGACACATGCGCAAAAGTGAAATATTGCCCAAGAAATGTAAAATCTCCCTGCTGCTGGCTACCAAAGGTAGCCAAGAGCCTGGAGATGTCACGGGAGCCGCGGTATGCGGTTACTGGTCACGTGATCGCCGTTATCCAATGTATAATGGCGATCACGTAAAAGTTCTTTAAAAAGTGGCAGTTTCATCTCCCCTCACCAATGCGATCGGTTGGGGGAGATGAAACATCTTCTCGGAGGCTTCCGCATTTGAATCCAGATGCGATTATCCTTCATGGACCCTTCCGGCTGCTGCGCATGCGCCCACCGGCAAAAGGCCGGACACATTCGCAGGAGCCGGGGAGCCCAGGAAATTTTAAATCTCCTTGCTCCCAGCGACCAATGGTTGCTGAGTGCTTGGAGCAGTGACCGGGGGCCTCGTTGAGCAGTCCCCGGTCACGTGATAAAGTAGCGAACTAACATTAGGCCGGTCACACATGACCGGAGAGGAATTACGGGTTCTGCATGGGCTTGATCAGCGGTAATCCACGGATCAATCGCATGCATTGGATTACACAATTCCCCCCAATTAGTGGGTCGGAATTACGTAATCCACTCGCAGAAACAGAACACGGCATGCTACATTTTAGTTTCAAAACTTTTTATTCAAGAAGCCAACAGGTTAAGTACAGCATTACTGTTTGTTTCACCAATATTTACCCTCGCAGGGGTTGTTACAGATTGTTCAACATTTTTCTTAAACTGGTATACTTATCACTAAATTGTACTTAGTTAAGTTAAGTGCTCTTAAAGAAGAAATAACTGGTCATTTGTGTCTTCATATGTTTTATCTTTTAAACCAATAAACCTTGACTACATTCAGTTTTGGTCGTCACTCGTTTCTGCTTCGAATCTCGGTTTGCATGCTACATTTTACCGCAGATATCCGCGACCTAGAGCCCATTGTGCTCTATGACCGCAGATATACCCGCAGCCCATATGCAAACACATTGTGTACGGGCTGCGGGTACCCGGGTCATCTCTAAGCGACGGCACGGGAAATATAAACAAAAAACCGCCTGTGTGAGTAGGCTGTTATGCGCAGTACATTACGTGGCCGTACACAGGGTCACAGCCGGGCTCACAGCTGGAATCCGCTGCGGGCCTCCGCAAGCAGATTCCGCCTACGGCTACGTGAGCCCGGCACTATTCAGACCGCTACCAGTAATCCGTAATTTACAAGAAGCCCCGGAAACGCTCGCCTTCCTGCAGTTCCAGGAGCAGCTTGTTGAGCGCCTTCTCTGTGAGACCGCCGCACCGCAGCAAAATTGCAAAGCCTCACAGAGCGCCACTTTTTACACCCCATACCCGCCGCTGAGGTTACGAAATACCCCCCAAAATACATGAGGAGGGGGAATACCCGTTTTTCTTGCCCCATGTGCCCATCCCAACCAGCCTCTGTAATTACCCCTGTCTTCGGACATAAAACGCAGTTTATATTATTACCGTTATCTAATATTTAGGGAATGCCAAAAAAAAAATGGGGGGGGGGGGGGGAGGGATTATTTTTAGGAAGTCAATTTTTTTTCTGTATAAGGGCGCCCACCCACTGGCGTTTTTTTTTTCCCTGCGAAATTCGCAGTATTTTTTTTCTGCAGGGGTCTATGGGACTTGTAATGTTAAAATCGCGATCGCGCAAGCGATTTTGCGCGATCGCGATTTTAACATTACAAGTCCCATAGACCCCTGCAGAAAAAAAATGCTGCAAATTTCGCAGGGAAAAAAAAACGCCAGTGGGTGGGCGCCCTTAGTGGGCAATGGGGCCTGGAATTTATTCAGTTCTGCCCTGAAATCCAGCGGGCATTCCCTCCATTATGGGCCTAGCCATGTGTCCTGTAAGTAGATTAGGGCCACAATGGGTATGTTTCTGAACACAGGACAGACGGGGTATCCATTTTGGGGTGAACGTCTTCATTCCTATGTACACCGTACAAAAAAAACAGTTTTTAAATTGACAAAATTGCCAAACAAATGAAAATCGTAATTTTTTCCCTTTGCTTTGCTTAAATTCATTCAAATACTTTGGGGTCAAAATATGCAGTACACCCCTAGATGAATTTGTTAAGGGGTCTAGTTTTCAAAATGGGGTCATTTGTGGGGGTTCTCTATCGTTTTGGCCGCTCAATGGCTCTACAAGTGGGCAATGGGGACTGGAATTTATTCCGTTGTACCCTGAAATCCAATGGGTGCTCCTTCCATTATAGGCCTAGCCATGTGTCCTGTAAGTAGATTAGGGCCACAATGGGTATGTTTCAGAACACGGGACAAACGGGGGTATCCATTTTGGGGTGAATGTCTTCATTCCTATGTACACTGTCCAAAAAAAACAGTTTTTAAATTGACACAATTGCCAAAAAATGAAAATCATAATTTTTTCCTTCTGCTTGGCTTAGATTCATTCAAAAACTGTGAAGTCAAAAAAGTCATCATACCCCTAGATAAATTCGTTAGGGGGTCTACTTTTCAAAATGGGGTCACTTGTGGGGGTTCTCCATGGTTTTGGTCACTAAATGGCTCCACAAGTGGGCAATGGGGACTAAATCTCCTTCAAGCAAAATTTCTATTCCGAAAGTCACCGGTTGCTCTTTTCATTTTGGGCCCCATTGTGCATACAGACGTAATACTAGGGCCACAATGGATATGTTTCTGAGCACAGGACAAACAGGGGTATCCATTTTGGGGTGCAAGTCTTCATTCATGTGTGTGCGGTACAAAAAAAACTGCTTTTGAAATGACAGAATTACCAAAAAAATGAAAATCGTATTTTTTTTTCCCTTCGGCTTGGCTTAGATTCATTCAAAAACTGTGAAGTCAAAAAAGTCATCATACCCCTAGATAAATTCGTTAGGGGCTCTACTTTTCAAAATGGGGTCACTTGTGGGGGTTCTCCATCGTTTTGGTCACTTAATGGCTCTACAAGTGTGCAATAGGGCCTAAATCTCCTTCAAGCAAAATTACTGTTCTGAAAGCCACCGGTTTCTCCTTTCATTTTGGGCCCCGTTGTGCATCCAGACGTAAGATTAGGGCCACAATGGGTATGTTTCTGAGCACAGGACAAACAGGGGTATCCATTCTGGGGTGCAAATCCTCATTTTCATGTGTACTATAGAAAAAAGTCCTGTCTTTAAAATGACATATTTGCAAAAATATGAAATTTTAGTTTTTCTCTTCTAAATTGCATTGACTCCTGAAAAAAAAACTGTGGGGTTAAAATACTCATGGCACCCCTCAGTGAATACGTTAAAGGGTGTAGTTTTTAAAATTGGGTCACTTGTGGAGGTATCTATCATTTTGACTCCTATGAGCCTTTCCAATCTTGGATTGGTGTAGGAAAACAAAGTGTTCCTCAAAATGCTGAAAAGTAATGTTTAAATTTGTACGTCTCCTAAATGGTTAAAAAAAAACGAAAGTTTTTCCAATGTATGCGCCCAAAATAAAGTAAATGGATGGAAATATAAATCTTAGCAAAAATTTCTATATTATGTTTGCACATATTTGAGATATTGCAGTTGGAAATGTGAAAAAAATGCCGATTTTTTTTTTTATTTTTTTTTATTTTTTTCAAAATTTTCCCAATTTTGGCGCTTTTAATAAATAAACACATCCTATCGGTCTTTTTTTTCCACCTAAATGAAGTACAACATGTGGCGAAAAAACAATGTCAGAATCGCTTGGATATGCAAAACCTTTCTGGTGTTTTTCCATGCTAAAGTGACACATGTCAGATTTGCAAAATTTGGCCTGGTCATTAAGGCGCAAACAGGCTTGGTCACTAAGGGGTTAAATGCTGAAAATTCAACATGTGTGATTTTTGCGTGTGCAATGACTAAGTATGGTCTCTAGGGAATGTCCAGATCCCGCGACTTGTTATGACAGCGGCGTCAGGTCTGCGCTGCTGTAAACTGTTTACACTGGTCATTCATGGGTTAATACAACTTTAACAATCACAAATGCCAGCACTGACTCGCTGGCACATTGCATTACTCACAGATGGTGGCGGCACTACTTACTGATCGGCCCGCAGGAGACATAGAAGTGACTGAAATTAAAGTGAATTGTTCAGAACTTCAATTCTCCGCGTTTTGTCTAATTTCCAGCCTTCCTTCGCGGCGCGGCGTCTTCGCTGTCCGGCAGTCTACTTTTTCTCGTTTTAAAGGGCGTTTGTCTTTAAAAAAACGCTAGCCGAACATAACTCCCTGCAGCCACCAATTCCTTCGTGTATCCCGATTTTCCATTTTGCTTCGCTTCTTTTGATTCCAGTGCTTGTCACATGATCCGCTGCAACGCGTTTTTACCGTTCACACAGACCTCTCATACATTTCTCAGCTTTTAGCTTCGGCCCAGGCACGAATGCTACGTCACTAATGACCACGCGTTCACAGCCCAGGACGGAGAGCAGAGCTCGCGGCCGTGTTCTACTGTGCGCACATTTGCGTGACCAATCACAGGGGACTTCACTGGCCGGATCCAGAAGTGCCGCCGCACCATTAATGGGGACCAAAGTAAATATACAGCGCGGATCAGTGATATACGGTAAGTGCCACCGAGCTGAGATCCATGTAATTGGGAACATACCTACCTCCTTGAATGTAGGCAGTGCGAGCGCTCCCTTGTGGTGGCGCCGCCGCCCGTTATGTTGCACTCGTGGTTTTGGCGTATAAATACTGATGCAGAATAATGACCAAATCCTGCAGTGTAAAAGGGGCCTTCATTTTTCACAATCCTTGTGTTGGCCGCTCTCATATGTGCTTTTTACCCCGATTACCGTAGCGTAATTGTGGTATAACGCTCTAATTGATTTCAATGGAGTCTCGTAGACCTGCGCTTGATCGCGGCATTTTATAACGCTGCCTTTTCTCTTTTACTGCGTTTAGCGCACCTAGTCCCCCATCACAATGATGGGGTGTGCTACATCCCGCTGTTGGAGGCACGAGTTCCAAAACGAAAGTAAAATAGCGGCGTTTTGCCGCCCGCATGTGTAAGAGTGACCTTAAGCTAACTTCACACTAGCGAGCGTGTTTTCGGGGCGTGAACCCCGCCTCCATATTGCGCTTGCCATCCATGTGAAATCATGTGATAACGGCCGTGTATCATGTAGAGATCCTCCGCTGCGGCTGTCAGCCATGGTGGAGGTCCACTGAGTCTCCCATTCTTTTCATAGGAAGACCTAGCCTGTGGCGCGATGCTGCCGCCAGCCCCATTGCCAAGAATGGGCGGTGTGATGCGAGGGCACGCAGGATGACAGAACGTGCCACGATTTGTTTCCCGCAGCACGGTGCCATGCAGGAAAACATCGCTGTGAACGGGGTCCATATTTGTGCGTCTCACTATGCACAAACCTCATGCAAGTCTATTGCCTGCGTGAAACCGAGCGGGGATTCTGTTATCAGGTTCGCGCTGACTGAACCGCGAGCGGCGCGGCCCCCCCGGACAGGGACGCCTTTTAACTCCGTGTTTTGTTCTGGAATGCTGCTGCATTTCAAAATATACCTGGAAGTTTGAGTCTAGTCATGGCGGCGGCCTCACCCCGCCCACTGCGTGCAGACTGACAGCTCTCTCCCTATACACAAGCAGGGGAAGGAGCTGTCAGTCTTGCAGTGGGCGGGGAGAGGCTGGCACAGCCGGCGGGTCAGGGGGGCAGTGCCAACCCGATGACAGAAGTCCTTGTAAGGTGGTCCTTCAGTTCTGAGACCACATTCGGTTCCAGAATCGTCACGTTGCTGTTCTGTCCGTTGCTGCAGGCTTTTTCAGAAGGCGCCCCGCAGGTAAAATTCTGCAACAGCTCTGCTGTGTATGAACTCGCCCTGAGGCCGGCCTCTCACGGGCATAAGCGTATTTACACGCGCGTTCATGCGGTTTTTACTGCCTATGTGTGCATGCCCCGCCTATAAAAACACGCAAACATGGTGCCATTGATTTCAATGGGCAATTACGTTTAATTTTTGCTGTTTTTGTTTACAACGTGCATGAAAATAGGGCATACTGGGGTTTTTACCTGAACAACGCAAATTTTTGCATCGGGTACGTAAAATACAGAAGCACAATGCATTGGTGTGAATTAGCCCCTAGGCGTATGTTCACACAGCGGGATTCGCAGCGGTAAACTCCGGAGTTGTTTACTGCCGCCAGGAGCAGCGCTTATCTCCACAGATCACTCAGGACTTGTGGTCACCTGCCGCTCTGCCAGCAGTTCCGGGAGGAGCCGCTAGGTGGCGAATTGCAGCGTGATGCCATGAAGGACGCTCTTGCTTGCCTTGTTACCACAGAGAGAGGTGGCAGTCAGGGTGTAGTAAGATGGCGGACGGTGATTACGAGTCGGTGCTGTGTGTGAAGCCGGAAGTTCACGTTTACCGGATCCCACCCCGAGCGTCTAACCGGGGGTACAGGTAAGTGGGGCGCAGGGAGTGCGGCGGAGGCTCTTGGACCGAGGTAACCGGTCTCCTACCTCCACAGAGCGGCGGAATGGCAGCTGGACCAGCCGGCCTGGAGCGGCCGCCTCCGCATCACGGCCCTGGGGAAGATGGCGTACATAAAGCTGGAAGACAAGAACTCAGGTGATGAGAAGACCCCCTGCGGGGTGTAACAATGTCAGCGACACCCCCATGGGTGATAGAGGGGGAGGGGCAGCAGGACCCCCTGCAGGGTATAATATCAGAGGGGGAGGGGCAGCAGGACCCCCTGCAGGGCGTAATATTAGAGGGGGACGGGCAGTAGGACCCCCTGCAGGGTGTAATATCAGAGGGGGACGGGCAGCAGGCCCCCCTGCAGGGTGTAATATCGGGCGGGGGGCAGCAGGACCCCCTGCAGGGTGTAATATCAGAGGGGGACGGGCAGCAGGACCCCCTGCAGGGTGTAATATCGGGCGGGGGGCAGCAGGACCCCCTGCAGGGTGTAATATCAGAGGGGGACGGGCAGCAGACCCCCTGCAGGGTGTAATATCTGAGGGGCAGCAGGACCCCCTGCAGGGTGTAATATCGGAGGGGGAGGGGCAGTAGGACCCTGTATATTATATGGTATAATGCCTGCAGACCGCCGCATCACCCTAATGCGTGTTATCTGGGCACAGACACCGTTGCATCTCCTGAATGAGGTAAAGATGGCGGCTCGGGGTGTGTATACTTTTGCACATTCTCACCTTTCTTCGTCTAGTTGCTTCTTATAAGGATGCAGCCTTAATCTCCGATGTTGGCGTTGTGGTTCCTGATTTCCCCGCTCAGCGCTCCGCGACTCATTAAAATTGTAGGAGGGGCGCCATTTTTTCTGCCCCTGAGCCGAGTCACAGCCGCTTGTTTCTTGATGATATATGGGGGTCAGCGCCCCCTTCAGGCAACAGTCAGCCCTCAGACCCTGATAGTGACACTCAAGGACCTGGGGGCGTATGTAAAGGGGCCCTCCTATAGGACCCCCAGTTACCAGAAGTTAGCGGTGCAGGAAGGGGGAGCACATGGCACCGCGGCGGTGAGACTTGTAATTGCAGGGTTAGCTGGGCAGCATGAGGGCGCACCTGGCACCACAGCAGTGAGATGTGTAATCACAGGGATAGCTGGGCATAAGGAGGGCGCACCTGGCATTGCAGCAGTGAGATGTGTAATCGCAGGGATACGGGGCATGAAAAGGGCGCACCTGGTACCGTAGCGGTGAGACGTGTAATTGCAGGGATAGCGGGGCATGAAGAGTGCACCCCTTTTCCCTCTCTCTGAGCGCTGCCCACTGCCTCGTCCCTCTCTCTGAGCGCTGCCTCGTCCATCTCGCTGCGCGCTGCCCACACTCCATCCAAGTGTCTGTAGTTCTCACCCCGGCCTCTGTCTGCAGGGGAGCTCTTCGCTCAGGCCCCAGTGGAGCAGTTTCCAGGAATCGCTGTGGAAAGTGTCGTTGATTCGAGCCGCTACTTTGTGATCTGCATTGAGGATGAGAACGGTGAGTGCGCGGTGGGCGTTACTTCGTACAGCGATTCTCTTCCATGTCCTATCTGCTCTTTTCCCTTCATCAGGGCGGCGGGCATTCATCGGAGTGGGATTTGCTGATCGCGGAGACGCGTTTGACTTCAATGTGGCTCTACAGGATCACTTCAAGTGAGTCTCAAAGGGGAAATCTATATAATGTTCTTTAATCTGATAGTCTGACAGTCTCTCCAGCACAGAACTGCACCAGAATGAGGAATATCACAACAGGAAAGAAACCAGAGCAGAGATTAATGAGGAAATCCCAGAATATGTGACGATGCGGCACTTGTCAGTTTCCTGCGCTGCAGTGTATAATATATAGCGTCTCTGGATCTTGTATAGTTATTGGACTGATGTGAGATAAAGGAGCCTCTGGAGGGTCCGTGCTTCCCCCTGGCTTCTTGAGTTGTTCTTCTTGTTACATTGTAATCCTTGTAGCAGGATTCTTTGATTTAATCCTGTCCGGGTTTTTCTCCTCCAGGTGGGTGAAGCAGCAGACAGAATTTGCAAAACAAGCTCAGAACCCGGATACTACACCGAAACTGGACCTCGGCTTCAAGGAGGGACAGACCATTAAGATCAACATAGCAGTACGTCTTATAGCGCTCCTACTGGTGTTCTATCAGCTAGGAAAGGCCTTTATCACTTGTCCTCATAGACTCTGAACAGAGAGGCACAAGCTCGATCACCGCTCCGTGCAAGCTCCTCCTCAGCACACAACTATTCGGATCCCCCTGGTCCAGTGATTGGTTGGGGTACTGGCGGTCGGGCTTCCATCATCTATGGGATAGGTGATGTGTATTCTGGGAAAAGTGCCAGCGTCCAGCAGTTTCCTTTTTGGGCTATATAATGCTAAGTCCTCAGCAGGGTCCTTTTTTTTCCCCAAATCAGTTTCGGTATAATGTGATCACTCTGTGATCTCCTGGGTGGCTGGTTTCCCGTGAACTACAGGATTACTTCAGATCCCATCTCCCACCAGGTTCCGCCCTTCTCATTCCTCTGTATGCCTTCCCCTAACGTATACAGTGCCACTGAATATATAACGTCTGCCTTGTGTAAATGACAAGAGCTGCAGTTATAAAGCTTCCCCCGACTCTGTCTATACTGTCTGTGTGTCTCCCATGTATGCCTATGGGATGCAGCATATAATAGATGGGTTTCTTCCTGTCCGTTCTCGCAGGCAGGAAAGCACACGATGAAACAGCATCTCGCAGATGTATGCTGGGGAGTCTGGGATTTAACATAATAGGTGCAGTGTGATGAGACTTCTCCTGTGCGGCAGGAAGCAGACAGCCCTTTAAATCGCACAGTGACACAGGGTAGTACTGCATGCTGAGTCCTATTAAAATGAATGGTTCTCAGCCTGCAGTTCCAATCTGGGCCCGAGCTTTCTAGAGCACAACAGCTAGAAGAGGGACAACACCTTTAATGACTCTAGGTTATTGCATTTCTTCAATTACCTATCTTCGCAGTGTTAGGACGCAGCCTTCCTTCTGGAGTCCATCTTTCATAGTTTCCATTTAACCCTTTGAGTGCCAGCTCTGACAGCTTGTTCCATCTCTTCCCTCAGAACATGAAGAAAAAAGAGGGCGTCCCTGTAGCTGCTAAACCGCGACCTCTGAGCAGTGGACCCAGCCTGCTGCCCCCACCACCAGGCACCAAAGCATCTCACCAGAGCACCTCTCAGCCGGCTGCTGACCCAGGTACTTCGCTTAATGTTGTGCCATAGAGCAACACAGAGAAGATTGACGGTGGAAAGAAACTCCAGTGTCCATATAATAGACCCCTATATCTGTTCTGAGAGAAAACAGAAATATATGATTGTGGCCGGGTTCACATCGAAACTACCGGCCAGAGGTTCCGTCATAGATCCAGTTCAAAATACCGGAAGAAAACGCACCGCATCAGCTCTTTTTCTTTCGTCCAAAAGCTGGTCGGAAAGCTGACGGGACCCCATTATAGCCAATGGGGTCCGTCCGACGCTGCTCATTTCTGTCCAGAGACGGAGCTGTTTGGCCACGGAGAGCTCCCTGAACGGAGCAGGAAAGCAGAACGCCAGGCGTAGTTGTGAAACCACCCTATCCCAGACTTAAAGGGGTATTCTGGGCTTTTACTGTGGATCAACAGTCTGCCACTTGGGATCCCTACTGATTGCGAGGCCTGTTGTTAGTGTAGTGAGCGCTGGAAGCAGATGGCGCTGTCCATTTTGCAACGGCCTGGTTTGGTACTGCAGACATGGCTCCCATAGAATTCAGTTGCAGCTGTCCTGTAGTACCAAACCAGACTGCTCCAATGTTGACAGCTCTACCTGCTTCTAGTGCTGTCTGCACTTACAGCGGGCCCAGTGATCAGCGGGAATCCTGAGCAGCAGACCCCTCCGATCACTTATTGATTACCTATTCTGCGTATGGATCATCAATAGTAGAAGTCTCAGAGAACCCTTTTTAAGTCTAATGCTCAGTATGAGCTCTTTATGTGGAACCTGGCTTCTTCTCTACTGCTTTTCTTGTGGATGGGTACAATATTAGCTGTTCTCCAATGATCTGGAGAATAACCTGTTAGGCCCTTTCACATGGACAGACCAATTGTTTAGATTGCTGCGGTTAGCGAGAATCTGAATGAATGATTGTTTTTCAGTTTGTGCATGCTTTTACACTAAACGATGAATGATAATTCGTTTGTTGTGCAGTTTATGCATGCCTAAAAACTGAACTACCAATCTGCCTATGTAAACGGGCAGTAGTTTATCTATAAACAACTGCTTGTTTTCCGTGAATGGAGGCAGGCGGGGCGGAACGATCCTCGGCCCGCTCCACCTCCATTCACTGAGTGATCGTTGTTCCTGTGTGAAAGTACAGGAACTATCATCGCTAAGATAACCTGTCAAGTATTTACACCTGACAGGTTATACCGTGTAAAAGGACCCTTAGAAGGCACTTGTTAAATAAATCGACATGTGGGCAGCTGGGGTGTACCCGTATGTCTGCTGTGAGGAGAAATCTGGAGTGGACCGTTTGGTTTATGACCCGTCCCATCCTTTGTTCTTCTGGAGATAAGCGGCATCACAGATGTTTGTCAGTAACTTGTTTGATTTACTCTGCTGTAGAGATGTTCATTCTTGTTTCTTCCACTACAGGGCTGCTCTTTGATTTTGGGAGTTTTTCTTCCAGCACAGAACAAGCGTCTTCTACAGACGCTTGGGGAGATTTCACAACGGCTTCAGGGTGAGTTGGATTCACAGTGGATTTACTTTTCAGTCAGTTCTTATCGCCCTTTTACATGTGCAGAGCGTTTACACAAAGACTTTACCACTAGATCGCGGGATTCTCCTCTGCTTCTCGCTCAGCACTTCACCTTCTATGGGAAGCGCTAAGCGGGGAGCATTTACACGGGACAAGAGGCCAGCAATCCAACAATGGCTTTTAAGCTGACTGAAAAGCTTAACAAACTGGACAAATAGTGAGCGATTATCACTCAAATTTGTTCATCTGAACGGACTTTGAGTGATCATCGTTACGTGTAAATGGGGCGTTATACTTGGGATCTGTGACACTGTGGGAGGGGCACTGTACTACTCATTCTTTTGGCCTGGGGCTTCATTATGGTTCCTGATTGGCTCTTCATGTTGGAGGATCTCCTTCTCTTTTCTTTGTAATGCGATTTTTCTCTGTTTTGTTCTCCACAGTTCAGCACCCAGTCAGCCGAGCTCTGGGTGGGTTCAGTTCTGATGGTTCATTCTGGACCTTTGTGCTATCCCTCTGTCGTGGGGGTCATTATCTGATGGGCGAGAGCAGCATTGGAGAATCTTGGATTTTGTGGACATAAGTAATGGTGTAGAGGCTGCACAGCTTCTGGCATCGCTCCTCTGGATTCAGTGATGGATGGCGTCTGATACAGATGGGAGGTTTTCTGTTCACTAACTTCTCTGGGTCGGTATCTCCCATGAAATGCTGCGTCTTCTCTACTCAGATATTGGTGTCTTCTGCTGCTGGGATCAGAATTTGTTTGGGAACCACATGGACCCTACTGGAGGAATGGTGCTCGCTTCTCCTGAGCTGGTGCTCCCGTCTTCTGGACAATCGCATGAGCCCTTTAAACTGTTTACTTAAAAATGGCACAACTCTGGACACAGAACAACCCCTAATCTCATGTGTGACCGGACTCATTCTAGTTTTATTTGGAAGACCTAATCATCTTATTCAGAGGCTATAAGTAGTCGCTGACTAAAACTGCCAGCAGAGAGTTAATCCCCAAAAAAGCAGTAAATGGTATCTCCAGTCTGAAGTTGGGTTTACGCGGTTAGTCGGCCTCTTTTGCTAATATTCTGTTTAGCCTATTAGATCTATCTGTATATGGGAAAGCTGGGTGAAATCCTATATTGTTGCCCTTGTGGATTCTTAATGGGCTGTCACTTCACCTCCCGTGTCTTGGGTTGCAGGAGTACATCCTCAGTTTCTGTATCCCAGGATACTTGGTAATAGCGGCCATGTTGGTAGGCACCCAGCGTTTTTAGAACCCTGAGGAATGACTGGATAGAACTTTTACCAGCTTGACAGTCGCTCTGTATTTTCTGCTGATGGTCCCTCCAGGGGTCTTTTGGCCAGTTGCTGTATCTAGAGTTGTGTACCCCCTGACCTAAGTGCTTGATGTTGGTGCCCCCACATCGCTTTCTGATCCTAGTGCCTTTTTCACCATGTTTGAATGTAGATTGGGGGCTTCTGCCGTCACCCTCCTGATGTGGACACACATGCCCTCCCCGCCGCTCCATGCACGCCTTCACATTTGTATATATTTCCACTCCTCTTCATAGCTTTTGGTGCAATGAAAATTTCCAAAGATTTTAAATGACTTTATGTTTTATTAGAGAATCAGATTATAAAGAGATTTATTTATAGTGAGAGGGTTGGTATAATGTTCCGGGACAGGACAGAAAGGATTTGAGTTTGATGCTGGCAAATCTATGTATTCTTTGCTTCCATCTGGCTTCATTTAGAGTATCGTTTTAGAGGTAAAATCTACAAATGAGTTGCACCATATCTTATACTCTAGTCACATCCAGAGCTGCACTTGTCATTTTGCTATCTCTTTCAGACTGCAAATCCCAGTGCTGTCCCCCTGCTGGTTGACTGTACACGGCTCTCAGCTGTGGGAAATGGTAAAATTTAAAGGGAACCTGTCATAAACTACAAGCAGCATATAGTAAGTTACTGTGCTTTATAGTTCAGGTGACGTGGAGTCCGGAGAGCACTCGCACGGTCCCCCACCCCGTTCTGTAGTGTCGCTCGGCGAAGTTAGCATGCACAGCCAGCATGACTCTCTATGGCGCTGTATGCGTTGACACCCCAGGAACGGGGGACCGGGTGAGTATGAAAAGAGGCTCTCCAGACTCCGTCACCTAAACTATAAGCACAATGACTAAAGGCCCATTTAGGCACAACGATTATCGCTCAAAAGACATCGTTGTCATTTACATCGCAAGATGATCACTCAAACGTTGGGCTCCGGAGGATGCAGAAGACAAGCTGGGGGCCGCTTGTTCTCTGCATACAGCTGTTCCCCGCTCCGAGCGCCCGGCTGTTATACTGGACCGCTCTGTTCTTCATACCCAGCCTGTCATCAGGGAACGGGATACAGTTATAACAATAGTATCAGCTGTATCCCGCTGTGAATCCCTGATAAGGCTTATGGTTGTCATGCTGAAAGACCATGATGAGCGGCGGATTAATGAAAACGGCACAGTGTCAGTGCAGTTACACATAACGATTATCGTTCAAAAGATGGCTTTTGATCGATAATTGTTATGTCTAAATGGGCCTTTAATTTATGGTGCTAATAGTTGACAGGTTTCCTTTAAGTAGGAACCACATGTATGGCCGTTGGGGGTCTCCCTTCCCTCTGACTTGCTCTCCATTGCCTGTTCTATGAAGTCCATCCCTAGTAACAGAGGCCCCAAAACAGAACACAGGAAATGCGTGGGTGCTGTCTAATGCTGCTCATAGAAGTCTACGAAGAGAGACTCTCAGTGATATTCTAGTGTTTGTCATGCAGCTACTGGAATCGCACCTACACTGCTCGGCCCTGGATGTGAGTGCAGTAGAAGACCTGTCACTCAGAATCGGCATTATCAAAGGAAATCAAAAGCCTTCCAAAGTGACTGGAGTAAAGGGCTGTCTGAGAGTTTCCAAAAGGGAAGAGACTGCAGTAAATGTTATAAAGTAAAGAAAAAAAACAATAACTCGCCCATTAAAGGGATTGTCTAGGATTAGAAAATCACGGCTCCTGTCTTCCAGAAACAGAGCTACACCTTTCCATGCGCTGGGTGTGGTGTTGCACATCAGCTCCACTGAAGAGTATAGGTTGAGTTGCACTACCGCACACAACCCACAGCAAGGAGTGGCGCTGCTTTCGGAAGAAAATAGTCATGTTTTTTTCAATTCTAGCCAACCCCTTTAAATTCCCCGCCAGTCTGTTTGCTTCAGGAATGATGTGGCACCTCTTGAGGCCAGTAATTATGTAGAGTGGTAACGTGGATATACGGTCCGACATCACTACAGCAAACTAAACAGACCAGCGGGGGGCAGTGGGGGTCCACAAGTGAGTAACACTTTTTTTTTTTTTTTTTTAATTCTTTGATATTTATTGCAGCTTGTTCCATTGTGTAAACTCCGACACCCCCTCTAACTTGTGATGTGATCATCACAGAAGCCATGTTTGTTGCCCCGGCTGAAGAGCTGACTATCTCTGGAGCGTTCAGTGTCCTCCCTTCTCTTATGTATAACATTCCCATCTTGTATATGGACCATTAATACCAGATCTTCCTTCAGACCAATGAAGTGTCGTTTTTCTGTAGCTGCAGTGATCTCTACTTTCGTGCTTTTACTAATAATCGGGTGATGTTCTGGATTTGCTGATTTTTAGGGCTTTTATCTCTTTTTAATATTTTTGTGAAATTTTATGAAGATTTTCTAATGTTGGAATAAAGTTTTATTTCAGTAACCCTAAGAAGCTGCATCGTCTTTCTCCATTCCTGTGTCAGATTTTCCCTAATGTCGTCTGAGTCATTATCTGGGTGGTTCGGGTGCCGGGTGACCACCACGAAGCGCCAATCCATTGCCCACACATCCTGATTGGCATATACACCTAATATTTATGTGCCTGTGTTTTCTTGTTCCCTCTCTTCAGCTGATCGCCCAGTGTGTCAGTATTCACTGGCATTCTGTATGGGAAGCAGAAAGCTCTGGATGAACAGGCAGAGAATTTCACAAATAAAAACAGAATGTAATAAGAGTTTATATGATGCCGAGGTTCCGTTTAGTTTTTTTTTTACATAACTCTACGAGTTTGTTGTTTGCGCCATCTAGTGTGTTTTATTTTTTTTTGTCTTGCTGTTATTTGTAGTGCTTGTATGATGTGATTCTCTACTAATAAACTGAATCAGCTGTTTATTGGGGGTTACGTAATTCTAAAAATGGCCCATTGAGGGAATATGCCTAATATTATTTAAAGGGGGTTTGCAGGACTAAGGCCTCCTGCACACTGGCGGGTCGGACCCCGCATGCAGGATTCCTGCAGCAGAGTTCGACCCAGTGCCCAGTCGGTGACCCCTGCATACCTGTCCGACGTCTGCTGCGGATGTGCCTGCCGCCACTGGGGAGTGCTGCGTATCCCACTATATTTCTGCAGTGCTCATTGCGGAAGTACTGCGGGACGGACGGCTTCCATTGACTTCATTGGAAGCCGGCCGTGTGTAACCTGCACAAAATCACAGCATGCTGTGATTTCTTCTCCGCGAGCGGAAAAATCGCAATCTATTTCTGCTCGTGGAGATGAAATGGTGTTTTGCCATTGAATGCTATGGGCAGTATTTGCTGCGGAGTCTGGAGGCGTAAGCCTGCCTCCGAGTCTGCAATGCATATACGCCCATGTGCAGGAAGCCTAAGATACTGATGGTTACGAATATAAGATCGGTGGGGTGCGTGGCTCGGGACCCCTGCCAATCAGCTGCTGCACCTGGATGAGCACCACAGCCTCTTCCCTGCATACCGGGCACAGTGCCGTACATCTTGTAGCGTCTGTACCTGATATAGAAGCTCAATCTCATTAACCTGAATGGGACTGAGTTGCTCTCACACCATGGGATGAATGAACAGAAGAGGCCGGTGTGCTTCTTCAATCTGCTGTTTGGCGGGGTTTTGAGGGATTGGCCCCCATCGATCTGATATTGATTCTATGATCAGGGGGGGTCATCAATATCTTAGACCCAGAGAAGGAGAATCTATACAAACCTTAAGGCTGCTCTCACACAGCCCACGGTTTACCACGGCTCCACGCTTACTGCGGTACAACGCCTCCCTTGATTTCAATGGGGCTTTGCAGACCAGAGCTCGAACACCGTTTCTAATGCTGCGATTTTCAAGCGCTGTCTGCTCTGTTTTCCCCCTTTTTAACGCTTCTCTTCACCCATCACAATAATGGGATGTGTTTAAAAAACAAAACAAAACACTGTAACGTGTTCAAACACGGGCGGTTTCGGACGCAGCGTTTTGTGAAAGCACGTGATTTTACTTAAAGCCTTAACGTGCTTTTACTCATAACGATGTGTCATTCCCACAAACGAACAGCGTCTAGGTTCGCTCGTGCAGCCGGTTGTATACAGGCAGATCGTTTAGTCGTTCATTCACTGTACTAGTTAATGACAACAGCTGGTATTTAAACCGAATGATTAATGAGTATAGATGATCGAGTATACTCGCTAAAGGCAATTTCTCGAGCGAGCATTGCCTTTAGCGAGTACCTGCCCGCTCGAGACTGCAGGTTCGGGTGCCGGCAGTGGGCACGGAGCTGCGGGTGAGAGCGGGGCGGAACGGAGGGCAGATCTCTCCCTCCCGCTGACTGCCTCTACTCACCGCTCCCCCACGCCGGCACCCGAACCTTCTGTCTCGAGCGGGGGAGATACTCGCTAAAGGCAATGCTCGCTCGAGCAATTGCCTTTAGAGAGTATACTCGCTCATCTCTATTAATGAGCCAATGATGATTTTTCTGCTTACATGAAATGAACAATAAGTGAATGAATTATCATTCATTGTTCGGTTGTTGGCCGTGAATGATTAGCGTTCAAATTTGAACAATTCAGTGATTTATTTAACTTTTTTTTTAATGATACTCGTTCCATTTAAACGCACCTTAAATCTCGCTATGTAATGTGAATTCTGGGGGTCACTGTCTGGAGGCAGATGATGGATCCTCCTGTTAGTGGGGAGCAATTTTACTTTTATGCAGGTGTTGTGGGGGGCGCTGTTCACCTGGGACTAGTATCTGGCATGCTGGATACTGGGACGCAGACCCGGATCGGTGGCTGGAGAAAGCTAATGTAGTGGTATGACATGAGGCTCCCTGCATCGTTACACATATGTTCTGGGTGATGAACGCTGTAAAGATGGTCAGATTGGGTATCACCCAGCTTTCCTGAATGGATATAAAAAAGAAACACCTTTTTGTAAATACGTTCCCCCAACCTCTTTTTAGAACTAGTTTGGCATTGTATGATAGACGACTGCAGCGTCTGCGCCTTCGGTGCCCTCGGGGTCCATCCTTCAGCGCCGCACCTCCTGCTCGCTGAGTTGAGCAGTTACTTCTCAGGTGTAATGGAGACAATGGAGCGGCGACCGCGTCTGTGACTTAAATTCATGAAGTTCTCTCCTGGCAACATCCTCCACCCCGTCAAACACAGGTTGTGCTGCTGCGGTTGTGTTTACCAGCCGCACAGGGCTCCATGTTAATAAGCTTAGATCCCAGGGATTACTGGGCTTCACTACCTGGTAACCAGGGCGCAGAACAAAAGACCTTAAATTGATTGATTGTGTGCGGGGTGGGGATGACAGCCACCTGCTTCCAAGGAAAGTGACCTGGCCAGACGCACAGAAGCCACCGACTGGCAGGGACCGGGCAGCTGAGATTCCTGCACACAGGTGAGTGGGCTATCGCTGCTGCCCAGAGGGGGCACATGGTTTCACACATCTGCGTTCACAGCACATATAGACGCTTTACTGCAGCATGATGCTGTTATTTGGACACTCTTAAATCATAGACAAAAACTAAAATCGCTGTTCCCATCTATTCAGTGATGAGTTCAGGCCATTGGGGCCAGTATATGTCATCCTAAGCCTCCTAAGTGTAAATGTTGGGAATATTGCTTGACATATGCCACTGTATAGGCAGGCACGTTGCCCATAGACTCCTATGGAAAAAAACAGCACAGTATATAGGTTTTTTCAGGGTGCATGTGCATATATGGCCGGATGCTAGTTGCCCCCGTGCAAAAACCACCGCGCAGCGCTCCTTCGTGAGAACGGACGAGAATAGGAGCGCAGCAATTTTTTCTTTCCAGTTGGATCATTCATCTGCGTGGAAAAAAAAATCTGCTATTATGGAAACACAGCAAATGGCGCTAAAATACAGTCATATAAAGAGGCCCAACGAGCGGCTGCATCTTTCTCATACAGTTCAAAAATACATATATTAGCCCGATGGAGGCCAAAATGACACTTTTTTTTGTCTCCATTGAATGAAAGGAGTCTTATAGATTAGTGTATAAGTGAGGCGCTGTTCTCTTCGTACACGCGACGTAGTGCCTGGTCTACATTCACACTTGGCATCTGTTGGCGGTTTTAGAAGAGTTTCTGAACCGCAAAAAAAACCATCTTTTAGAAACTGGAGTTTTAATGCAGTTTTCTTTTGATAGAGTTCAGAAATGCACCAAAAAATGGCAGGTGTGAGTGTAGCCTTAGACTAGATTCACATGAACATATAGGCATGCGAAAAATAAAACCCATTGTTCGGTCACGCAAAAAAAAAAAACGCAGCATGCTGTATTTTCCTGCGCATTTATGCGGAGGATGAGAGCATTTTGAACTCTTGAAACTATTGGCGATCTCAATGGCTGTTCGCATCGGCGCATGTTTTTTTTTTAAGCACGACTTGAATGAGCAAAATACAGTAAAATACGTTGATGCGTGCAAAAATAGGCAATGCCTATTCTGCAAAAATCCGCACAAATATGCTTATGCTGGTGTGAATCCGGCCTTACTGTGATGTAAACAGGGCCATATTGATGAATTCATGCAGTTCTTGATGTAGCCGCCATGTTGGCTCGCGCAGCCTCCGGCGTTTTACTACATTGATTTCTTTCAGGTTGCACCTTGTCAGAGCGACTTGGCGTAAAGAAACATGGCGGCCGCTCAGAGAACTCGTCCTCCTGTCTGAAGGTTTATCATATGCTCCCAGCAGCTTTAATCTTCACATGACCTATGGCTGCTGGGACTTCTGGTTCAACCCGTCTGTAGTTGAGGGTGACTTGTGCACGGACGCGGCGCTGGATTTAAGGATCTTTTCATTCTGTGCCAGGACAAATAGTAGGATCATGGGTGGGAGGCCATTAAACCTTCCGAGAACAGAGACAACGGCTCTGTTTGCGAACACAATTAGCTGAAGGTTGTCAGTCGTCGCGCTGCTTAGATGTGGCGCAGGGAGGGTTAATAGGGAGCATATAGCACTTCTGTTCCTGTAAGTGGAGGATTAGCGGGTGCGCTGACCGGTCACTGTGGCGTCTGAGCCGCTGCAAGCTCTGATGCTGACGACTCCTTACTGTAACCTCCTGAGTCAAGGTCAAGAGTGCAGTCTAAGGCCACGTTTACGTGGGTGATAAAAGCGGGCAAGTTCTGCGCGCTTGTGAGACGCACAGAGCCCGCGTGTTGTAATTAACCAGAATTTACAAGGGCTGATTTTGCATGAGTGGTTTTTCTCGTAGCAATGTTGCAAGATAGAAACGTCGCAGCGTGCCCTGTATTTGTTTTGGTTGATGGCGTTCATTTTTTCTATGGCTGTAAAAAATAAAATTGCTTCTTCCTCGCATGCTGATGAGCTCTCCCTGCGACCGCGATGCAACCTTTTTTTTTTTTACGGGATGCAGCGATGCAATGCGTTTTTCTTGTCAAACACATCATAATCGCAGGGGGATTACAAGTTTAGAAGCGTGATATCGGTCTCGGGTTTCTTGGATGGATATATCGCGCTCCCTCGTGTAAATTCAGCAAAGTCGCACATGCGCGGTTTATTCATTTCTGTATAGTCCCTTAAGCGGACTATATACAGCCAGCATACGCAGCCATATTATCCCAGGGTGCAGCACACACTGCCGAGTTTTTACATGCAGACACGGACTGTGTGAAAAACTCATGGCGTGCGTTACTCTGATCCGTTTAGCGATTCCAGTCAACAAGGAGAGGAAAAAATGGACGTTGCACACATGCAAAAAACCCAACAAGAATTTGGTTTGGTTCAGTTTGTTTTTTATGCGGATGTGAGAAATGGAGAACGTACAGAGGAAAGAAAAACGGACACGGGCGGAATATGGAGGGCACACAGTGCTGCACATGTATGAAAATGTCTGCTTTTTGCGCATTTTTTTTTTTAATAGGCTGTTTTGAGTGGTACGCTGACTCTCAGGGTCTTGGTGGCCACTGTGCTCTCTGGGTGAGGTCACACGGTGGTGGGACACTGTTCCCCTTGTGTTTGCGGTTGCCATGGTGATGGTTCCCGCCTGTGTTTACAGGTGCTGTTTATCAGATAACAGAATGGCACCTTGTGCTGCACCCAATACAGCCGCCCATCACTACCGACTGGTGACCAACTGGCAGCGCTGACTGCTCTGCTCACAGTGAGCGGCTGCACTCTGCCTGCAGGGGGCACTTGGTCTGTGCATAAAATATTAAAAAACTTGGTGATATACCGTTGCGTTGTGTGCGCCAATATATATATATTAGAAGATATACCGCTGCGCTGCATGGCCACTTTATGCAGTCCTGGAATATATGGTCGCGGCACCGCACTGCTCTGAAAGCTGTCCAAGAAAATCTGTTGCCCATAGCAACCAATCACAGCGCAGCTTTCATTTTACTTCAGCGATTCTTTTTTTCCGTGCGAATGATCTGTTGTGCATCCGTGCGGAAAAACCATTGAATCCGCGATCTCCTGCATTTAAAATTCATTTACGCAATGAAAATTCTGCAGTGGAAATTCACATGCGGAATCGGCGCGGGCCGCGTGATGTGAACGGGCCCAACTGTGCAAAACGTACAGCAAGCAGCGCAGGTAGAACATGTGATAGCGCTCCATTCACAGTGCAGACACGCGATGCTTTTGCGAGCGTTTATACGCCTCCGCTCGTGTACAGGCGCCCTGGCTGCGGGGGCTGATGCCGACTTGCAGGCAGGTTTTAAGCTATTTTCAATTCCGTGACAAAATCGTCCGCCAGTCTGCAGAGTTTACCGCGGCTTGTGATGCATCGTGAGGCCTACGCCGTCCCATGGGAAAGGCCTCTTTGGGGCTCCTGCACGCTGGCGAGGGCGATATCGGGCCCTGATATCGCAGTCCTTCTGAACCCCCTGGATGCGAGGCGTTTTCACATGAAAGCATCCCTGCAGGGGGTCCCGGGGGATCGCCATGTCCTGCCATTCTTTTCAATGCAGTCGGCGCTGCTGCCATTGGCCCCACTGATAACAATAGACGATATCGCAAAAAGGAACAACATGCTGCGATTGTTTTTCACGCAGCGTCGCAGAAGTGAAAACATTGCAAATGAGAATAAAAACCCTGAAAATCATTGGTTTCATAATCATGTGTTTTTCACTTATTCACTCGTTGCGCGGTTTTCCTCGCCAGTGTGAAGGAGCCCTCCTGCAATGTGCCAGTCGGCAGCCATGCAGAATCCGTGGTAGGGAGCCACTTTTTTTTCTCCCACAGTTCTGTAATGGCCGTGCGGCGTACATTCCCACGGGCAGTAATAGGATGCGGGTTCCATGTTGTCTCTGACGTTACGCCGGAGCTGCGATTTACCAGTTTTGCGCCGTGGTAAATGGCCGTGATGTTCTTACAGGTGAAGATAACTATGTAACGCCCCAAAACCGCGTGGCGTGAGCGCTCCCCTGCGGTTGTCGCGTGGGGTGAGCGCTCCCCCGCGGTTGTTGCGCGGGGTGAGCGCTCCCCTGCGGTTGTCGCGCGGGGTGAGCGCTCCCCTGCGGTTGTCGCGCGGGGTGAGCGCTCCCCTGCGGTTGTCACGCGGCGTGAACGCTCGGCTGCGGTTGTCGCGCGGCGTGAACGCTCCCCTGCGGTTTTCGCGCGGCGTGAGCGCTCCCCTGCGGTTGTCGCGCGGCGTGAGCGCTCCCCTGCGGTTGTCGCGCGCTGTGAACGCTCCCCTGCGGTTGTCGCGCGCCGTGAACGCTCCCCTGCGGTTGTCGCGCGCCGTGAACGCTCCCCTGCGGTTGTCGCGCGCCGTGAACGCTCCCCTGCGGTTGTCGCGCGCTGTGAACGCTCCCCTGCGGTTGTCGCGCGCCGTGAACGCTCCCCTGCGGTTGTCGCGCGGCGCCTTGAGGGTTTTTAGCAAAATCGCCGCACAACCGCAGCCGCGATCCAACGGGTTATTGCGGTAAAAATCCGCTATTTGGCCGCATATTCTGAATGGCGCTCAGCCGCGCACAGTTAGGACGGCGCCCCCTTCTGTCACGTCACCGCCGACCCTCCTCCGTGCAGCCGGGCTGGGCGGGCCGCATCCAAGCCGCGGACTTTCCTGGAGCCGCTGCCGGGCAGCATGTGAGGCTGGCGGCCGGTCCGGGGCGAGAACTGCAGGCAGCGGGATGGAGATGTCGGAGCCTGGAAGGTGAGAAGCCGCGGCTCAGACCCCCGGGTACCCCAACATATCTGAGCCCTGGGTACCCCAACATGAGTCCTCAGCAGCTCCTGTACCCTGATATGTCACCCCCCCCCCATGCACCCCGAAATATCCGAGTCCTCAGCAGCTCCATGTACCCTGAAATATCTGATACCCCTTGTGTATCCCAATATACCTGAACCCTTACACCCCTAAATATCGAGCTCCCCTTCTGCACCCCACAATATCTGAGCCCCTCAAGGCCCCCCTTTGTACTACAGTAAGTAGAGGCTGCGTACCCCAGATATGACATGAGGACCCCCAGATCTCTGATCCAATATCAGTGTCAGATCATTGCCCCCCCCCCCCCCCCCCCCCAAGACACCCGGCGCTCCCCCAAACACTGTTACTCTAGAGCCCCCTCGCTCAGCTCCAGGTACCCCAACCTATGAGGAGTGCCGGCTCTATCCCATAGGATTGTAGAGCTGAACCCCAACTCCCTGAGTACCCCAAATTTCCAATTTAATGAATACATCTGCTTCCCCTTCATGCCTTTTAATTGGCTGTTCCACCCTCCAGCAGTAGGGGGCTCCCCGTAGCAGTCTACAGAGGGGCTGCTGGGTGATGGTTGTACCACCTTCCAGCAGTACGGGGCTCCCCATAGCAGTCTACAGAGGGGCTGCTGGGTGATTGTTGTACCACCTTCCAGCAGTAGGGGGCTCCCCATAGCAGTCTACAGAGGGGCTGCTGGGTGATGGTTGTACCACCTTCCAGCAGTAGGGGGCTCCCCATAGCAGTCTACAGATGGGCTGCTGGGTGATGGTTGTACCACCCTCAAGCAGTAAGGGGCTCCCCGTAGCAGTCCACAGATGGGTTGCTGGGTGATGGTTGTACCACCTACCCGCAGTAGGGGGCTCCCCATAGCAGTCCACAGATGGGTTGCTGGGTGATGGTTGTACCACCTACCCGCAGTAGGGGGCTCCCCATAGCAGTCCACAGATGGGCTGCTGGGTGATGGTTGTACCACCTTCCAGCAGTAGGGGGCTCCCCATAGCAGTCCACAGATGGGCTGCTGGGTGATGGTTGTACCACCCTCAAGCAGTAAGGGGCTCCCCGTAGCAGTCCACAGATGGGTTGCTGGGTGATGGTTGTACCACCTACCCGCAGTAGGGGGCTCCCCATAGCAGTCTACAGATGGGTTGCTGGGTGATGGTTGTACCACCTACCCGCAGTAGGGGGCTCCCCATAGCAGTCCACAGATGGGCTGCTAGGTGATGGTTGTTCCATCTGTGGATCGCTTCTCCTGCTGGGATTTGCGCCTTCGCTTGAAGACGATCATTTGAGGCTCAAAATTAGTTTTTGTCATCGGCTAATTCTTTGATTGCAGCATTCACCGTTCTCCCTGTAAAATCTGCAAGAGGAGGGGGGCAGGATTGGGAGAATAGAGAATTAGGGGGCAGGATTGGGAGGATACAGGATTGGGGGTACGAGAGGAGGGGGACAGGATTGGGAGATATGGGATAAGGAGAGGCAGGATTGGGGGGGATATAGGTTTGGGGGGTACAGGAGAAGGGGGACAGGAATAGGGGATACAGGAGAAGGGGGGGCAGGATTGGGAGGCCATAGGAGTGGGGGTACAAGAGGAGGGGAGACAGGATTGGGGGGTACAGGAGGAGGCGGGTCAGGAGTGGGGGATATGGGAAGAGGGGGGACAGGATTGAAGAGTATGGATGGAGGTTAGGCGGGTCAGGAATGGGGGGTACAGGAGGAGGGGGGACAGGAGTGGGGGGTACGGGAAGAGTGCGGAATACGGGAAGAGGGGGGACAGGATTGGGGTGGATGCAACAGATCTTCCCTTATAAAGACAGCACAAAGTCTCCCTGATGATAAGTGAATTCACTGACTTGCGTTAGGACTGATGACTTCCTTTTATAATCCTGACCCCCCTCGGTATTGCCCACTACAGTCACACGTGACCCTAGATGTTTGGAGTTTCCATGGCTACAGTCTCTGGGGGTAACAATGATTCCCCCCAGCTCCTGCAATGTCTCCATTCATTGTGCCCATTGTCTTGGTGTGGAGGGCTCTGGGAGGGGCCGGCCTGACAATCCGGGGGATGAACGAGGAAGGGCCTAAGCAGATTTACTGCTAATCTGAGTGGCTGCACTGTGCACAGGGGGCAGCGAGCCGTGCTGCCCATGGGCGCCTGCTGCCACCTTACTAGGACTTCACTGCAGGACCGCAGCTTCCATCCTTGGAGGCACCTTAGGAGTTGTGGCATCAATGAGTGCAGCAGTAGAGGAAGAGGAGACTCGAGACTCCACTGAGCAGAGGCTGGAGGCTGTGATAGAGGTTGGTGCCCCCTGAGTTATAGGACCACATTGTGGGTGGACATAGTGCCCACCGCCCGCTCTGCTGACAAGCCGTATGGCTGATTCACTTCTGTGCTGTTACGCCCACTTGGGGGTTCATTCTTCTGTAAATGGGGTGCAGTGTGCAGGGGTTTAGTGTAGTACTAATCAGAATTAGTTGTCTTATAAACTGGAGCATAAGATGTGAGGAGTTTTCTTCTGACTGATTGAGCAGCCATGTTGATTTTACATCTCTGGCGCCAAAATGATCGGATCCAATCACACAAAATGTTCTGATTTATAGACAGAATGTATCAGAGGAGTCTTGAGGATGGAGGCGTACCGGACAGGTTAGAGCACTCTGCGCCATCTGTGTACTGGATATATCCGTGTGGACTGTAGGGGATCCGGCTGGACGTTCACTTCAGATCCCCCTATCCAACCGCCGGGAAATGAGAGATAAATGTCCTTAGAAATACACAGGGAACCCCACACTGTCCGCAGCTCGTCATTCAAAGCATTCATCCACAGTCACAGTTCTTATTTCTCCTCCCTCATGTAGGCGCTGTCTGCCCGGGTGCTCGGATCCTCAGAAGAGAAGACTCTCATTCTCCGTGGAGACCCTACTGACCCCCTGCCTACCCGTCTACCAGCTCGTATCCGTAAGATCGTTACCAGGAACCTGAGCCCACCACCCGGCCCTGGTGAGTACCCTGTACCCCTCTCCGAGTCTTGGGGTTACTTCCCTTCTCATACTGTTACGCAGAAGTGATGACTGACACAAAGACACCTTGAATTTGTGGGGTTCAGGGGCATATGAATCAGATCTTATTATATACTGCTATGTATATAGGAAAACATGCTGGACTGGACACATACATGTAGACTACAACTCCCAGCATCCACATACAACTGCTTGCAGTGCATGCTGGAAACTCTAGTGTTAGTTATCTCTTGATACATCATTGAGACCCAGCAGAGATAAGATTATCGGGTTTCATGAGCTGAAACCCCTACTGGTTCTCAGTTCCAGAGACCTCATCTAATACGTAGGGTGGTCCTTCAAGCAGAGCACTACTTCTGGGAGGTGTGTGGTGGTGCCGGGACATTACTGGTTAGTGTAGGTGTTTGACAGCTAGAGTAGTCTTCAGATAGTTCTGCCCTATGTGAAGGTAATGCCGTTTTGACCTGTTGTGTTAAAAAGTAGAAACCCGCATCACAAACTTCAAAATGCCAATAAGGCTCCTGTCCACGGGCGAATTTTCATTGCGTTCCCTGCGGTGATAATCCGGCCGCGGGGAACGCAGTGAACGCTTTCTATAGCGTTGCTATGGAAAGCGTAGCCCCCCTGTCCACGAGCGGAGAATCATAGCGTAGCATGCTGCGATTTGCCACGATTCTCCGCGGTGAGCCTATCTGTCAGATAGGCTCAGTGCGAAGAACCATTAGCTGTCTCCTGCTCCCCGGCGGTGGCTCCTGCAGCGGAGATTCGTCACGGAATATCGCTACGCCTGTGGACAGGCAGCCTAAGTGTTATTCTTTATCTTATATAAATTAAGAGGGATTCCATATATTAAATACATGTAGCGACGTTTTGGACTCAGTTGTCCCTTGTGGAGCTAGAGGAACAGTAGAGGATGATTACACATATCCGTTATCCATGAAGGGGATTCCAATCCCCAGAGGAGCCCACCAGGCATGTATATCAAACATTTCAGGAAATAGTATATATGACTATATGTAATTATCCTCTACTGTTTATCTAGCAAGATAAAAGGACAACAGTTTGAAACATTGCTATATGTCCTCCACATATGGAATCCCTTTTAATAACACTTATTGGCATCTCAATGAAGTCCATATTGCATTTTTCTCCTTCTTCACACGATATATTGCAATTGAGTCTTTAAGAAAGTAAAAGTCCTAAATCCACACAGCAAGTACTAAACAATGACGCTGTAAGTAACAGGTGTGACACTATATTAATGCTGTTGTGATCCTTAGCATTCGCTCTTATCGCTGTGTTCTTGGCTTGCGCAGGTCTCGCTGCAGACATGTCGTCACTTCTCTCTCTACAAGAGGAAAACCGCATCCTACAACAAGAGCTGTCGCGGGTGGAGGATCTCCTGGCGCAGAGTCGGGCAGAGAGAGATGAGTTAGCCATTAAGTACAATGCAATAAGTGAGAGGGTAAGATTGAATTCTGCAGCCATAATATCAGATCTAAATGTTTTCTGCTCGATACTGTGGCTGAAATTTTATTTCTTTAATAACGCTGCAGGATGTATAGTTACATCCTGCATATTCAGGGTGTGTATAGAGGGAGATCGCGGGGCGATCCCGCTCCATACAACGTGGGTACCAGCTGTTTCTTAAAGCCGACATCCGCTCGCAACAGCTCCAATAAGCCGCACCACTTATCGGAGCTGTTAACCTTTTAAATGCTGACGTCAATTCTGACAGTGGCATTTAAATGCCCCGACTGATGTACAGGGGTCCCATACGACTCCTCACGATGAAATCTCGGGTTGTTCTGGCAGCCAGGGGCTTTCTGAAGAGCCCCAGAGCTGCCATTGTAGAGTGCCTATCAAATCGTGATATGATGTAACCCTATGGAATTACATCATACTGCAGGAGCGATCAAAGCATTGCACATTTATAACCACTATGGCTTCTAAAGATGACTAAAGAGATTTAAATGATTTAATGAGATTAAAATTGGTGGCTACGAAACTGACAACACATAAACATACAAGTGCACAAACCGTAATATCCAATGACTTAACTGGTGGAAGCTTGATATAGTAAGTGGAGATCCTCAGCACTCAAGCAGTTCCCTTTTAGGCGAGGTGGAATAAGATGCAAAGCCACTCGACAGGCTTGAACTAAAAAACAAACAAACAATAGTCAAGAGATTTGTAGCAGAGATGTGGCAGGATGAGTGGTGAAATTTTAATAAAACAAAATTTTATTCTTCTGTGAAAAAGGCTGCTTGAGGCCGAAAACATAGTTTTTTTGTTTTTTTTTAAGATCATGGAAGAATAAAATTTTGTTTTATTGAAATTTCACCACTTATGCTGCCACATCTCTGCTACAAATCTCTTAACTGGTGGAAGGTGATTAACTCGAGACAGAACCAATACTTGACCAACAGTTGGGTTTATTACAGTTTTTACTCATCAGAGGAGCAGATTGCATTTGTGACCTCCAAGTATTGGTGAAGTATTTGTTCTGTCTCGAGCTAAACATCTTAGCTGGAAATTGAAACTGCCTTCCAGTATTTTATGTGAAGGTCTTTCCGTTAATTTTCAGACTTCTCTGCCCCAGTGACTTATGTCCCCTATGGAAAAGTCAAAATAAGTTTAAAAAAGTTTTACTAATCATTAAAAAAAATAAAAGGTAATAAAAGTTTTTTGAAAAACTTTTGCCATATTTATAATAAAAATCAAAATAATAAAAAAAAATACATATTAGGTATTGCTGCGTCCATAAAAGTCTGATCTAGCAAAATAACTCATTATTTACCCCGCACGGTGAACATCAGAAAAAAAAAGCGCCAAAATTGCGCTTTTTTTTTTTTTTTGGGGTCACCCTGTCTCCAAGATAAGGTGCAATAAAAAGCAATCAAAAAATCGTATGTATTCAAAAATGGTACGAATAGAAACCAGAGGACATCCTGCAAAAAAATAGCCCTCACACGACAGCGATGGAAAAAGAAAAAAGTTATGGCTGTCAGAAGATGGCGGCAGAAAATATTTAAAAAAAAATTAAATATCTTTGAAAAAAATAAAAGTAGTATATAAATATATATTTGGTATCGTAGTAATTGTACCGACCCATAGAATAAAGTTATCATGTTATTTTTGTTGCAGTGTGTACGCCGTAGCAAAAAGACGCACCCAAGGATGGCAGAATTTTGGGGTTTTTTTTCCATTTCACCCCACTTAGAATTTTTAAAAAGTTTTTCAGTAGATTATATTAGAGATGAGCGAGCATACTCGTCCGAGCTTGATGCTCGTTCGAGTATTAGGGTGCTCGAGATGCTCGTTACTCGAGACGAGCACCACGCGGTACTCGTCTCGATTAAACGAGCACTGACCATTGAATTCAATGGAGCCGGCAATACAGCCGGCTCTATTGAAAGCAATGGGCTGCCGGCATCTAGAAATGTGTAAAAATAAAAAATATATATATACTCACCTGGTCCCGGCAGAACGATGTTAGCCCATTGAATTCAATGGAGCCGGCAATACAGCCGACTCCATTGAAAGCAATGGGCTGCCGGCGATCGCGGGATGAATTGTCGGGAAGGGGTTAAATATATAAGCCCTTCCCTGCAATTCATCCAGAAATGTGTAAAAATAAAAAATATATATATATACTTACCGGGTCCCAGCAGACGGAGTTCAGCGCGGCAGGCTGCAGTTCTCCTGAACTGCTCTGAACAGCTGTGAGTAGTATTCAGCAGCCGGGGATTTAAAATCCCCGTCTGCTGAATGAGATGCCTCTGATTGGTCACAGCCTGACCAATCAGAGGCATCCCTCACTCACACCCATTCATGAATTCATGAATGGGTGAGTGAGGGCTGCCTCTGATTGGCTTAGCGCAGGGACAGCTGAGAGCTGCCCCTGAGCCAATCAGAGGCAGCCCTCACTCACCCATTCATGAATTCATGAATGGGTGTGAGTGAGGGATGCCTCTGATTGGTCAGGCTGTGACCAATCAGAGGCATCTCATTCAGCAGGCGGGGATTTTAAATCCCCGGCTGCTGAATACTAATCACAGCTGTTCAGAGCAGTTCAGGAGAACTGCAGCCTGCCGCGCTGAACTCCGTCTGCCGGGACCAGGTAAGTATATATATATTTTTCATTTTTACACATTTCTGGATGAATTGCAGGGAAGGGCTTATATATTTAACCCCTTCCCGACAATTCATCCCGCGATCGCCGGCAGCCCATTGCTTTCAATGGAGTCGGCTGTATTGCCGGCTCCATTGAATTTAATGGGCTAACATCGTTCTTCTCTGCCACAGCTGTTACAGCTGTGGCAGAGGAGAACGATCTTTACGCTGACAGTGGGGGGGGGGGGGGGTCTCACTCTTGCCGCTATTGTGGCTTAATAGTGGGACCTGGGAACTTGAGATACAGCCCAAAATGTAGCTCCTCGCCTGCCCTATTCGTTTCTATGTCGTTTCCATCACTTTCTTGTGTTTTGCAGATTTTCACAAATGAAAACCTTAGCGAGCATCGGCGATATACAAAAATGCTCGAGTCACCCATTGACTTCAATGGAGTTCGTTACTCGAAACAAACTCTCGAGCATCACTGAAAGTTCGACTCGAGTAACGAGCACCCGAGCATTTTGGTGCTCGCTCATCTCTAGATTATATGTATCATTGAAAAATACAACTCGGCCCGCAAACAAAAATCATCAACTATCGATGTCGATGGATAAAAAAAACAGTTATGACTTTTTAAAAGGGTGGTGGAAAAATCGAAAATGGGAAAAAAAGGTCCGTATCCTTAAGAGGTTAAAGGGGTAATCTGGGCTTTTTTCAAGGTAATCAGTAGTTGATGGATCGGGATCCGTCGCCCGAGGTCCCCATCTGTCAACTGATTGTCCAGCACAGCGGACAGGACGTCTTCGTGAACAGACTGGAGGACGTGGGAGCATCGGCTTGACTTCCATAAAATCTGTGGGATCACTGCTCTTCTATTTCACTTCCTGCTCCCCTTGGTCACCCTGTCTTTAAGAAAAATTTTTACTAAAAAGCGATCGAAAAGTCGTATGTACGCCACAATGGTACAATTAGAAACTACAGGACGTCTCACACAAAATGAGCCCCCGCACAACTAGATTGACGGAAAAATAAAGTTATGGCTGTCAGAAGAAGGTGGCAAAAATAATTTTATGTTTTTCCAAAGATATTAGATTTTTTTAAATGTAGTACATAAAAAATTGCATAAAGTTGATATTGTCAAAATCGAACTGATCCATTGAATAAAGTTATGTCATTTTTGCCACCGTATGTACCCCAAAAGACCCCACCCGCGAAGATGGCAGAATTTCATTTTTTTCCATTTCACTCCACTTAGACCTTCTTTTTTAAAGTTTTTCAGTACGTTAAATAGTACTATTGAAAAACACAAGTCGTTCTGCAATAAATGAGCGCTCAGATATTGATGGACAAATAAGAAAGTTATGATCTTTTTGAAAGCGTATAGGAAAAAAAGAGCTGCGTCCTTAAGGGGTTAAAGTGGTATTACCAGCTTGTAAAGGGATTGCATGTTGTTGGAATATGCAGGGGAACTGCAGCAAGTGCTTGGGGCTGAGGGAAGCACCCTGGTTCAGAATGGTGTCAAATCATAATATAAGTCATAGTCGCCTTACTTATCCAATAACGCTCCTGTTCTGACACTTCCCGAAGTTCCCACTGGTCTCTACTTGTTGGTTCCTCGTGACATGGACATGTGACTGCTGTAGCCAATCGCTGGCTGCAGGGTGACCTTCTGTAATTAGAACAGGAGTGTTGGCGAATCGGTGGTGGTGGTGGTGGTGGTGGTGGTGGGGGGGGGGTATGACTTAAGGTACGTTAAAACAGAATGATTATCGTTCCCAAAATCATCCAATTATTTTAGGGTTTTAGGGCATTTCAGCCTTTCTTTTTAAAAAAATGTAATCGGCCAGACGACCCCTTTAAGGCAAGTCCTAGTGCTATAACCTTCTATGGAGGGGATACCACTTATCAGATCACCTTCATATATACCCTTCGTTTAATTTTTTCACCATTCTCAGGATCTTCGTAAGATTGTAATTAGTCAAGGCAATCCTCTGTAAGCTACAACAAACCTCTGATAGTTTGCTACAGTGTATCAGCCTGGAGCCAAGGCCATTTAAAGGGATGTGTCATCAGAAAATGTTCTATTGTTTAAATCAAGTTTTTATGTAAAACCAAAAGTATTCTGCGTATTTCCCAGAATAGTAACAATCCTCCCAGCATGTGAGGGTTATTTTTAGCCAAGGAGAATGACACAGTAATTCAAATAAACAAATACATAAGCATACATGGGGTTAAAACCCGCTATTTATGTAGGAAGCATGGCTATTAATTCTGACAACACTTCCTACATAAATACAGAATTTAGGGAACCCTATGCCTATTTTACATCATAGACGGAACACAAACCTGTGACGTTCCCCAACATATCGAACAGATAGCACATCTGTGACTGCAGCCTAAAACCAATGCGGAGGAAAGAAGTTGACATAGTTGGGCGCCCACAGCAAGCAGCCACATATCAGCTTTCATTTCACAGTAATAATGCAGTAATATATATATATATATATATAGTGATATGGAGCATGCGGGTATAACCTGGGTATCTCGTGTATGTATGTGTGTGTGTATATATATATATTGTGAGGGATTAGCGTTTAGGATCGGTAGCAACCTGGGCATAAGCAGTCAGAGACAGTGACACATAGGATAAAGTCTTTAGTCCAGGCTTTGCCTGGGTTTATTTCCCAGCAAACAAAAGCAAAATACAGGCCTTAACATCAGGCAAACATAACGTAAATCCTGCTCGTCTGAGCACTTACTATACACGTAGTTTCCCTGTCTACGTACTGGTAAACAAATGGCTCCTGCACACAGCCAGCCAGGACTCTCAGACCTGCAAAGGTCTCAGCTCTCTCAGCCCACATGCTGGGCTAGCCGGGCTCCTGCTCCACAGAGCCCTCTCTCTGGCTCTCAGCCAGATGCTCTCTCTGGCTCTCAGCCAGATGCTCTCTCTGGCTCTCAGCCAGATGCTCTCTCTGGCTCTCAGCCAGATGCTCTCTCTGGCTCTCAGCCAGACGCTTTTTCCCTAGGCCCTGCAGGCCCAGGCTTTATATGGCCTGGTACCAGCCCCACCTGGTACGTGGGAGTGACCATCCCACCCTTCACTTTGGTCACTCCAGGAAAAGCCGGCCCGGATTATGCGGCTTGGAGCCACTTACTTACTACACCGTGTCAGTAACTTAATGCTACTGACACCATACTGCCGGCTTCCTCCACCGAGCCCAGGCTGCTCGGTGGCACGTACCTGGCCAAGTGCTCCCCAAAGCCTCATAGGAGAGCATCCTAGGCGAAATATATATGCCCTCCAGCACTTTGCCGGTCACCTTCTCACAAATATATATATATATATATATATATATATATATATATATATATATATATATATATATATATATATATATATATATATATATATATATATATATGCTGGTATAAGTTATACATCTCAATGTATATAATGACATGGGGCATGCTGGTATAACCTGGGTATCTCGTGTAAGTATGTGTGTGTGTGTGTGTGTGTGTGTATATGTATGTATGTATGTGTGTGTATGTATATATATATATATATATATATATATATATATATATATATATATATATACACACACACACAGCTGGTATAAGTTATACATCTCAATGTATATAGTGACATGGAGCATGCTGGTATAACCTGGGTATCTCCTGTATTTAATTATATGTGTACAGTTGGTATAAGTTATACATCTCCTGTATGTAGTGATATGGAGCATGCTGGTATAACCTGGGTATCTCCTGTATATAATGATACTATATATGTTCAGCTGGTATGAGGTATTCACTGGTAATCTGTGACTCTGTGTGGTTCATCTCCTGCTCTAGGGGGTAGTTTGCAGATACTCTACTCTAATTTGTCCTTTCTCTGGGCTTGTCTCTTGTCCGGGCAGGCAGCGGGCACTGAGGGACGTCCGGCAGGCTGAGACTTGCCCATGGTCGCTCTGTCCAGTGCATGGCTCTCAATGGTGCATTCATAAACCTCATTGTCCCATCATCCGTTCCCACCGGACTGGCCAGGCCCCCAGCAGTGAATGTCACAACCTTTCCATGGTGATCCCCACTGCTGATCAAGCCCCCCTTACGTTGGTGCTTTATACCCTCAGAGCCATCCTCTCAGTTTGTGTAGTGATGACATCGGTAATCATCCATTATAAAGATATAATCCTCGCCTGAGCAGACAGTGGAGCACGTTAGTCCACCCTTAATCAATAGATAGTGACTGACATAGCTCCTCCTTCCTGGTATTGAGAGGTTCTGCAGCAGCTGGTGTGTGTTATGAAGCATAATGTGCCCCCTGCTGTATTACCAAGGAGCTGGTGACCTTTGTAGAGGTATCGTATACATTTACAGTAGGGGCGCTGGGTGTATTATACAAGAACGGGACTGTGACCCCTCGGCTGCAGAGCTTGCAGTTGTCACTCTTGATTGACACTACAACTCCCACCACTATGAGTGACACCTGCATCCTCTGTGGCTGTTGTCCAGCAGTGGCCGATGGGATATGCCAAGTTAATGGTCGCTCTGGTGACAGTTGCCTGGAAATTGGTAAATGTCGTCTATTCAGAGCTGCATGTGTTTCAGAGAATGACAGAAGACAAGGCTGCAGAACAGGCAATATGGTCTGAAAACGGCGTACAATATGGCGGTATCATCGCGGACGTACATACATCGTGCTTTGTGAGCGGAACCTGTCCAGACCCCAGACCAATAGCTCTCATGTACACTGATACGTTGTAACAACCCCACAGCTGTGTGAGCAGGCTTGGTCCAGATAGAATTTCAGCCTCAGTTTTTTAGTTGCAGCTCGAGATCTCATTGATGTCAGTGAATGGGAACATTTTGTTTACAACTAAAGTCTATTAGAAAGTTGTAATGATGAAGCGTTCGGTGCCATGTAGCGTACTGGGTCTGTCCTATACATTATTATAGCATGCGTGCAGTAACGAGAATGATTTCATATATGTGCACAGATCTGACCGTTTCATTGTCATAGACGCTGGCATTATTGTGATATATACTCAGGCACATTGAAGGTACATTTCTGTAGACCTCGTGCCTCGGGGGTATGCTCTGTTCTGTGTCCTTGGGTCTTGGGTTATGTCCAGTTTTGTAGACCTCGTGCCTCGGGGGTATGCTCTGTTCTGTGTCCTTGGCTTATATTCACTTCTGTGAACCTAATATATTGGGGGTTATGTCCAGTTCTGTAGACCTCGGGGGTATGCTCTGTTCTGTGTCCTTGCGGCTTGGGTTATGTCCGGTTTTGTAGACCTCGTGGCTCGGCATAATGCTCTGTTCTGTGTCCTTGCGGCTTGGGTTATGTCCAGTTTTGTAGACCTCGTGCCTCGGGGGTATGCTCTGTTCTGTGTCCTTGCGGCTTGGGTTATGTCCAGATTAGTAGACCTCGTGCCTCAGGGGTATGCTCTGTTCTGTGTCCTTGGGTTATATTCACTTCTGTGAACCTAATATATTGGGGGTTATGTCCAGTTCTGTAGACCTCGGGGGTATGCTCTGTTCTGTGTCCTTGTGGCTTGGGTTATGTCCGGTTCTGTAGACCCTGTGCCTCGGGGGTATGCTCTATTCTGTTTCCTGTTCTATGGACTTGCTATTTGTGTTTACTCTTGCTGTGCCTTGAATTACTGTGGCGCTGTCCGGCACTGCGGCCGCTGTACATTATATCACCGTCCATCTGAATAGTAGGGTAGCGCGCTCAGATACCAGGAGGGGATTTCATGTTTCCCTTGCTGACAATCTCATTATCTCCATCTGTCCGTGCTGAAAGTGAATGGGGTGGAGGGGTGTAATTAGGATGGGGGTGTGCGCTGCAGGTGCTGGGGGTGTAATTAGGATGAGGGATTAGAAGACGGTGCTGTGGGGCTCGCTAGTCTCCTTGTTGCTGGCTTCCATTTAGATGTAAGAATGGAGGAGGAAGAGGAGGAGGCTGGGGCCTTTGTCAGAAGGAGAGTCGATCGGGCAAGTATCCTGATGGGGTGAGAGCCGTGTAGCCGAGGGGTGATGCCTCACAGTAGACGGCATTCTGCGGGTTGTATACTGGGGTGTCACATTAACTGCTGTAGAGCCAGACTGCTCCCCATTATGTATGTAAAGTGCCTGTTTACAATGAAGGGTTAAGAAGTCTCAGCGTCTCCTCACATTCTGTATTATCCAGATTGGGAAGATGCGGACACTGTGAGGAGACGGCTAGATAATGGAGTATGGGACACAGGAGACAGGTGAATGGGAAAGATGGACACTGCAAGGAGAGGCCAGGCGGCAGGGCAGGTGCAGGAAGAGGCCAGGCGGCAGGGCAGGTGCAGGAAGAGGCCAGGCGGCAGGGCAGGTGCAGGAAGAGGCCAGGCGGCAGGGCAGATGCAGGAAGAGGCCAGGCGGCAGGGCAGGTGCAGGAAGAGGCCAGGCGGCAGGGCAGGTGCAGGAAGAGGCCAGGCGGCAGGGCAGGTGCAGGAAGAGGCCAGGCGGCAGGGCAGGTGCAGGAAGAGGCCAGGCGGCAGGGCAGATGCAGGAAGAGGCCAGGCGGCAGGGCAGATGCAGGAAGAGGCCAGGCGGCAGGGCAGGTGCAGGGAGAGGCCAGGCGGCAGGGCAGGTGCAGGGAGAGGCCAGGCGGCAGGGCAGGTGCAGGGAGAGGCCAGGCGGCAGGGCAGGTGCAGGGAGAGGCCAGGCGGCAGGGCAGGTGCAGGGAGAGGCCAGGCGGCAGGGCAGGTGCAGGGAGAGGCCAGGCGGCAGGGCAGGTGCAGGGAGAGGCCAGGCGGCAGGGCAGGTGCAGGGAGAGGCCAGGCGGCAGGGCAAGTGCAGGGAGAGGCCAGGCGGCAGGGCAAGTGCAGGGAGAGGCAGGACTTTGGGGAGCACTTGGGTTTTCTAATATTGGGGTGCAGATGCATTACATTTTTCTGTCTACTGCAGCTAGAAGATTGCCTGCGCCGAAGGGGTCTGGATTCTGTCACGAATGCGGATGTGTGTACCTTGTCATTACATTTTCGGGGGTCATCACAGGCGGGTTTAGTCCCTACTTATTAACATACATGTGCTGTGTATGTCGTATCGCTTGCTTCAGCTGACTTTGCCTCTGTTTGTTGTTGTACAAGCTGGCCCAGCCCCTGTGCTGGCAGTGGGAGGAGCCAAGAAGACCGGCTGCATACGCGGTAGAGTGCAGCAAGCAAAGCCAGGTGTGTAGGCGGCTGGAATGACAATGACAGACTTTCCATCAACTAACAGAACTATACTGGGGGTACGATTACATCCGTGAAGCACCCTCAATCTTCAACAGTGGGGCTTGTAAATGAGGAGTCACATGATATATCACATGATCCCTCTCCGCCAGTCTGCAGCTGGGATGAGGATCATGTGATGGAATAACCATAGGGAACACATCTCTGTCCTGACTGCAGGCTGGCAGCTCTTATTTACACTGATACATTGTAACAAACTGCAGCCTCAGGATGTAAACAGGACAGCAATTCATTGACTGCTTGTAGAGATTTTGGAAATGAAGAATTGAATCACAGAAAGTTGGAGAATGTTCCATTAGATGATTTACATAAAACCGGGAAACCATCATTCACATATTAGCATTGGCCATCGTGAGACCAAGGACTCTGCCATTATCCAGTGACTGGTTGATGCGTTGTTAGCCATGTTGTTGTATACCTAGATCTTATAATTCCTCGTCTATTATATATCAGATAATTTAGTGTCTCCTCTTGGTCTCGGCAGCTTGAGCAGACCCTGCGGCTGGAGACCGGAGAGCGGGAGAGAGATTCCCTGGAGACGCGGAGCCTGGCACAGCAGAATGTGGAGCTGCGGCGGCGGCTGGAGGAGGAGCAGGCCGCGTACAAGCGCAAGCTGCATGCCTATCAGGAGGGACAACAGCGGCAGGCGCAGCTCGTACAGAAGCTTCAGGCCAAGGTAAGTGAGCGACTGCGGGGAACGGTAAATGCAGCTCCTGGTATGAAGAATGGTCTCATCACCATACCCGCTACTGATCTCTCAGTCATGTTCATCTGTTTTACAGGAAGTTGTCTCCTATTATGATCTCCTCTCATTCTTCTGGCAGGTCCTGCAGTACAAGAAGCGGTGCGGAGAGGTGGAGCAGCAACTTCTGGAACGTTCCACAGAACTCGAGCAGGAACGTCTCAGCGTGAGTCTCTGCTAATGGATGAAAGAAAGACATCAGATCCGATCTGTGTAAATAAAAAGGCATTATTGTAGATAGGAAAGATTTAAAAAAAACTTTGTATCCCAATCCAAGATCTCTGCTTGCTGTCAACGAATAGGAAAATTCTTGCCCCAAGTAATCCATTGTAACCCATAAACTGGATGTAATTGATTCCAGTTCACAGCAAGCTGAGATCTTAAAAGTGGAAAGAAAGTTGCTGTGGTTGTCTTTATACAAGAGACGGTGAGTTGTAACACTGCAGCTCCACATTAGAACCATCCATCCAATCTTCATATGATGCGGAGTAATAGATGTTATTTATATCACGACTTCCACCGTTTCTACATAGAGCCGCCTGGAGCTAACGGACTCGCGACTGCGACAGGAGGAGGAGACCAGCAATGAACTAGAGAATGCTCTAATCCGATTGGAGGAGGAACAACAGAGGTAGGAGGCTCCTGCAACCAAGACCAATCAACCAAATAGTCAAATTAAGCTTTTTTTTTATACCATTAATTATAATTACCAATTAGGAATCTGGTTGAAGATTCTGAACTGAAAATACCAAGGGAGGGGGGACATAGAGCATGAGGCTGATATCAGGGAGCAATATCTGCACAGCACATATAGAGAAGGCAGAATTTCAGGATTATAGTCTCTTGCATCATGATTATTTTTGTGATGTCATCGTGATGCTTTTTCTTTTAAACTGTTGCCTCCTTTTATTGCACGCATAGAAGTGCCAGCCTGACCCAGGTGAATGTCATGCTAAGAGAGCAACTGGACCAGGCCAACTCTGCCAACCAGGCACTGAGTGAGGATCTGCGCAAGTTAACAGCTGACTGGACTAAAGCCCGCGATGAGCTGGAGCAGAGAGAGAGTGAGTGGAGGCGCGAGGAGGAGGTAAGTGCGGTGCATGGCCTGTATTATAGGATATAGAAATAGAGCTACACTAATGCTCATTAATTTAAATACATGAATACAATCCATGTGTTTTTCATAGAAATGATTCCTCCTGCTGTTTTAAACACTTTCAACACTTGCAGACATCATTAAACGTGTAAAGGCCCATTTACACGCAACACTTATCCCTCAAAGGTCGTTAAAACAATGGCTTTTGAACTATAATCTTTGTGTGTAAATGATACCATCCAGCACTTTTCGTCCGGACAATAATTTTTAGGTGAGCTTAATGCTGTGTTCTCCACGAAAGCAGGAGATTACATTGTATTCTCTCTGCAGCCCATGAGAGTAAACAGACCGCAGGCTGTTATTTCCATGGGAGCTAGAGATTACATTGTATTCTCTCTGCAGCCCATGAGAGTAAACAGTCCACAGGCTGTTATTTCCATGGGAGCTAGAGATTACATTGTATTCTCTTAGCAGGCCATGGCTTAGCAATAGAGCTAATTGCAGAGCTCAGACCACCTGCTGAGTTCTGCAACAGCTCCTGGAGGTTCATTTGTACGCAAATGAAGGTAATAAAGTACTAATAGGCATTAGTGCCCATTAAGCACCATTTACATGGGACAAATGTCGGGCAAACGGTGCCCGACACTTGTCCCCGCATGTACTCACTCTTGTGCTGTTGCAGAGGAGCAAGTATCGTTGGCTCGCAGCGAGGCGTCTGGAGGAGATTTCACTCTGCGCCCTCACCGCTGAAATCACAGCGGCTGTTCAGTACTAAATGGCTGCTGTTTACACTGAACGATGAGTGATGATCCTGAATGGAGAGGAGCGGGGGAGAGCGGGGAGTGTAAATGGGGCTTTAGTATTTTATGCAAATCGATTGTTAATCTTTCAATCCTTTGAAAGATTATCTTTGCATGTAAATGGGCCTTAAAGTGAATTCTTAAATGATCGAAGGAAGGTGTTATCAGTCGAAAAGTGATCTGCCATAGTCTTTTTGAGAAATTCGGGGCTTAATGTAATCTCTAGCTCCTGTGGAGACAGCAGCCTGTGGTCTGTTTTCTCTCTCTGGCTGCAGAGCGAATACAATTTAATCTCCTCCCATGGAGAACACAGCATGCGGTCTGATTTAGTGTAATTATGCATTGGTCTGATTTAGATCATGTGATCTCTTCCATGTGATAAATAGTGTGAGAATACATTGTGTATCATGTTATGACTAAAGGCTCGTTTAGACGGGACGAATGTCGGGCAAACGATGCCCGATACTCACAGGAGCGAGTATTGTTGCTTCACAGCGGGTCGGCTGCAGGAGATTTCTCTACTCATGCTCCCCCATCCCTCTCCATTGACTTAACATTGTGGTCGTTCAATACTGAACGGCTGCTATTTACACTGAACGATCAGCAATCTGCTCATCGTCCATCGTTTATGCAGCATAAACGATGGACGAGGAGCAGATCACTGATCGCTCAGTGTAAATAGCAGCTGTATAGTACTGAACGGCCGCTATGTTATGTCAATGGAGAGGGGCGGGGGAGCGCAAGGAGAGAAATCTCCTGCAGCCGACCCGCTGTGCAGCAACGATACTAGCTCCCGTGCAGCAGCACGGGGACAAGTGTCGGGCATCGTTTGCCCGACATTCGTCCCATCTAAATAGACCTTAAGGATGCTTCATCTGAAACGCATCGACTGAACTTGTCTCCATATTATCTTTTGCTGGTTTTCCACGTGATGAAATAAACTCCTGGTTTCTATGAATATTCCTGCTGTTGGATTACTTCTATCATTGACAAATTTATCAGTGTGTTCCAAATGGGACGGAAGAAGAAAAGTCTGTCAACCGTCAAATGTCACCTTGTAGCCAGTTGATTGAAGGGATGTGTTGCAGCCCAAAAACTGTTTCTTAAGCCCATTAATAAAAAGAAGAGGCTATTGTGGGCTAAGAAGCACGGGCGCTAGACCACTAGTCAGTAGATGAAGGCTCTTCTCACAGGTGAATTGAAGTTTGAAGTGTTTAAGTCAAAGACGCTAAAGTTTGTTGGACCGGTGAACATGTATTTCCTGCTTGCATTCCATCCACAGTCAAGCATGGAGGAGGTTTCGTTATGGTCTGGGGATGTTTCAGAGGTGTTACAGTTACTTACTAAGAATTGAAGGAATCATAGACTCCCAAGTGCTACCACCACATCCTGGTGCGCCATGGCATCCCTTCTAGTCATGGATGCACACTACAGCAAGATAACGACCCAAAACATCAAAACATACCTCCTGTCTGTGCAAACGTATGTTCAGTCAAAAGAACAACAAGAGGCCTGAAGAACAGAAGACGTAACTAGTATTGTTCATAAAATCGTTCAAACGAGCAAAAGTTAACAATAATCGTTCAGTGTAAATGCGAGCCAACGACCGAACGACGAATGAGAATTGTAGCTTTTTATTCGTCATTCGTTTTCTGCAGGCATAAACATAATCGCCGGCTCATTCGCTTATCGTTCAGTTTAAACAGCGATCGTTCAGTCTCTCTATCCGCTTATACAGGGACTGAATGATTCTTGTTTGAACGAGCCAATGATGCATTTTCCTGATTAGACAGAATCTGCTGTCTAAAAGGACCATTAGCCACCGCTGAGTCCTGACTGCAATCCTGTTACACTCCTTTGTTATCAGCGGGACAGATGTGTTTGAGATGCACAACTTATGAGCTAAAATCATCTTTGGGATTTGCTGCAATCTGAGCTGAAACTTTAGATCACTTGACTTGCTGAGCGCCCGGCGTTTGCACTGCTGTGATCACTGCTAAGCGGGGATTCCTTGATAAGAGAAAAATGTAACGAAATGGAGCCTCAGTTCATTAGAAAACACTAGACCTGAGTAGAAAACATCAATTCACGTTCATCACTAACCTCAGGAGCTGCTTCTGTTCATTTATGGCAAATTGGGTGTTATATATTGAAATTAATGAGCAGTAGTGTCCATATAAGAACCCATGATCTACACCTCCCCTGTGTTATAGCGCTTCTACCTATAATACCAAGTTCATAAGACTTTGTCTGATCTTTCTTTTTCCCCTTTGTCGTCCCCTATAGTCCTTTAATGCCTACTTCAGCAATGAGCACAGTCGCCTGTTGTCACTGTGGAGGCAGGTGGTCGGCTTCCGGAGACATTTCAGTGAGATGAAGACAATGACGGAGAGGTAGGTGTCCGGTGGGCCGGTGTCTGAAGTGGAGGAACTCTTTTTCCATTTATTCTGTGATCTGCAGCTCTCGGTTATGAGAGTCATATAGTGTGACCCCCTTGTCTGTGCAGGGACCTCTCAATGATGCAGAAGGAGTTGTCGCAGTCCTGCCGCTCGCTGCATGCCTCCTGTCTAAATGTGAGCAGTTCCCTTCGCCTGGCCGAGAACAGCGGCGTAGTGGTGGTGGAGAGACAAGCGTTACAACTCGCTCAGCTGGATGAGCAGTTAAAAGACAAAGTGCGAGAAATGATCCAATTACAAGCGGCGTACGACGCAGAGAAAGCGGAGCTCAGCACAAGGTAAATAATGGGCATAGTACTTCTGGGTACGGGGTCTCACTTCAGTGCCCGCCTGGGGCTCTCAGCAGTCCTGGTATAAGCCTGCCTATCTGACGCTCATCTCTATTTACATTACAGGGCAGCGGAGATGAGTAAGGTGATTGAGCGTCTGCAGAACGAGAACATGAACAGGGATCTGCAGATCAGACAACTGCAAGAGCAGGTACTGAAGCCACAGGGGTCCATGAGAGGAGAAGGATGGGAAGAAAGGGTTTAAATCCGAGACCCATTATCAAACTTTACATATAAAACTTAACACAATCTCGAGAATATATGTTAATGCGCTCTTTTACTTAAGTTATATCAGTTCTTATTCTCCACTCACATCCAAAGCTGCATTCACAATCTGCTTGTTTCCTGTTGGCGTTCAGCCTGCAGGATCCCACATCTCCCTGCTGGTTCAGTATCTATACAGAGCATGCTTTATTGTGTATGGTAGGAGATATAATGTCCATAGACAATCCCTGGCCCCACACTGCATTGTGGCTGTGAAGAGGTGAACGACTACTTATTCCGAGGTTCAAGAGTGTGAGGAGCGGGATGTGATTGCGGTTCTTTGACTCTTGCAGGAGAAGAGTTGGATGGAGGAGCGGGTGACGCTCGTAGGAGAAGAGGTGGAAACTCTTAAGTCAGAGAGGGAGATTCTCCAGGAAACTCTGCGGGAGCTCACACAGGTCTGAGATGTGTAGAGGTGTCTGTACTAACGGAGGGTCCATTACTGGGAAGCACATGCAGCCATAGTATGAATGTTTGTAACGTGCACTTATTTGTCCTGAGCCGCCCGGGCTCGGTCCTACTTTTTATTCATTTTTTTTTTTTTATTTTCTGCATAGATCTGCAGCTGTTAACAGAGCCCACGCAGACTAAGGCCGGCTGCACACGACTGGATTTGGATTGCGGAATCCGCGATCACCAGCCACCCAAGAACCGTGGCATTCCACATCCATTAATAAAAATAGAACATTTGCACGTCTGCTCACAGAAGTGAACAGCGATTTGCGATTTCCGTTTGCGAAAAAAAAATCGCAGCATGTTCTATTTTTGTGCGGATTCCGCACAGACGGCTTCCATTGAAGTCAATGGAAGCCGTCTGACCCGCGTCCCCTCCGCATTGCGGAAAGGTCGCAGATTCCATGTCATCTCCTAGTGACGGCGAGGGGGAAAAAAAATTTGTAAAAAAAAAATTCTGTACTCCGCATGTCCGACGGCAACCTGTCTGGACCATCTGCAATACAGATAAATACAGGTACGCACGGACGCCGGCCAGGCACAGGGTCAGTTTCCGCTGCAGGCTCCCACATGCGGAATCCAGCCCGTTTGTTCGTGCGCAGGCGGCCTAACTATCCGGCGGTGGGGCTGCAGCTTTACTAGGGTCTGTGAGCTCATTATAACATTTCAGCATTGTCCTTGTGCCTTTTCTCCCAGGCTGTCCTGAGTGACGCAGACAGTGGTCTTCAGCTCTCTGCCAGTGATAAGACATTTGACCTGGAGAATGAGAGTCCAGGGCTCAGCCTGAGAGGTCTGTCCAGCGGCCTGCGCACTTCCTCTCCCATCCGCCGCCCCTCTCCGCACCGCAGCACCTCTCCAAGACGTAGCGTGTCTCCAGCCTTCCGTGACTCCGCTCTCTCTGCTGTGCATTCTGCTCTCCAGAGGAGACAACTACAGGTCCAGGTATGTTGGGTCACTTTAAGAACAGATAATCTGAATGTAGCAGACCACAGAAAAAAGACATTCCAGGTTAAGCCTGCGCTAAACCCCAACACCACGGTTCCTAGTGCGGTTGTGGTCAGGTTGTGTTTCCCTGCTTGGATGTAATGCAGTTGGTACTGCAGTCCTAAGTATAAACTGCGGCCTCTGGTTGCACATCGGTACAACTTTGCTGCTTACCAGATCCCAGTTTTAATCATTATCATGAGTGAATCCTGGGAGTTTTTGCTGTAACATTGGTTGTTTGCAGGAGCTGCGAGGGCGATTGGAGGCCGGGCAAGACACGGCGAGCACTCTGCGCAAGCAGCTCAGTGACAGCGAGAATGATCGCAGGGTTCTGGAGCAGAAAATCATTCACCTGCAAAAAGATCTGGACATGTCCACTATGAGCAAGGACGATGCAGAGCTGACGATCTCCAGGCTTCGTGGGGGCTTAGAGCAGCTGAACAGGTGAAGACAGACCCTGCCTATGCTGCTGATATAGTCTGTTGTTTCATCCTCTCCTCCAGTGTACTTTATGGTGTGTGTGCGAGTTGCATGAATGTGACACTTCTATTACTGCTCTCGATGTCTCATGTTCACCTCTTTGGCTGCAGTGAGCGGGCTGTCCTGGAGCGCAGCGTCCAGAATCTGCAGGAACAGCTGGAGAAGCAGCATCAAGAGGCGGAAAAACTGCAGCTGGCAAACAGCGACCTTCAGCGTCAGAGAGACATCTTACAGGAGGAGAAGGATGACACCCACCAGGACCGTGACAGAGCCCATCGAGAAGTGGAGAGAGGGTGAGCAGAAGATGGTGTGGGAAGGGTTGTCCAAGTTGTATGTTCTCATTAAAACCCCTCTAAAATGCAGTAACATAACAAATCAGTATATACTCACCTCTCCCCGCTCCTGCGGGTCTTCCCTCCGATGTCATCTGTACAATCTGTCCCAGTCTTTTTACAGGCCGTCACAGGTGCTGCAGCCAATAGTTGAGCTCAGCACTTCATTGCGGAGCTCTGTTGTTGGCTGCAGCGCTTATGAAATCCCATAAACTGGACGGGACTCCAACCTGTAAATTAACAAAGCAGCAGAAGACTGAGCAGCGCCGTGGGATCTAGCGGGAGCGGAGAGAGGTGAGTATATACCGATGTATTCTGTTGCTTCATTTTATTGGGGTTTTACCAATAACCTACAACTCGGACAACCCCTTTAATATGTCTTCAAACAATCCATGCTCTTAGTCACTTAGATTTAATTGTATGGATATCATATTGGACAATGGCACCATGAAGAACTTGTTATAATTTAGACCATTTATCTGTTGCATTTTTCGAGTAGATTTTGCAGAATGTGCATACTACCCGGGTATATTGCATCTCACTGACAGTATAAGTAAATATTCCCTTTGTGTATGGACCAGGGGCCAAACAAAGTAGATTTGGACTCTGGGGCAGGGACTTGGTGTCCAGTACCTTGCAGTGAGACGCTAGGTGCCGGGCATCAGACTACTAAGCATTAACGCACAGTAATCCTGATTTTCAGGCACAAGACCCAGGAGCAGCTGGAGGTGAAACTCTCCGCTATCAGGAAGGAACTGGTCATGGTGAAGGAATCTCTGCATCAGTCCAGCCTGGAGAAGGAGGTTCTGGAAGCAGAGAAGGCGGACATCTCTCAGGCGCTGTCCAAGGTAGGTCCAGCAAAATGTATAGAATGGTGTCATGTAGGCGCTAGAGACGTGATGACGGCTTCTGCAATCACAGGTCAAGAAAAAAAGATGAATTATCTCAATATGTAGGTAGTGACCCGGAGGCCGCGCACCTGTTTACATTATTGAAAATGAATTATTGTATAATCTGTCGTCCGCACACATCTCACTCTCGTCATGGACTCTAAGGCCTCCTGTCCACTGGACAATTATAATTTAAAAATCCGCACGGGTGTCCCGCACGCGTTTTCTGCGGCCATAGGGATGCATTGGACACCCAAAGGTACGGTAAGTAAATACCTGCGGATGTCCTTTTTCCCTGCCGCGCGGATCGCACATGCGGGAAATCACCCGCAGCATGCTCCATTTTCTGCGGGTCTCCGCAGGCTTCCATAGAAGCCTACGGAAGCCATCCGTATCTGCGGCACACCCGCAGCTGAATTTCTGCTCTCCGGCGCGGGAGAGCAAGAGTTAAAAAAGAAAAAGAGTGGACGGCGCATGCGTGCGGCACGCTTCCAGCGTGCCGAGCACATCCGCCGGGCTAAAGAAAGAAGATCCGGCTGCGACGGAGGGAAGATTTGCTGCGTCTGGACAGGTAAGAAAAATCAATTTTCAGGCCTCGTGTCAGCGAGAAAGGAGGGACCTGCTGCGGGATTCTGCATGGAGAATCCGCACGGGCCCAAATTTCCTAGTGGACATGAGGCCTAACTCTTACCTACACTGGTACATTGTAACAAGCTTAGCAGCTGTGTTAGCAGGACTACGATAGGACAGGTTTTCAGTCTCCAGAAGGTTCCCATTCCCTGAGAATAAACAGATCTTGAAAATGTCAAAGATTATTTGAAAATAGCAAAACCTTCCTTTATAAAAGGTTTAAGCTTCATTTGCTTCAGTCTGGACTGGCCCTTTAAATCTGCAGAGACGGTGGTCACAGTCCAGTATAAAAGCGGGGAATGTGGAATTATTTTCCCTCCTGTAAAGTATCTGGCATGATTTACATAAATTGCTGCCTTTTGGTCAAACCTCAAAGACACGTCTTCCTCACTCACCTTTCTTCACCTCTCCACTTAAAGGGGTTTTCTGAGACACAAAAAAATTTATATCGGTTTAAAATGAACAAAAATTGGTATACTCTTACCGGCAGCACCTCGTCTGGCACTGCCGCTCCGATGTTCGCTGCATGGAACCTGGGATAAGCGATGCACGTCACGTGCCATTCGTTGTATGTATGACCACTCAGCCACTTGCAGGCTTTACAGTGATTTTTCTTTGGCCACTTTTGTATGGTACATGACTGCCCACCGCTTTTCCTGGGCTTTGTGTGGCAGGCAGAGGGGCTGCAGCGCTGGACGGGGGAGCCACCAGAATAGGTGAGTATTCAATTTTTGTTCATGTCCTGGAAAACCCCTTTAAATTGCATAATAACTTGGTCCAGTATTATAGACACTAAAAAGTATGTACATTCCCCTCCTCCTTGAACCTTCCAGGCTGAAGCGAACCGGGCAGAACTGGAGCTGGCGCTGAACAGACAGAGGACAGAAGAGGCTTCTCTACGAGACGCATTATCTAAGATGAGTGCATTGAATGAGAGCCTGGCGCAGGACAAGACGGAGCTCAACAGAGTCATTGCTCAGGTGGGGGACTGAGCTGTCATTACTGGGTGACGTCCATTGTGTTGTGTAATGATGTGAGCAGATTAGAGGATGTGTGGGGGAATGTGTCACCGATAGCATTCACAGAACTACTCAGCCCTTCGTGTCAGGCCGAAGCATTAAACCTGGTGAGAAGAGGCATTCAGGGATCTAGCAAAGCGCCTGGGGAAGAGCTGAGCTGATGAGTCTTGTGGTGGTTTGGTCTTTAGGGATGCACTTTGCAGGGAAGTTGTAGATTCTTATAGGGATCTGTTGGAGAGGTAGAGCCTCGAACGTCATAAAGGTGGCTGCAGGACACTCCATTTACTATATTCATTTTGCAGTTGGAACAGGAACGGTCCTCCTTGCAGGGACAGAAGCATGAGGTAGAGCAGGAAAAGACCTCAATCAGGGACGAGCTGGTTCGCTTGGAGCAAGAAAAGCTGGAGCTGGACACGGAGCGCTTTGGGCTGGATAACTCCCTGCAGGCCATGGAGCAGTGCCGGGAGAAACTACTTCTGGAGCTGCAGTCGCTGCGTAAAGAGAAGTCACATCTACAAGAACAGCTGGGGCAGGTAAGAGCAGGGTTATGAGTAGTCCACATACAGAGAGGCCACGTAAGGTTCTACTTAATAAACGGGATTGTGGGTAGTTGGAATACCTGGGTTAGAGGGTGCAGGGAAGTGTATGCTGAGAGGCAGAGGATAAGTAGTGTTCAGATCCCACTTCAAGGCTCCTCCATGTCATTCTCTCTCCACCAGGTGACACGTCACAGGAACAGTCTGAGCGAGGACCTGGTACAGAGCCGCAAGGAGGTGGAGCAGCAAAGCGAAAGTCTCCTCCGCGCCTCCAGAGAGAAAGAGACGCTGATGAAAGATAAAGGCAGCTTAGTGGTCCAGCTTACTGCCTCCGAGAGAGAGAACCGGGCACAGTCGGAGGAGATAGCCGCACTCAGGTACACGCCGCTCCATAGCGCTATCTGAATGGAAGAGCACAGACCTGGTTCTTGGCCTTTCGACTATATAAAGTGAGTTGCCATAAGGCAGCGCTAAACCATACGTTGTGTCCCCATGTAAAGCACAATCTTTATAGAATCTATATACAAAACGCCCAAAACTAACAAAATCTATAAAAACACAGGCGTGATGCTGCGCTGAGCCCCCATTCCCCTCGACGTGTTCCGACAGCAATCTGGCTTCCTCGGGGAACTGGGGTTAATTCCTTAAACAGGTCGGGGGGCGTATAGTGTAATATTTTAGATATGGATTTCATATGCGCTTACTAACACTTGTGGTGTTTGTCGGCAGCAGTAACCCTTTATTTGCTGGTTGGATGTTTTCTCCAGTACTTATAGCAACACATGAGCCCTGTATTGTTATTTAGTTTTGGGTGCTATTGACTCAATAAAGGTTATATTTTAAATGGGGACACAGCTTATGGTTAAGTGTTGGCTTACGGCAACTTGCATTATATGGTTTGAAACTCAGATGTGTCTCAATGGGCTCTCTCCAGTTTTGGTGTACTGGTTCTAGGTCTGTTCCCCATATTATCCCATATTTATACCATATGCTCGGCTGCCATGACTGCGCTTATAGCCTGTGTGGTGTCCTCATGTTGTGCTCTGTGTCCTGATAATTATCAGCCAGTAGGGGGCAGCATCAACATGAACTAGGCTGGCTGTATGTATCTAGGCAGCAAACTAAACACACAGGTAGCAACACAAGCCACCATAGGACTGGCACAGATCAACCTTGGAGCTCCATGGGAGAGGCCAGCTGTAATGAGGGACCCGGATCTCAATCCCTGTCTGTCCCCGCAGGTCAGAGAAGGAGGCGCTGGAGACGGCACTGTTTGATGTTCAGCAGCAGCTTGTGCACACAACAAACCGCAAGGAGCAACTTGAGGGAGAAAACCAGAATCACCGGCTGGCAAAGGAGGCATTGCAAGGTAGAGATCCAGTTATGTATATAGACTACAGCATGTCCTGCACAGGTGAAGCCTGGGTCTGAGTGTCAGCCTTTCAGGTACGGCTATGTATGTGTTCACTAAGGCTCTGTGTAGTAACACACTGGACCCAACAGCATCTCCAGAGTAACCTGAACACGGGGTACATGATTTTTGCTGAAGCCTCAGACATTATAGCGGTGATGATGCTGCATAGTACAAGACAAGTAATATGTCAGGATAGGAATTGATCTCCGGGCTTCTGGACATGACTTGTAGAGCTGGGAATGTACTTCCAGGTGTGGCGCAGGTTTACAGGTGTCGGAGGGACTCCGTGATATGGAGGTCCTTTGTCAGGGACATTAGCGATTGTTATTCCGCAAGTGCAATGTATGAGGCTGGAGAACAGCTGGACTCAGTATGCGATTCGGCTAGTAAAATATCTGCAGCCATTTGTGTTTCCGTGTAATTTGCTGCTTTCAGTGCTGATGACTTCTTGTCTTTGGTTCTCCAGCAGAGATCGGCTCTGTGCGGAGGCAAATGGAGGCTGAGCTTACTAAACTAGAGCGGGACAAAGAGGCTCTGAATCAGCAACTGATCCATGTGGAGAAGGAATCTCAGATCACCCTGAAGAACAAACAGAAAGCTTATGAAGAAGACGTGGAGCGACTGCTGCAGGAAAAGGTGGGTGACTGAGACACCCCCTGACTTCACGGCAGGGACCTATCAGTATTTGGGTTTTCTGCTGTTGTGGGAACTACAGGCACATTGTTAATCTATTGATCAGCGGTGCTGATCAATAAATGATAAATAGATGAGAGTGAAATGCATTGTGTTGTAGGATGCCATCCATGTGGAGCTGCGCTCAGAGAAAGAAGAGTTACTTCGCCGGCTGACACAGGAGCGAGAGGAGCTGTTGGCGCGATACGAGATGGAGCGGGAGGAGCTGAGTGAGGAGATTGCGACGCTGCAGCAAGAGCGAGATGACAGCTTGTTGCAGGCAGAGAGCGAGAAGCAGCAGGTGAGGATGAGAGCAACAAACCTCCCAGTATACTAACGGAAGAGCCTCTGCAAGTAGGGGCTGGGGTAATAGAACGCCACAATATGACCTCAGGCGTCACTTCTCTCATATTTTGTCTTTAGGCCTTATCGCTGAAGGAATCAGAAAAGGCGTCTTTAAGTGAGAAGCTGAGCAACGCACACAATGCATTGGCCGCCCTCAACCTGGAGATGGAGCGACAGAAGCGGGAAAGCCAGTCGAGGCAGGAGCAGGACAGGGTGAGTCAGAGGGACAACTTCTGTTGATGGGGGACACCTCATCCCGTAATCTGTGATCTAATAGACACCACAGCAGACTGGCACTACTGGTGAAGCATGTCACGTGAGACAGATATGGTGTTGCATAGTGAACCTCATTATCCATCAGTTACCTTTATATGATCAGAGAGGTCTGGATAACTATAAGTGGGTGTAAAGGACATTGTTATCCAGGAGTCGGGTTAATCCTAACAGTTCTGATTCACCTGAGCAGAATACGTGATATTTGGGTTCAGCGCTGGTGGTTTGTGACTCTCCTGTGTTATCTGTATGCAATCACTGACTGCACGCTCTGTACCCCAAGAACGCCATCATGTCACTGAACTCCGATCTGAAGAATCTTCGGGTGCAGTATGAAGAATCCCTGGCATCTCATGAGCGAGAGCTAAAGAGTCTCCATGAGCAAATCCGAGAGCTGGGGAAGCAGCGAGAGTCAGCGGTCCGTGAGGTGAGAAACATCTGCTTTGTTTGTGATATCACAGGAAATAAGGATGTATCATGACACGTTCTGCAAATTCGTGTTTCAATTCCAAGCTATATTCAAGTTCTCACTGAGGGTTACTTACGGGGTATCAATGTAGACAATCCTCTGCGAGCTAAACACAGCAGCAGCAAAAATCATCATGCTGTTCTGAGAAGTATTAGGCTTCATCTGTAATAAAGAATGTTTCCATTCAATTACAGCAAGCAGCAATCTTGAAAGGGGTGAGAATCTAGGAACTGAAAGTACATTATAAATTTGCAGAACTTGAGAAGTCCTTTACGCTCACCTACTATAGGTAATATCATTAGTAAATAGCGCCCTCTCTGGTCATTTTTAGGTAGAGGAGCTAAAGACACAGCTGTGTGTCGTAGAGGATGCCAGGGATTCGGTGCGGCGGGAGCTAATTGAAGCTCACCGACGTGTGCGGGAGAATCACGAGGTTATGGAGGTTCACAAGAAGGAAGTCCTGGACCTGCGACGATCTCTCAGTGATGAGTGTAAAGAGAAAGAAGCTGTTCAGAAATCTAATGAGGAACTACGGGGAGCAGTGCGCCGGGCGGAGAGTGAGCGCATCAGGTACCGACTCATTCCTCTTATCATGTGAGATGACTGCAGAGATGCATCTGTGCTGAGAAAATATGCCCTGGTCCTGGACAAACCAAGATGGCCACAGTGCTTCTCTGACTACCACACTGTACATTGGTAGTTTGCTACTATAAGGCACTGCATGCTGCTCTGACCGGCCAGCAATGCTCATATCAGCAGCATGCAGTATCACAGACTATGGAGGCACTACCAATGCAAAGTGTGCATCAGGTAGTCGAAGAAGCAGTTCTGGTAATCTTGGTTTATCCAGGACCGAAGGCTCACTTTCAGTTTACTTTACTTTCACCAGGAGCAATGAGAATACACCACGTCTTCCATCATAACTCCTGTCATGCACTATGTCTCCCATCATATCCCACCATGCACCATAGCCCCTATAATACACAGTATCTGCTATCGTAGACTCGTATACCATGTCTCCCACCATGCACCATAACCCCTATAATACACAGTATCTGCTATCGTAGACTCATATACCATGTCTCCCACCATGCACCATAACCCCTATAATACACAGTATCTGCTATCGTAGACTCATATACCATGTCTCCCACCATGCACCATAACCCCTATAATACACAGTATCTGCTATCGTAGACTCATATACCATGTCTCCCACCATGCACCATAACCCCTATAATACACAGTATCTGCTATCGTAGACTCATATACCATGTCTCCCACCATGCACCATAACCCCTATTATACACAGTATCGGCTATCGTAGACTCATATACCACATCTCCCACCATGCACCATAACCACAATCATACACTATATCTGACATCCTAGACTATATCTCCCTTCACACACTCTACTACAACTCTTCTAGGATCAGTGGAGAATCTTTCTCCGTAGGGGGATGAGGTATGGCGCTTTTTTTCCCATGGTTGCTTACCTTTATTTTCTTGCCGCGCCCTCAGCTTGAAGCGCGCCAACGAGGAGAAGGAGCAGAGGCTTTTAGTGCTGGAAGAGTCTCGAGCTTCTTCAGAAAAGGATGCAACCGATCTGCGCAGCAACTTGAGGGAGTTGGAGCGGTCACGGCTGGAGGCGCGGAGGGAACTGCAGGATCTTCGCAGACAGGTGAGCAGAAAGCGGCTGTGGTAGGTGAAGATGGGAAAGGGACGGTGTGGTGGCCCCAGGAGCCCTGATGTAACCCAGAAGTGGATTCAAGAAGGTGCCATACCTGATTTGTACTATTTAATAATTTTACCCTTGCTTTGCGGAACTACAAATCCCAGCGTGATCCAAGATTTCAGGGTCACTGATCTTTTCAGCCTGCCTTATCTCACCTCTCCTTTTTCTTGCAGCTGAAGATCCTGGATGATGAGGGTTTGAAGCGCAGCCGGGATCTGGCCGAGGTGCAGGCGCGTCTCTCTCTTTGTGAGCAGCGAGAAGAAGAGGCGCGCCGAGACAGCTTCTCTCTGAAACAGAAGCTCATAGAGACAGAGAGCGGCCGCGAAGCTGCCAGGAAAGAGGTGAGCGTGTGTCCCTATGATGTGTGATGAAGGGGCGCTGTACTTGCGGTGACCAACCTTTCCTTCCCCTCTCAGCTCAGTGCTCTCCAGAGTAAGCTGTCTGAGGTGGAGAGCGACTTCGGCCTCCGTGAGAAGGAGCTTCAAGGCAACCTGGAGGAAGCACGCGGCAACGAGAAGAAGCTGCTGGATAACACCCGCAACCTGGAAATCAAGCTCCTAACGTCACAGGAGGAGGTGGCCCAGCTTGGCTTGAAACTGAGCGCCAGCGAGGGCCGTGTGCACGGATTGGAGGCCGAACTGTCCCGGCTCGAAGGGCTGAAGAGGGAAATGGAGTTTAAACTCAGCAGCTTACACTCCGCCCTGAGGAGGACACTGGGAATCGGCCGTGCCGGACGTACACCAAGTCCAGTTGTACGAGGACGCAGTGGCTCCCCCAAAAGGACGTTCTCACCACTGAAAGGTAAATCTAAGTATACAAATAACTCTGAGAAGTGATCATGCAGGCAGATTCCCTCCACATCAGTCTTTTCTTCACCTAGGATTTGACAACACTTACACGACCACCACTGACGGCCGCGGCAGCCCCATTCCTCGCACAGGAAGTCCAGAACGCTCCAAGACCCCAGAAAGGATGACGTCTCCCACACGCGGGGAGCAACTGACTGCAGATATTGACCCTGAGGTGATTCGAACCGCCCTGCGTGATTTTCTTCAGGAACTGCGAGACACTCAGCGAGAAAGGGTAAAAATTAGCTTATATGAAAACTTCTGTTACGGGGATGAGAGGTGTCATTATCGTCATATCTAACTCGTATGAGAACGTCACCAGTGGTTGCTCTGTACAGCAGTGTCTAAGGGGTTAAATAAGGACTGAACCTGTGATCCACTAATCACTGAATCTGTAGGTCTTGTGCTGGACATTCATTGGGTGAAGGTGTAGATGGATCATGTCCGCATATCTGACATAAGGGACATATCTGCGCAATGCATCTGGCAGCACGAGGGGCTCTGGGGACGAGCACATCACCAACCACCGACAACGGGGCCAGTGCTACTAACCAGATGATTGACATCTGAGGGGCATCAACCTCTTCTTAGGCCCTTTTACACTAAACAGTTGTTCCCATTTCACTGGATCATGAGAATCTGAAGATAATCGTTCCGTGTAAACGTTGCCAGTGGCTGAATGACGAACAATAATTCATTTGCTTATTACTCGTCGTTCAGTTTGTGCAAGCATAAAAAGCTAACGACAATTGGGCTGGATAAACAGGCAGTCATTCACTTATGAATGACTACCTGTTTCCTGTAAATGGAGGCGGGTGGCCGGAAGCAATCTCTAGCCCACTTTGCCTGAGTGATTCCCACTTAAAGGGGTTGTCCCGCGCTGAAACGCTTTTTTTTTTTTTTTCAATAGCCCCCCCCGTTCGGCGCGAGACAAACCCGATGCAGGGGTAAAAAAAAACAAAACGTCCAGTACTTACCCGAATCCCCGCGCTCCCGCGACTTCTTACTTACCTTAGTAAGATGGCCGCCGGGATCTTCACCCACGATGCACCGCGGGTCTTCTCCCATGGTGCACCGTGGGCTCTGTGCGCTCCATTGCCGATTCCAGCCTCCTGATTGGCTGGAATCGGCACACGTGACGGGGCGGAGCTACAAGGAGCCGCTCTCCAGCACGAGCGGCCCCATTCGGAAGGGAGAAGACCGGACTGCGCAAGCGCGTCTAATCGGGCGATTAGACGCTGAAATTAGACGGCACCATGGAGACGGGGACGCCAGCAACGGAACAGGTAAGTGAATAACTTCTGTATGGCTCATAATTAATGCACAATGTACATTACAAAGTGCATTAATATGGCCATACAGAAGTGTATAGACCCACTTGCTTTCGCGAGACAACCCCTTTAAGCGCACAACAATCATCCCGTGTAAAAGGACAGTTAATTTAACCATACAGTATTTCTGGTCTGGAGTCTGCGGTGGTGAATCCTTTGTCTTTTCTGTAAGGATGATCTGCGCACCCAAGTGGGGACTGTATCCCGACAGCTGGTGGAGATGGAGGCTGACAAGGATGGAGCAACAACCCGGCTTCAGCAGCTGCAGAAAGTACTGTCAGATGTCGAGGAGGGTGAGAAGACGCTGGGTGCGGGGTTGGGGGGCAGCAGTGCCATGTGAAGGAGAATGTCATGTACAAGGTTTCTGTTCTATAACCTGGAAGTACGTAGTATTGCCCGTAGAGGTACTGCTGTTATCTATTGTCTGATGCATTTTTCAATCCTTTTAAAGGGAAGCGCACTGCAGACGGGAAGCTCAGTAATGTGCAGACCACGCTCATCCTGCAGGAGGAAACGCTGCGGCGCTATGAGCGGGAACGCAAGATGGCGCTGGAAAAATCTGCCAGCCTGGAACGTAGCTTACAGGCATCAGAGAATGAGCACAGGGCGGCTCAGGTAACATCTATAGGGCGGATGTCCACATTTTAAGATTCTGCAGCCAACTGATGATTTATTAGTAAAGGGGTTGCCCAGGACTGCACTACTGACTACCTATCCTCGGGATAGGTTATCATATATAGTTGATCGTCGGGATTCCACTGCTTAGGACCCCCCAACGATCAGCTGTTATCCGGACTGCCGTCAGTGTGCATGGATCCAGAAGCTGACAACTCTGTACACATTGCAGCGGCCTGAGTTGGTATTGCAGGCGCAGCTCCCATTTGAATTCAGTGCAATACCAACCCAGGCAATGGGTACATAGTAGTTGGATTGCAGCCTCGGCTGTACTAATAGTGAGCTGGGTGACCTCTATTCACTGGGGGTCTTTAGCAGCAAACCCTTGTCAATCAACTATTGATAATGTCTCCTAAGGATAGGTCATCAATAGTTCAGACCCGGAAACCCCTTTAAGTCTAATGGGAGCTGTATAAATCTGCATGCAGTGAGCTTTAGGGAGACAGAATGGCACCATGACTTGTGTGCCATGTGAAGGGAAGGAAGCAGAGGTGTTGAAGTGCCGACCATTATAATGTTGAGTTTGGTCAGAAACACTATCTTTTCTCCTAAGGGAGAGCACCTAGACGGTGAGTGAGGAGACTTACAAGGCCATTTACTCTCCTCTGGGTAATATGCAAATAAGGGAGATGAAACAATACCTCCACAGTGCCACCTATTGGTAGGCAGCAGGAATTGAAAGCAAAGTCGGAGCCCATGCACATACATACTTTGCTCTCAATTCCTGGTCATTGTTGCAAGGCTTGTATAAAGAGTCTAACATTTACTTTAGTTATTTCTGCCTTCCAATAGGTGGCACTGTTGAGGTATTGTTCCACTGTTGACCCTTGTCCATAATGTGTTTGGGCAGCATTAAGTCTTATATTTTCTTATAGGCAGTATTCACTTAGTTTTTGCCGCTGAACCTCCCACCCCCACTTTCTTCCCCACCACTTCCCCTTCCCTCCATAGACATAACATGCAGGCTATTGGGATTATAATGGCAGGCAGTAGATTGTTGGTTCCAGTTGGAGTAGTTGCTTTCTTGTATGAGCGGTGCGGATGTATTTATCGTTTATTTATTGTCTTCTCATTTGTGCATCAGGAGAAAGTCAATAAAATGAAAGCAAATGAAGCAAAACTTGACAACGACAAGAGACGTTTGAAGGAAGTGCTCGATGCTGCTGAGAATCGCAATACTAAACTGGAGCTGTCCCGGAGAGGACTGGAGGGCGAGCTGCAGCGGGTCAGACTGGTGCTAGCTGATCGAGAGGCTGAGATGCAAGAAATACAGCAGCGGGCAGAACAGTTGCAGAGACAGGTGAGCAATGCAGATGTAGCAGAGCTGAGTGGTATTACTAGTCTGTATGGGACTGCTAACAACCTGGGTAGTTGTATCACTAGAGAACATCCCCTGTAATCAGAAGACATCAGCAAATGCTCACAGAACTCCAGACAGCATTGTTGGAAATGTAAACTTTATGTAGAAACACCATTAGAGCAGCATAAACGATGAGCTCATCGCTCATCGTTCAGTTTAAATAACGGTCGTTCACTAGTGAACGGCCGCTGTGTTATGTCAATGGAGAGGGGCGGGGGAGTGAGAGGAAAGAAATCTGCTGCCCCCCTGCTGGCCGCTCCGTGAGCGAGCCATCACCAGTAGTTCACGAGTTACAGCACGGAAACACAGGGACAAGTGTCGGGCATTGTTTGCCCCGACAGTCGTCCTGTGTAAACGGACCTTTACTTATCCTGTACTGATCCTGAGTTACATCCTGTATTATACTCCAGAGCTGCACTCACTATTCTGCTGGTGGAGTCACTGTGTACATACATTACTTATCCTGTACTGCTCCTGAGTTACCTCCTGTATTATACTCCAGAGCTGCACTCACTATTCTGCTGGTGGAGTCACTGTGTGCATACGTCACCTTTATTGTACCTATTGCCTTTGTGCTTTCCAGCTGTCAGACAGTGAGGTGAAGATTGGTGCGCTGCAAATGTGTGTCGACCGCCTTAACACTACGCTAGGGAAGGTCCAGGACAGTGAGAACACATTGAAGGAGAGAGTGCAGAGCTTGTCCAGCGCCCTCTCTGAGAGTAACTGCAGCACCAGCTCCTCGCAAGAGAAGATGGGGCAGCTGCAGAAAATGCTGACGACCACCGAGCATGAACGACGCATCCTGCAGGTCAGTCCTTTGTGACCGGAGTGTCTAATGGCTCCTGCACACAATATCAGAGGCTGGTGAATTGAGGTCTCTGTTCCTTCACCAGGAGCGACTGGAAGCGGCGCGGCTCGCTGTGGCCGATGGCAAGAAGCAGAACACTGGGTTAATCGAGCAGATCCAGGAGCTGAGGGATGAACTGACTGAGGGAGAACTGAGCCGTGTGGAGTTGGAAGGACAGGCCCGACAACTGCAGGAGGTCGGTTACCATAGATGATGTTTTATAGGCCTCCATTCCCGATGCCACTGCCGCATATTTTCATTTAGCATTTTGAATTTGAAACCCATTTTTACCACTTTCACAGCTTCTGCGGCAGCGTCAGGAATGTGAAGGCGTTTCTCATCGGAACCTCCAGAAGCTGCAGGAAGAGAGAGATGTGCTGCAGGAGCGGCTGGCCGGGCTGCAGCGTGCTGTGGCTCAACTAGAGGGGGAAAAGCGGGAGATGGAGCGCTCATCCCTGCGCCTTGAGAAGGATAAGAACGCCCTGAAGAAAACACTGGACAAGGTGAGAATAGCAAGAACTACTGCAGTCATCTGTACCCCAAAATCCCACTACTGCTGGAGTGACGACTGATCCGGAATTCCTCCAGAGATGATAATGCCATGGCGACCTTGTCTGGATGGGAATCGCCATCTACATCAATATCCGGCATCTTTCCTGCTGGGAATAGCAGCAGTTATGTGCAGACATTGATGTGGATGTACACCATGTAGGTGACAACACTGCATGACGTAAATCAGAAGGGACATGTCATCAGAGTGCCTCAGTAGTGCAGCCTCAGGCTTTGGGCCAATGAGCTTCAGCTAATCATCTTGGCAATGAGGAAAGTGCTTTACTATGTTTCTGTTCACTATAGGGCCTTCTCTAAATTTCTTCTGGTTTCTCTCCCCTCTTACCCCCCCCCACGAGGACACAGCTATTTTTTTTTCCTCCCCACTTTCAAAAAAATCTCAACTTTTTTATTTTTCGAGTCCTAGAGCTACATGAAGCTTGTTTTTGCATTAGTTGTAGTTTTCAATAGTACCATGTAAAGTATTGAAAAACTTTAAAAAGTTTTTCAAGTATAGTGAAATTTAAAAAAAACCCTCCACAACTGCACCATCTTTGGGGGGTCTTGTTTTTACGGTGTACACATTGTAGCAAAAATGACACAACTTTAGGCTGGGCTCACACAGGTATACCCATGTGACACGCAGTAACTGGCAGGCAATTAATTGCTTTACACTGTTCCGCTCACATTAGTGCGTTGGAATTGTGTAATACGCAAGCGCAAAAGAGAACGCAGCATGTTACGTGAGTCCATTGTTCTCTCTGGGCACACATATACACATGCCCATACGCAATTACATTGCATATGGACAGCATGTATACAGGTTGTGGAAATATAAACAAAAAGCAAAGGTGGGACTGCGCATGACCGCTTGCATGAGATACGCGGTCATGTGCAGCCAGCCAGCTCACTAACAACTCAAAAGCTGAAAAATGCTGCGTGACCCATGTGTGAGCCCGGCCTTAGGCCCAATGTCTACGGACGGATTTAATTTGCGGAACCCACGTGTGAGATCTGCAAATGAAGCCGCCCATAGGGATGCATTAGCATCCGCAAAACTATTAAAAGCATGCGGATGTCATTTTTTCCTGGAAAAAGAATCGCAGCACGCTCTATTTTCTGTGGATTCCCACACAGACTGCTTCCATTGAAGTCAATGGAAGTCGTCCGATCCACGGCACACTTACAGCTGACACTGTGGATGTACCACGGATCCATGGGAAAGCAGGAGTTTTTCTAAAAAAATGCACTGCGCCTGTGTGGTGGGCGTGCCGGCACGCAACCGCTGTGCAGAAGAAAGAAGACACAGGAGACATGCACCGCATCCGGACAGGTAAGAAAACTGTCCATGGCCGCGGGCACTCAGAATCCGTGTGTGCCGTGTACATGTGGCCTTAGTCTGTGGCCTTCACAAGGCCTCTGGCTGCCATGACACCTAACCATCACCCCCCACTCTCATCTCAGGAGGCAATTTGGGACTTCTAGTCACCAATCCGTCCATTTAAATGCAACGCATATAAAAGGTTTTGTCCTCCCTGCAGGTGGAGCGAGAGAAGCTGAAGACAGCAGAGGACACTTTGCGCCTGTCTACGGAGAGGGGACGCTTGGATCGGTCACTGACTGCTGTGGAGCAGGAGCTGGCGGAGGCCCAGAGGCAGGTGCAGGTGCTTGAGGTAAGGAGGAACTCCATATAGACTGCAGTATTCACAGGCCAAGCTCTAGTATTAGGAGGTAGATATGTAGGTAAGTGGATGGGTGCTGAAGGGCCTCTATCTTCCTATTGGTTCATGTCATTTTTTCTCCCCTTCCCCGCTGTCCCATGAAGGTGCAGTTATACAGGGTTAGGCGCAAGATCACATTCAGTCTGGTGAGTGAGGCCTAGGAGTTAGGAAATCTAGAGCTGAGGCGCGCCCCATCTCCGACCATCTTCACCCTTCATCATCTTCTTGTCTTCTGCCCTGATGCTCGCAGGATCAGTGCTCTGAGCTTACTCCTGGCTTTCTGCTTGTACCTTCTCTCCATCGCTCTGTCCTCTCCGCAGCACTGAGTAGATTAGGCCTCATTTACACTTCAGTAACTTTTTGTCTCGCTCAGGAGTGGATTAAAGAAATAGAAGGCAGAAAAGTTTTAGGCCCCATTCATACTTGCATTCGGCTTTTCCTGCACATTTCTGTCTTAAGGCCCATTTACACGGAGTGATGATCGCTCAAAAATCGCTAAAAAGTGATCGTTTGAGCGATAATCGTTGCATCTAAATGCACACCCATCGTGCACTTTTCTACCACTGCTAGCTGATCTTTAGATTCAGTCCAACCTAATTCAGCCTTATCAGCAGTTTTCCATGGGTAGTGCTGATAGCATTGTTTCCCTACTGGAGAGAACAAAGGAACTTGAAACCAGATAAGAGCCCTCAGGCTATTACCTGCTTTCAGCTAAGGCTTCATTTGCACACTTAATTGCTCTTAAGTAGCTACTTAATAGTTTATGCAAAATGACCGCTTAAACTGTCCTTGGAGTGATCATCGCTCCCTGTAAATGGGCCTTTAGGAGCAATAAAGCACAATTAAACGTTTCCGTTTTTTTCCTATTGCTTTCAGTGGAGTTTCAAAATAACATCTTTGTGTTTAGCAGATCCAACAAATGGCTTGAAAAGCAAATGGAAGAAACGGATGTTCATTTTTTAAATTCTATTAAGGAGTCATTGAACGGATCCGCCATAAAGGAGGGGGGGGGAAAGACCCCTAACCGTCCATTCTACTTCAGTTAGTGCATTCTGTTCATCTAAATGAATCTATTAGTAGCGGAACAGAATTGTCGATGTGAATGGGCCCTTGTGTTTTTCTGTGTTCAGGATCCACTTCTGATTTAGGACGAGTTCTGTTTGTTCTGCAGGAAAAACGTCATTACAGTTTTGGATGAAGAGCGCTCATGCTACATTAAACGGCGGTAGCTGCGGCTCTATAAGGGCTAGTACCATGGAGCCGGGAATACAGAATTTACAGCTGTTCTTTCAGTAAGGCTTCTTTCCCACGAGCGCATATCGGACGGCTTTTTTCACAGCTGGCCGATATACTCTACGTTGGGAGAGATTAAACTGGTAAACGGGCGCACAACTCAAACGTTTATGCGCCTGTTCAGACGGCATGGGTCCCAGCGCATATACGTTGAGACTACCATGCTGTCGCCCCTTTTCCCTCCCTTCCCCATCGCAGGCTCACCTCTCTTCTCCGCTCGTTCTTTGCAATGGCAGGGGTCGGAGTTAAGCATTGTCTCGTCCTGTCTCCTCCCATTTCTGGCTATGGACAATGGGCGGGGAGACCCACGTCACACCCCTTCACCGCAGCCAGCAATGGGAGGAGGTGGGACGCTGCGGCGCTTAGCTTTGCCCCCGTACTGCCCCCTCCCATTGCAGAGAGCCAGCGGGGAGGAGAGGACAGGTGAGCCTGCACGCATATTAGCCTTTTAAACCCCACCTCCACACTATTCACAACCTGATTGGTTGTTTGGATTTACTCATTCACGGTGATTGGTTATTTGGGTTGGCTGATTCACGGTGATTGGTTATTTGGGTTGGCTGATTCACGGTGATTGGTTGTTTAGGTTGGCTCGAGTACAGGTGGGGTGCAAAAAGGCTAATATACAGCCTGAACGGGGGGGGAGGGGGGGGGGGGGAGGAGAGCAGAAGGAGGGGAGTTTAGCAGCCACTCCCTCCCACCTGCGTCCATAGGAGCCCATGCAGCGGCTGACGTATTCTGACCCAAAAGATAGTTCCAGGATTAGCTTTTGGGCCCGACGTAAAAACACCCGGCGCTATATTGCCCTGGCCAGGCGCTTTTACGTCTCAGGAATACGGCCATGTGATCTGATGCATTGGAATCAAATGCATCAGATCACAGCGTATATCTGCCGGCCGTGAAAACGGCCAGCTGATATATACGCTTGTGGGGAAGAAGCCTTAGTGTGTGTAGAGCGCAGGAGGGGGGACCAGCGGCAGCAGGGAAGAGATCTGGGATTTGGCTGACCCAGGGAAAGAAAGACATGAATTTTTGTTCATATCACACCCTTCCCCTTCACTCATAGTGAACATTTGCCGTGCGAGTTAAACGTTTTTACAGAAAAAATGTTAATTATTTGCTTTAGATAATGCTTTAAACATTGAAAAAAAAACAAAAAAACCCTACACCTTATTGGTATCATCACATCCATTATCAGCCCGTACTATGATATATTTCATTTACCAAGCACAGTAATTCATGTAAAGGAAAAAAAAAGCAAAACAACGTTTTCTGATCATATTGTTTCCTCAAAACAGAAAAAAATAGTCCTATATATGTCAAAATCTTACCAATAAAAAGACATGAGAAATACTGAAGTGTAAATCCTCTGCTGTACCGATCCTTAATTAGATCATGTACTCTAGTTACATCCAGAGCTGCAGTGACAATCCTGTTGACGAATGCACACTGAGCAGCTTAGATACCATAGTGCCCCGGACTCTGGGTCATCACACCGTTGGGGTGTTTGGGAGCTGCAGTGTTGCTCTCTGGTTTCTGCAGGACATTGTATAGATCCTGGACCAGTAGGGGGCAGCAACGATCTGTCAAGCCTTGCAGTCTGAAATTAAGCTGAAACCAGAATTGTGGCCGCAGCTCTGGAGTACAAGATTACATAGTTACTCAGCGTTAGCTGGAGATTTGTCCTGTGAGGTGAACTCTGGATCCTTTGCTAGATCCTGCCGCCGCTTATCCCGACTCCATCAGCTCCCACCTAGAGCACAGCAGTCCATTGCTTTCTGCCGTATTGCCCGCTCCCTGTATAAGATCCGCTCGTGCGTTGTCAGACCCCGTTCCCCGCTTTTTCTCTCAGGCTCAGATCGCAGACATGGAGCAAACGCATTCTCAGAGCCTGATGGAGACGGCGGCGCGACATCGGCAGGAGCTGCAGCTAGAGATCGAGAGGTTGCGGAGTGCACAGACCCAGGCAGAGCGCACATTGGATGCCAGGGAGAGGGCACATCGCCAGAGGATCAGAGGCCTGGAGGAACAGGTAGAGTCTAAACCTGGGGGGACTACATCTCCCAGCAGGCACGGTCAGGACCTGCATCTCATCTATTCTCTTGCCATCCACAGATCTCCACCCTGAAGGAGCAGCTTCAGCAGGAACTGCGCCGATGCCAGAATCGCTACGCTCCGCCGCCACTGCTCTCGGGGAAATAACACTTCTGGTGCTTAAACTCTGGACCAACTCATCTGCTCTGCACTGACGGCGAGGAGGCGGAGCGCAGGTCACATCTGCGGGGTCCTCGTCACACTCCGAATGTATTTTTTTTTATTTGTGGGAGGGGAACAATTACAGGGCCAAATCTGATGGAAACTGAATCAGGGACTTTGATAGATTTACGATTACTGAACACGTAATGGTGGCTGACCGCCATCTCCACTGTGAAACGCTGGAGCAAAATTTTATATACTTTTTATGTGGAGAAAACCTCTATTTTATTAAAAGCACAAAAAAGAACAAGATGTTTACTGACTATAAACTGAACGAATGCGACTACTCAGCCGCTGCCGGAGGAGATATCAATATCAGCCGCTGCCGCAGGAGATGTCATCAATAGCAGCCGCCGCCGGAGGAGATGTCATCAATATCAGCCGCCGCTGCAGACCAAGGCCTCCATTATCTATGGGATCTGCCACAGTGAGGGGCTCTATAACAGCCCGTGAGTAAGTATCGCACTGATTCAGCAAGACGTCCCATTATTGGGGTACAGTGCCTTCACCTGTTTGTATTAGTATTCTTCTGACTTCAGGGAAACACATCGAGCCTCAAATGAGAAAATGTGGAGTAGTCACTGACAGCAGCCCATCAGATCGCGGCTTTCACTCTCATCTGATTGGCTGCTGTGGACAACTCCACTTCCTGTCTCAGGACATGGTGATATCAGAGCTGAGGTCGGTGTCTTAGATGTCCGCGGTTTTGTACACTTTGTGCCACTGTGATTACTACTGTGATTTTAATAAAATAAGTGTCGTTACCACAGAAAATACTCCGTTCTACTGATCTAAATGTAGTGTAAAAGGTCAGCTCCGCCCCCGGGTGATGACATCACCGATATGACATGATCAGACATGAAATCCGCACACCTTATACTACAGTAACATCATCTATTACTGTTCACAACCAGCCTGTATATCTTGTCTGAGATCAGCTCCGCCCCCTGCTGATGACATCACTCAGTACATGTGCTCAAACATGAGTTCCGCACACCTTATACAACAGGTTGGGTCATCAATAGTGTAAAATTGGACAACCCCTTTAAGTTCAGAATCTTATATACAATAGAAGTAGAATTCATAAATTTTTATGCAACAAAATTCTGTTCTGGTTAGTTTCATATTTTCATCCTTCAGTATTTTTACATTGTGGGCGGTGCCTTCTTCACTTCGGCTCCGCCCCCTACATTTGCCCACATTCAGACTCACCCGCTGCGGGACCTGGTAAAATTCTGCACTTTATTTTTTATACAAAACACATTACAAAAAAATAAAAATAAAAAAGTCAGATTGACACGTCTCATAATGTGAAGCGGATGGTGATTTAGAGGCTACGACAGGAGGGCCGGGGGGGATGGAGGACAGACAGGTGCAGCCCGGTGTGCAGGGAACATGGATGAGGACATACACGGAGCAGCGAGAGGCAGATCATACAGTACACAATGACCGGAGCTCGGGGACCACAGTACACATTGACCCGCTGCCGGCGACTGGCCACAATGTAACCGGAGCCCCAGACCTCTCCGCTGTTGCAGAAACCAGTCCCAAGCAGGGCAGAGTCAATGGGAGTATGGTGGAGCAGTGCAGTGTGCTGGGCTGGTGATTATATGGCAAGGAGAAGTGGACAGAAGGGCGAGAGCCCACGGTGCCCTGACCGTGGCACATACAGTACAATACAGTAAAATATAAGGGAATATAATGCTAGCACCTCCCACCCCATCCAGTAATCGCACTGACTGCGATTGAGGGCCCAGGGTGCCCTCCAGAGGCGGGTAGCTTCTGGTCTTGGTGGCACATCCTCTTCTAACAGCCTCCACAGCTCTTGGTGCACTGAGCGGCTACGGAGTGACACAGCCCGGTAGACGCCACCACTCCGCAGCGGGGAAACCGGTCTCTGCAGAGGTCAGCTGAGGGAAAGAGACAAGCCAGACAACATGGCTATCAGCAAATATACTACATAATACAGAGGCAGCAAAGTCAGTATATGTGTACAGCGAGCTGCCAGGATGACCGAATCACTGGTAACCAAGTCTCATCAGTGGGGGTCAGTTACCACCTAAACCCGAGGGAGAAAAGCCAGCAATGTTGGACATGGAAAATATGAGCGAAAGTACCGACCAGTGTGTCTGAAAGGCCTGGGCACTGGCAAGAGCTGGCACCGGCTATTTCTGTCACTTTGATACACTTTAAAGGACACCCTAGATTTAGGGGTATCGGCTATGCCATCAATGTTACTTCCTGGAATCCCCCTATATGCGTATTAATGAGGAGATCTTTATTTAGGGGTAAATTGGATATAAATCAATGGGAAATAAATTGGTAGGGTATGGTAGATTATTGGGGATGGCCAGTAATCCTCATCACTGATTGGCTGCAGCTGCTCTCACCTCTCAGGAGCTCCTCATGGGCGCAGACGGTACGTACACAGATCTCTTTGTTGATCACATACATACGCCGGAGGCTGAAAAGACAGACGAGTGTCAGGAGCAGAAGGTGGCAGGCAGCAGCACCGTCCCCTGCAGAGCTGGGCCCGCCTCCACACCAGCCCCTGCAGAGCTGGGCCCGCCTCCACACCGCCCCCTGCAGAGCTGGGCCCGCCTCCACACCGCCCCCTGCAGAGCTCCATCACCTACCTGTACAGACAGATCCCGTTCAGACATTGCTTGCAGGGCTTGTGGACAGAGTACAGACGGGTGCAGGGATACTGCTCTTCACGACAATCTGGGAGGAAACACAAATCTACTCAGCACTGCAAACAGCAGAACATTTTTAAAGGTACCTTCACACCAAATTCGCTGCATGCTTCCTGCAACTAAATGCTGCGTATTTACGAGCTGAAATGCTGTGGATTTAACCCTTATACATCAAGGGCTGAAATAGGCTACAGATTTAGAATCCACGATGCCGATTTGTAACGGAAAATTTCCCCTTCAGGTGAGGGAGATTTCAGAAACCTCCTCCACACGGCTTGTACTATAAATGCTGCTGTGGGAATTCTGCAGCATTCGCACCGTGTGACGCCGCCCCCTAAGGACAGTTTGAGAAAAGCGTATTGTAACATGTCCGTAAAACGAATCTGTATTACGGTTGTGTTCCAGATGATATTACAGCCGTATGTCGCCAGTATTTGCCTCCATAAATTTCATTTTCTACTGATCAGTATTTACCCAATAGAAAAGCACAACAATACGGGGGTAAATAAGCAAAAAATAGGTCCTACTGCGTTTTTAAAAGCCAGCCATAAAAAAATATGGTCATGTGAATAGAGATTTACATTCACTCCATGTTATAGCGCACAAAACACGGAGCTGAAACACGCAGGTATGAAAGCGGCCTCAGGGCGCCATTACCCTGCAAAATGCAGTCAGAGAAACGCCCATTGCAGCGGCACCATCGTAGTGATCGCACGCTCCTCTGCTCAGCGGTTTTGCACGTGTATTGGCGTATTTTACTATACTTTTTCCGCCCACAGTGTATATTTATTTATGCAGGATGCACCACTTGAAATGGCTAGTTAGTTCCAGATGTGTTCTTTTTCCAATGGACTCACGCATCATCTTGCATACTGCTCGCATTTGTGCACCTCCCATTGACGTGGGCGCAACTCGCATCGGACAGCACATGCACTCCTATCTATATACTGTCTGATTTACACAGGGCGTATACACATTCATTGGCATGCCCTACTTCCCATCTGTGGTACGGATAAGAATAGGATATGCAATGAGGTTTTTTTTTTCAGAGGGACCGCCAATGGGCATAACCGCATCCATTATAAGGCGGCCGTGCGCCGCTTGTGAATTAACACAGCCTGAAACACCCCAGTGTGCCGGAGGCCTAGGCGTGGGAATTTATAGTCACTGACTGCTAATGAAGCGATTTGTATATCTGCGTTATCCTTTAAGTCATCAGATGTTTTCTCGTAATCTCCCCGGAGAGGATTGGAGTCCCTCCAGCCATCCGTTACGGTCATCCTCCTCCTGCCAGGTCAGACTGTTCCTAAACCCATATACTCTATTGCCAAGGCAGGATAGCCTGCTGTTGCCCCCTGACTAATGTATATAGTTGGACTGATCTACGTGACTCTTACCCAGGGGTCCGGGTTCTGTTGGCTCAGTCTGATAAGCATCTGAAATAGAAGACAGAAGTAAGCGGCCGCTCGTCTCCGCAGTCACAACTACAAGGTTTCACCAAGCACACTATTTCGTCTGCTTACCAAATGTCGGCACCGGGATGACCTCCTGCTGGGTTTGCTGCTGCTGCTGAGGGATGAACTCAAACGGTTCCAGCTCCTGCTGATGATCGGTTTGGGTCACAACGTGGAATCCGGTCTGGACATGCTGGTTCAGCCCCGGCTGCACCACAGACTGATCAGGGAGCACTAGCAGAAACAAAGTGGGTCTGATCACCGGACCATTTCTTACTCGATCTCCAGGTTGCACAAGAGCTGACAATCTAACAACCCAAGACGCCTATCTGCATATATACACATGGGTGAGCGCACTGATGCGCTGGGCATACACGATTGGCCCATGAAGACATATGGCAGCACAAAGCATGGGATCCATGATGAAGCGGTAAGTTGGCTCGCCTCCCTCTGGGCACTTACCATCATAGTCGTAGTAATACGGAGCTTCTGGAAAACAAAGAGAGGAGCAGAAGTGAGACGCGGGAAAAGACTCATCCAGCACACAATACCCGTGACCCCGCCGGGAAGATAACCCACACAGCAAGCAGAGGAGCCGCACGCTGACAGCAGAGGAGGGGAGGCGTTATTTACATTTATCCTATTAATTAGAACCAAATAGTGAATTATTTTCCATTTTTCTAATCTATTATTATTCTCCAATTGCAGATTTTTTTATTCTATTGTCTGCACATGACTCTGGGAGCGGCCATCAGTCTGCAATTCACAGCATTTAGAGAAATGCTTTACAGCAGCTCCATGGGCCATAGAAACAATGGACAGGAGGGGACTCACTGACTTCTATGGAAGAGCGTTAGGCCTCATTCACACAGCATTATGCGTATTTGGTCTGTAAATTATGTGGTGTTTTTAGTGCATATTTGATGCATATGCATTCTTTTAGGCACATGTTGCATCCTTGCAAAAAAAGATGCAAGAGTAAATTAATTTTTCATAAATCGTTTTTCATACTGTCTCCTAGCAACATGCTCAAAGTACACGGCGAACATGCGTATTCACTGAGTATTTTACGCACCCGTAGACTTGAACGGGCGTGTTGCGTGCACAATACACACTAAAATAGGACATGCAATTTTATTAACGCGCAGGAAAAACGCACGTTAGAATGCCACAATGCAAGTCAATGGGATTTATGCTGTGCGTATTATACAGCCATGTCAATGAGCCTTTATGGGTATGCTTTGTGCAGGGGAGGGGGAAGAGGTGAACTGTGACATTACCTATTGTGAATGGTGGATCCTATGTTATCTATATATAGGCATCACCTTTCAGTGTAATCCTGCCTGTGATGATAATGAGACAAGAAGTTTTATCTACAGAACAGGAAGGGTCAGACTATTAGGCCTAGTGGTCAGCGTGAGTACTGCAGGATTTTAGAATTTTTTTTAAATTATAGAACACAACATTGAAAAAAAAGGCAAAATATATGTTTAACCTTAAAAAAAAGGGTAACTTGTATAGCAGGTCATTTCCTGCCAATTTCACACTGCCACTTTGTGTCCAGAAATAGAACCCCTTACGGTTCGTGCTTGGCATTGCAGCTCAGCCCCATTCATGTGAGAACCAGGCCCATGGGCAAGAGGGGCACTGAACCGGGGGAAAGTAAGAACATTCCTTCTAAACCCACACTGCCCCTTTAAATCGTTTACTGTACAATCCAATAATCAAGCGGAATCACTATAGGGTGGAAAGTTCTGTAACTGTCTAATAGACTTGTGGGGGCATTTACAAAAATTTTACACCCAGTTTCAGGTGTAAAAAAAGTTGCAAAATTTTGCACAATGCATGCTTGCACAAAATGTTTGCAGCTTTTGCTGGCCTCTGCTGCCATTCGCCCTCTTCCCGAAAAAGGATCATGGCTTGCTGGAAGAGTGTGGCCACCCCAGACCAGCACATTTATGTATCATATATGGTATAAATTAGAGGAAATCTGTCACGTTCCAATAGCACCATGCGCTAAGTGATATATTTTTTAATACTCGCCCACTCCCGCAATCGCACAGTGTCCCCCACTAAAGTCCGACTCTTCACAGTGCCGAGGTAACATAGTATGTTAGGCTGAAAGAAGGCAACGTCCATCCAGTTCAGCCTGTTTCCACCCCTTCTTGATGATCCAGAGGAAGGCAAAAAAAAAAACCCAGAAGCCAATTTAACCCATTTGGGGGGAAAAAATTCCTTCCCGACTCCATAATGGTAGTCAGACTAATCCCTGGATCTACGCTTAATAGTTCCTACCTGAATGTAAGACCCGGATCAAAAACCCGCTGGTCATCTAATGTCTATATCCTGTAATATCACAGCGCTCTAGAAAGACATCTGGTCCCTTTTAAGCTCCTCTATGGATTTTGCCATCACCACTTCCTCAGGCAGAGAGTTCCACAGTCTAACTGCTCTTACAGTAAAGAATACTTTTCTGTGTTGGTGATGAAACCTTCTTTCTTCTAGACATAGCGGATGCCCTCTCGTTACCGTCGCAGTCCTGGGTATAAACAGATCATGGGAGAGATCCTTGTATTGTCCCCTCATGTATTTATACATAGTTATTTGATCACCCCATAGTCATCTTTTTTCTAGGGTAAATAACCCCAGTTTTGATGCCTCTCTAGGTATTCCAGACCTCTCATTCCGTTTATTAATTTAGTTGCCCTTCTTTGTACCCCCTGAAGCACTTTTTGTCCAAAAATTAGCAACTTTTTTCCTTTTGCGCCGGCCCTACCACCTTTTGTAAAGTGGGCAGGGCTTGTTAGAAAGGGGCATGGCCAATCGTCCTGACAGATTTATTTATGACTAACTTGTTACCCGCGACTTAATCCGCAGGCAATTTGTATTACTCCAATGTCTCTACAGTCCGCCGGGCCTGAGATGCCCCTGGGGTCTCTACGGCTCTAAGAGCAGCTTGCCTTTCAGCTTGTTGCCTCAGCGCAGTCAGCAGATTCTTGGGTTCTAGTCATTTTCGCAGCTCGAGCTCCGCTAGAACTACGTGCTGGATCTGACCTGCGCGGTCTATTAGAAGACCAAAAAGTGGATAGGAAATACGATCAGAAGGAAACCATCTCTTACACCGCTGAAGTAAAATGAAAGCTGCGCTGTGATTGGTTGCTATGGGCAACACATATGTTCTTTAAGATCTCAATCCATGTTAATGTGTCTTTCGTTCAAGTTTTAATCCCGGTAACGCCATGTACGCCTGCCAGCTTAATAATTGCATACGTGCGACCACAACATCTGCCCTCATATGTCTGCCCGTTTGTGTAGGCATAACTTATGGTATGCACCCCCTTCCCGTACGGCGGCAGAGCGGAGGTGCGCCTGCACATCACCAAATAGATCTGTCTTGTCGCGCTCCCTGGAGAACTCTAGATATTTTTGGGATAAGACGTAGCTGATGTCCTTCCTCAAGATGCAAGCCATCTCCCTGCCAAATTTCATCAAAACTGCGATGCTATGCGAGAAATAAATCGCGGCATGTTATATCTTGCTGCGTGATCTCACATTGCAGCCCCATTGCCTTTAATGAGGCTGGCAGCAGCAGAACCGGCTCCATTGAAAACAATGAAAGTAACTCTGCGATCCTCTGCCGCGTCTGTGACCGCCACGCCGGAGGGTCCCTGCAACCCCGAAGTGATGCAAGGTTGTTTTCCCATGAAAACGTCTCGTATCCATGGTGTTCTCACATGGTGGGGAGCGCGATATGGGGGTGGGATTCACGGCCCCATATCGCACTTGCCCATGCAAGGTTAGCCCAAGAGTTTACTCTCGCAGGTGTAATTTCATATTACAGCCCTCAGCTTGGCGTCACAATTGCCAGGCTTAATAAATTTCCCGCAAAGTTTACTAGAAAGTTGCAGAATAAATTTACAAAGGGCTGCGCTGGCCCTTTAAATGCTGTTGATTGAAACAATGTAACATAAGGTCTCTATACTATCATGCAGGAGGGTCACAGCCTCTGGTCAGTAGCCCCAATGGGGTCCCCAACAAATGTTCACACAGGGCGGAAATAGGTAAGGAGTGTCTGCAGCAAACATTCTGCAGAAAATCGTCAACGCAAAAGGCACGTTTAAAAGCCAGATCATTGGATGCAGATTTTGAAAAGGTGGAATCCACCCTGTAAATCTGCTGGATCCAAAATCCGCACCGCAGGTTGATTTCTACACTGATTTTGTGCAGACGTTTTCCCCATTACTGCTACTGTAAATGCCGCAGGTCTTCGTGCAGAGAGTCCGGATGGAGTATCTGCGGCAAATCCGCCCCATGTGGAAATGACCCAAAGCCATTTTAGGAGTCTGTGAGGGGACTCTTCATGGGAGGATGCAGACAGCAGAGTACATCGAGATTTGGGAGAGGCGCTGAAGATGCCGCTATGTTGATTCTTACCTGTGGGGCCATCGTAATGGGAGTTGGGTTCAAACTGTTGAGCCAAAATTCCTGCAAATACAAGGAACAGGTTAGTAAATGACTGCATGTCCCATATACGAGGGGTGCTGATAAGTCTTTGGCTTTGTGTTCTTTTTTTGTTTCTATGGTAACGAATGTTACATCACATGAAAGCCTTATGTGTCTAATATAGGTTTTCAAAATGTTGGGTTTGTAGCTTATGGCAACAGTGATCTCGGCACGCGGGAAAACAAAATGGCGGCGTCTAAGGCGATATTCACCACAAATGAGAGCAGAGGCGTGATAAAATTCATGGTGATATGTCGCAGACAGTGGGGGATCAATGTCCTTCATATTCTACAGTTAAGAACTGGGTGCCACTTCAGCACCAATGATGAGGAACGTCCTGGATGACCGAGAGAGGTTGTTGTTCCAGAGATCATCGATGCTGTGCACAACCTCATACTGGAGAATCGGACAATTTCAGCTAAAGGAATAGCCGACATCATGGGGATTTCTGGTGAACGTGTTTGTGTCATTATCCATGAAGAAGCTATCTGCAAAGTGGGTCCCCAAATGTTTGACAACAGATCAGAAAAGCATCGAGTGAAGACGTCCCGGTCTATTTGTCAGCGTTTCCGGACTGATAAGAACTTCCTGGATCGACTGGTCACTATGGATGAGACCTGGATTTATTTGTATGACCCTGAAACCAAGGAGCAGTCAAGAGTGGAGGCACGGTGGTTCTCCTCGCCCAAAGAAGTTCAGCCACTAAGGTGATGGCGTCTGTGTTCTGGGATAAGGAGGCCGTGCTGCTAGTGGACGACCTTCACAATGGTTCCACCATCAGTGCAAGGTATTACATTAAACTTTTGGACCAATTGAAGGCAGCTCTGAAGGCCAAAAGGCGCAGCAAGCTGTCCAAAGGAATCTTGTTCCTGCAAGACAATGCCTCCGCTCACACTGCACAAGTGACCGCGGCAAAACTGGTGGAGCTAGGCTTCCAGATGGTTGGCCACCCACCTTATTCACCAGATCTAGCTCCCTCCGACTATCATCTGTTTCCAAACCTGAAGAAACACCTCAAGGGGACCAAATTTCACACCATTTCTGATGCCATGGCTGCTATGGATGACTGGTTTGAGGCACAACTGAAATCCTTCTTTCTGCAAGGCTCACAGAACTTGGAATACCGATGTAAGAAGTGTGTTGGCATCAGTGGAGAGGATGTGGAAGAAATGTAGAGTTTCATCTTCCTATCTCGTTTCTTTCTGGGTAAAGCCAAAGACTTATCAGCAGCCCCTCGTACAAGGTATCAGGTCTGAGGAGGGGACAGCGCTGATAGATGAGCTGAGCAGGGCGGCAGCCGCCATGTTGGACATTTCTATAGATAAAGATTGGCCGAGGCAGAGCAACGGTCCGTGACATTGGATGAGTCCTGGGTGGTCATGCTGGGGGCAGAATACGGTCTGGGGGCCGCAGATCTCCCTATGATGTTGGCTGGAGAGTGAGGGGTGGAGGGGCGCAGGACATCACTTACCTTGGACACAGAGGATGAGGAGACAAGCGGCGCGCATGGCTGTAGGAAACGGTCTTATCTGCAACACAAACATGACCAGAATGAATGAGATCTCTGAAGTCGGACTCACCACATGCAGCAACCAATCACCAATCACCATGGAGCCGCGAACACGAGCTGCAAAGCGACTCAAACCGGTGGCTCCTCGGCTGAAGGGTGCTGAGTTGGTGACCGGCTGTCAGATGCTGAGGAGGAACTGTCACGAATTTAAAGGGATTCTCCATGTAAACATATTTCTACATACATACAATTAAAGGACTCGTTCACATCCGCATTTTCCTTCCATTTTTAAACACTTTCTGTATTACTTAGCAGGGAAAAAAAGTGCCGCGGTCTTTGCAAGTTTTTTCGTTAAAATGAAAAAAAAAAAATCGGAAGGCCGACAGAATGGAACGGAGCATAACTGAAAATCCCATTAAAATCACTGGAAGTAAAGAGGAACAGCTTTTTCCGTTTCGGAGAACTGGAAAACAAAATGGCTGATGTGAATGAACCCCAGTGAACTGCAACAGGTAGAGAAAGCCACTTCACGCCCTTCCGAGTCTCCGACTCCCCCCTCTACCAGTTTGGTGTCAATTCTTCCAGTCAAATATTCCAAGAGTTTTTCATTCTTCTGCCTCGTTAGGGAATAAAAGATTTTTTTTTTTAAAACGGCATGCAGTATCTGCGGAAACCAGTGGCGCCTGATGACCCATTGACTATTATGGGCTCCATCTGGTTGGCATGATGGTTTCACTTCACTGGGATATAAAGAAGTAGCGTAACACGCTGCACTATTTTTCCCGGCATTTATGGCAGAAACTATGATGGAATGAAAGATCAGAAGTGCGGACTGAGCCTCAGGCCACAATCACGGCTGCTTCGGAGGCTCCGTTTGAGCTTGTGGCACAGATCCGGAAAAAAATCACTGTCATTGGGGTCCGGCTGGAGACACTTGAATCTGGGCTGGATTTGGAAGCTCCAGTATTTTCATTATTCGGCACAAGAGCAGAGCCGAGCGTTGGAAATCAGCCGAACACCACGGCGCAAGTGTGAACAAGGCCGAACCGCAGCGAGCCCCTACATTATACTGAGGTGCAGCCCTGCCAGGACCCCTCTATATCTCCTACGTAGAACTACAATTCCCAACAGATGGCATGACAATCAGTGGGCACTCACACTGACGGAGACACCAGGGAGAAAAACCCGCGGAACACGCTGATGAAATCATTGGTGTCCTGAGAAAGGACTGGTTGCTCCATGGACAGGAGCCAGCTGCTACCATCACATCCTTCCCGTCTGCAGGCTGCCGCAGCCATCAGATGGCTCTAGCAATTATTCTGGAGCTTCCCTTTAAATCCCAAGGTAAGTGGCCACAAGTAGAGCAGACATTAAAGATTATGTCCACGCACTCCCCTCCCCCGCTCGTTACTCCACATCTCCCATCAGACTCTTGTTCTTGGTGTCTGATCAAAGTTTCAGGAAATCATTACAGACATAATTTGTCATTTTTGCTTCTACTTCAGAGCAGCGAGAAGCCGGGCGACGTGCCCAAAGCCAGAGGGGGTCAGTCAGAGCCGATCAGTGCGCACGGCTGCATCGACTGACCTCCCGCCGCGGCAGGTTGGACAGACACAATGTAAACATCATCTGGATGTAGCCACATTCACAGGAACATCGAAGGGTCCATTCGGAGGCTCCACACGAACATGTTGTACTATTTTATTCAGGAAGCGCCTAAGAGTGCAACTTTAGCCGTACGGATCCCATTATAGTCAATGGGTCCATTTGGCGCTGTTTGGTACCGCCATTCAGTTTAAGCCATTTAGGCAGGGATTCCATTTTCCTGACTCTATAACAAAGCAGGAAAAATGGAAGCCCGAATGCAGAACACGACGAGTGAAGAGACCGATGACGCTGTGCCACCTCGTCACACAAATTAATGATTAGAAGATGGAGTCAAAGATACAACAAACATCACCGCCGCGCAAAATACCAGAAGATGCCAGTTTATATGTAAAATTTATCCATAATTGTTACAATCTAAGAACTAATAACCTGATTACACGGACACTGATGGGGGACTCTCCATGTTAGAGAGGTCTGACTAAATTTGGCTGATGTCACTCAAGATCCAGCGGCTGCTGATATTGTGGCCAGTGATGACATCACACTGTTATCTACCTACTGTATGACATCACTGTAATCTACCTACTGTATGACATCACTGTAATCTACCTACTATACGATATCACTGTAATCTACCTACTGTATGACATCACTGTTATCTACCTACTGTATGACATCACACTGTTATCTACCTACTATACGACATCACTCTGTCATACAATCTTTTTGCAAGTGATGGAAGATCTGAGCTGTATAATTCAAGTCATTACGAGTCAGACTGATGCACATGGGGCGAATTAGGAACCCAAACTGGTCTGGGGAAAAAAAAAGTTACAAAGTAGCCCAATGTTATAGGTGGACCCAGATCAGCAGCAAGTGGGGCGAACTCGAGTAGGCGGGGGTTATCAAACTACCAGCCACAGATATGAAGGTGGTGGGAAGGGAGAAGTCTGTGCAGCATGCATAGCTCGCCACAGCAAACAGTTTCTGACTGCAGGTGTACAATAAAGGGTTTTTTAGGTAAATGACCTCCAAATAGGTCATTACATAGTAACATGTAGTAACATGTTCCCAGTCGGCCCCCATGTGCATCAGTTTGACTCGTAATGACTGTTTGAATTAGTAGTTGATCGTTGGGATCCACTGCTCGTGACCTCTGCTAATCCATCGTTCAGGTGTCTGCTGAAAGCGCCACAACACAGCAAGTTCTCCGACCCCTTGTGGTAGGTGCTGGACGTTGCAGGTATAGCAGTCATTAGGCAATGCATTCAGAACAGCTCAAAAGAATCATAGAATGGTGATGAGTAAGGATGTGGCGCTCACTAGAAGGATACTGAAAAGTGTAGTAGGTGAGTGGTCTTGATTGCCAGGTGAAGACGAGTATTCCTAGGTGCTGTAAACAATCTCATAAGAGAGAGCGGCTAGAGGGAAACTCCGATCATGGCATGAAGGAGGAAGATATAAATGAGATAAAAAGAAAAAAACCTCAGCGCTCGCACCGTAGAATAGGTGGAAATAGAATATACTGAAGGGACTAAAGTTATATCACTTACTTCAGGGAGGCGCCTTTAGGGTAGGCGCCTCCTAATCCAAATAGGCGTATCAAATATGGTACCGATCAGCAATGATGAACAGGTTCCACGATTTTAATAAAACAAGATAAAATATAATACACAACGCGTTTCGGCCGCACGGCCTTTTTCAAGTTTTGAAAGTTTTGAAAAAGGCCGTGCGGCCGAAACGCGTTGTGTATTATATTTTATCTTGTTTTATTAAAATCGTGGAACCTGTTCATCATTGCTGATCGGTACCATATTTGATACGCCTATTTGGATTAGGAGGCGCCTACCCTAAAGGCGCCTCCCTGAAGTAAGTGATATAACTTTAGTCCCTTCAGTATATTCTATTTCCACCTATTCTACGTTGCGAGCGCTGAGGTTTTTTTCTTTTTATCTCAAGAATCATAGAATGGTAGAGTTAGAAGGGACCTCCAGGGTCATCGGGTCCGACCCCCTGCTCAATGCAGGATCACTCATCGCAGACAGATATTTGTCCAGCCTTTGTTTGAACAGTTGCATTGAAGGAAAACTCACTACTTCCTGTGGTAACCTGTTCCACTCATTGATTACCCCTCACTGTCTAATATCTAATTTGTGTCTCCCCCCTTTCAGTTTCATCCCATTGCTTCTAGTCTTTCATTGTGCAGATGAGAATAGGGCTGATCCCTCTGCACTGTGACAGCCCTTCAGATATTTGTAGACAGCTATTAAGTCTCCTCTCAGCCTTCTTTTTTGCAAGCTAAACATTCCCAGATCCTTTAACCGTTCCTCATGGGACATGATTTGCAGACCGCTCACCATCTTGGTAGAGGGGCATAATTACCTCACGTGATCTAGACTCTATGCTTCTCTTAATACATCCCAGAATTGTGTTTGCCTTTTTGGCTGCTGCATCACATTGTTGACTCATGTTCAGTCTATGATCTATTAGTATACCCAAATCTTTTTCACATGTGCTGCTGCTTAGCTCAATTCCTCCCATTCTTATGTGCTTTTTTCATTTTTCTTGCCCAGATGCAGGACTTTGCATTTTTTCTTGTTAAGTACCATTCTTTTAGTCGCCGCCCACTGTGCAAGCTTTTCTAGATCTTTTTGAATACTCCCCCTCTTTTCCCTAGTGTTAGCTATCTCTCCTAGCTTTGTGCCATCAGCAAATTTGATCAGTTTCTCATCAATTTTCTCCTTCAGATCATTTATAAAAATGTTGAACAACACTGGGCCTAGGACAGAGCCTTGTGGTCCCACTTGATACATTCTTCCACTTGGATGTGCAGCCCTTTATGACCACTCTTTGAGTACGATCACTCAGCCAGTTGTGAATCCACCTAACAGTTGCCTTTTCAATCCCATATTTGGTCCTTTTTTCAATAAGTATGGCATGAGATACTTTGTCAAATGCTTTACTAAAGTCAAGATATACTATATCCACTGCATTTCCCTGATCCACCCAGTCGGTGATTCTGTCATAGAAGGAAATTAGATTCATCTGGCATGACTTGCTTGTTACAAACCCATGCTGGCTCTGGTTAATTAGTCCATTTTCATCCAAGTACTTGCATACATGCTGTTTAATAATTTGTTCAAAGATCTTTCCTGGTATAGAAGTCAGGCTCATAGGCCTTTTTTGAAGATAGGGACAACATTTGCCCTTTTCCAATCTCTGGGACTTCTTTTTTTCTCCAGGAATTTTCAAAGATTGAGACTTGAATTCATGTAAGTTAGCTATATGTTCCCTCACCATCTCTCGGCTTATAGACAGCCTGCATTCTTTTATTCCCCCAATAGCACAGGGAAGATCAGTTGATGTTCCATCTACTTTCTGAGAGAAAACAGATACAAAATAGGAATTTAAAATTTTGACCTTCTCAACATCATTCATAACCAATTCACCATTTTCATCTTGTAAGGATCCAATAGCAGCTTTGACTTTTCTTTCGCTTTTGACATACCCCCCAATTCCTTTTTTATTGTTTGTGGCCTTTATTGCAAGCCTCAATTCATTATCAGCTTTAGCTTTTCTGACACTTGCCCTACAGTTTCTGCAGACTGCATTATATTCTTCGCTAGATATTCCCCCCTCTTTCCATTTAACAAACACTGTTAGGTGGATTCAAAATGCTTTGCCTTTTTAAAGCTACAGGGAATAATTCTTTGCTATACTGAGTATACCGGAGATCACACTGCGACGTCCCTCGTGGGTCTAAATAAACAGCCGAATAAGAAAAGTTTCTTTAAAAATTTACACCATTAAAAAATGTAACTGTAAAGAACAATAATAAAACTAAGTACTCGGTTAGACAGGATACCTTCTAGTGGCCAACAAAAAGGAATGTTAACCATTAAAAGTATGATAGCTACAAGACTACTTTGTACTCTACTGGCTAATATGGTACTAAACCCTCCACATACATGCGATATCACTGTAACCATTATGAGACGCAGAATTACCTCCACCGTCACTGAACAAACCCACTATACCAAGACTAACAATACTGTACAAGGGCCAAATAATACCGCCAGACCATGATCACCACCACACCGTTACTGAATAATCACCACTGCAATAGAGCAGTAATACAAAAAACACTATATGAGAGACCTACAGAAGACTCTGTATTAGAGAGACACTGACCAAGAATGGTGACCATGGAAGGAAACCAGAGAGGAAGCCACTGCTGGCCAAAGAAACATGGCAGTCCATCTCTAGTTTACCCGAGACCACTGGGATGTCCCAATGCTTCCGGGAAATTTTCTACGAAAGGATAAAACAAAGGCCGCGCTCCCATGGCCATATGCGCGAAACCCTCAGTGAGTCACGTAGGCTTTTACCGGTGTGGAGCCGGCGGTGAGCCAGCCTGTTGCCTCGAATGGCAGCGATACTATACTGCGCATGACAGCGTATCTCACACACATTGTCACGCACAATCTTCCTGTTCTTTTTTTTGTTTACATATCCCATCCTGTCGCTACGCAAGAGTGTGTATATACGCCGCCAATACGCAATTTTTAATTCGCAACACGCACTTAGAGAACAATGAGCTTGTAATACGCTGCAAAATAGGACATGCTGCGATCTTTTTTGCACTCGCGTATTACGCAATTCCTACACACAAATGTGAGTGAAATAGCCTAAGACAATATATTTGATTGCCTGCGAATTTCTGCATATCACACATGTGAGCCCGGCCCAAAACTGGAAGTCTTTATTACAGAAGTACAACATTTATGAAATTTAAGTTGCCTTCCAAGGACCAATTGTATAGTAAGGGCTTCTTCACATGAGGGTATTTGCGCAGCATATTATATGCTCAATTTTTGCACGCATAATATGCAGTGAATAGAACCTATTGATTTCAATGAGTTCGTTCATATGAGCGTATATTTTCATGCAATGTGCTATTGCGTGAAAAAATATGCAGCATGACCTATTTTGGTGTGTATTACGCACTGCAATAGGCCATTAAAGAGAATGCGCTGGCACACATACATAGTGAATATACACAGGAAACCCCAATAGGGGCCCTAGTAATAATAGAGGTCCCCCCCCCAGTACTAATGGGGCTCCCCTCCCCCCATAGTGGCTCCAGTAGTATTAGTATCCCCCATAATGGCTATAGTAGTAATAAGTGACCCCTATAAAGGATCCAGTAGTAATAAGTTACCTCCATGGTGGCTCCAGTAGTAATAGTGTCCCTTTAATTTGGTCCCAGTAGTAATTAGTGACCCCCATAGTGACTCCAGTATTAATTTGTGACCCCCATAGTGGCTCCAGTAGTATTAGTATCCCTTATATTGGTCCCAGTAGTAATAAGTGACCACCCTTAATGGCTCCAGTAGTAATAAGTGACCCCCATAGTGGCCCTATTAGTAACCGTGACCTCCACAGTGACTTCATAAGTAATAGTTGCCCCTATAGTGGCCCCAGTAGTAATAGTGTCCCCCATTGTGGCCTCAGTAGTAATAATGTACCCCATAGTGGCCCTATTAGCAACAGTGAGCTTCATTGTGCCTCCAGTAATAATAGTGGCCCCCATAGCAGCACCAGTAGAAATATTGGCCCCCATAGCAGCACCAGTAGTAATAGTGCTCCCCATAGTGGCTCCAGCAGTAATAGTATCCCCCATAGCAGCCTCAGTAGTAATAGTGCTTCCCATAGTGGCTCCAGCAGTAGTCGTGACCCCTATATTGGCCTCAGTAGTAATAAGTGGCCCCCATAGTAGTCCCAGTAATAATTGTGACCCCCACCCTCCCATAGTAGTCCTAGTGTCCCTATAGGTCCAGTCCAGCAGCAGTAGTGCAGATTTGTGATTGCTGACCTCTCCTGTCTGCGCTGGGTATAGGATGGCGCACGCAGACGCCGTGGGAGAGAGGTCAGTGGTCAGACTGCACTGCCGGCCTGGACCTGCAGGCTGGGTGAGTGGAATGCTGCACAGACGGTGGGCCACATAAAATGAGGTGGTGGGCTGGATTCAGCCAGCGGGCCTTGTGTTTGAAACATGTGGTCTAAAAGAAAGCTGCTATAGTTGCCCATAGCAACCAATCGCGGCACATCTTTCATTTTACCTCAGCAGTATAAAAAGTGAAAGCTGCGCTGTGATTGGTTGCTATGGGCAATAAAGGCAGATTATCTTTTAGACAGCTCTCATAAAATAGTGGTGCAGGCAAATGTTTTCATGGCACACCCAGTAAAGCAGATTATAATTAACCCCTTGGCAACACACACTGTATGTTCAAACACAAACCTGACAGATGCGATATAACAGATCTGTCCTACATCCATGGCAGCGGTGAAGCCAGGGCCTTAGGCTCTCTGCATCAGCATCATGGCTTTCATCCCGAACATGTAAAAGCGTCCATTAAAGGGAACCTGTCATGAGCTTTGAGCCACATAAACTGTGTTATGGGGCTCAAAGGTGAGGGAACATTGAGTGCGGGGAGTGGTGGACTCTCTGGGCGCCCTGTTCCAGTGCGGCTGCCGTGTGCAGACAGTGTTACTGGTCAGCCATTTTTATGCGCACACGCTTCCAATGGGAGAGCACCGAGCGGGCTGAGAAGAGTCAACTCTGAGGGGACACAACGCAGGAACGGAGCGTCCAGCCAGTATCACACACCGCTCCCCGGACTCCATGTTCCCTCAGCTTTGAGCCTCATCATGTAATTTATAGGGCTCTAAGGTTGTGGAATTTAACCCGACAAACAATCTTTTTTTATAAAATCGACCATTTACAGCAGGTTTACCTAAGGCCTCCCTCACACAGACGTTTTTATCAGCGTTTAGCACTGTCAGAGGCTCCCATTGTTTTCAATGGAGCCTCTCACACAGCCTTAGACAGCCGTTCGCTTGCGGCACTTTCCAGCGCTGCGATTTTCGAGTGGAGTCTGTTGTATCCTTGAAGTCGGATTTAAATTGCCGCGGTTTCAGCAACGCCTGTGTGTGGGAGGCCTAACGAGTTTCAAACACTAACTTTTGCACAGAAGATTTAAAGGGAATCATCACGACACTTGAGCCCCACAAACTACATTACGGGGCTCAAAAGGCGAGGGAACATGGAGTCCGGGGAGCGCTGTATTATACGCACTTATCTTTTTTCAGTCCGTTCTCTGCGTACGTTCAGCCATTCATCTCTATGGGAGAGTGCCGCACAGAGCGGACTGTGTAAATGGGCCGTAAGTTATCTGAAGGTTTGTTTTCCAAAGGATTAGCTTAGCAGATAATGGAGTAACTATGATATGGCTGCTTGCACTTTCCCTGGCTTTGCGTTTACAGGGATTCGTACAACTCACTGTTATGTAGAATCACAGAATGGTAGAGTTGGAAGGGTCCTCCAGGGTCATCGGGGCCAACCCCCTGCTCAGTGCAGGATTCACTAAATCATCCCAGACAGATATCTGCCCAGCCACTGAAGACTTCCATTGAAGCAGAACTCACCACCTCCCGTGGTAACCTGTTCTACTCATTGATCCCCCTCACCGTCTAATATGTAATCTGTGTCTCCTCCATTTCAGTTTCATCCCATTGCTTCTAGTCTTTCCTTGTGCAGATGAGAATAGGGCTAATCCCTCTGCACTGTGACAGCCCTTCAGAAATGTATAGACCGCCATTGTCTCCTCTCAGCCTTCTCTGCTGCAAGCTAAACATTACCAGATCCTTTAACCGTTCTTCATAGGACATGATTTGCAGACTGCTCACCATCTTTGGTAACTATTTTCTGAACTTGCTCCAGTTTGTCTATGTCTTTTTTAAAGTGGGGTGCCCAGAACGGGACACAGTATTCCAGATGAGGTCTGACTACGGAAGAGGAGAGGGGAATAATTACTTCACATGAGCTAGACTCTATGCTTCTCTTAATACATCCCAGAATTGTGTTTGCCTTTTTGACTGCTGCATCACATTGTTGACTCATGTTCAGTCTATGATCTATTAGTATACCCAATTCTTTTTCTACATGTGCTGCTGCTTAGACCAATTCCTCCCATTCTGTATAAGCTTTACAATGTAGACGGTTCCCAGGTCTGTTTTCCTCCACACTACACTTGATTCTGTAGCTTTCGGTACTCCTACTCTCCACTCCAGCAACATTCACTTCAGCAGCATTGCTACACACCTCCTTTCTCGTCCACCTCTCGACGACAACCTCCAACCTCTCTCTAACTCCTCCTTCACTTTCTTTTGCTTCTCGCGCCCTTTCTCACTAAAAACACCTTACATCCTGTCTCGCACTGCTCATTTTCCTGCGAATGTATCTTCTCCTCCCCCCTCTATCAATGAGGGCTTTTCTATAGCAGCAGCCAATCCAGAGCAAGCTGTTACCAGGCAGAATAGTTTAAGCCCGTGAAGAAGGGGGGAGACAGGGTCTCTTCTCCGTGTGATACCTTCTATGTCTTTGTAGGAGTACATAGTCAGGTATTTCAAGACTTATGCTTGTGTGGCTATCCTGTAGGACTCTCTGTGCCACTACACTGTGAGCGGATGTGTGTGCGCCTGCAGCAGCGGCTCCTCTCTTCCCTCTCCTCCTGCTAAACTAAGGAGGAAAGGTCAGGGGAGGAAGATCCCGTGTGCACGCACTGCCGTCAGTGTATGTATTCGGCAGCTGTGCTGCTGAGTGATTACCAGACGGAAAGCTGCAGCACCCCGGCTGTTAATCACTTTAATGGTGACCAGACGTCCCAAAAGCGGGACACATGGCTGTCCCGCTGGGGTCTTGGGGGAAAGCGGGACTGTCCCGCCTAAATCGGGACGTCTGGTCACCTTAGTAAAGGTTTTCCATCTTTAGGCTGGGCAGAATTACCACAGAATTTCTGTGCAGACTTTCCGCATGGAAATTCCGCATGCATTCTTAAGCCTGAGCCTAAGCAGCAAAGTGGACGAGATTTGCAAAAATCTTGTCCACGTGTAAACTGACATGTGGCGCAGAATTCAAATCCGCGACATGTCAATTGTATCGCCGTTACCGCTGTGGGCTCTCTTCTCTCTATGGGGAGAGATTTCCGCAGTGGAATACAGGCAGAAAAGCTGCTTTAAACCTGCGCCAATTGGTGCGGGCTTTAAAGCAGCCTTCTTGCTGCAGAAATCTTGCAGAATTTCCATGCGGTGCCGCTGAAAACATTCCGTGGGATTTCCGTCTGTAGGAACCCGACCTTAAACAGATGTGGGAGCTTCCAGTTTCCTGTCCGGATTGGAGGTGGTCTCTCAGGGGTGCTGTTCTAGGCGAAAGGGACACAATTTGTCACTGAAAGGGGTCAGAAGAGGATGTCAGGAATCCTTCTGACCAATATGCGCCACACAGTCAAGAGCGACTAATACACCGCTGGTGCTCCAACTAATGTGTCCAAACACACAACTCGCCATTCCTTAGCACGGATGGGCTATAACAGCAGACGACCAGTTCCTGCGCCATTGTGTTTAAGAAAAACAGAAAGACGAGACTCCAGGAGGCAAAAGAGCACAAAAACTCTACCCCTGTTAGTAGAAAAACATCTCCTGGTCAGATGGATCCAGATTTCTGTTGCTCAGGCTGATGGGAGGTCAGCCTGAATCGATGACACCTTCCTGTCAGGCTAGTGGCGGAGTAACGGTACGGGGAAGGTGTTCTTGGCGCACCACAGGTCTTCTGATACCTGTTGATGGACTCCACAGTGAATTGCTGCAGTTCTGAAAGCCAAAAAGTGTCCAACACTCTACTAGATGGTGGACTCATACAAGTGACCCTTCAGTGTATGTTTCTTCAGGTGTTCTAGCACTGTTGATGAAGAGACACAAGTAGTCTGGATGCTACTGTGCAACATTTCTATTTCCGCCATTAGCAGGTAACATCTGTACGAGATTATTATTTTCTTAAGGCCCTTTTACACGGAACGATATCGTTCAAACAAACGAAAACTAATGCTAATCGTTCAGTATAAACGCCGCCAATGATCGATCAATCGGTCGCTTCTAGAGATGAGCGAGCGTACTCGGAAAAGCACTACTCGCTCGATTAATTTGCTTTATCCGAGTATCGCTGTGCTCGTCCCTGAAGATTCGGGTGCCGCTGCGGCTGACAGGTGAGTCGCAGCGGGGAGCAGGGGAGAGCGGGCGGGAGAGAGGGAGAGAAAGATCTCCCCTCCGTTCCTCCCCGCTCTCCCCTGCAGCTCCCCGCTCCGTGCCGGCACCCGAATCCTCAGGGACGAGCACAGCGATACTCGGATAAAGCAAATTACTCGAGCGAGTAGTGCTTTTCCGAGTACGCTCGCTCATCTCTAGTCGCTTCTCATTTATTTTGTGCAGGCATAATAATCATCGTTGGCTCGTTCACTAATGGTTCGGTTTAAATACGGATCGTTCATTCACTTATACAGTGAATGTAAATGACTGAATGATTTCTCGTTTGAACGAGCTAGCGATGTATCTGCTGGTATAAACATGGCTGCCGAAGTCCTCGCTGATGATCGCGGAAAAACACGCTTTTTACCGCGGTCTCCATTAATACTATATTAATGGAGACCTTCCGCACGGAAAAACACTGTAAAATAGACCATGCCACCATTTTTTTTCCCGCAGCGTAAATCCGCGGCAGAATCCTGCATGTGAGGACTGAGCCTAATATCTGCGTTATTCCGTTGTGGATTTACGGCGCGGGGAACACGGCATAAATCCGGCCATGGACATTAGCCCTTAGAGCCCTTTTACACGGGCTGATAAACTGTTCAGATCCCTGCATCCAGTGGGAACGGTTATCGCTCAGTATAAATGAACCGACTGAACGACCAATGAGAATTCATTCCCTTCTCATTCATTGATCAGTTTCTGCATGCAGAAGACAGAACAACATATCGGCTGTGTAAACAGGCAGTTATTTATCTATGAACGACTGCCTGTTTACTGTGAATGGAGGTGGGCCAGGATGCCCCCCGGCCGCTCCGCCTCCATTCACTGAGCGATGGTCGTTTCTGTGTTGTTACACAGGAACGATTATCGCTGGGACGACTGTAGGGCATCTGCGCCCAACAGGTCGTCCCGTGTAAAAGGGCCCTTACAGCTACAGGAAACATTTGGTGGAGGCGATTACTGCTAAAGAAGGATCTACAGTTATTAAATTCAAGGGTTCACTTACATTTCTCCCTGCAGTTTGGTGGATTATGAAAGATATAAGATGTGACAGACGGTACAACGGTGTGTGATTACTTACACTGCGCCTGTCTATAGTTGTGACTTCTATAAGAGGAAAAGCACTTCAGTTATATTAAAACCCCTGTTGGCGGCACTCTCTTATCAATGCTTTCCATTGTAGGTCGCCGTCTCCGCAGTCACCGCTGTGCAGGTTTCAACGTGTTGTGTCAGTTAATTTGTGACTGCAGTGCAAGAAAATATATTTCTCTCACTTGTGATTTGCACGAAAGAGCAGCAGCGTGCAGCGATTCGTTTTTTGAGGTCTGAGGGTGCGTATGGTGCCAATATTTATCAAAGACTTACTGCACAATGGAAAGAAAAATGTTGTATGAATGGATAGAGAAGTTTAAGGAAGGTCTTACAAGTGTCAGCCATGAAGGAGGACGCCCGCCCACGTCTGATGACAACGTTGAAGAATTAGACTGATACCTTGAGGAAGGTGAAAGTTTCTTAACCTATTTAGGACCAAGCACAGTAAATTTACGGCGCTTGGTCCTGGGCTTTAAACCCAGGCGATAATAAAAAAAATACAGATGGGGTTTAAAGCCTTTGCTTCTGCAATAAATCAGAAGCATGTCGGGTTGTTAGTAGTTAGTGACAGCTAAGAACCCCTGGGAGAGGGCAGGAGGGGTTTTTAACCCTTTCTGCCTTCTCCTTTCTCTACTACACAGCGCTCAATGAGCACTATGTACTAAAGAGTAAAAGTGAAAATCGTTCTTCCACTACGCAAGCCGGCTGCCGGGATCCCCTGTCACAGCAGAGCTATAGGGTCCTAGCAGACCCTGATCAGGTCTGCCAGTGACTGATGTCACTACAGGGGGATGTTTTCCTTGTAACTGGGGATCCTATAGATACCCCAGCTACAATGGAAAAGTGTCAAATAAAAAAAACCAAAACATGTGACTGTCCCCCAGAGGTTTTATGTGATGTTATGTGGACATAGATAGTAAAAAAATATATATATTACATACATAAGTAAAAACAAATTACACAATAAGATAAAAATATATACATAAAAAAGAAAATAACCTAAAGCCGACACAAACTAAAACTGTCGCTATATGCGCCCTGTAATCCAAAACCATACATATTATATATCAAAACGGCCGAAACAAAATGAGGAACCCATTCTTATACTTTATTTTTTAAATATACTGATTAAAAAGAAAAATAACAATAAATGTTAAAAAAATAAAATCAATAATACAACTAAAAAACTGAAGGTTAAACATAGGGCATTAAAACCACCACATTGGTAAAATCTCTAAAAAGTGTCTGGTCCATAACCCCTTAAGGACTAGGCTGTTTTGTACCTTAAGGACCAGACACTTTTCAGGGATTTTACCCATGTGGTGGTTTAACTGCCCTATTTTTTTTTCCTTAAGCTGCCAAAATTATTTTTGCTGCATTTTTTTTTCTGTGTCATATAGGGTGATATTTTTATATTGTTTTCACTGACTTTTTTCCCGTTTTTAAGTTTTAAAAGATCCCCTGTAGTGACAATAGTCACCGGCAGAGCTGATCAGGGTCTGCTACGAAGGATCAGGGGATCCTGTCGGTCACATGACTGCCGGCTCACATAGTGGAAGTTATACTTTCACTTTTTAGTACATAGCGCTCATTGAGTGCTGTGTACTCGGGAAAGGAGAAGGCAGAAAGGGTTAAAAAACCCTCCTGCCTTCTCTTACGGTTATCAGCTGTCACTAACAGCTGACAACCAGACATGCTCCTGCTTGATTGCAGAAGCAGGGGCTTTAAACCTGCTCCGTATTTTTACAATCGACTGGGTTTAAAGCCTAGGACCAAGAGCCGTAAATTTACAGTGCTTGTTCCTAAATGGGTTAAGGTACAAAACAGCCTGGTTCTTAAAGGGTTAAAAAGAATCATTGCTAGTGACGAGACATGGATTCATCAGTACGAGCCTAAGGGATCATTTACACATAACGATTATTGCTTAAAATTCGTTCAAACAAATGAATTTGAGCGATAATCGTTCAGCGTGAAGGCAAAAAAATAAATAAATCGTTCACTTTTGTTTAGGCTGACTTTTCAGTCAAAACCTGATTAGCGCTCGCTGGCTTTTCATTCCGTGTAAACGCTCACCGTTCAGCACTTCTCTAAGTCTGTCTGTCTAAACGCGCTGCACAAGCGCCAAAGACCTTACCGGTGACATCAGCGCTTGTGCAGTTGTTTTACAGACTGTCAGCCCGTGTAAAAGGGCCTTTAGACGGCGGTGCATTTGTGGCTCGCAGCTCGGCCTAAGGGTCCGTTTACACCAAGCAATACATCTTTCAAACGAATGAATGTCATCAGAGTTCACTCTGAATGAGCCAACGATGTATCTGCTGTATAAACAAACGAGAAATCATTCAATCTTTCACATTTGCAGTATAATGGCCCATTTAGACAACGATTATCGCTCAGGAGCCATCTTTTGAGTAATAATCGTTGCGTCTAAACGCGTGGCTTCGTGCACTGTTCCATCATCTGTGATTTCTAGCAAGCTAGAAAGCACCGATGACTGTTAACATCACTGCACGCTGATTTTCTTGGCGGGTGGCGCTGATAGTATTCTTTCAGCTAGTATCATGCTGGCAGTTCTCAGTGGGACACCATCTGAAAGCTCCGAGAACAATGCAGCTGTTTGCATATACAAAACAGCTGCTTTGTTCTCTGAGCTATCGTAGCGATATACCGCTCCACCTGCATCAACTCTTAGGCTGGGTTCACTCGAGGCGGAATTGCGGTGGAATTTCTGTGCAGATTGTCCGCACAGCAATTCCGCCTGCGCACCTAATCCCGGGATTAGCCAGCAAAGTGGATGCAATTTTTCAAAAATCTTGTCCACACGCTGCGGCCAATCCGTTGTAACCAAGCCACGTGGAAACGGACATGCGGGGCGGAAAATAAAAACACACAGTATGGCAATTCTTTTTTACATTTCCGCATCAGCCTCTCTCCTCTCTATGGGGAAAGGTGGCCGCAGCATAAAAGCAGGCGGCGAAACCGCTCCTAACCCGTGGGATTTGAAGCGGCGCTTATCCTGCTGAAGTCTTGCGGTTTTTGGTGTGGTCATTGTGCGAGATTTCTGTGAGATTTCCATCCCATGTGACTCCAGCCTTAAGCAGCTAATTAGCTACTTAGAGTTATGTAAAGATGATATGTAAAACTGTCACTCAAACTTATCTTTGAGTGTAAATGGGCCTTAAGTGACTGAGAGACGAACGAGCGCCGTTTAAATAGAACGATAAGTGAACAATCCAGTCCTGCATAAAATACATGACAAATGAAAAGTGAAGGACTCATTGGTCGGTCGTTGGCTGCGTTCAGATTGAACGATAATTTGTTCCGTGTAAAAGGGCCTTAAATCATTTTTAGAATGAGAGAACATGAAAGCGTGTGGACAGATAAAGTGGGGAGATTATGTCGAAAAACAATGTATTTGTCTTTTCTGAAAGTGGATTAAAATAATTCTACAATGCGGATAATTTTTGACACCCCCCCCCCCCCCCCCCGTACAATCAGACTACATCATATTAGTAACCGATACAGAAATGCAGGGGTTCACTTACTTTCTCTTGCAACTATTTACCTGCGCCGCACATCTCCTGTATACACATGCAGCGTGTGGCGGACTATATACCCGGATCGTTAGGCGCACATCCTGTTGGGGGTTATACTCCCAGTCTCTGCGGTGGCAATGGAAGTGAAATGTAACAAAGGAAGGAATTTTCTGCCCCCAGAGGAGCTTACAATCTACGGTCCGCGTCACCGCCGGCGCAGACATAACATGATCATGTGTCGGGAATGTAAGCAGTTTACAATATTATCCGGGAAGTTCAGAGGAGCCTGGAGAAAAGCCAGATCCTGCCCGCAGCCCCCGCAACACAGCGAGTTCAGACAAGACCCCCAAGCCCATCACATCAGGAGCCACAGCCGAAGCATGAGGCATCCAGAGCGATAGACCGACCTCAGAGACACAGGCCAATCGTATGGAGGCAACCAGAGGCGTAGATCAACCGCAAAGACACAGCCAAGGCATCCAGAGTCTGAGACTAAGACCGCCTGCACACGAACGGATTCACATTGCGGAATCCGCGGTCAGCACCCGCACCAAATGCCGTCTATAGCATGCTATGGGAGATCGATTCTTCCTGCAATTTGCGATTTCCACTAGTGGACGAAAAATTGCAGCATGCTCTATTTTTGTGCGGTGTCCGCATGGACAGCTTCCGTTGTGGAGAGGTGGCGGGTACCTGCATCATTGCCCAGCGACGATGCGGGAAAAACAAACATTTAAAAAAAAAATCTGTACTGCGCATTACGGACAACGGCTCGCCGCGACTATTCACAGTACAGAACAAGAAGAGAAAAGACATGCCCATGTAGACGCCAACCGGGCACAGGGTCGGATTCCGCTGCCGGCTCACATATGCGGAATCCGACCCATTCGTGTGCAGGAGGCCTAAGGATACGACACAAGTGGCGCCCGACACATCGACATGCATTCTAAATTCTCATCGGTGAGACGGACAAGAAAAGGACAGAAACTACATGAAAAACACTCATAAAAAGTCTGCATGAAAGAAGCGCAGTGGTGTGAGCCGCCTCACTGGATATTACCGATCCGTATGCTGTTCTTGTGTTGTCCGCTTTTTTCATGTCTGACACACGGACAAAAGACTAAAAAGAAATAAAAAATGCTAGTACTTCGGAGGTCTAATCGTAAAAACAACCGAAATATATCCAGAGCCATAGACCAACCATAGGGGCACAACCTCACTGAGGTTCGAGGCACAAGTCAACTGTATCGTCACTCACAGCAACCAATCAGATTGCAGCATGGACACAGCAAGTTTTTACTATCACTCCAATCATACAGCGAAAGACGGATTTGAATGTCGCGGTCACATGATAACCGCCAGTGTTCACGGACGATCAGATATTGGATCACATTTTATATCCTGGTGGCAGTCTTGTTGTAAACGTTTAAACACCGGTCACATGACACAAGATCGCTTGCAGGTAGACACTCCCATACATCACATTTTCCACTTTTTGCTGCCAGACTCAGGGGGTCTCAGGTTTATTTTCTTGACTGCAGGGTCTACGTGCCAAGAGCTGCCAACAAAGAGGAGACGGCACCAGCGCCCGGGATTACAACATCACGATGGAGGAACAGATGGTGGCCCCGAAGACTGTGCAAGCAGACCGCTCACCAATAGTTACTGCTGTTAAAGAGCACCGGTCACCAATAGTTACTGCTGTTAAAGAGCACCGGTCACCAATAGTTACTGCTGTTAAAGAGCACCGGTCACCAATAGTTACTGCTGTTAAAGAGCACCGGTCACCAATAGTTACTGCTGTTAAAGAGCACCGGTCACCAATAGTTACTGCTGTTAAAGAGCACCGGTCACCACCCCGGACACGTCCGTTCTAGTACATACTTGTATCCCCCATAATATAACAATTCTGGAGTGTCTTTTCTTTGATTTTGTATTGTGCCATCCCTCTACTATTCCTCCTGGAAATGTATGAATTAATTGACAACTGGGTGTTACCAGCAAGGAAGGAGTATCCTTACATAAACTACTTTGTCAGCGCTGATTGGACATTATCAGAGACACACACAACTGACAAGAGAAATGGCAACACCCAGTTAATTTATTCATGGATTTCCAGGAATAACAACAGAGGAGCAGCAGAATGCAGAATTATGAGGAAACAAGCTCCACAATTTTCATTTCATGGTAACAAGTACAATATTTACTAAAACAGACTTGTCAGGAGAGGCGACAGGTCCTCTTTAAAGGGACATGATCCCCATTTACATGTTGATATCTGTATGATCAAAGATGCACCAATCCTGACAAAGTGACCCCAAGGTGCCAATCAGGAGGCCAAGATAAGTCAGGCCCGGCTTCTGTTGCCTCACATACTGGACCCTTCCTGTTTCTAAGGAGTATGAAAGAACTGTCATGGTGATGCTTCTTGGCTGAGAGTTCCTTTGTGTTGGACCCAAGCACCCCAGATCCTCCAGGAAATCATTAAAAGGATTGTCCAGCTTTAAACCATTGATGGCCTATCCTCAGCAGATTGGCCGCCGTTCGCTGCCCAGCACCCTAGCAGATTGCCAAGTTTGTATGCTTGTGCATGGAGTTGGTGTGCATGAAGCAGACAGCATCGTTCCCATTGCAGTGGCCAGGCTTGGTATTACAGGCAAAATTTCCCATTGAAGTGAATGGCCTGTAAAACCAGGTCTGGACACTGTAATGGGAACGGTGCTGTCTGCTTCCTGCAGAAATCCGCTCAGTGCACCTGCCCCATGATCAGCTGATCGTACCTAGGAGTCGGATCTCCATCAATCTACTAGGATAGGCCATCAATAGTTTAAAACGGAATAACCCCTTTAAGTATCACAATGGTGGGGAACTCTATGGAGCCGACAGCACCGCCTCAGACTATATCCCCTGTCAGTATCCACCGCAGCTCACAGAACACAAAAGGTGATGGAGGTCATGCAGGATCGCTGCTGCCGCACGCGGTGGGATAGGCATTACATAAGAGCGCTGTTGCTGGCCCAATGGTGGCCCATAGAGTCTCAGACAGCTCAGGGACAACTAGACAGTGAGGAGTCTCAACCTTCTGTGACATCACTGACCAGCGGAGTACTTCAGCACCCCACAATACACCATTGATCCCCAATTATGACTTTGCTTCTGTAGGGGACCAACTAATGTTCAGGACCCCAATCACAGGTGTCCAGGGAGTCTATAGGGTTTACTGCAAGAGATTGCTAGCTCTTGAGTCTTGGTCTCAGAGGTGTCAGGACTGCAGTTCCTTGTGACAACATTGGATAACCAAAAGGTCCTGACAGCTGCTCCTCAGGCCCATAAAGAGCAACTGCGACCTGGTGACTGCCTGGTGCAAGGTGACGTCCAGCTGTAGAAGTGATCACACAGCGCCCCCCAACCCCGACTCCCCTCCTGACAGAGGAAGCCTTTGTTCCCTTCATTTTGTGGTTCATACAGGATGGAAACATCTGGGATTCATCAGCAAAACCCCCCTCTAACCCACCCCATCCAAAATCCAGGACGGCCCTCCCCACTCAGCCCCCCAAGGGGCCACTCCCAGCTCCCACCCCCCTAAATCCCTTTTATACATTTCCAGCTGTGAACAAGGGGGACAAAAGGCGAAAACCAGACAAAGTTACGATTTGGCTGCTGACCAGGAAGACAAACTAATTACATGAGCTGCCTGGTACTAAGAAGCTGGAGGGGAGCAATTATACAGGGACCCCCATCATTCTCTGGGGTGCACTATAATGGGCCCACAAAAAAGCTCCCACCCTGGACCACAGTGGAGTTATGTTGGGGGGTCTATGACCGCCTCCAGGCCCCCGACAATCACAAATAAACCAAAACAACCCTGGACTCCCTGATATCTGACGGTGGGATTAACTCCTTAAAAACAGGACACAGTCATCTAATCACACAGCTGCCGGCCTACCCCAGACATTATGGGGGATCCATTGCACCCCAAAACAGCTATTAAAACTTAATGAAATTGCCCACAATGCACTTGTTTGTCGTACTAAGGGGTTAACCATCCTGATCTGCACTATATAAGAATTATCAGCATGTGTGAATAATTAATGCTCATGCAGATAAGGGGGTGTGGCTAGGCTGGAATTGTTACTATGTGGCACAGAACATCTGCAACATTTATGAAAACTTTCTACATTTTTGTAACAAGAATCAATGAAGTGAGAAACCACAAGGCGGAATGAATGAGCCCTCAGCGCGGAGTCACGGACGCCCTAACTTTTACAGCATTTGGAGCTGCAGAGTTTGGGGGCCCCTGTGCCAGCCTGGGGGTGCTGGGTCTGGTGGGGGGATACAGGGGGTCAGTCTCTTACCACTATGTAGTGCTGCAGGCTCCCGGCTGTCTCTTCTGTCTTGCAGTTCTGTCTTCTCACTATCTGAGGCTCTCACAAGGGGACAAATCCCTACATCCAGCCTGAGCGGCTCCGCAGGGTCCTAAAGAAACAGAGTAGAGTTAGAGCATCAGCCCCTGACTCCCTCTGTGCTGCAGAGCTAACCCTTCAGCTGCCAACAAGCCATTCCTCTTTCCCCTGACAGATACATAGTGATATACATTATTCTGCAGATTATTACACCACTGACCTCTTTATAGAGATCTGCAGAACGTTGCTCTGTACCTGCAGATATTATACTATCCTATTAAAGGTAATTTAATATCTGAGCAAGAATTAGTAGTAGTATTTATTTCCATATGGTAATATTTAGTGGGGCTCCACTGGCCCTAATGACATTGGATACTCTCTGTGGCATACTTGCTACTAATGTCTGATACACTTCAGTTGGTATCTCCCTCCATTCATCCTGCAACCCATCTAGTGAGTTCTCTCAAGGATAGACGCTGTTCATATTTCCTGACCCAATGTTTCAGTTCATCCCATAGATGTTCGGTAGGGTTCCAGTCGGGACTCTGTTCAGTCAGTGGAATCGTGAAGCATCTATATCCTCAAACAAATGTAACACAGCGTTGGATTTGTGACAAGCCGCATTGTCTTGCTGGAAGTATGGCCGACCATTCCCAGAGTATTGCCACATTGTTGGCAGCACATTATTGTCTAGAATGTCATGGTCACCTCCGTGTTCATGGTTCTTGGCAGTATAACCAACAGACCGAGGCCATGCCATGTAAAACATCCCCAGACCATAACAGAACCTCCGCCATACTTAACTGTTGGCCCAACACACTCCGGCATAAGACGTTCCCCAGGATCCTCCGCACACAGGAACGTCCATCTGATCTGCAGATGGAGTAGCGTGATTTGTCCCTTCCATTGCTCAACTGATGACAACGCTCCTTGTACCATTGTAGATGGCCTGATGAATATTCTTTGAGAGAAGACACCAGACATTTGCAGGATGAATGGAGGGAAATACCTGTTAAAGTGTATCAGACGTTAGTAAAAGGTATGCCATTAGGACCAATGGAGCCCCACTAACAGATGGAAATAAATACTACTTTTGATTCTTGCTCAGGTGTCCAATTACTTTTGGTAAGATAGTGCATATCACTGACCTCTCTAATGACCTGCAGAGCATCGCTCTGCTCCCTCAACACCTGACAGATGCATAGAGATATATTCTCCAGATTATTATACTACTTGGGCCAATTTTTGTATCATGCTTAGCGCACTGTGACAAATTTCTTTGTGTTAGGCCTGTTTTACACGGCCAAGAATCTCGCACGAGTTTGGTGCATTGCGAGAGGCACAAAACCCATGAGAATACGAACCGCATTCTTTTGAATTGACTCATATACATGAGCGATTTTCTCTCATCGCATCGCAGCATGTCCTCACGTTTCTTGAAACACATTGCCCATTTCTTAGCCTAATCTCGCGCTCATCCGTGTGTAGGTAGCCTTAATCCATGCCCCCTTCAGCAAGTCACACACCTTTTTTGTTCCCTCACAGAAAGGCCAGTGTCACATGGGTGTAAGCGTATCTATGTGTGCATTTGTATGGTGTATTCGCGCAATGGGCACGTTTTACTGTTCTATTTGCGCATGCAACCATGCTCCCATTCATTGAAATGGGCAATTAGTGTCATTCGTTCAATAAGTGCCCTTTCACTGCAAAAATACCTGGAAAAATAGTGCATGCTGCATATTTTTTTTTTGTGCAAACTAAATATGTTTATTGAAATCAATTTGTTCTAGTCATTGCATATTGCACATGCAACTTTTTGTGCACAATACACTGTGAAATAAGTTTGTGTGAATCCGGCCTAATAATGAACATATATGGCCCCAATACACAAAAGGGGCATCATTACCGAAGTAAAATAAAGAAGCCTATACTCCTCTATCTTGTTTCCCCCTTGCAGCTCCGATTCCAGGTAGTGTGATCACGTGATTGCTGTGGACAATCCCTGACCTTAGTATTAGTATGTCTCCGTCTAGTGATTGGCTGCAGCAATTACATGTTAGATGGCACATGATCACGCCACCTGAAAGTGACAGAGGACCAGTGTGGACCAAGAGGCAGAAGGAGCAAAATGGGCAAACATAGGCTTTTCCATTTCACTCATTCCCAGTTGCCTGTAAGACAAACCCCCAAAATCCGGGACAATTGGGAGACAAGAATGTCCTCGCTAGAGCTGTGCAGAACATCGCTCTGTCCCCTCTACCTCCTGGCAGGTAGATACGTGATGTAATCTGTCGATTATTACACCACTGACCTCTCTAGAGATCTGCAGAGCATTGCACCAACTGTTCAGCGATATCTTGCTTGGTCTTTTGATTTACTTCGATGACCATTGGAATATTTCCTTACTGACTGTAGAAGGTGAATCTTCTATCTTGACATCTCATCATCATTAAGCCTCTCCTGCAATCTTGACATCTCATTAACCCTCCATACGTCACCAGTTGCACCATTACAGGTCTGGAGTTTATAACGTTATAATAAACATTTCAGCTCTGTGGGGGACGTTGCGCCTTATTCTGCCAGGACATTGTGTCCATAATGGAGAATTTTGGATCCATATTTAATTGCTGTTTACAAGATAGGAAACACTTCTGTAAACTTTGACCAGGACTGAGGTTACATGTCCAGATGCTGCGAGCTCTGGGGAGTAATTATACTGTGGGCCCCCAAAACCTGATGTCAACATAAAGTACAGCAGTATCAGAAAACCGCAGAGATCCCGTGTGACTAGTATGATGGAGGATCATAAACTAGTGAGCTATGCTGCCCAATGCCAGGCAGTTGCTGGAAAGCTCAACTGAAAAACTGGAGCCACAGCAGAGGATATCACCTGCTTCTCGGGGTCTTCTGCCCGCATGCCTAAAATACTATTCAGAAAAAATGTTTATTAGAAACGAGGGGGTCATTCATCATAAATATAATACAGTTTGAAGGGGGTTTTCTATGCAAATACTATTGATCACCTATCCTGAGGATAGGTCAAGAGTTGATTGTGCGCCCACTGTCAGCACCACAATACACAGGGGTCGGAGCAAGAAGCTGTTGGCTCCAACACGTGTAGTGGCCGGCGCTTGTAAATGCAGGTGCAGCAGTCATTATTTTACTGAGACCCCAGCCTGCAATTACAAATGCTGGCCACTACACAGTGGTTGGAGCAGTAGCTTCTCTCCAGGCCATGCATTGCAGCGCTTGATAGCTGGCTCCCACTCAGCTTGGGTCTCCAACTGCGAACTCTAGCCTATCAACTATTTATGACCTATCCTTAGCATAGGTCTTCAATGGAATTTGTTTGGAAAACTCCTTTAATAATGGGCTATTACAACCTCTCAGACATGACATACAGGCGGGCTGTCGGCAGTAATAGAGGTTACTGTAATATAAAATGTGCGGACCTCATGTAATTATATCAGTGATGTCATCAGCAGGGGGCGGAGCTGTGATAACTTCTCATTGACAAGATAGTAATGGATCTCAAATGCCTAATAAAGATGTAACACAGCTGCCCAGATGACGCCGTGAGTATAAAGGGCAACAGGAAGTTGTAAATAGTGGAATTACCCCCTCAGGGTATTTGGACATTTTTCTTTGATCCCTGAGGATACGGCTGTGAAGCTCTTTGAAGCAAGACTCTTGTTGTGGTGACTCCACACTGCTGTAACTGCAGGACATGTCAGAACCTGCCTGACTGCTGCGGGATTCCAGACAGGAGACCGAGTCATCTCCAGCACCAAGACACCAAAAGGAGAGCGAGAAACGGCCAAAATCCAGAAATTACAACCAGGAAAAGGTGCTGCTTAATATAAATCACAAAGAAATTGGTTTAACCACAAAATTAAAAATGGTTATAATTAAAAAGACGTCCGAATTAAAATATTACAACATTTAATAAGATTCACATTTGAGAAGATGTAGAATAAAAATATAAGCGCCATCAGTGGGGCCTTCACAACCCTTTGTATCCACTTAGGGTGGACGCCCACTTGCGATTTCTTTCCCTGCGATGCGACAGCGATGATTATAAAACCAATAATTTTCAATGGTTTCATACTCATTTGTGATGTTTCAGCAGAGCTGCGCATCGCAGAGAAGAAATCTGCGATATTGCTCAGTCTTTTCAATGGGGCCAGCGGCAGCAGTACTAGCCCCACTGAAAACATAGGGAGAATATCGCGGACAGCTGTGGCAGGAGTTTCCTTCATCAATGAACAGCTAAGCGCTGCCTGTAATTGGCTGAGCGCTCAGCCAATCAGCACAGCCCTTTCAGGAGGCGGGGACTTTTGAAATCCCACCTGCTGAAAGTGCAGGACAGCAGTGCAGGGGAGCCAGCTGGAGGACGAATCTGAGCGGCGGAGAGGTGAGTAAAGTTTTTTTAGTTTTTTTTAACCAGCAAGGGATGATTTTCAGGGAAGGGCTTTTATATCTCAAGCCCTTCCCCAAAAATTATGCGGCGGGGGTTGCCACAAAACCACTGCTTTCAATGGGGCCGGCGGCAGCGCCGACCCCATTGAAAACAATGGGATAGTATACCGCGGACTTCTGTCACAGCTGTGGCAGAGGATTCCTTCATCCCCGTGGGGATGAAGGAAACTCCTTCCACAGCTGTCACAACTGTGGCAGACGTCCGCGGTATACTCCTATATGTTTTCATTGGGGCTAGCGCTGCTGCCGCTGACCCCATTGAAAACACTGGTGAGATTGCGGGTTTTTTGGGCTGCAAGTCGAGTGTTTTACCTTGCTCTCGCAGCGCAAGAAATAAAAACGCCAGTGGGTGTCCACCCGTAAGGTGATACAGCAGACAATGAAATAGAATGAGAGTAAATATATTAATATCTGAATAGAATCATAGAATGATAGTTGAAAGGGACCTCCAGGGTCATCATGTCCAACCCCCTGCTCAGTGCAGGATCACTAAATCATCCCAGACGGATGTCTGTCCAGCCTCTGAACACTTCCATTGAAGGAGAACTCACCACCTCCCGTAGTAACCTGTTCCACTCATTGATCCCCCTCACTGTCTAATATCTAATCTGTGTCTCCTCCCTTTCAGTTTCATCCCATTGCTTCTAGTCTTTCCTTGTGCAGATGAGAATAGGGCTGATCCCTCTGTACTGTGACAGCCCTTCAGATAATTGTAGACAGCCATTAAGTCTCCTCTTAGCCTTCTTTGCAAGCTCAACATTCCCAGATCCTTTAACTTCCTCATAGGACATGATTTGCAGACCGCTCACCAGCCTGGTAACTCTTCTCTGCATTTGTTCCAGTTTGTCTATGTCTTTATTAAAGTGGGGTGCCCAGAACTGGACCCAGTATTCCAGATGAGGTCTGACTAAGGAAGAGTAGAGGGAGATAATTACCTCATGTGATCTAGACTCTATGCTCCTCTTGAAACACAATTCTGGGATGTATTCTATTTTGGCTGCTGCATCATATTGTTGACTCATATTCAGTATATGATCTATTAGTATACCCAAGTCTTTTTCACATTTCTGCTGCTTAGCTCAATTCCTCCCATTCTGCATGTGTTTTTTATTTTTTATTTTTCCAGATGTAGGACTTTGCAATTCTCCTTGTTAAATACCATTCTGTTAGCCACCGCCCACTGTTCAGGCTTTTCTAGATCTTTTTGCATACTCTCTCTCTTCTCCAGTGTCAACTATCCCTCCTAGGTTTGTGTTGATGGCAAGTTTGATCAGTTTCTCCTCTATTTCTTATTCCAGATCATTTACTAAAATGTTGAACACTAGACCCATGACAGAGCCTTGTTGTACCCCACTTGACACATTCTTCAAATTGGATGTGCAGCCGTTTATGACCACTCTGAGTATAATCACTCAGCCAATTGTGAATCCACCTAGCAGTTGCCTTGTCAATACCATGTTTGGTCATTTTTTTTCAATAAGCATGGTATGAGATACTTTGTCAAATGCTTTACTAAAGTCGAGATATACTATATGTACTAGATATAGTACATTTTCCTAACGAAGCTAGTCGGTTATTCGGTGATAGAAGGAAATTAGATTAGTCTGGCATGACTTGTTTGTTACAAACCCATGCTGACTCTGGTTAATTACTCTATTCTCATCCAAGTACTTGCATACATGCTGTTTAATAATTTGTTCAAAGATCTTTCCTGGTATAGAAGTCAGGCTCACAGGCCTGTAGTTTCCTGGATTCACCTTCTTCCCTTTTTAGAAGATAGGGACAACATTTGCACTTTTCCAGTCTTCTGGGACTTCTGTTCTCCAGGAATTTTCAAAGATTACGGTGACTGGTTCAGCAATTACCTCTGCTGCTTCCTTTAGTATCCTAGGATGTAATTCATCCGGACCTTGAGACTTGAATTTATGTAAATTAGCTTAGTCTTTCCTCACCATCTTTCTGCTTCTAGATAGCCTGCATTCTTTTATTCTTCCAATAGCAGAGGGAAGATTAGTTGATGTTACATCTGCTTTCTGAGAGAAAACAGATACAAAATAGGAATTAAAAAGTTTATCAATAAGTTTAAGACTTTAACCAAATCACCATTTTCAGACTGTAAACCTCCTATAGCATCTTTGACTTTTGTTTTGCTTTTGACATACCCCCAAATCCTCTTTTTATTGCTTTTGGCCTCTGTTGCAAGCCTCACTTTATTATTAGCTTTAGCTTTTCTGACACTTGCTCTACAATTTCTTCAAAACGCATTCTATTCTTCTTTAAGTATTCCCCCCTCTTCCCATTTGATACACGTTAGAACTTTAAACAATTTTCTTCCTTTTTGTGTTCATCCATCCTGGTCTCATTAAATGCTTCCAATTCTTCCTACTTTTAGGGATTGTTAACGATTGTGCTTTGAGAATCTCATTTTGCAAGATTTCCCATCCTTCTTGGACATTTCTGTCCTTAAGAACATCCAGCCATTGGATTCTTCCTACCCTCTTTCGGAGTCCATTAAAATCTGTCTTTCTAAAAATCCAACCTTGAGGTCTGAGTTTTCTCAGGTCTTCCTCCCCCTTTTATCCAAAATTCAAGGACAACATGCTCACTGCCTCCTAAGATCCCAGCCACCCTTACTTCCCCAACCATTCCCTCTCTATTAATAAGAATTAGGTCCAAGATAACAGATCCCCTTGTTTATCTTCCAAAAGGTATAAGAGAAAAGTTGTCAGCAAGAGCAAAGAGAAAGATTCCCAACAAATGTCTGGATCGGTAAAATCTCCCATGATCACTGTGTTGTGCTTTTTTGAGAGCTTGGCCATCTGATGTAGAAAGAGTTCATCCATACCTTCTGCTTGTCCAGGCGGCCTATAGTAAATGCCTACAATGGTGTCCTTTCTGTTGTTCTCTCCTTGTATTCTTACCCAGTTTCTACAGCACTCCCAGCTCTGAAGCTTGAATCTCTGTAGAGATGTATGCTTTCCTAGCATACCTAACAAAAGAGGAGGTTGTGTTGTATTGTCTGTTTCTTATAAATAAGTTGGATGCTTCTACCCTTGTATTCCAATCTCATGCATCACCCCACCAAGTTCCCGTAATGCCTATGACATCATATTTCTCTTCTAGGGAAATTGCTTCTAGTCTTTCCTTGTGCAGATGAGAATAGAGCTGATCCCTCTGCACTGTGACAGCCCTTCAGATATTTGTAGACCGCTTTTAAGTCTCCTCTCAGCCTTCTCTGCTGCAAGCTAAACATTCCCAGATGCTTTAACCGTTCCTCATAGGACATGATTTGCAGACCGCTCACCATCTTGGTAACTCTTCTCTGAACTTGCTCCAGTTTGTCTATGTCTTTTTAAAATCAGAGTGCCCAGAACTGGACACAGTATTCCAGATGAGGTCTGACTAAGGAAGAGTAGACTGGGATAATGACCTCACGTGATCTAGACTCTATGCTTCTCTTAATACATCCCAGAATTGTGTTTGCCTTTTTGGCTGCTGCATCACACTGTTGACTCATGTTCAGTCTATGATCTATTAATATACGGAAGTCTTTTTCACATTTGCTGCTGCTTAGCTCAATTCCTCCCATTCTGTATGTGCTTTTTTTCCCCATTTTTCTTACCCAGATGTAGGACTTTGCATTTCTGCTTGTTAAATATCATTCTGTTAGTCGCCGACCACTGTTCAAACCTGTCTAGATCTTTTTGAATCTTCTCACGCTTCAACAGTGTTAGCCATACCTCCAAGCTTTAGGTAGTTAGCAAACTTGATCAGTTTCCCATTAATTCCCTCCTCCAGATAATTTATAAAATGTTGAACAACACTGGGCCTAGGACAGAGCCTTGTGGTACCCCACTTGATACATTCTTCCAGTTGGAAGTGCAGCCGTTTATGAACACTCCGAGTATGATCACTCAGCCATTTTTTAAATCCACATAAACGTTGCCATGTCAATCCCATATTTGGTAATTTGCTCAATAAGGATATACTATATCAACCGCATTTCACTGATCAAGCCAGTCTGTGATTCTGTCATAGAAGGAAATAAGTCTGGCATGACTTGTTTGTTACAAACCCATGCTGGCTCTGGTTAATTACTCCATTCTCATTCAAGTACTTGCATACATGCTGTTTACATGCATTTGTTCAAAGATCTTTCCCAGTAAAGAAGTCAGACTCACAGGCCTGTAATTTCCCGTGTCCACCTTCATCCCTTTTTTGACAATAGGGAAACCATTTACCCTTTTCCAATCTTCTGGGATGTCTCCTGTTCTCCAGGAATTTTCAAAGATTACAGCGAGTGGTTCATTGGTTACCTCTGCTGCTTCGTTCAGTAGCCTAGGATGCAAATCATCTAGACCCAGAGATAAGAATTCATTAATGTTAGTGTTCCCTCACCATCTCTCTGCTTATACATAGCCTGTATTCTACTAGTTCTTCAATAGCACAAGATTGGTTGAGTTTACTGTTTATTTAGGCCCTCTCCATGGGGTGGAGCCATGATCCTTAGCTACATGTTATATACAGGAGCCTAAAGGCCCATTTACACACAATGATTATCGCTCAAAATTTGTTCAAACGTTGTATTTTGAGCGATAATCGTTGTGTGTAAATGCTACCATCGTTAACTTTTTGACTGGACAATGATTTTTAGTTCAGCATAAGAACCTTTGTTTGGCCGGCCAGGTGATAGCAGGGAACGCACGCTGTGATTCTTCATGGAGGCGCTGATAACATTGTTTTCAGCTGTTGTCCTGCAGGAAAACAACGGAGCTGTATGCAGATAACAGACCACCCACTGTTATCTGTATACAGCAAAGGGAGCTCAATTTAAATGCAAATGAAGCTAATAAGCTACTAATAGACATTAGTGTCCATTAGTAGCTATGCAAAATGATCGCTCAAAACTGTCTTTTGAGCAATCATCTTTGCCTGCAAATGGGTCTTTAGACACGCTCCCCGTCTGCTTATTGGTTCAGGTTGCTGTCCCTCCATCTCTGCCTCTTCTGATAGACTTCTGTCTTTATGCAGTAACCAATCCCAAGCTCAGCAGGAAGGTGGTGCAGAGAAACCATTTCTATTACAGTAAGGACAGAATGATTAGAAAGTATTGAGTACCAAACCACCAGTGAGAAGCTGAATATGCGATAACTGCTACTACACTAAGGAAAATGAGACTTCATAAGGAGGAGTCTGGAAAGTTGCTTTAAAATCGATACATAGTATGTTAGGCTGAAAAAAGCCAAATGTCCATCCAGTAAAACATATTTAACCCCCCCCCCCCCGAATGTTTATCCAGGAGGAAGACAAAATACCCCAATGAGGTCGAAGCCAATTTTCCCCATTTAAGGGGGGGGGGAAAAATTCCTTCCTGACTCCCTTCTGGCCATTCAGAATAATCCCCGGAACACCGACCCATCTCAAGTTTTAGTGGCTTAGGCCGGCTTCACACTGGCGAGAGCGATATCGGGCCGTGATTCATGGCCCAGTACTGCCCTCGGAATCCATGTGAAACCCCTGGAAGGGAGTAGTTTTCACTGCAAGGCTGATGTTTTCCCATTGTTTTCAACGGGGCTAGCCCTGCTGCTACTGTCCCCATTAAAAACATGTGGGAACCCCTGGATGCCAGGCTTTTTCACATGGAAACAGCCTTGCATCACAGCGGAGCTGAAGGGAATTCCTGCCGTGGCTGTCACAGTCACTGCAGAGGATCACGATGTTCTCCATTGATCACACTAGGCAATATTGCAAAAAGGCCATGCTGCGATTTTTTTTCCACACAGCATCGCAGAAGTGAAAACCTCTTAATTGAGAATGAAACCATTGGTTTCATAATCATGCTTTCTCCCTCACTCTCACATTGCGAGAAAGTCGCACGATTTTCTCTCCAGCGTTAAACTGGCCTAACCTAATATTGTAATGCTTTAGAAGGGCAACCAAGCCCCTCTCGTACTTTTTATTGGGTTCACAACTACCACATCCTTAGGCAGAGTTCTGTAGTCTCACTGCTCTTACAGTAAAGAACCCCCTTCTATGTTAGCATAGAAACGTCTTTCCTCTAGCTGTAGAGAGCGCCCCCTTTGTTACTGTCCTGGATATAAATAGGACAATACAGAGATCTCTGCCATCATCTGATATATTTATACATAGTTATTCGGTTGCCCGCCGAACATCTTTTTTCTAAACTAAATAAGCCCAATTTTGATAACCTCTCTGGGTATTGTAGTCCGCACAATCCATCTATTACTTTAGTTGCCCAAGCTCTGATATGTCCTTCTTGAGTACCGATGACAAAAACTGTCCACAATATTCCATGTGTGGTCTGACCAGTGACTTGTAAAGAGGAAGAACAACGTTCTCGTGATGTGCCCCTAGACCTCTTTTGATGCACCCCATGATCCTATTTGCCTTGGTAGCAGCTGCCCGACACGGATTGCTCCAGTTAACCAAAATCCCCAAGTCCTTTTCCAGATCAGCGTTTCCCATTTAGTGTGTAAGGGTGACATGCCTGCCCATGTGCAGAATCTTTCATTTATTAGTGGGGAGTTTACTTTATCACTCTGTATCTCATCTGACATTTCTATTTACTCTGTGGCTTACCATGAGGATAGATCATCAATATTTTTTGCCTGGAAAACCCCTTTAAAGGGGTTGTCCCGCGAAAGCAAGTGGGGTTATACACTTCTGTATGGCCATATTAATGCACTTTGTAATATACATCGTGCATTAATTATGAGCCATACAGAAGTTATTCACTTACCTGTTCCATTGCTAGCGTCCTCGTCTCCATGGTGCCGTCTAATTTCAGCGTCTAATCGCCCGATTAGACGCGCTTGCGCAGTCCGGTCTTCTCCCTTCTGAATCGGGCCGCTCGTGTCGGAGAGCTGCTCCTCGTAGCTCCGCCCCGCCACGTGTGCCGATTCCAGCCAAGCAGGAGGCTGGAATCGGCAATGGAACGCACAGAGCCCATGGTGCACCATGGGAGAAGACCTGCGGTCCACCGTGGGTGAAGATCCCGGCGGCCATCTTCGCAAGGTAAGTAAGAAGTCACCGGAGCGTGGGGATTCGGGTAAGTACTATCCGTTTTTTTTTTTAAAGCCCTGCATCGAGTTTGTCTCGCGCCGAACGGGGGGGCTATTGAAAAAAAAACAAAAACCGTTTCGGCGCGGGACAACCCCTTTAACTTGGGCTGAATCTGCAAATGGATGAGTGTAAAAATAAGCACCAACACCCTAAGACTACATTCACACGAGCGCGAATCTCATGCAATTTTGTGCACTGCAAGACGCGCAAATATGAACTGCATTCTTTTAAATGAAGTCATACACATTAGCGACGTTTTCCCTCACAGCGATGCTGCAAGGTAAAAAAAAAATCTCTGCATGTCCTATTTTTTCGCCTTCCCTCATAATGCATCGGCCACCGTTTTCAATGGGACAGTCAAACACATTGCAGGCCATGCGATGCGCATAAGAGTGCGATGTGAGGTTTCCCATTGAAATAAATGGGAAACACTTACTAATCCTGACGTGTGAAACAAGCGCCGGGAGGATTGCAGTTTCACAGAAGTGATGCGTTTTTTTGTATGAATAACACCTTGCATCCGCGTGTCAAACGCACGTTGACAATCCCGATATTGGCCGGGTTTCTCTGACAGATTTCTCGCTCCCCCGTGTGTATGTAGCTTAAGGGTCAGTTGCCTTAATCTGAACTGTCAGATTCCCATTGGAAAAATCTAATGTGGATCTGACCAAAAAATACATGCGTGAACAAGGCCTAAAACAGGTACCCGATACAAGCATCAGACTGCGAACGTCCACATTATAACTCTGCAGTGTCTTATGGACCTCTGCATCAATCATACATTGTAACTGACCAACCTGTACGAGTCAGAAGAGGGTGAGCGGCAGAGCGGACACAAGGGGCAGATGGCGGCTGATCACCAGGATATCAGCATCACCCGGCTCCACAGCTGAAGACAAAGAATGGAGCCCGAGGGGACTGCAGGCGCCGCCGAGACACAAACACTGAGCAGGAGGGTATAAAACACAACTTTATTGGCAGAGCTGCTCAACATTTCATCCTCTAAAACTTCTCCAGAAAATAGAATTTCCTAAAATTTTCAGTTACATAATTTGATATTTGGTTTGTATGAAAAAGGCCACAAAAGTTGTAAAAAGTCATTTGACAACATATAAAGTGTTGGGTTCCATCATTACACAGGAGATCAAGGAAGATGGAAGGGACAAAATACTCCTTCAGTCATGGAGTCTGGCCACCTTTAGATTGCAAAGCCCTGGGGTATGCCGCGCAGAGACCCCACGATGGGGTGTCCGGGGCATCTGGCCTGACGTCACCTGCGGACCTGGTAATAGAGTCACGTCTCCAGGAGTCGCCTCCTTCATCAGGAATGAAAGTGAGAACAAGAACAGAGACTAAACGGTAGAACAGTTACACTCAGAAAAGTGCACTAAGGGCAGGATGGGATCCCCAACACACAGCGCCACCTTGTGCTGCAATGCAGGAACTACAAGAGATAACTGAATAAATCCACAAATCAGGCCGCACTTATTTTTGCTCTGTAGCTTATTTGACAAACTGACATCATTAAATGGTTAAACAGAATAAAAATTATTACGTCATGACAGATCCTATAACAGTAACTGATCACAATGGAAGTGGTGAAGACTAATGGAAAGTGATTAACCTCAAACCAAGGCCCGGAATATTTTTAGGATTTACTTTATACACTGCTCAGAATAATTTCAGGAACACTTAATCACCGCAGTATATCTCCAAGTCACTTCCACTTCATAGAGGTCAATCTGTCCGGCTAGAAGGGAATCAATTTCACCTGCTTTGGTACAAATGAAAGGGACAACAGAAGCGCCAGAGAGACAATAGCAAGCCCTCACTTCCCCCAAAAAAGGCATAGAAGACAATTCTTCTTTCCTTCTCTAGTTCCGCTGGTGTCCTCATCATTCCTGGTACATGAGGCGCCACCTGCTGCCCAATCAGTGTTCCTACAGGATGGCAAATTCATACGTGCCAGAGCTAAAAAGTATGCCATGTCCCCCAGCACTAGAGCCTGGAGCAGATAGCAGGACTCGGGCGTTATATGAAGAGAGACGGACAGAAGAGCATCAACCTGGCATTAGGACAGGAGGAGCTGCCCGAGCCCTACAAAACGCCCTCCAGTGGGTTACCGACTACACGCTTAGAAATAAAACTCCATGAGGGTGACGTGAGGGCTGACACCCTGTAGTAGGTGCATCAACCTGCATCATTCGCCAGAGACCACCAGAAGCAGCAGGTCCGCCATTGGCTCCTTGTCTTCACAGATGAGAGAGCAGGTTCACATTGAGCAAGTCTTTCATTCATCAACATCCAATGTTTAAGCATTATAACCTATTTTATATGAAGACAAACCTCCTGTACATATAACCAGAACCTCAAGCATGACCATTGGCCGAGAGCAGACCCGCAGCACCGAGTGCTAACCTGATCTACTACAGGTCTGACGGGGACACCTGAACGCTCGCCGTCTCTGCGGGATGTTTTCATCATCTTTTCAGGAAAGGACTCACAGTTTAAAACATACAGAACATGTATAAAAAATGAAACAAAAAGTAAAACAAAAGAAAAGATCTGTAAACTAGAAACAGAATGACTAAGGTGCGTCTTCTCTTTTAGTAAAAGCAACACAAACATAGAACATACAGTAAAAGAAGCCGTTATACGCCAAAGGACAAATACAAAGTAACAGAAATAAATAAGCAGCAGCTGCTCTTCATCGGAGACAGCAGTCTGCATTCTGCACGGGTCATTTTGGTAAACGGAGTGTAAACTAGGATGATTTCAAGTCAGAAGGTGCTGAATGGTGGAGTTTCCAGTGTGATGAGCAGCGTCTGTCCTGGGAGATCATCTGCAGAACCGACGGTTTCCCTGAGAAGTGCCAAGTGTTCAGAAAGGCCTTAGAAAGAAAGTTCTGTATTCACAGACCAACCGTGCAAACATCCGATGTGGAGCAAGGATAGGAACCCCAGTCTGCAGGCCGATATGAACAATCGCAACCCTTGCAAAATGGAGTAGGGAATTCCTTAAATGACAATTCCAAAATGTAATGTAATTATTCAGAATCACTGCAACTGACTGGTGGAGCGATCAGAACTACTGCAAACCTCGTTTAAGACTAACAGATCTAGAGCACAAAATGTTCTAGATCACAAAATGTTCTAGACCACAACCCTGCAGTTAGCCGAGGTGCGAAGGGTTATTCTGACAAACAGTAAAGGAATTGTTATAGAACCGGTTTCCTAGTCTATCCTGTAAAGCAGCCCCAGAGCGAAGCTGCACTTCACATCCTTGCACACACTCCCTGTGAAGATCCGCAGTGTGTTCTGCTGCCCGTTTAGGTGCGCCGCTCTTGTATCTGGTACAACATTACTGCATTATGAGGGGTGCATTCGCTGATTTTCTACTGCAGTACCTCTGGATCTGAATATGAAGCGGCTCCCGTTTTACCCTATGCAGCAAACAGCACTTCAATGGCTTTAGTCATCCCGAGGAGTCATTAGCAGGTAACACGTTCTCTTCCAGGAGGTTTTATCACCCATCTCCGGAGTTGGGGGCCGCAGGAACGATCAGTCCAGTAACAGATCCACATAGAATGATCCCCCCAGATTCCCTGCTACCTGGAGTGCTTGGAGCGGCTGGGGTACAGAGTCTGGTTTACGGGGGGCCATGAGTGCAGTCCCTGAAGCTGTCGTTCCAATTTCTTGTATATTTTTTTAGGTTCCTTCTTTTTTCGAAGTTTCTTTATGCAGCTTAAGTATCCGTGGTCCAGGGCCGTCTAGAAGAAAGCAGGAGAACTCAGCACTGGTCAATACAACTTCTCCCACACATCAAGTGAATACTGCCATATTGGTGTACAAGTCTGCTCAGACCTGACCCAGGCCTTATGGCGATAACATGATATGAATATTAACATACAGACAAATAGAATGTCCTCTAGACTAGATACAATGGAGTACCTCATGGCTAGCTTGGTGTCCCCCCCCCCCTCCAATGCGGGTCCTCAGCGCCACTCACCTCCACAATCAAAGCAAGGACGAAGTTCACGGCCACAATTCCAATTAACACAAACTTAAAGTTGAAGTCGCTGATGAGTTTGAGAGCCAATATGGACAACATGAACTGCAGGGGGTAGAGTGTGATCCAGAGCATCATGGCGAGCAGCAGGAGGAGGGCGATGAGGAACAGAACTGAAAGGGAAAACATCACCGGTCAAAGAGGTGGGAAGACCCAGGTTACAGCAGGGCCAAAAAGATTGGTCACCGGGTGATGCCACATCAGAGAGTGTTCTAGAAGCATATCACAAGAACGTATTATGTATAACACAGCCATCATCTTTGGGGCTGCGCATAGTACATTATTAATGTGCGATTAGTCTGTGTGTTAAATATACATGAAAAACTTGTTCAATGTTAAACATATGTGTACGTTATTTTTAGGGTACACGTTAAAACCCATTTATACGTTTCCATAGGTTTATGTCCATTTTCACATAAAAAAAAAAAAAGTTGAAAAACCATAGGTTTCCTATTGACTATCGTGAATAAAAAAAAAAGTAAACCTCAAGCGTACGTTTTGTGGTATGGTAAACAAACAAAAACACTGTACACAAATGTGTGGAAGGTAAAATATTCAAATATATTCACTTTAAAGCTACGTTTGTCCAGTTCTAGTCTATGGGTACACCAAGAGGTACATCTTAATGCATTGTTCTCTCATATACATACATATACATATATACTTGACAGATGGCTACGATATGATGCAAACAGCCCCTTACAGGAAAGGCAGCCATAAAGGTGAGCAGGACGCTGCTGCGCTATTCATTAGCGGTCTTTTTGCCAGGCTGACTGTCCGGAATGGGCAGCTCGGACTTCGCAGGTTTATACAAGGTTAGTAAGAAGCTACTCACTGTTGGTGTAGAGCGGCATCCGGAAAGGATATCCCTTAGAGAGGACGACGGCGAGAATCAGATACTGGAACCCGGACACGAAGAAGACAGCCGTGTTCTCATAATTTGGCAGGTTCATCGGCGCCGTGTGGGTAGTGTTAACAGGGATAAACCTGCAGGTGGAAAAATCATTTACTGCAAGCAGCATTACTTCCTTCTGTAAATCCCGGCAAAACGGCGGACTGCTGGATGGGAATTGAACGGACCTCATTATGGTCAGAACCCATTTGGTGCCATTCTGTCAGAACCGTTCGGTTAGTGGGTGCCGATGTCATACTCCCCAAACAGAGCAGGAAAACGGAGCTTCCTAACACGGATGTGAATGAGCCCTAATAGAACACATGTGAATGCAGCCTTATTTTTCCCGCACTTACCACGGCTGGGCTTTGATAAGGAAATAAGACAGCAGCTGGACAACAAGGATCATGCTGGTCTGCACGATCAGACTGCCTAGAACTGGGATACTGATCAATGTGCCCAGTGGGCGCTTTAACCCAAGTTCACCGGCCGGCCCGGTCCTGCCCATTAACACGGCCACTGTGGTGGTTATCACCAGGTCAAACAGGAGGAACTGGAAGTCGCTCAGATTGGTGTCCACCTGTAAGAGCCAGACAACATCATCAGCCATTGACACTTCTCTCCAGCACCGAACCACCCGACATTGCAACGGCATCAAGTGCACATAAACCGAATACTGCAATGTTCATATCAATCCCTCACTATCCCCATATGCCCCGTATCACTCACTGTGTATAGGATGAGCACACTGATAAACTGGGTCAGGCTGTACATGGCCATGTACTTGAACATCTCGAACGAGGTCTCCAGTGAGCAGCGCCCCTCCCTGCAAGACAGGAGACAAAGCTGAACAGCAGCAAGAGAGAACAACCAAAATGTAACAAACTGCCCCGATAATGCAGACGAGATCATCCAAGAGCTTTTACTGTAAAGTCTTTTAAGAAAGTTTTGTAGCTGAACATGATACAGGCCTCACTGATACAACCGCGATTTCGGCACGTATTACGGTCGCGTGACTCACTGTGAATGGAGTCCATGAAAGTAAAAATACAGCCACAATGCGCATGGTCGTGTGCGTGAGATACGTGGCCATGCGTGGTTCACTCACTGCCATGCACAGTCACTGGCAGCTCACACAGACCACTAATACGCTGCAGGCATTTTACGGATACGGTTGTGTGAATGAGCCCTAACATAGTATATAAGGATATAAGGGCGAAAAAAAAAGACATATGTCCATGCAGTTCAGCATATCACCCCCCCCCCCCCCAATGTTGATCCAGAGGAAGAAAAAAACGGGGGGAAAAAACCCAGCAAGGTAGAAGCCAATTTTCCCCATTTAAAAAAGGGAAATAAAATTCTTCCCCACTCCAATCTGGCCATCAGGATAATCCCTGGATCAACACTTCTCAGCAGAGGCTTAGTGACTTGTAGGTTGTAACCATTCCGGGTCTCCTGTAATAGAAATCCTCTCTTTGCACGGATTTTCTACTGAGCTAACATACAGGAAACGAGAAGAGTTACAGTATAAAGCATGGGGGATGGACTGAGCAGAAGCCTAAAGATGGACTCCCTCAGACAATGCAGTTAAACTGACCGGCCCTGTTTTTGTCTATTGATTGCTCTGGCTTTGCTGGTGACAAGCAGTCTGTGGACTGATGCAGTAATTATAAGGGTGTGTTCACATGTAGTGGAAATCTCCAACACATAATCAAAACCCACAGCCGATGCATCGCTCCTCTCACCTCCCAATACTGCCCCCTGCTGAACCCAGAGCGCAGCGCACCCTGGCAAATGCTACCGAGCGCCACCACCGGCGTTCATATGGTGCAACTTCACATGACCGGCAGCGGTGCTCAGTCGCAGTTGCTTGTGTGCGCTACAAGTACATGGAGTCACAATCCGCCCAACGGCACAGGATATAATGGGGTTTTGGGGTGGAAACACCGCAGATTTTCCGCAGCATTTCCTCTACATGTGAGCGTAACATAAAAAGGAGTCAGCTAGTAAAGAACCAGAAGTTCGTGGTTATTAATGAGCGAACTAATAATGATGCCGCTGGTGCAGTCATTGTAATTGGCAACTTCCATTGTGTCTCACGAGGGAGCGGGTAGAACACTTCACCCCATGAGGATTTACATGCATTGCATGTGTATATTTACCTTCAGCTTGCGGTCTCCCTCGGCTCAGTGTTAGCTTTTCTTATACGTGATCTTTATTTGCTCCCTTTTACCAGGTACTCTTGTTGGTGTTTGAGATCCAGGCTACATACATATAGCACTTAACCCTCTGTGGCCCAGCAGGACTACGCTTTGGGTTTTTCATGGTTTTTACATATTTTGTTTTGTGGACTTTCTGCAGACGGCGCTGCTGTATTATTCCACAGAGCGCATCAGGATGTTCCTTACAGACAGGACTCCCCACTTACCGGATGACGATGGGGACGCACTCGATGTTGCTGAGTTTGGAGGTAAACGGAGAGGCGACTGAGGCTTCAGCGTCTGAGAGGGAGATCCCCACGTCCGCAGCTTTCAAAGCACCGCAATCATTGGCTCCGTCCCCGCACATCCCCACACAGTAACTGCAGAACAGGGGAGAGAAACTACCCGGTAAAGTAGTTACAGACCAACATGACCCCAAATACAGCGGCGGTCCGGTCCAGAGCCAGCGGCACGGCCAAACATCTCCGGCTGTAGGAACCCATAGTGAGTGGAGAACGGCTCCTGGGATCACGTACAACAGGAAATGTTCTCTGGTGAAACAACTAACCGCTCAGGACCCGGAGAGAAGGCTGCACTCCGTCATGGCTTCCCGTTTTAACCCCTTAAAAGGCCAGACATTTTTTTTGTACCTGCGTTCCAAGAACTATAACTTTCTTTTTGGGGCAACAGAGCGATGTAAGGGCTTGTTTTTTGTGGTACAAATTGCACCTTTTTTTGAAAATTGACTTTTTTCCTTAGTGTCCGCCTCCTAATAGCAGCCACAATATCCACAGTCTTTAGCCGTGTCCCCCCTAATGACACAGACGAGAAAAGGCTTTTTTTCTATTTTTCACATTAAAATTTAAAAAAAAATTAAAATTACAATTGGTATCGCCACATTCTTAAAAGTCTGAACTATTAAGATATATAATTATTTATCAGGGACGGTGAACAGTATAAGAAAAAAAGGAATCTGTAATGCCTGAAATAGTTGTTTTTTTCTCTTTATGAAGTTCCCAGGGGTTGGCTCGAATTTCCGATAATCTGATTGCCTATACAATATACTGCAATACTGCTGTTTTACAGTATATTGTGCCTCTGATATCAGCCTATTAAGCCTGGCCACAGGCAGGGTATAATAGGCTGGGAGCCCAGGGTGCCATGGCAATGGAGAGGGTTGGATGGGCCACCAGAGGGAGCTGCCCCCCAGTTAGCGGCTTAGTTTTTCCAGTCAGTACTGACCACAGCATCCAAAAATGGCTGCGATCAAAGCGAACTTCAATGATGGCTGTCAGCTGTAGGAAAACAGCCGACAGGCCCTGGGGTATGAAGCAGGTTCAGCTGCCAAGCCTACTCTATACTCTCTGTAGACCAATGACATACATTGATGTCACTGGCATGAAGAGGTTATCCAGAGACCTAGTGCTGCCCAGAAGCTTACTTAGATTCACAGAATACATACTCACCCCGCCACGGTCCTCCGCCACCGCAGTCTTGCTGGTCCCCGCTGAACTTCACTTTCGGGAGGGAAGTGATGACAACCTGACACTGGGTCACAAGAGCGTTGTAGCTATTCACTGACTGAAATATAGCAGGTGAATGGCTACAGCGGTCACACAGCTCTTATATTGAGGAGATCATTGGCGTCTCCCTGCACCCGGCAGTGAAAACCAGCAGGAACCGGTGAGTCGCCAGCGGCGGGAGAGTATGTATTCTGTGATTTTACAGCTGCAATGTGAACCAACGTTTGTGTAACTTTAGGTCCCCAGAAAAAGCCTTTAAATAAGTAATGGTAAAAGCGAATAACGATGGAGAAGAGGATCAAACAGCAGCAGCAGCATGTCCCAGAAGCGATCGGTTACAATATGTCTATCATTACTTACTTCAGATCCTGGAAATCGCTGACCAGTTGAGTCTTCTGCTCCGGCGACATCCGAGCAAAAACTGCAGCATGAATAAGAATCTGAGGATTGAGAGATGACAGTTGGTGAGTGCCAGCAACTAAGATTATGGCGGTACAGCTACTACTTCATTTATATCCGGCCCTGCGCATTGCATCGGAGGGGATTCGCTATACGGATGTGACTGCACTACAAGATATGTAGACTTTCAAGCTAAAGCAAGAGACATGATTTATAGTTACTCCTACTGTATATGGAGACGGCTGGCTGTGGACGATCATATCCATTTCTACAGTACGGTTATACAGGTGCTGGATGCTAAATTGGGGGATCTAGAAAAAAAAAAGGGCAGAACACAGTCTCTTACCTTGGGCTTGAGATCCGGGAAGTAGTCGGATAGCACTGCATACGATTTCCCATTCATCGCAAAACAGTACGGCCCCATGTCCAGAAACACTGCACCTTGTTGGTATAGACCCTGCAGGATGGAGAAGGGAAGCCACTGGTCTATGTTCTTTGCTGGCGCCATTACAACTTGTTTTTATTGCATTAACGCATTGCATTGAACATGCCTTTTGCATTTCTCTACTTGCAGCTCCCCCGGCATACACACATTTTAACCCTTTCTAATCCACTGTCTGACATCTAAAGACATTCTAATTGAAGGCTGTACAGCTCCGATGTCAGAAGATGACCTGGCAGGGTATTCTTACTGTATATTACTGGCCGCTCTGTTGTCGGGGGCCTCTCCAGCATGTCCCATATCGCAGTACTGGCTCTAGCCAGCAGATGGCGCCATTGTATAATGGCAGAAAGAGAAAGCCCCCTAGGAAACTCTGAATCCAAAATTGGATTGCAAAGGGTTAAAAGGCCTACATTTTACGCTATAAAAAAGGAACTCACCTCTCTGGTCTCTTCTCCTAAAGTTGGCTCTGAGGGAATGAATTTGAGGGTGGCTGAGCTATCATATGTGGGAGGCGACGCGTTCACAAAGAAAACCTTTTCTGCCGGCTCCACCAGGTGACAGCTCTTAGCGACATTCACGGCCGTCAACATGTTATCGCCTGCAGATGAAGAACCAGACTTCATTATCAGTGAAACGTCCGTCATATTAACGGATTGTGGTAATTAGAAGTGCGTGTGTACAACGTGGTGCTCACCAGTCACCATGACTGTCCGTATATTGGCTTTCCTCAGCGAGTAGATGACGGGTGCAGTCTCTGGTTTAAGGACGTTCTTCATCACCAGGAACCCCGAAAAAATAAGATCACGTTCTGCTGACTCTCTACAATATACAGAAGAAGGAAGGGAAAAAGTCAACCATGGATCTCCGTACAAAGACTAGGTAGGTGCCGTGGTCTATAGAGGGGAACCGGAGCAGAGACATCATATAAACTGGAATCAGAAGGCAGCAAATGATTTTGTCTGATTCAAGTTTTGTAAATCATTAACTTGAATGAAATGGTCCGCCGCACCAGAGATTCAGATTTAGCAAATTTAAAAATGAAGCCTGAGACCTATATTTAGTGTATGAAGCTAATCTCATTGTAGAATGCAACAACTACAGATGAAAGCAACAGTATTATTTTATCCATGCCTTCATTTGGGAAAAACACTGACTCTCATCTGTATCATTGGTGAACACAGCTTAATACTATAAGTACAACTTCTGCCCCTAGGAGGTGACACCAAGCAAAAAAGTGTAGCTCCTCCTACTAGCTATACCCCTCCTGCAGGCACCAAGCCACTAGTTTTTAGCTTAGTGTCTGCAGTAGGCAGACCTCCTCAATCAACGGTCTTCAGGACCTCATGGATGTGGGCAACACAGGGCAGGCAGGACTCCCAATTACCCCATGAGGCGGGCAGATGGCAAGTTGTCTGTCCTCCTCCAAGAAGAGAAGGAGACACATCAACTCTGCTTGACAGTGACCCATCAGCCATAGGGTTCGCCATTCTGAAGCACTCCCCCTCTCCATAGGTCATAGAGTAGATGGGGTTCACTGGATTTGAGGGAGCATTCCCCAGTACATTACGCCCGGCAAAGTAGGTATGTAAATAGGTGAGTATCTCTCCCCATTCTGCTCTGCCCCTGTAACAGGAGCCCCCTCCTGTGTCCACCAGGCGTTATTTTATATTTATGCGGCCTTGCGTTTGCGGCCTTAATTCGGTTATTGGGGTTTGCTGGCTGCAATTTTGCCGCCGTGCAGCCCTTTTGTAGCCTGTTTTTTTTTGCTGGCCGGAATAACAGGTGGACTGCTTGCCTGCTCCGGACGCTCTGCATTCGTCCCAGCCGACGCGCAGACTAGGTTATCATGCCGCCGCGCGAGTAGACCCTGATGTGGCGCGAAACATGGGCCACCACAGGCCTGTATTAACATTCCGTCACACGAGTAGGACCCGATGTGCCCTGCAAGGCGGCCAGCATTTCACGTGTAGGGCCCAATGTGGCTGAGAGGCGATCTGTGCTGGGCACGTAGGAGGTAGCTCTAACTGAGCCCTGGCTTGAGGGCTACACTATTGGAGGACTACTGTCCAATCCATGCACATTATCCATGCTCGTTACCACATGGTCCCTCCCGATTCCTGATCTTTCCACAAAGGGACCAGCGAGAGTCTCCTACTTTGCGTGATCTTGCTGTAACATCAAATTTTCATGCGGCTAGTTAGAATCATGCTGTTAAAATGACATCTTGGTTAAGGCCAACCGTAGAGGATGAATCAGAGAGTCGCAGTTTTAAAGACTAGACGTCTTCAAAAACACGTAGGCTTCATGCAGAAGGTGAATGCCGTGACCATCGTCAGAGTAAGAGAGTGCTGGTGCTAATGGTCTTCTCGAGGCAGGTTTCTCCCGTACCCAGTCTCACTATCTGCCTGCTCAGCGGTACATTCTCTCACAGGTCGGTGAACTACATATGTTCATAGACCCAAATACATTGGTAGATTTGTTCTCCTTCACTGGTAGCCGGGTCTCCCACGCATTCATCTAGGATGCTTCCTTCTAAGGCCGCTTTCAAACGGGCAACAAAATTGCACGATTTTGCTGCCATGCAAAAGCGCGTGAAAATGCATGTATGTGAAGCCTGTGCTTTCCAATGGGTTCTTTTTCACATTAGCACTGTTTAGCTTATGTGCTAGCAGGCTTGGTCCGAATCCTCCCGCTGCTCTCCGGAGCTCCACCGGGCATCCTGCAGTCCTTGTTCGCTAACATAAGATCACTTCCTGATGGCTGTAATCATAAATCCTGCCTCCAGGAAGCACTGGCTCTGATTGGCTGAGCAGCACTGGATGAATCAATGCCATGGCTGCGATTGGCTGAGCAGCGGACGAAGAACCAATCAACAGCCAGCGCGTTGTGGAGGCGGCATTTATAAATTGGCTGAGCCGCAGCATTGATTGGCCAATTCATAAATCCCACCTCCACAATGATCAGCTCCATTGCCTGCGGCGCTGCGCTCACTATAGGCTGCCTCAGGATAAGGTCGTTCTATGTCCCGTTCCATCTTACCCAAATACATGTGGTATCAGGATCCACATCAATGAAAACATTGGGTTACCCTTCTATCTATACCGGCTCTGTATGACCTTGCAGACTTACCTCGATCAAATAGATTCTTCATACGCCCTAGCTCTCTGCTTGTAATCCTGATAACCCAAGCAGTGTCCTTGGGTTTCCGAAGTGGGCTCCTCGCATTGACTCCGATCCGTGGCAGTACAGGTTTACCGTGCCAAAGACATATCTTCAGGCCGTGTTACGGTACTTTACTCGGCCAGTGTGTACCTTGTCGGGAGCTCTCACCCATGAATGGGATAGGACGATTACATGGACCCCTTTATACTCCTTCTCTAAGCTTACTGGATGTCTAGGCATCCATTAGCACTAGTCGCAGTTAAAAGAACTCATTAAGCTTCTTTACACATGCGGCTTCTTATATTTTCCCACCCTCGAGGGATTGCTCTGGAACGTCCCACTGTCTTGCTGTGTCCCACAATGATATAGACGAGAAAACAAGATTTGTGTACTTACTGTAAAATCACTTTCTCGTCATGTTCTTTGGAAGACACAACACCCACCCAGTCTATTAGGACTGCACCAGAGTCTTCTTGGCCGGAGTGTTCTCAGTGCAGTTGCACATAGTGTTGGAATGAGTTCTAGTTCTTGAGCATTGTTATTTATCAACCATTGTTGTATCCTACTTGGCTGCTTGCATACAAAGTGAGTGACTTGGTGCCTGCAGGAGGGGTATAGCTAGTAGAAGTTAACACTTTTCTGCTTAGTGTTACCTCCTAGTGGCAGAAGCTATACCCACGGTTTTTGGCTGTGTCCCCCAATGAACAGGACGAGAAAGAGATTTTTACGCCAAATACAAAAATCTTATTTTCTGGCCTTCCCATGTGATATGCAAATTGTAATGGAACCGTTTGATGGGTGGCTGCACATCTAAAGTCATCCGTGATCTCTCCCCCTCCATACTTGAAAGCACACTCCCCCATGTTGCTGATTTCTGGAGACACTGTATGTTTGTGTCCCACTTCTGACTTCAGTGCACGAGAGGTCATTGAGGATATGGAGAGACAGACATTGTGCATGCGCCAAAGTAGGAAATGCATAGCAAGCATAGATGCCTGGTATCAATCTTCCATGTGAGGGGCGTGATTTCAAGTTTGGAGAAGGAGAGAGATCACGGAAGACTTTGACTGTGGAAATGCCCTTTGAATGGTTCCACAGCGATTTGCATATCACGATTAAAGGCATGGATTAAAATTAAGAAGATAACCGCAGCTTTCATCCGTATTTAATACCTTCTAGGACGGAGTAAATATAGTTGACAGATTTCCTGTAAGGGTACGTTTACACGTAGCAGAAATTTTGCAAAATTCCACTGAAAATTCTGCAGCATTTCCATATCCTAAACCATTGGTACGGATTTTTAATCTAAATCTCCTGCGTATCCGCAGGAGACTTCAAAAGCTACAGCGTTACCCTCACCTCTAAAGTCTTCAGGCTGTCAGCGGTCCGTCTGCCTGTAGTGAGTGCAGCGCCGCTGGTCAGGTGACGTGGAAGTGGCTCACAGTGCAAAATCTGAGGAGCCGAGAGGAGCGCTGTGTCTTCTGAAGTCTGCAGCTGACTATGTCAAAATCCACACCAATAGTGCAGATTTTGACTCTCTTTTGGATGCAGAAGTGCTGTGGAAATTCTGCAGCATTTCCGCTATGTGTAAACGTACCCCAAGAGAACCATCTAATTACACAATGTGACTAACAAAATTATAAGACAATCCGGTGGTCAAAGGCAACAAACCTGGAGATGGACTGAGCCTCTTCAAACGTCCGCACTGACTGGAGAGGTTTATAAGCGAACCCCAGAACCCGGTACCCGTCCTCCGTGTACTGCCGAAGCATTGCTGTGAAGTCGGGTGGTACTGTAGTGATAAAAGTAATTACACCATCATCATAATTACACTATTACAATGGCAGCTCCTCCCACAATCAGTAAAAGACACCCACACCTAATCTTGGGGCTTTAGGAAACGTGACTATTGAGCACTAGCGGCCGGACGTCACATTTAATATCTTGAACGCCACCATCCTTCCACGATCCCCCAATGCACAAGTCCAGGTACAAACCATCAGAACAACATAACCTGGGTCCCACATCTCACCTGTCTCTGGCTTACACAGACTGGCCACCATCTCTGGAGCCCCCTTCATATAGAGCTCAGGCAGGTGGTCTCCAGGGAGTTTGGCTATGACACTCATCCTTTGAAGACTGGAGGAAAATGGGAACCTTTGTAGGATCCCCACAGGCAGTTGGTGTTTCTGGGAAGCAAGAAAGGTATTTGTTAACAGGGAATGGAATAAAGTGTATTAAGGAAACCAGCAAGTTCAGGAAAGCAGTGATAACTAATACATAGCATATTCTGTTATACGGTAAGACATACTGGATTTCCAGATCCTATAAACTTTAGCACATTGTCCAGTTTCTATTAGCATCAGCTAAGAGAATAACAATGAGGAGGCAAAAGTGGATAAACTTCAGCAGTGGATTACACCTTACACCAATATAATGTAGCAGCAGGAAGACTGCGCTCTATAACCGGTGTAATGTTCTGTAACCCCCGATTATAAAGGAAGACTCCGGGGCCTGAAACCAAACAGCTTACTGCGATACATATATGTGCATCAGGCAGCGGTTACTGCTTTGCATCTAATGCAGAATTAAAGGGGTATTCCCAGCATAGCAAGTTATCTCCAATCCACAGGAGAGGAGATAACATGCTAAATCAGTAGGGCTCTGACAACTGGGAACCCAAGAGACCCCAAACTTTCAGCCCCAGGGTGTCCCGGAGATCTGGCAGTGGAGGCTATGCAACTGCAGCTCGGTATTATTGTATACTGACACCACCAGGAAGTACTGGTGGAGACAAGAGTGACAGCCCAGTGACGCCCCTGTACCTCATTGACTGAAGAGATGGCTCCCCTGCAGGTCCTGGCAGGCCAGTATAATTCTCTCATCCCAGGCTCCCCAGCCATTAACTTTGCTCTCCACTGCTGCTCCTGATCTCCGCTGGCAGGCCAGTATAAATCTCCCGTCCCAGCTCCCGAGCCCTCTCCCAGGCTCCCCGGCCATGACGTTTGCTCCTCACTGCTGGTTTATCTTACACGGCCCTTCGCCGCGGCTGATCCCCGCTGGCATCTGTTCCCCGGCACTTCGCCCTGCTGATGCTGATCCCCGCTGGCATCTGTTCTGCGGCCCTTCGTCCCGGCTGCTGCTGATCCCCGCTGGCATCTGTTCCCCAGCCCTTCGTCCCGGCTGCTGCTGATCCCCGCTGGCATCTGTTCCCCGGCCCTTCGTCCCGGCTGCTGCTGATCCTCGCTGGCATCTGTTCCCCGGAACTTCGTCCCACGCTGCTGCTGATCCCCGCTGGCATCCGTTCCCCGGCACTTCGTGCCTGCTGCTGCTGATGCCCGCTGGCATCTGTTTCCTGGCTGCTGCTGATCCCCGCTGGCATCTGTTCCCCGGTCCTTCGTCCCGGCTGCTGCTGATCCCCGCTGGCATCTGTTCCCCGGCCCTTCGTCCCGGCTGCTGCTGATCCCCGCTGGCATCTGTTCCCTGGCCCTTCGTCCCAGCTGCTGCTGATCCCCGCTGGCATCTGTTCCCTGGCCCTTCGTCCCAGCTGCTGCTGATCCCCGCTGGCATCTGTTCCCCGGCCCTTCGTCCCCGCTGCTGCTGATCCCCGCTGGCATCTGTTCCCCGGCCCTTCGTCCCCGCTGCGGCTGATCCCCGCTGGCATCTGTTCCCCGGCCCTTCGTCCCCGCTGGCATCTCTTCCCGGGCCCTTCGTCCCCGCTGCTGTTGATCTCTGCTGGCATCTGTTCCCCGACACTTCATCCCTGCTGCTGCTGATCACCACTGGCATCAGTTCCCTGGCCCTTCACTGCTGCTGCTGCTCATCCCCGCTGTCCATCTCCCTTCTCTCCGGAGCAGCGGTGGGAGATGCACGGTACTGGGAAACAGATTGCTGCATCGTGTGTATGGATTGTTGGCTGCCCCGGAGGGTTAGGGGTTGTTTTGCTGTTAGCCTTAGATTATCAACTGTAAATACTTCCATGTTACAGGTGTAACATGGAAGTATTTACAAGTAATAATGTAAGCTTAACAGGAAAATAATCCCTAACTCTAACCCTCCAGGGCAGCCAACACTCTATACTTCTAGGACCTTAGAGAAGTCAGCCAATCGGGAGCTTGGGGTGTGACAGGGGCGTTCCTGCATCCAAGCCCCATAAAACCCCTAGCTTCCGGTGGCATCAAGATACAATAATACCGTGCAGCTCTGCGGCATTCACTTCAGTGAGACCACCACAGATTGCCAAGCACTTGACTGCTCCTTTAAAGTCTAACTAAACTTTCTCAAAACTTTTGACATGTCATAGGGACATTGCAGAAGTTTTGACCAGTGGGGGTCCGAGTGCTGAAACCCTTAGCAATCGCTAAAAAGATCAGACAGAAGTGCTCAGCTGTATAGGCACAGCTGTGTACAGCGTTCATAGACATTCTCTGGAGGCCATACATCGCTCCATGCAAGGACGGAAACCATCAAACTGGCACATCGCGCACATAAGCGCTTCTGCCCATTTATTTTAGCTATCAGAGCGAGTCTAAGCATTCAAACCTCCACCAATCGAAACTTCTGACATGTCACTATAACCGGTCAATAGTTTAGAAAATGTTCAGTTACACTTTAAGGAGGTTTCATGCCCTTCGGGAAGAGAACAGGGCAGAACACAAAGCATTTACCGGCCCATGAGGCTGCTCCTCCAGGATCGGAGGCTTCATCACAGACAGAACTTTAGTCCCAAAAAGGTCTTTTGTTTTTGGATCCACATCTCCGTCCTCCTGGATCTGCAAGAGATAGAAATCATTTAAAAAGGGATAAACCGTTTTTTGTAAAGCCTTATATAATAAAAAGTTTTGCAATGACCTTTTACCAAATATATTGGAAAGGCTTCTGCCACATAACTCAAATGTAACCAGAGGGTACCTCATTGGCACCCTAGAATGGAGGAGACCATACTTACATTAAAAGTCTCCTCCATTGTTATGCGAGTTGCTGAAGCAGCCAAATGAGTCACTACCTCCATAAACTACAATGAAGATTACTTCTCCCCATCAACTGCTCCTTTCTGGAGTGCCCCATTTTGCCAAAATATAGGGGTCCCAGAAATAGTACTCAGTGCATCATTAGTACTTATCCAACCCTGCTCCTGTGCTCCTCTTGTTTCTGACATGGAAAATATATGTGAACATACCACATATAGCTGGGGGCCGAACAGCACGGTGTCACAGGTAGCATGTGGCCCCTGGAACACAGATAATGAAACAAAAACCAACGTGGCACAGCATACTTTTTTGGTCTATGGGCGACGATCTACACAGCAACATACATGGGAGTGGGCTGTTGAGAAATCAGGCGTACACCGCAAAGGCATCGTGAATAGACTCTTATACACTTGGGGTGGCAACAACTCATCAACTAATTGATTCCACTCACTGGTAGCAAGCAGAGATCTTGAGAAAGTATATTACAAAGCTGCATCACTTTTCATTATACAGCGATTAAGCTTTGATTACAGAAGTCTGGACGAGGCCTGTAAAATGAAGGAAACGTCTGGGGCCGCGGATAACACAATCCGTAATGCCACAATGGACAGTGCCGAGGTTCATACTTGACCGCCCATGAATAGTACGGGGCACTCACCCATCCTGTAGACTCCACCATCTTCAGATCCATCAGGTCACCAATAGGATGTCCATTGAGAAGAGTGACTGAGTGGCAGGCAACCAGCGAATATAAAAAGTGTCCATCGGGTAGTGAACGAGGATCGTGGACGATTGGCAGGAAGCTGAAGCTGTCCAGGGGAACGACACCCCAAACATCCAGGCCTTCTTCGGTCAGGGTTCCTGTCTGGGAGGAGAAGGTTTACAACAACTCGCAATATACAATGTTGCCCATTAAACTTGTTTGGGAAAAATGCGGAATAAACATCTGCTACATATTGTAAAGCCACATTTACATGCAAAGACAGCTTTAAGCAATCATTTTGCATAGCTACTAATTGGCACTAATGCCTATTAATAGCCATTTAGCTTCATTTGCATTTAAATGAAGCTCCCTTCACTGTATGCAGATAGCAGCGGGTAGTCTGTTTTCTGCATACAGCTCCATTGTTCTCCCGCGGGACAGCAGCTGAAAACAATGTTATCAGTGCTCCCACAGAGAATCACAGTGTGCGGTCCTTGCTCTCAGCTGGCCAGCCAAAGGATGGATTTTATGCTGAACCAAAAATCGTTGGGCCAAAAAGATAATTTACACGCAACGATCATCACTCAAAAGACATTGTTTGAATGAATTTTGAACGACAACCGTTGTGTGTAAATGGGCCTTAACACAGCGATGACCCAATACCTTCACCGCTTGAAACATTACATCACAATGTAAGTATTTAGTTGCATCTGTTGTATACAAATCAGAATTGCTGCTTTTTGCAGAACTCAAAAAGGGAACACTTGTAGCAGTCATACAGTGAGGGACTTCTTATCTGGGCAATTCCCTAATATTTTCTGCAGTCTACTTCTGGGCTCCCAGGAAAATGGCGGTGATGTAGGATCACCCTAGGAGAGCGGTATGTTTATTATTACCAGGAACCACGTCTGTAGTGCACTAGTTTCCAAAACGTGACAGGAGGAACTTAAAGAGCATACCTTGTCGAAACACACCATCTTTATCTTGCCGCTGACGTTGATGCGCGGGGGGCTAATGCAAAATATACCTTTTTTCTTAAGCCGGCTTTGGGCGTAAATAGTACCCACAGTCATGGCAGCCGGAAGAGCAGGTGGCACAATAATAGTAACGACATCGAGGGCCGTTATGATGATCTTAGGTATGCCAACCTGCCCAGGAGACAAGCAGGGCATCAGTGTAATGTGCCAAGAGGACATGGTAACAGGCAGCTGCTATGGAGCAAACGTACCTTATACATGATATGGATGACTATGCTATAGATGGTTCCAATGGCGGCTGTCAAGGAAGAGGAGAAATTGATTAGGTTTATTATATACACAGAGTTAAAAAAAAAAAAAAAAAATTATCAAACACAAAATTGCAATTCTCTAATCTACTGTACAGAACGGCAACAAATAAAAGCTACATCTTAACCTCGGACTAAAACAATATAGAGGGGGATGTCAAACAATGGACTGTATGGAACATTTCTTTCTAGCGGGGTCTGGACTAGGATGGACCTCTTATTCCATCCATAAGATATACATGATTAGCTTAGGGCGCACATCACGGTTACTGTCAAAGAGGTCGTGAGCAGCAGCGACCAAATCCTTACCGAATATAGCCAGCACAAGAATAAACATGAGGGAGTCCCGGTAGAACTTGAAGTAGATCGGTTTGGGGTGCAGGATGGAGCTGATGAGATTTCCCTTCACAGTGCAAAAACCTAAATAGTTGGAGACCAAGTTTATTTGGGTTACAGAACGTGTTAGGAAATAGCTTAAAATGTCAGTTCGCTATTGAAGATATAATAGAATCCTGTTAATTGTTTTTGGAAACAGTCAGCAAGCTTATAGATTACCCTTTAAACTGTTAGCTTCTACATTTTGAGGGGGAGCCATTAAATTTTAACTACATCAGATTACTCTACAATGCCTGGTTTATAGATGACACTTCCCACAATGCAAATGACTAGAACAGGCTCTGTACAGACACTGAACAGGCAGGGAATGCTGGGAGATTTTAGCTCTGAAGAATGCAGAAGGTATAGTGAGTGCAGCTCTGGAGTATAATACAGGATGTAATGCAGAATCAGTAATGTAGTGGAGACATGCACTTTCAACCATATACATGCTAATGACTGCAGTCTGCCCCCAAACAAATCAAGTTTTAGGTCAGTCATCTTTTCACTTACTGCAAAGTATATACTTAAGACATGTATTATCAGACGGGGTTGTCCTCAGGTCACATGATACCTGTTTTTGTGACAACTGCAATAACTTCACTGTCCAGGTAGCTTTTGGCCTGTATGATTTGCGTTCCACAAAATAGGGTGTGGCGGCGGTGGCTATCAGATGAGTAAACGGTATCAGCTACAGAGGGTCCGTGAGGTAATGGGGTCTTCATTTCAGGCACACTTTCACCTAAAAGTCACAAGAAGCAGCTTAACAAAATTATAACGAAGTCATGTGACCAAACCAACCTCGTAATATAACACCCACTCACCCGTCAGCATGCTTTCGTTCACCATACACTCCCCAGACAGCAGAGCGGCATCACATGGCATCAGCACTCCCCCCGGAGGCAGGAGGATGCAGTCCCCAGGAACGAGGTCAACTGAGTTCATCATCAGCTCCTCTGAAATTGGAGAGAAGAAGATCATGTGGTGCAATATGTACAAGTAGAAAAGTGTGGCAGTAAGCAGAATGTGATGATGTATTCAATAAACACAGAAGTCTTACAGTACAAAAACCCGGCGTCTGCAACTACAACCTCCCGATAAATGTCTGCACCCCATACTATTCCTATGCCTGCAGCTCCACTACCCCAGCCCATTCCTTTCACTGTAAACCCCCAAACTACCCCTGTGCCTGCAACTACACCACATCAACCAATACCTGTGCTACAGCTCCACCACCCCAACCAATACCTGTGAACCCCCTATTATCCCTATGTCTGCAGATCCACCACCCCAACCCATACCCGTCACTGCAGCTTCCAATACTACCTGTGCCTGCAGCTATACCATCCCATATCAGCTGCAGCTACATCAGCACCTGTCACTGCAGCCCCCACAGCAACCATGCCTGCAGGTGACCATTGCAATCCCTACCTGTCACTACAGACCCCAATATTACCCCTGAGCCTGCAGCTATACCACGCCATCCCAATACTTGTCACTGAAGCACCGCATCACCCCACTGCCTGAAGCTCCATCACTCCAACCCATACTACTCCTGTCTGAAACGCCCCGTCATCCCACCCTGTACCTGCAGCATTCAGCTTCTGCAGTTACACCAACTCATTCCAAACCTATACCTGCAGCTCTCTCCTAAAACATTAGGCTGGGTCCACACGGGGCCGATTTCCAGTGGACATTCCGGAAAGCTCGCCTCCAAACTCGCACCATTTGGTGCGGGTTTTGAAGTGGGCTGCATTGCGAATTCCTGTGCAGAATTCATTCCCTCATTGCTCCATGTGAACTCCACCTTATGGTACCTTTACACAGAATGACTGTTGAGCACATGAGAATCCTACCCCCCCATTGATATGGATTCCGTGTAAGCCGCTCTCCGGAGGTCTCCATGTAGACTACTGTATACACGGATTGTATAGCAGTTTGAGTAGATTAGTTGTCACTAGATCTCAGATCTCAAGAATCAGGTTCCTTTCCCATGTGTCAATCCCAGCATCCTGGTCCAAAATCAGCTGCACATTTGGATGAGTTGGGCGAATCAGACACGTTGGGATCGGATCTTACCTCCGGTTGTTCTTCGCACAGTCACACTCACCGCCATTTTCACCATGTTGCGCAGCGTGACACTTTGCTGTGAATAGACAGAAGCAATGCATTGTGGGAGGTTGCATCAGTGCAGTATAGACAGCAAGTCTAACACCGAGAATCCTTATTAGATCTGACAGTTATAACTGCTGTCCCTGGCTAGTAGTGAAGGAGAGTGCTGAAGGAGCGAGTCAGAGGATGTACGCAACAGCCATCTCACCTTGCGGGTTTCATAGAGTGAGATGGTGATGGAGATGACCGATATGATGACGATGCAGACGGCATAGTAATAGTACGCCTCACACAGCCAGAGGACCACGCTGAACACTTGGAAGATGTAAAAGGGATTCAGGACCTGCCAAGACAAAGTGATGATTAAAGCAAGGAACAGCCACAGCAGGAGCAAAGACCCCATCAGGCTCACCAACAGCCCAGCAGCTCTAAAGTCCTAGCGCTTGTAGGAGGTGCGGAAACCCCAATAACTCACCTCCCCGATCAGAAGCTGCCCGTAGGATTTCACAGGAACGTCAATTTCATTACGGCCATAAAGCAACTTTCTATGAGGGAACAAAAGGGAAACTAGTGAACGATGGAGCGCAAACAATGAGGGCGTATAAAGACTCTGAGCTCGCAGCCCTCACTACAATGTCGCACCCTACCTTGGGGGGGGGCTGGTAGCCCTCTATACAGCATCACACCTTTCCCTTGCAGACCGCAAGCCCTTTCTAAAGCATTACACCAAGCCCCCCCTGCAGCCCACAGCCCTCTCTAAAACATGACCCCACATCCCTCAATGCAGCATCACGCCAAGCCCCTGAGGCCCGCAGCCCTCACTGCAATGACGCGCCCTACCCTGGAGGGCTGGTAGCCCTTCCTACAGCATCACGCCATGCCCCTGCGGCCGGCACCCCTCTCTGCAGTGTTGCGCCCTCTCTACAGTGTCTTGCCACAGTCTTCTCTACAGTGTCATACCCTTCCCACTGGCACATGTTGCCCCCTCTACAGTGTCATACCCTTCCCACTGGCACATGTTGCCCCCTCTACAGTGTCATACCCTTCCCACTGGGACAGGTTGCCCCCTCTACAGTGTCATACCCTTCCCACTGGGACAGGTTGCCCCCTCTACAGTGTCATACCCTTCCCACTGACACAGGTTGCCCCCTCTACAGTGTCATACCCTTCCCACTGACACAGGTTGCCCCCTCTACAGTGTCATACCCTTCCCACTGGGACAGTTGCCCCCTCTACAGTGTCATACCCTTCCCACTGGGACAGGTTGCCCCCTCTACAGTGTCATATCCTTCCCACTGGCACAGGTTGCCCCCTCTACAGTGTCATACCCTTCCCACTGGCACAGGTTGCCCCCTCTACAGTGTCATACCCTTCCCACTGGCACATGTTGCCCCCTCTACAGTGTCATACCCTTCCCACTGGCACATGTTGCCCCCTCTACAGTGTCATACCCTTCCCACTGGGACAGGTTGCCCCCTCTACAGTGTCATACCCTTCCCACTGGGACAGGTTGCCCCCTCTACAGTGTCATACCCTTCCCACTGGGACAGGTTGCCCCCTCTACAGTGTCATACCCTTCCCACTGGGACAGGTTGCCCCCTCTACAGTGTCATACCCTTCCCACTGGGACAGGTTGCCCCCTCTACAGTGTCATACCCTTCCCACTGGCACATGTTACCCCCTCTACAGTGTCATACCCTTCCCACTGGGACAGGTTGCCCCCTCTACAGTGTCATACCCTTCCCACTGGCACGTTACCCCCTCTATAGTGTCATACCCTTCCCACTGGCACAGGTTGCCCCCTCTACAGTGTCATACCCTTCCCACTGGCACATGTTGCCCCCTCTACAGTGTCACACCCTCTGTCTTCAGCAGGCGGTCTATAAATCTGGAACTTGACATTAAGTTAGTAAAAACATTACTCAATATAGTGAAGCTACCGCCTGCCCGTTGCTCACCTGTTATCGTGGTCTGATTGGCTGAGGCCAGACTTGTATTTATGAATCTCACCAAACGTTAAGCCTTCATCCAGTGAACTGTGAGCAGAAATATTTCCTGTAACCATCTGTGTCATAGTAATAGGGAAATCTGTTTGCACTCTGAATACTTCTGATCACCTTACCTGACCTTCACAAAGTCCATCGACTGCTCCCTCCAGATGTAGCGCATCCCCTCAAACACAAAATAGCGCAGGACGTTGGTCTGCAAATAAAGGATGCATGTAAACCTGAGATAGTCCACCCTCCGAGACAGACGTCACGTACAACCTGCTCATCAGATCTTCCACACACAATCTGATCAAACTCAAGTAGTTGGGACAACACTAAGATTGCATCAAGAACAACTATCCACAGCATAGGCGATGAAAGCCTGATCGGTGGGGAACTTACCGCTGAGACCCTTACCAATCCCAAAATGGGATTCATGTCCCCCTCATAAGGGAGATGAAACAATACCTCCACAGTGCCACCTATTGGAAGGCAGCAATACCTAAAGCCAATGTTAGACTCTTTATACAAGCCTTGCAACAATGACCAGGAATTGAAAGCAATGTATGTATGTGCATGGGCTCTGACTTGGTTTTCAATTCCTGGTCATTGTTGCAAGGCTTGTATAGTCTAACATTGACTTTAGGTATTGCTGCCTTCCAATAGGTGGCACTGTGGAGGTATTGTTTCATCTCCCTTATTTGCATATTACCCAGAGGAGCGCAAATGGTCTTTTAAGTCTCCTCACTCACAGTCTAGGTGCTCTCCCTAAGGAGAAAAGAGAGCGTTTCTGACGCATGTCACCTCATGACACTGCAGGCTCGTTGAATCTCCCTGCAGTCATGTCACATTGAACGGAGCGGCAGAAGTGCATGCAGGGCGTTGCTGCACTTATGTGAATGGGGCTGAAGGAAACAGTTGAGTCCAAGCACTCTGCTATCTCCGGCAAGCCCACTGAAAATGAATGAGGCAGCATTCTGCATGCATGAGTGCAGCTCCATTCATTCACCTGCACACTGTAGGGGGTGCAGTGAGGAGAGGGGGGCACGGGCGAGACCCCCACCAATCCCTTTCATCATCTATTCTGTGGATAGGTGATAAAAGTTGTTCTTGATACAACCCCTGAGTCTATCTGAATTGATCACATAGGACGTTGCCCTGAATCTTGTTGATGATCTTCACCTCCTGCTTGTAGTGCAGTTGAATTGTGTCCTTCATCTCATCCTCTTCACCAACACCAAGAGCCACGCTACCATCCACTGCTGAACCTCGCTGCCGCCCGGCGTTGTCAACCTGCAGGCTGCAAACATGAAAAATTATAGACCAGATCTATACGCTGCAAATGCTTTTACCTACACCGAGATATCAGCGCAGAGTCCCTCAGACAGGACAGAGAACTCCCATTAGTTGCGGCAGGCACCAGATAAGACCCTAAAGCTGGGTGCTAACACTTCTGCGCCATATTGGTTTTGACCTAGCTATATAAGGGTGGGGGACTTCGTCAATCTATTCGAGATACTAACGCACCTGGGGTCCACACCATGCTCTTCCTGCACCTCCACTATAAACGTCTGTCCAAAGACATCCTGAAATCACAAAGACAGCAGTGTTATCCCGCGAGATCCCATCCATCCCAAACCCCGAGCATCAGATAATGACCGGCGACGGGAGAGAAGTCAGGCGACATGACAAGCGAGACGTCACAACAAATGTAGCCACGTATTGAGCGGTCAGACCAAACAGATGTAGGATGAACCAGAGATCAGCAGCGCCTCACTACACAGCACACTAGATTTACCTTAATAATCAGCGTGTCGGCTTCAGCCAGGGAGCAGCGGCGGCGGGTGGCCAGGACGAGGAGTCGAGGCTTCCAGTGGAAGATGATGAATGGAAGCCCCAGAGTGAGAATGCAGAAGAGGTAGCAGATAACCGTGCGCCATCGTACCCTACAGTATCCATAAAGCTCCTGCAAGAAGGGGAAGAATGATGAGGGGAGAGTAAAGCATTGTGTAAGTCACATGACACGACGGCGCAGTCACTACAACACCACTCACCATGCACGGACGGGGCGACAACACTGGGACCGTCCCGTAGTTGTTGTTCTGCTTGTCCCCCAGCAGCTTGCTGCCGTCTGCAGATACAAAAACATCTATTAATCTACAGTAGAAAACCAGTGCTGAAAATCAGACCCCCTAGAAGACCAGGAACGATCCAGACACACCGACCGGTAATGGCAGTAAGGCTACATGCGCACAAGTGCGAAACGCATGCAAATATGGTCTCCGTTCTACAGAATAGAGCCATACACATGAGCGGTGCTGCGAGATAGAGATAAAATAAATAAATAGCTGCACGTTCTATTTTTTCGCGTTCCTTGGACGCATCGCCCGTAGATTTCGATGGGTTCTTAAAGACATCGCGTGTCACTTGTATGCTGTGTAATCAATGGCAAACACTTGTGATCCTCTATTGAGGATCGGACTTTCACAGAAGGGATGTGGTGTTTTTGCATTAAAACCGCCTCGCATCCACGGGTAAAACACACAATGATAAGCGCGATATCGGGCCGAATGCCTCTCGCCTGTCTGAATGTAGCCGAATGCTGTTAAAATAAAGAAGGAGAGCAGGTTCATACGGATCACATGACGGGCGTGAAGAAATCTGGAAACGCCGCGGTGAATGTTATGCGATCTAAGTGTTCCCTTGTTTTTGTATACAGATTATGGGACGGGGTCTGTAGACGAGCGAGTAGATGTGCGCACTGCAGCGGTCGACCCTGGAAGACTCCGACACCCATCTGTGGTGCTGAACGTCCCAGAACGACGTCTGCCATTACTGTCTGGCCCCACCAGGAGAGAAGAACTAAAAAAACAAAAAAAAACTATATCTATCGACGAAAGGACTGACTGACTGACTCGCCAAAAGATCTCCCACTTCCTGATGTCGTAGAAACATGAATTTTGGCGCAAGCATAGATTATCTCCAAAATAGGAAAAGTAATTGGGTCCCAACTCGATTATTCAATTCTAGCGCAAAAGAATTAGCGTCGAAATTTTATGTACATAATCTAAATCTCTCACTTCCCAATGTCATAGAAACTTAAAATTTGGCACGGGCATTGATTATGTCATAAATAGGAAAAGCTAATGGGTCCCAACTCGATTATTCAATTCTATGCGCAAAAGAATTAGCGTCCAAATTTTACGTACAGATTCTAATTCTCTCACTTCCCGGTGTCATAGAAACTCGAAATTTGGCAGGAGCATTGATTATGTCATAAATAGGAAAAGCTAATGGGTCCCAACTCGATTTAATTCTATGCGCAAAAGAATTAGCGTCCAAATTTTACGTACGAAAACTAATTCACTTCCCAGTGTCATAGAAACCCGAAATTTGGCAGGAGCATTGATTATGTCATAAATAGGAAAAGCTAATGGGTCCCAACTCGATTATTCAATTCTATGCGCAAAAGAATTAGCGTCCAAATTTTACGTACATAATCTAATTCTCTCACTTCCCGGTGTCATAGAAACATGAAATTTGCCATAAGCATTGAATATGTCATAAATTGGAAAAGCTAATGGGTCCCAACTCGATTATTCAATTCTAGCGCAAAAGAACTAGCGTCCAAATTTTACGTACGGAATCTAATTCTCTCACTTCTTGGTGTCATAGAAACATGAAATTTGGAACGGGCATTGATTATGTCATAAATAGGAAAAGGTAATGGGTCCCAACTCGATTATTCAATTCTAAGTGCAAAAGAATTTGTGTCCAAATTTTACGTATGGAATCTAATTCTCTCACTTCCTGATGTCATTTTATATAAAGGAAACGCCGCATGGTTACCTCCCCGTGGTGTTTCCTGGGTAACGCAGAGAACTATGCAAAATAGTGAACATATGTTTTTCCCGTATCTCTAAAGTAACCACGACTTCCTAAGATTTTCCGTGTGAACACCAGATAAACACCAGTACCAAATTAACTTGGGTGAAGCCGGGTATATCAGCTAGTAAATCTATAAGAGGACAGATTCAATGGAGGAGTGTTAGACACTTGTTAGCGCCATTTCTGCCCGGGCTCATAAGACCAGCGACCCCCCAAGTTCTGCCCACAGTAGCGGATGGTGGCGGATAGACTTTAGAGGACTACAGACACACTGTTCATTGCAGAACACTACAGGCCGCCTTCCTCCGGTCTGAAATAGCTGACAGCAGAGAGCAATAGATTACATTCTGAGGTACATCAAATGGAGGGAAGATCGCTGTGGAGTCCCTTTTAATTCAATTATAGTCAGACTAAACTGATAACAGAGAGCAACGGTCTACATCGATCCAGAGCGCAGTAACGGTCGGCACACACGACAGCTCAGGGTGAACTTGTTGGATCTTATGAGGAGCGTCGGGGAAAATCATCTCTAAAACCCTTCCACCTGCTGGGAAGATTCCCGCTGCCTCGTCCCGGGGTAAAGTCCAAATACCCAGCACATTATACAAGCGTCACATAAGAGGATGGGACATTCCCTGTGACGGAGGCCCACGTGCGGGATCAGATAAGGGACAGGGCACCCGCTGGTAAACAAGCCTTTACTTAGCGGCAGAACTAGCGGTACCGCCACCCCAGCCAAAACGGGCCGTACCGCCACCCCAGCCAAAACGGGCCGTACCGCCACCCCAGCCAAAACGGGCCGTACCGCCACCCCAGCCAAAACGGGCCGTACCGCCACTCCAACAGGGGACACATTTGCAGAATGCCGTTCGTTTCATATACTACAGTAACACATTCTGTAATATTTGGCTATACAGACACGGGAATCTTCACAATGCGGCATCGGCCTGCTGGTCTTTGCAGAATCAAGTACAGTCTAACTATGCAGCAATCTCAGAAATTAATACCATCTCCAGTACCTGCGACACTCCTAGCTTCAATGCCCGTGTGATATAGAACAGTCTCTTTACTTCTGACCAGCCGTACATCCTCTGTCGACACTCTACAGTTCACACGGCTTATCAGTCAAAGGCACTCGCTCTCTGGCTTCAGCCGATCCCTGACCGGAGCTACCACAGCTACAATGACCCGACTGCCCTGGCATGCACTCTGCGGACAGCAGGCTCCAGGGGATTCCCTCAGCTCACACACTTAGGCCGCACCCGGCCTCTTCCTCAGCAGGCTTCTCAGGGCTTCAAGGATGTCCCGCGCACTTCACTGGCATGGGAAACACACAGCACTTGTGCATCACATCCCACCTCATGCTTTAACAAGGACCACCCTAACAACTGCCCATCTGACGCACATAACGGCGAGAACGGTACCAGCGATGACCACCGAAACCACTTCTACTGTGCCCACAACCAACCCCAGGGCTAGGAGCAATCCTCATCGTTGGTCGTCTAGTACGCCGCTCTCACAGGGCAGAATTTAATGTGGCTTCCACCTCTAAAAACCCTGGCAGGACTCCGCAGCTGAGCCGCACATTTCTGTGGTTTTAGCTCTATGAATGGGCAGAAGCCATTATCAATGCGATGCCACGTGCATCTATTAAAGGGGTTGTCCAGTTAACAGACAACATTTGTGCAATGGCTCTAACAGAGCAGCACTCGCCAGTCCTCTGCTGCAGGGACCCAGCGATTTAGCACTGCGCTCCGCCGGATGATGGTAATGAAAGTCCCCTGACCACTGCAGCATCACTGCCCATTCTCCTGGCATTGGGGCTTACATCCTGGTGCCATGATGCCAGGAGTTCAAAATGGAGACACGGCAGCCTCTGCTTGACTACAGCGGTCAGGTGACGTCTGCCAACATCGCCTTCAACAACACTCATCAGGACGGCGGAGCAACAGAAGAGGACGGGCAAGTCTGGCTCTGTTATTTACAGGCCGTTTCTAGCTATTGCACAAATGTTGTCTAGTAGCCGGACAACCCGTTTCAGAGCGGACTGCGTCATCTCCTCTAAGGTACTCCAGAAAGAACACCTGACTGACTGCTCTACAACCGCTTTTACAACCTGATCAATGGGGCCGATCGACCGACTGGCTGCCTCAGCAGATGCCCAAATGCCATTTTCCTTGGCAGCAATTATTGGCGCTGATACAAAACAGTGGATGGAGAGGCTGTCCGTTCCCCACGCAACGTAGGTGCGGAGAGTTCTCAACGGGTTCAGGTAATCATAAGAGGAAATGGCATAATGACACAATGAAGCAAATGCGTCAGAAAGGACAAATGACACGTCGTGTGCTGCCAGGGAATGCTGGGAGTTGTAGTCCGATGGGGAGTTGCAGCCTCTAATCTTATATAAAAGACATCCACATTCGTGAAGTGAACCTCATGTTGGTCTACCTTATGAGGCTGCAGTCAGAAATGGCTGATAGCAGAGACTAATAGCCTGATGTAAAGTTCATTTTTGTATCTTTTTAATCTATGAAAACATTTTCCACAACGACATTTTTTGGCGCTGACAAGCGATGCGCTCCTCTATGCAGCGGCAGGCTCGTCCTCCTCGCTCACAGGCCAATTACGGGTGAATTCTGCCACCAGCGACATAAAATATTCATCGCATCTCCTGACCGGCGCCGCGCCAAATAAACCCAAACAATTCCACTTAATCATTAGAGCAACAGCTTCTAGAACTACAAGTCCCAGCAGAGGAGTCCGTGTTCTTGCAGCGTCCGCAGGACAATGTGTTTCCTGATAACACAATGTACCGACACGGATTTATAGAGTAACATGTCCTAATTAACTGATACAAGACATTCATTAATCTCCATGTGAGCAAACAGTGTTCAGAGGACCAGGACCGAAACGTGTCAGCGGCCGTGACTAACGCTGCAGGACACAGGATATGAACACCGGAAAACCTTTACTTCATGCCAACACGGTACAGGCTGCCTCAAATCAAGATAGGTAGAGATAACACCCCTCCACACAACTCTGTACTCACTAGACGGCTTCCAGCACCTACAGCAGAATAGTGAGTGCAGCTCTGGGGTATAATACAGGATGTGACTCAGGATCAGTACAGGACAAGTAATGTATGTACACAATGACTCCACCAGCAGAATAGTGAGTGCAGCTCTGGGGTATAATACAGGATGTAACTCAGGAGCAGTACAAGATAAGTAAATGTATGTACACAGTGACTCCACCAGCAGAATAGTGAGTGCAGCTCTGGGGTATAATACAGGATGTAACTCAGGATCAGTACAGGATAAGAAATGTATGTACACAGTGACTCCACCAGCAGAATAGTGAGTGCAGCTCTGGGGTATAATGCAGGATGTAACTCAGAATCAGTACAGGATAAGGAATGTATGTACACAGTGACTCCACCAGCAGAATAGTGAGTGCAGCTCCGGAGTATAATACAGGATGTAACTGAGGATCAGTACAGGATAAGTAATGTATGTACACAGTGACTCCACCAGCAGAATAGTGAGTGCAGCTCTGGAGTATAATACTGGATGTAACTCAGGATAAGTAATGTATGTATACAGTGACTCCACCAGCAGAATAGTGAGTGCAGCTCTGGAGTATAATACAGGATGTAACTCAGGAGCAGTACAGGATAAGTAATGTATGTACACAGTAACTGCACCAGCAGCAGGATAGTGAGTGCAGCTCTGGAGTGTAATGCAGGATCAGTACATGGTGAAAGTGACTGTCGGATCATCGCTGTTCTTAAGTATTTATGTGCTCCCAGGACCCAATACTGTCACAACCACAAGAATTACTGACCTCCGACGACAGCAAACTTGCTGAACAACTACATGAGATTCCTGCCTGACCGCATTGATTACACATCAGGGGGCTTTGGAGGTCTGGAACTGACAACATGCAAGCCTCTGAAATAGAAAAGGCAATAGTGTGTGCAGTCAGACGACTAGAATATTACTATTTCGGTGGCCTGGAATGATTACACGCTGCCACTTAGGGTCTCCTGGGTTCCAGCCGGCCAGGAGAAGCTGCAATTTGAGGAAGTGATCCACCTTGCATTGCTCTTAATGCACATAAACCATCATAATAAGCTGCCTATAAAGCCCGTTCCTGCTAGAGGATGAGGGATTTAGGATAATAGTCGTCATACTGATGATCAGTCACCGCCAGCACAGGCCGGATCCCTGCCGGCACATTGTAGGGACCCCAAGCAGCCTCCTTACAAGACAAACCAGCTAAGTGAGTACGAATCCCGCCTTAGCTTGGAGATTGTGAGCCGTGCCGTCTTCACTCACCTGCAGACACCAACAAGGTCTGAGAAGAATATATTATATATACACACATTTGTTCCCTGTGACATTAGATGGGTTACGGCCACCTATACACCTACCCAAGAGTCAGCCGCTGATCATCCAGGTCCCGGCAGTTGGGGAATATGACGACTATCACCTGCGCTGCCCTGGCTCTGTGTAACAGGTGTGACTGCAGTGACAAGCTGTATACACAGGGAATGTGCCCAACCACACCCACCGCTCACAAACCGCCACATGGCAGCCAACAAAAGCTGACGGACAGCCTCCCGAACAGGTTATTCCATCTGACCTGACAGCTGCAGATGCTGGGAGAGAAGAAAGGGAACACAGGAGATGGTGGTACAAATACCAAAAACCGAATACATACAAATCAGCCAGAGCAGCCTTGTTCCCAGAACAAATAGGGCATCCTATGTACAAGAATACAACTGCCATAAGACTGCCCCGCTGTGTACAAGAATATAACTACTATAATACTGCCCCCTATGTACGAGAATATAATCACTATAATACTGCCCCCTATGTACAAGAATATAACTACTATAATACTGCCCCCTATGTACGAGAATATAATCACTATAATACTGCCCCGCTGTGTACAAGAATATAACTACTATAATACTGCCCCCTATGTACGAGAATATAATCACTATAATACTGCCCCCTATGTACAAGAATATAACTGCTATAATACTGCCCTCTATGTACAAGAATATAACTGCTATAATACTGCCCCCTATGTACAAGAATACAACTGCCATAAGACTGCCCCGCTGTGTACAAGAATATAACTACTATAATACTGCCCCCTATGTACGAGAATATAATCACTATAATACTGCCCCCTATGTACAAGAATATAACTACTATAATACTGCCCCCTATGTACGAGAATATAATCACTATAATACTGCCCCGCTGTGTACAAGAATATAACTACTATAATACTGCCTCCTATGTACAAGAATGTAACTACTATAATACTGCCTCCTATGTACAAGAATATAACTACTATAATACTGCCTCCTATGTACAAGAATATAACTACTATAATACTGCCCCCTATGTACAAGAATATAACTTCTATAATACTGCCCCCTATGTACAAGAATATAACTACTATAATACTGCCCCCTATGTACAAGAATATAACTTCTATAATACTGCCCCCTATGTACGAGAATATAATCACTATAATACTGCCCCCTATGTACAAGAATATAACTGCTATAATACTGCCCTCTATGTACAAGAATATAACTGCTATAATACTGCCCCCTATGTACAAGAATATAACTGCTATAATACTGCCCCCTATGTACAAGAATATAACTGCTATAATACTGCCCCCTATGTACAAGAATATAACTGCTATAATACTGCCCCCTATGTACAAGAATATAACTGCTATAATACTGCCCGCTATAATACTGCCCCCTATGTACAAGAATACAACTACTATAATACTGCCCCCTATGTACAAGAATACAACTACTATAATACTGCCCCTATGTACAAGAATACAACTACTATAATACTGCCCCCTATGTACAAGAATACAACTACTATAATACTGCCCCCTATGTACAAGAATACAACTACTATAATACTGCCCCCCATGTACAAGAATACAACTACTATAATACTGCCCCCTATATACAAGAATATAACTGCTATAATACTGCCCCCTATATACAAGAATATAACTGCTATAATACTGCCCCCTATATACAAGAATATAACTGCTATAATACTGCCCCCTATGTACAAGAATACAACTACTATAATACTGCCCCCTATGTACAAGAATATAACTACTATAATACTGCCCCCTATGTACAAGAATATAACTACTATAATACTGCCCCCCTATGTACAAGAATATATCTACTATAATACTGCCCCCTATGTACAAGAATATAACTACTATAATACTGCGCCCCTATGTACAAGAATATAACTACTATAATACTGCCTCCTATGTACAAGAATATAACTACTATAATACTGCTCTCTATGTACAAGAATATAACTACTATAATACTGCGCCCTATGTACAAGAATATAACTGCTATAATACTGCCCCCCTATGTACAAGAATATAACTACTATAATACTGCCTCCTATGGAATACAATAGTGAAGAATCTTCCTACCTGCATGATACTATTAAGCATTCTGTAGCATTTCCTCTGTATACAGCATATAATTGCCAGGTACATTATTATATCCTCCTATCTGCATAGAGCAAAGCCAATAGACAAGATCCCAGGTACTATCCCATGAGCTGGAGGACCTGCACCTATACCGTAGTATCACAAGGCTGCTACACCTGCAACCATGTGACATGGAGAGCAGATAATCGGTAATGATCGTTGGAGGACAAGATCATTTAGGGGAGCGCCTGTTCCTTTTGTGCACAATATAAGGACCAACAATAGTTTGTCCCCAAACAGGACGCACTCATCATCATCATCAGCAGATCTCCATGGGCCACCGGCAAGGGAGCGGTTCTATGTGGCTATAGAAGACATGATCATTCGTCAGCTCTTACATGGGCAGACGATTGGGGAAATACATGTGCATGCCACATCATTAGCCCATGTAGATGGGCCCAAAGAGATCTCTAAAGGCCCATTTAGATAACGATTATCGCTCAAAAGCCATGTTTTGAGCGATAATCGTTGTGTGTAGCTGCACTGACATCCTGCAGTTGTCGTTAAGCTGTCGCTCACCGTTGTCTTTCAGCGTGCTGACGATGAGCCTTATCAGGGATTCACAGCGGGATACAGCTGATACTATTGTTTCAGCTGGATCCCGCTCCCTGAAGACAGCGGGGTATGAAGAACAGAGCGGTCCAGCTGCGTTCTCCATACCCCGCTCGGCTATATAACAGCCGGGTGCTCCGAGCGGGGGAACAGCTGGATGCACAAGACAAGCGGCCCCGCTTGTCTTCTGCATCCCCTGCTCGGAGCGCAAGGTGATTGCTCAATGTTTAAGCGATCACCTTGGTTGTAAATGCTCACAATTATCGCTGAAAAGTCGCACAAAATACAACTTTTGAGCAATAATCATTCTCTAAATGGGCCTTTACTCAGCGGGCGCTGATGAGCAGACGCCATCAACCTAAAGACACAGATCAGGTATCAGTTACAAAGTATTAAGGGGTTGTCCGGGATTTAGGGATTTTTCTCTCCTGATGACCCGTCCTCGAGATGGATCATCAATAGAGGATTGGTAGGAGTCCGCCACTTGGGATCCCCACCCATACCAACAGCATAGGAAGTAGATCACTCTGTCCGTAGTGTAGTGGCTTCATGCCATTACTAATAGCTGTCCTATGGAGAGAAGAAGCCTAAAGTACTTTCCCATACTCCCCATAATAGCCACCCCACTCCTCTGAGCGAGATGGTCAACCCCAACTCTATAGGAGAAGGGAAGAGCTTGAAATATAAGCCCTACCCCAAAAACAAGCAGTAGCTGTAGAAAAAAAAAAAATTAGGTATACATTAAGGCCTCCTGACCACTGGTTAAATGGGATTAAAAATCCGCAGCGTTTTTCCCGCAGTGTGATCCGCGCCCCATAGGGATGCATTGGACAGGCGTGGATTGCGTGTGCGGGAAAACACCTGTGGCATGCTCCATTTTTAGTGCTGGTCTCCCGCAGGCTTCTATTGAAGCCTATGGAAGCCATCCGGATCCGCCGAACACCCGTAGCTGAATTTCTGCTCTCCGGCGCGGGAGAGCAGGAGTTAAAAAAAATAATGGAGTGCCCGGTTAGAAGTTCTTCAATACTAGATCAGTGCAATTATTAATGTTTTACTGACCTGCAGCGACGTCAATAATCTGCTGCCGGTGAATCATTAACCGGAAACCAGGCTGCGGATACGTAACGGCGAGCTTGTGGGTCACGAAGAACAAACATTTAGGAGAGGATTGCAGAGTCCGGACGGTTGATCAACCTGCGACGGCCAGTCATCCTAGATGGTCCCCCGGTCCTGCAGGGGCCACTTCGCTTGGACCTCAACCAGTCCTGTAATACAACTATGACCCGACGGAGAAAAACGCCACCAATTAACCCCTAAATTTCATCAATGCCAGACCATCGGTATCGAACATCTCCAGAGCTCCAACAGAGCCAACATTTATTGCATCCGCTGCCGATACCGGGAGACTGGTGGTTTGAGGAAATACAACGTAATACACTGTATCTATGCAAATGGAAGAGGATATAATAAGTATGCTGGTGGGCGATGCAGATTTTCCAGGGGAGATTTGCATGCGCTCTAAGGCTTCCCATAGACACAGAGTCTAGTCATCCGAAGGCACTGATAGCAGCGGGGACGGACCACCGATGTGTATGGGGGCGGCTCAACTTTATCTCAACAGATGATGTCAGAGGAAAGAATCGGGGATGTTAAATTTCAATGTCTGATCCTTTCGTACCCCGGGGATAAGCCACAGGTGTCTGACTGCAGCTTACCTCCCTCAAACACAAACATTCGGCCAAGTGTCCACAAGTATGGTTTTTTGGGGAAAACCGTTGTTAGCTAAGCAAGAGTTTGTGCATTTGGATTAGCCGATGGAAACAGTTGTCATTAGGGCCGGCAGTTGTTGGTGGTGCAAGCACCGAGTCTTGCCTGACTCCTAGGGCGACGTCGCATCGTGACTGTTTTGCCACAGTCTTCCAGACACACCCCCCCCCCCCCCCCCGGAAGCTGGTTTACTCATTTTACCGACCTCGGAAGGATGGGAGGTTGAGCCAACCTTGAACTAGCTACCTGAACCAAGCGGGGATTAAATCCACAACCTTCAGGTCGTGAGTGAGAGCTTAGGACTGCATTCTGCTGCCCTAATACTCTGTGCCACACGAGGCTCTGTATTGGTGGTGTGCGGGCACCTTTAATCCCACCATGCCAACTTGCAGGTGTCCACAGAAAGAAACCTCACCGCTCCAGACATTCTATATGAATATTATCGCACCCGCAGTCCCCTTTACCTGGTGAATACTCCGGTTATGTAATCAGACCCAAAGAAGTGGCTCCAGCAGCGATTACCCCGTGTGACAGAGAAGACAGGTTGCTAGGAGTCCGGGAACATCCTGTGTGAAGAGGACACTTATCCGCCGTCCCCGATGCAATTAACCAAATCAAAGCCTGGAGCGGCCGCTCTTATCTCTGCAGCCAGCAGCCCAATCCCTGCCCGCTATGTACCATACTGCCACCAGCTGCCCGAGGCAGGGGCGCAAGCAGGCAAACGTCTCTTCATTTGCTTAACAGTCAATTGCTTGCAGCTATCAGCCCTTTCAAGCTGGGAGAGGCTGTAGTGCGAAATAAGTGACCAAGTTTAAAAACCATCCATGGGAGCAGGAAGGTCTCATATCACATACTGTACGGTGCAAAAGATTTAGGCAGGAGAGAAAAGAATGCTGCAAAATAAGAAGGATATCAAGAATAGAAGTGTTAACCCTTTCCAATCCACTGTCTGACCTCTGAAGACATTATGATTTAAGGCTGTACAGCTCAGTTGTTGGAAGACCTCTGTCGGGGTTCTCTTATTGTATATTGCCAGCCTCTCTGCTGTCGGAGCCTATCCAACGTGTCACCTCATGCAGTACTGGCTTTAGCCAGCATATAGCGCTGTTGTGTAACAGCAAAAAAAGAGTAAGCCCACTAGGAAAACCAGGATACAAATTGGATTGGAAAGGGTTAATAGTTTGTGTTAATTAACAAAATGCAGAGTGACGTGTGACCCTCCTTTACATTAACAGCGGCACCAGTTCTTGTAGGTACTTGTACACAGTCCGGGATTTAGTGGGATTATAAGCAGGTGTCTGATTAATGGGGTATTCCAGGAGTTGCACCTGCAGTACCGACCTGGGCCAGTATGCAATGCTCAGCGCTTTCTGCTTCCTGTGTTGACCGCAGCGACAGCGGCCCTGGGAATCACCTAATCGTCGAGGATCCTTACGGTGGATCCCCACCTATCATGTATTGAGGACCTGTCGTTCATCAATAAAAAATAAATAAATAAATGGGTCCTGGAATACCCCTCTAACCAATTATACCAAACAGACAGTGATCATTATTTGCATATGCAAGATGAAATACAGCCATTAACTGAAACAGAATCAGCTGTGTAGGAGGCTTAAAACTGGATGAGGAACATGTAAACTGCTATAAAGGAGAGGTTGTGGAAGACAGTTTCCTATCCCAGCTCATACACCATGCAGTACTGAGCACAGCAACAAGACACAAGGTAGTTATACTGCATCAGCAAGGTATGGCCCAGGCAAAGATTTCACAGCACCGGCACTGTTAAGGTTCTTTTATGTGGGCAGCTTCGCAGCCCGACCAAACAAACACAGATTGACAAACATGTTGTTTGTCACGAATTCGCTTTTGTTCACACGGGCCGCGAAGCGCAGCTACGAAGAACAGTCATTTGTACGCGGTTTGTTCCATTGTCACCGGTGAGACGGTCAGCAGATCAATACGCTTTCTTATGTCACCCATCGGATGATAACGAGTATTTGCATGTTCGTCGACCCTTTTATTACATGGCTGAACTGTTGGATAAACTAACGTTGGGAGGAATACTGGTCATGTGACCGCAGGAGGGTCGTTAGTGCATATTCACACACTGCAGACTTGTTGCAGAGGTTCCTGTGACCGTTAGTCAGCGGCACTCACCCGCAGGACGCCCTAATCAGATGAATGGGGCCGTTGTAAAACTTTCTGCACCATATCTCCGTCTGTGAGCATATACTGCATATCAGAAGCTGCCGGCTTTAGGGCTAGTGGCCCTTTAATTATATCTGCCGTAGCGGGATTACATAACGTCACCTCCCTGCGCTCAGATCGGATCAGACGCCGGCGAGCGAGACAACTGACCTCAATAATCAGAAGGCTCTGAAGAACGACATGAAGAAAGTGAAGAGCCGAGCGCCAATTACAGCGTTCGTGCAGAGTCACATCTGAGGGTGGCCATTACATCCATGACAGGTCACCTCCTCTAGAAGTTGGCCAGCGCCCCCTACTGTCCATCTTACTTGTAGAAGAAATTCATCCAAGATCATCAATGTCTCGGCCCGGACTGTCCTCTTGTGTATAAAGTCACAAGACGGAATCTGCAACAGATGTTTCCGTGCGGATTCCAACTCCAAAACCGCGGCAGACATCTGCGGCGCAGCGCTCGGTACGCCACGGATCGCACAGATTCAGTCCTTGTCAGTTGGCAAATCCGCATACGGAATTCGATGCAGGTCGGTGTAAAGCAGCGATATGTTACTATTCTCCCCGCACAATCCTGCTGGCAGATCTGTGAAGGAAATATCCGTAATTGGGTGCAAACACGGCCACTTTAATGCGCAATTTCTGTGCGTCGCAAGATGCAGAGAAATAGCAATTAAAAGAATGGGTTAAATCCCACGGCAAGTGTTCTCCCAGCAATACTGCAAGGTAGAAAAATCACAATCTGTCCCAGTTTTGGGTGATTTGGGTCAAGGATTGCCCATTCTTTCTCGCATAGAAAAATCGCCGATTTGCAAGTGCGATACCAGTCGGAGCTTCTTGGACCGCTCGTTCACACGGACGGGCGCAGTCACCCTATGAAGGCAGCGATGGACGGTTATTGTAGGAGGATTTTGGCGCATATTTCACGCCAGATCCACTGTGTTTACATACACTTCACGCTCCATCCTGCTGTTCTGGGGTTACTCATCTCACACACGCGTGGCAACCCATGAACTGCGCCCACATTAACATGATATACAAGTCCGGATGTGTAGCGCTTCTCCTTATGGAGAGCGCCGAGTAGGTGGGGGGGACTTATAGGCCATACAATGCTCCTCTGGGAAATTTGATATGCAAATAGGAGCTGGTGCTCTGCAGCGCCACCTGTTGGAAAGCTGCTGCTCTACCATCTACCATTTGCATACAATATTACACTCACCGAGGTCTCAGTTGCCACTGAAGCTCTGACATTGTGGTCATGAACCATGAGGCTCAGGATGAGCAAAATCATGCTGTGGGAGAAACAAATGAGGGCGCCACTAGATTACAGACCCATGGCGAGTTGTGCAGGGTAGAAGGAACGTGCGAGTGACAGAAGAGACGATAAACCGTTAGCGCCATCTGCAGGCGCGCAGAAATCAGCGGATTGGTTAATACTTTATACAACACCGAGATATTCTGCAGAGTCAAACAAGTACATAAAAAGAGGAAGAAGCCGAGGACACAATGTGACACGGCCCTCCATGAAGGATGAGCGCCTCACGCTGGCCATGTGACCTCAAACAGATAAGATACGTGATATATAGCCAACGGCTGCGGAGATTCATTATAAAACCTGTTGCTAGAAGTCCTGTAAGTTGCTCGGTGCGGCCTCCAAGGGGCGGGTGTACCCCGCACGTAACCTCGAGCCGTGGACTTCACGTGGATCCTCATCTGCTGACTCACAAGAAACCTTCCTCAAAGTTAAAGTCTCCCCATTGAGGTTTTGTAATCGCCGACATCGCGGACGTGGAAGGAAAGATCTGAGAAGAGAGTCCGGCTACAAGTGCAAGATCATGGAGACATCAACTAGGAGGGGTATGGCATGCTAGGTTCCCCTGCCCGGCTGCTATGGCACAGTTTGCACCACTGACGGGCAGGACATCCCACCAGCCGCTCTCCTGCCTCCATCCGCATCAGAGAGGCATTAAGGAGCGCAGCTGTGGAGGGATGAATGTCCTCAGCGCTGCTCACCTCCATCATTGTGGTCCAACCGATTCCAGGAGCGACTGACCCAGTAGGCGAAGACAACTGCAAGAGACGCAATTCCTGCACATAAAGATGCGAGGCGCCCCGGGGGTCAGCACGCCTTCCGGCAGGGTCTGAACCGTACGCTGCGTCACCGATTCCCGACCTCAAGGTCCGACACAAAGAACTCCTTCTCAGACTCCTAGAACTCGTGACATGGCCGACAGCGGAGAGAGAAGGCAACATGTGACGGGCGTAAGCCACGAGGATACTACATGACCATGAAGTGGTGGGTTACACAAGGACACGGGGTGAAGCACCCTGCCCCTCCCCCGATGGAGCTACTAAAGTTTACTTGGGACTTTCCTCCTCATAGGGAACTACTGAACTTCTTCTACGTTCTCCCCACATATGACTGGAAGTCGCCACTAACCACCAACCACACGTGGTTCCGGGACGCGACCGGCATCTCTTCAGACATATTTACGTCACCAACTACAGCCGCCATGTTTACAAGACCCACGAGATAAACCATATTTACTTCTCAACACCGCAGCAACCGTCAGAGCGGAGCAGAACGCGAACCGAGGCCCAACGGGCTGCGGAGAAAACTAGGTATTAAAGCAACATGGCCGAGATTAAAGGGACGCGGTCGGCAGGTTTCTCCTCTACATGTAATAGCGCTGATAATGAGACGACTATACCGCCATACGTGCTTATATACGCGCCGCGGTACCTTTACGATAATGTTGAAGTTTTCCCGCACTGTATTAAAAGGATCGCCAGGCACGCCTCTTGCTTTTCACGGACGGCCATATTAATATTCTATCCTCTGCTGAAATGCCGCAGGCGCTGTGTCGAAGGAGGTCCGATCTTGCGTACAAACGTCCACCTTTACCTGCTCTCACTTCATGCGCTGAATGCGCATTTGCTTTTGCGGCCATTACTCTGAGTCACCTGACATCCGACGCCGTCCGGCCGCTAAGCTGGACGCGCATGCGCTCAAGCGCCTGGACAGAGTGCGATCTCAAGTGACCCGGCGAGTAACAGCTGTAAAAGCACATGTGCATTCAGCTACGCGGTTAGACGGCGGCTGATGTCAGGTGACCCTACGAGTAACGTCCGAGGAAGCGCAGGCAGCGCGTGAAGTGAGAGCAGGTAAAGGTTAACGTTGGTACACGTCTGTCCATCTCACAATGCACAAATCTCGCGCGCCGATCTTACCCTAATATCACTTTTTCTTGTCTCACTGTATTCGCTACGCTCTTCGCTACATTTTTATTTTATTTTTTTCACTCGCACTTCCATAGACTTCTCATGCACGGTTCTGGAATGTAAATACGAACCGAAAAACGACATACGGAGATTTTTTTTCCTCTTCACGCGGCACGTCTGAATGCACCGATTTACATATAGGGGTCCGCGGGCGGGCGGTCCGTATACAGTCACCCCACAGACAGAAAACACACATTTGCATCTCCACTGCGACTTTCCGCTTTGGGGTTCCATCTACATTGCCAGAGCCGGTCCTCTGATGGAACGCTGGACTTTAGGAGTCAAAGTCCATTTGGTCTGAGTTTTTTGCGGTTTCCTGTTTGTATTCGTTGTTTTACAAAGGCAGAACAGAGGAGCCGAGCGCCCCCTATCAGTACATGGGGAGGGGGGGCCTCATCTGGCATTGGGGGCGATGAAGATGAACCCCAAGATGGAAAGTCAGATGAGATGAAAACGCAGCGTGAAACATCCCTTATAGATCTATGGGAAGAGAACATCACACACAAGGGATACCCCACCAGTCTGGCAATAGCCACTACTACCTCCCACCAGTACTCACAACTGTAACCACTACTCCCCCACACCACCACAGTAACCACTACTACGCCCCCCCCCACACCACCACAGTAACCACTACTACGCCCCCCCCACCACACCACCACAGTAACCACTACTACGCGTCCCCCCACCACAGTAACCACTACTACGCGCCCCCCCCCACAGTAACCACTACTACGCGCCCCCCCCCCCCACAGTAACCACTACTACGCGCCCCCCCCCCCACAGTAACCACTACTACACGCCCCCCCCCCACACCACCACAGTAACCACTACTACGCGCCCCCCCCCCCACACCACCACAGTAACCACTACTACGCGCCCCCCCACCACAGTAACCACTACTACGCGCCCCCCCACCACAGTAACCACTACTACGCGCCCCCACCACACCACCACAGTAACCACTACTACGCGCCCCCCCCCCCCACCGCCACAGTAACCACTACTACGCGCCCCCCCCACACCGCCAAAGTAACCACTACTACACGCCCCCCCCCCACACCACCACAGTAACCACTACTACGCGCCCCCCCCCCCCCCACACCACCACAGTAACCACTACTACGCGCCCCCCCCACACCGCCACAGTAACCACTACTACGCCCCCCACCACCACCACAGTAACCACTACTACGCCCCCCCCCCCCACCACCACAGTAACCACTACTACGCGCCCCCCCCCACCACCACAGTAACCACTACTACGCGCCCCCCCCCCCCCACACCGCCACAGTAACCACCACTACGCCCCCCACCACCACCACAGTAACCACTACTACGCGCCCCCCCCCCCCCCCCCACACCACCACAGTAACCACTACTACGCGCCCCCCCCCACACCGCCACAGTAACCACTACTACGCCCCCCCCCACCACCACAGTAACCACTACCACGCGCCCCCCCCACACCACCACAGTAACCACTACTACGCGTCCCCCCACCACAGTAACCACTACTACGCGCCCCCCCCCCCCCACAGTAACCACTACTACGCGCCCCCCCCCCCACAGTAACCACTACTACGCGCCCCCCCCCCCCACAGTAACCACTACTACGCGCCCCCCCCCCACAGTAACCACTACTACACGCCCCCCCCCCACACCACCACAGTAACCACTACTACGCGCCCCCCCCCCACACCACCACAGTAACCACTACTACGCGCCCCCCCACCACAGTAACCACTACTACGCGCCCCCACCACACCACCACAGTAACCACTACTACGCGCCCCCCCCCCCCCACCGCCACAGTAACCACTACTACACGCCCCCCCCCCACACCACCACAGTAACCACTACTACGCGCCCCCCCCCCCCACACCACCACAGTAACCACTACTACGCGCCCCCCCCCCCCACACCACCACAGTAACCACTACTACGCGCCCCCCCCACACCGCCACAGTAACCACTACTACGCCCCCCACCACCACCACAGTAACCACTACTACGCCCCCCCCCCCACCACCACAGTAACCACTACTACGCGCCCCCCCCCCCCCCCACACCGCCACAGTAACCACTACTACGCCCCCCACCACCACCACAGTAACCACTACTACGCGCCCCCCCCCCACACCACCACAGTAACCACTACTACGCGCCCCCCCCCCACACCGCCACAGTAACCACTACTACGCGCCCCCCCCCACACCGCCACAGTAACCACTACCACGCGCCCCCCCCACACCACCACAGTAACCACTACCACGCGCCCCCCCCACACCACCACAGTAACCACTACCACGCGCCCCCCCCCACACCACCACAGTAACCACTACCACGCGCCCCCCCCCCCACACCGCCACAGTAACCACTACTACGCGCCCCCCCCACACCACCACAGTAACCACTACTACGCGCCCCCCCCACACCGCCACAGTAACCACTACTACGCGCCCCCCCCACACCGCCAAAGTAACCACTACTACGCGCCCCCCCCCACACCGCCAAAGTAACCACTACTACGCGCCCCCCCCACACCACCACAGTAACCACTACTACGCGCCCCCCCCCCCACACCACCACAGTAACCACTACTACGCGCCCCCCCCCCCCCACACCACCACAGTAACCACTACTACGCCCCCCACACCACCACAGTAACCACTACTACGCGCCCCCCCCACACCGCCAAAGTAACCACTACTACGCGCCCCCCCCCACACCGCCAAAGTAACCACTACTACGCGCCCCCCCCCACACCACCACAGTAACCACTACTACGCGCCCCCCCCCCACACCACCACAGTAACCACTACTACGCGCCCCCCCCCCACACCACCACAGTAACCACTACTACGCGCCCCCCCCACACCGCCACAGTAACCACTACTACGCCCCCCACCACCACCACAGTAACCACTACTACGCCCCCCCCCACACCACCACAGTAACCACTACTACGCCCCCCCCCACACCACCACAGTAACCACTACTACGCGCCCCCCCCCACACCGCCACAGTAACCACTACTACGCCCCCCACCACCACCACAGTAACCACTACTACGCGCCCCCCCCCCCCACACCACCACAGTAACCACTACTACGCGCCCCCCCCCACACCGCCACAGTAACCACTACTACGCCCCCCCCCACCACCACAGTAACCACTACTACGCCCCCCCCACCACCACAGTAACCACTACTACGCGCCCCCCCCCACACCACCACAGTAACCACTACCACGCGCCCCCCCCCACACCACCACAGTAACCACTACCACGCGCCCCCCCCCCACACCGCCACAGTAACCACTACTACGCCCCCCCCCCCACACCACCACAGTAACCACTACTACGCGCCCCCCCACCACACCACCACAGTAACCACTACTACGCGCCCCCCCCCACACCACCACAGTAACCACTACTACGCGCCCCCCCCCACACCACCACAGTAACCACTACTACGCGCCCCCCCCCCACACCACCACAGTAACCACTACTACGCGCCCCCCCCCCACACCACCACAGTAACCACTACTACGCGCCCCCCCCCCACACCGCCACAGTAACCACTACTACGCGCCCCCCCCCCACACCGCCACAGTAACCACTACTACGCGCCCCCCCCCACACCACCACAGTAACCACTACTACGCGCCCCCCCCCCCACACCGCCACAGTAACCACTACTACGCCCCCCCCCACACCGCCACAGTAACCACTACTACGCCCCCCACCACCACCACAGTAACCAGTACTACGCGCCCCCCCCCCCCACACCACCACAGTAACCACTACTACGCGCCCCCCCCCACACCACCACAGTAACCACTACTACTTGCCCCCCCCCCCACCACAGTAACCACTACTACGTGCCCCCCCACCACAGTAACCACTACTACACGCCCCCCCCCCCACCACCACAGTAACCACTACTACGCGCCCCCCCCCCACACCACCACAGTAACCACTACTACGCGCCCCCCCCCCACACCACCACAGTAACCACTACTACGCGCCCCCCCCCCCCCACCACCACAGTAACCACTACTACGCGCCCCCCCCCCCCCCCACACCACCACAGTAACCACTACTACGTGCCCCCCCCCACCACCACCACAGTAACCACTACTACGTGCCCCCCCCCACCACCACAGTAACCACTACTACACGCCCCCCCCCACCACCACAGTAACCACTACTACACGCCCCCCCCCCACCACCACAGTAACCACTACTACACGCCCCCCCCCCCCACCACAGTAACCACTACTACGCGTCCCCCCCACACCACCACAGTAACCACTACTACGCGTCCCCCCCACACCACCACAGTAACCACTACTACACGCCCCCCCCCCACCACAGTAACCACTACTACGCGTCCCCCCCACCACCACCACCGTAACCACTACTACGCGTCCCCCCCACCACCACCACCGTAACCACTACTACACGCCCCCCCCACCACCACCACAGTAACCACTACTACACGCCCCCCCCCCACCACCACCACAGTAACCACTACTACGCGTCCCCCCCACACCACCACAGTAACCACTACTACGCGCCCCCCCCCCACACCACCACAGTAACCACTACCACGCGCCCCCCCCCCACACCGCCACAGTAACCACTACTACGCCCCCCCCCCCACACCACCACAGTAACCACTACGCGCCCCCCCACCACACCACCACAGTAACCACTACTACGCGCCCCCCCCCCACACCACCACAGTAACCACTATTACGCGCCCCCCCCCCACCACCACCGTAACCACTATTACGCGCCCCCCCCACCACCACCACCGTAACCACTATTACACCCCCCACCACTACTACACCCCCCCCCCCACCACCACTACTGTATCCACTACTACGCCCCCCCCCCACCACTACTACACACACCACACACCCCCCACCACTACTGTATCCACTACTACCCCCAGCAGAACCAGAAATAGCCCCACGACCACTGCAGTACCCACTACTACCCCTACCAGTGACCACCACTACAGTGACCACTACTACCCACACCAGTGCCCACCACTATGGTAACCACTACTACCCCCTTCAGTACCCACTACTACCCCTACCAGAACCAGGAATACCCCCACGAACACCGCAGTAACCACTTATACCCCCACCATAGGTCTTGTGCCAACACACACCGGTCACGATGCCCACCACAACACGCAGCGCCCCTCACCCCCTCCCAGACACTGTCGGTATCGCCAGGCTCTTACCCGTTTCCATCCTGACACCCGCACTCCGCTGTCATCTCTCTAACGGCCGCCGGCAGTGGGACTGTGCGCGGGGCATGTCGGGAAATGTAGTTCCCTCCTCCTGCAGCCCCTCCTCCTCCTCCTCCAGCCCGTTTATACTGAGGAGACTGTGAGGTGTACCAGCCTGAGTTTATACAGGGCAGCACTGCAGGGACAACCAATCAGAGCACGGCTTTCATCCTTACACCTGCCCTGAAGAAATGAGAGCTGGAAGCCGATTGGTTGCTGTGGGCGCCCCTCACTGGCCGTAGATTGTGAATGGGTTTTCCATCTATTAACACTATAGTGTCCTGTGAGTGGGATATAAATATAACGGGTTCATGTAATTGTGTAACCAATAAGAGCGGCTGCCATCCCTTATACTGCTTATACAGAGCTAAAGCCGCGCCGTGACGGGTTGCTACGGGCAACAGCTTTGTTTACTTTCTTTAAACTCCTGTAATATTTTCACCGTTCCCTCAGCGGCGCTTCCCTGGCGTCCCAAAGCGTTAAATGTCCTTTCTTACGTTCCGCCCAGCGGAGGTAGCAGTCCTGCCGCATATTACACCAGTATTAGCGGTGACACATGTAGCTGGCGTGTTTGACTCACCTGGTGTTACAGGGAGTCGCCCCGTGTTTAGCCGCCCTCACCGAGTCACCCAGAGTTTAAGAGAGGCTAAAAATAGGGCGAAAAGCAGAATCCGCCATTAGTCCAATGGTTTAATAGCGTCGTGTACACTCACCCTCCTCGCCGCCGCCATCCAGCATCACGTGTGCGGAGGGGAGACCTGAGGCCAGTGTCAATCAGACGCCGTTCAGGACACTAGAAAAGTTGAGCCGACATCCTTCCCCCTTCATTGAATCTACGGTGATGATAGGTATAAGATAGAGATATTGGTAAAGCGTCCCTCCACCATCTGTAGCCATGTGCCGCTCAGGATACTGGGAAAGCTGGATCCAATGTTCTAATCTACGCTTCCTCCCTCACATCTGATATGCATTCATCCATAGGACCTCCGTTGTCCCAATAAGAGCTTATTGGTGTGTAAATGAAGCTCACACTGTATACCGAAGATAGAAGGAACGCTGTCTTCTGTACACAGCTACTGTGTTCTCGGAGCGCTCAGACGGTATACAGCTGAGCGGGGTATGCAGAAGACAGCTGGAACACTGTCTTCTGCATACTTCTGCTGTGTTCTTGGAGCGCTCAGCTGCTATATAGCTCTGAGCTTGGTATGCAGAAGACAGCTGGAGCGCTGTCTTCTGCATACTTCTGCTGTGTTCTCAGAGCGGGATACCAGCTGAAACAATAGTACCAGCGGTATCCCGCTGAGAACTCAGCCTGCGGTGCTGATAAGGCTCATCGCTGATTTTTAGGTTGCTAAAAAGTTAGCGATGAGCGAACGTGCACGAGGGCCGCGCGTTTAGACAACGATTATCGCTCAAAAGATGGCTTTATAATCGTTGTGTCTCAATGGGCCTTTAGGAAGCTCACTTATCTAAGGCTGAATTTCCCAGACGATTGGGCAGTGTCCAAGGGAAATTTGTTATTAAAGATTCTGGGCCGTACCAAAGTCCTGTACCGATATGAATCATATTTTCAGAATTGGGCGACCCAACCAAACAAAACACATCTACACGCAGTGAGGTCCGAGGCCCAGAACCGCATATCTGGGAAAATATAGATCTGACCATATACATGTGTAGGCTCTATGCGTAGGTACAATCATGACTAAAAATATGCTGGACCGATATTCACGATCGGCCGCCGTCTCGCCGAGATGTGACTGAAACTAGGGAATTACCCTGTTTCCCTGAAAATAAGACACAGCATGATTTTCCAGAATTTCAGAGGATGCAAAATGATTTTTCAGGCTTTTTGAGGATGCTTGAAATATAAGCCCTATTCCAAAATTAAGCCCTGCTAACGGTTAATTAAAAAAGTCAATTTAAATAGTGTCCAGGCAGCTATACATGTAAAAAACTTAAACCTTTTTGAACAAAAATTAATATAAGACACTGTCTTATTTTCGGGGAAACACTGTATTTTTCAGAGTTCCTACAAATCCAACCCTCCTCTGTATGACCTCAGAGGCGGCAGGGAGGAGGGGTGTACTAAGGGACCCTTTGAAATGTGGGACCTCACAGGTCCAAATTGTCAATCCACAGAGCTATATTTTGGTATATGGCGCCCCTCTGTTCTGGATCGCCGCCACCCATACCCTTTGGGCCATGTATCCCAAAATCTGGTAACTTTCTTTTATTTTATCCCGTTTACTTTTAACTACTGCTGGGTGTATTCACACTGTAATCCTTATTCTCCCATGTAACAACCTTTTTGTGTATCTTTGAACATTTTACATATTGCACTGCTAGACCTTTTCTAGAATAAATCTGCAATTTATCAGTTAAGCCTTGTCCGTTTTAAAAAACGAACCATATATTCCAAAGATTGTGTTCATAATTCATAAATCTGGTTCCAGTTTACCATTGAGACTGGTGGTGGCAGCGATTTATATGGGTATTCTAGAGCTCTGGAGTGCGTTAGAACGGATCAGGTGAATTTGAGCTTTCGCTTTACATGCGTGCAGAAGGCTGGAAAAGCTGGGTACAAATCAGCCTGTATTCTAACGACTTCAAGCTTGCAATACGGCAGAGTGATCGAGGACAGAGGTGGGATTGATCGGTATCGTCCCTTCTCCTTTCGCCTTCACTCCAATACAGGACAAATTGGTTTGCAGTGCAGGGCCAGGCGGATTGCTGTAGAATTGTGGCCAAACGTGATGGTCGCTTGTCTGTAGACTTGCAGAGTCTCGGAGAGCTGGGTACCAGTCACTCCACAATCTAAGCCTCCTCCTCGCTCATCTGTACGTGACAAATCGGTGGCAGCGGTGGGATACTTAAAACATTTGTGCCAGAATTAGGCAATTAATTCTCATACAAAAAAGGTTAGCGGACTCTTTGCGATGATCGCCGAAAACTTTTACAAGGCTCTGACTCAGTGCTAATATTTCTTGTTTGGGAGTAGGGCTCTACTGTGTGAACCCCCAGACAGTCCCCCCCACCCACCCTTCCTCCTTGTTTTCTATTCTATCTTTTATTTGGCAAGCAACTGTGGAGATGGCAGCTGATGAAAAGCATGAAGTGCCGATGACCCCCTGTTCCAAGAGACGTCTAAAGGTTCGAAAGACCTGTTGGTGGAGGATGATGCCCTACATCAGTTGTGTGAAACGGACCCTGAGCGGTACGTGCAGATCATTCTTCAGCGGCTTCAAGCTGCCAGACCCCAGGCTGAAAGAGAGGCCGCAGCTGCCGGACCCCAGGCTGAAAGAGAGGCCGCAGCTGCCGGACCCCAGGCTGAAAGAGAGGCCGCAGCTGCCGGACCCCAGGCTGAAAGAGATCACCAGTTGCTGGTGGCGGAGCTCAAGAGCACAGACAAGCGAGTTCAGCAGCACGAGTACCATGCAACCCTGGCAAGAATACTGCCATGTCCCAGAGAAAGAAGGGGTTCTGGACATTTTCCCGAGGGGGTTTGAAAAGGTCTGTCACCAGTACCAGCTGCACACCGAGCAATGGGCCAGGTACTCAATCCCAGGGCATACGGGCAAGACCCTGAAGGGGCTGCAGAAATGCCCCGAGAACAAGATGGTGACTACGCAATCATCAAAGCAGCCACGATCCGGCAGTGGATCCACGGGCAACCCATCACACAGGAGGAAGATACAGTGCTGCAGGAGTAGTTCCTGGAGACTGGTACAGCCAACATCTGCCAGTTTGTTCGGGGCCGTGACCCCAAAGATACTGGCAGCTACATCGCCAACCAGAGGCCGGACCTGCAGAAATCTGGAACCAACTGGAGTGGGGGTAAGCAGAACAGTGATTTTGACAGATCCTCTCTCGTGCCCAGATCCTCAGTGGGGTCTGTTCCCTCTCCCTCTCCAAGCCACCTATGGATATCCGTAGAGGTTTTGTCTGCGACAAAGTGAGCCATGTCAGCACCACTCGCCCCAACATGGAGAAGACAGTCCTTTTTTTCAAGCCCCTGGCACTTAAAGACACGGGCAACTTGCAAGCCGTCACTGTGGGAAAGACTGGCTGTGGAGCTGCATGATACTGATGCAGAGATGACCATCACCCGCCCTGAACTGGTGTCCCCCACGGACATAATTCCCGGAAGGACTGATGGGAATTGGGGGCACCCACCCTACCCTGCTGATGACTCGGGTGTCCCCCGATTGGGCCGCGGGGAGGGGTTTACTGGAGTTGGAAGTATACGATGATCTGCTTGCAAATGATTTGCCAAGATCTGATGAAATGCACCGGGATGATGTCAGGGTTTCTGCGATCCTGCGGAGATCGGTGACGCTCTGGAAGGGTGTTGCAGTGACAGCGACGACGCGATGTGCGCCCCCTCGAGCTTACCAAACTGACGCAGCGTAATGATGTTGAAGTATCCTGGGACACGATGGAACTCAGTGATGTCACACTCGCACAGTGGTGTCATGTCGCTGAGGACCCAACCATACCTCCGGTAGCAAGTACGGATGGTGGTCCAAGATATAGCCACGTCAGTTTGGATGCAATGTGCGCCACTCTTGAGCTCACTGGTGTATTACCATGTAACATTGATATAAACGCATACACCTGTAATACGGCGGAGCTCAGTGATGTCCCACCTCCGAGTGCAGTGCAACAGGTAGTAGCAGGACCAAGATCCACTCGGGTGCAGAGGTGTGCCAGTCAGGAAGGATGGGGGTGTGACCCCCCCAAGGCCCGTCTGGTCTATTTGTTGTCACCTGCAGCCAGAGTGCCCGGAATGCAAGTAGCCCACTGCCTTTCGGACGTTCGGCCTCCCCATCCAGTGGGGCAGAGGCCGGCCCCGAGCCGGCCCCGGAGGAATCTGCTGGAGTATCAACCTTAACGTCTCTTCTGGTTGTACCAAGCCAGGAGTCTCAGGCTTTTTAACGCACCCCATCATTGTGATGGCTGATCGGTGATGAGGTGCATTTAAACGCGAAAACACACTAAAATAGAGTACACTGCGTTAGAAGACGCTACGTTCAAGCACAGGTTTGCGAGGCCTCATTGACATCAATGGGAGTGTTGTACCACGATTTACCACGGTGTTTTGAATGCCGCAGTAATCGAGGAAAAAAAATGCGCGTGCGATTGTAGCCTTGGGGTGCATTCAAACATTGCGGAAATGAAACCATTGAAAAGCATAGGATTCATAATTCTGCGTTTTTGCGTGATTTTATCGCTCGTGTGAAAGCGGCTGTACAGTTACAACAGGAAATCTGCGTTTTTTTCCTCTACATGCGAACAGGATTTGCTTTAATCCCATTCACTTTATTAGTAAAGGTTTCCATAATGTGTGAACGCACCCTTAAAGGGAACCCGTCACCGGGCTCATGCTGCCCTCGTAGGAGGATCCTCGTCTCAGCAGCTTCACTAGACCTTGCAGTCAGCGGATCGCTGGTCATAAGAGGGAAGTGACAACTATTGATTACTAGAAATTCACAGCAGAACTTCCTCTTTTCAGGCCATCTGTGACACATTTACCTCCGAGGTGACAGCAGCGCAGAAATTCCCGGTGACAGTGGAGCGAGGTCAAGACAGCATCGCACGCTAAACTAGGCAGCTTACGTAATAAGACACAGTGACCAGCGGCCCGGCGATTGTTGGCCGCTTCGCATCTGCGTTGGCACGTCCGTTCGGAGGATCTGTCGCAGATCCGGCACAAAATATTGGAAGAAATAGTCCTGCACGCAGCGCTTGCAACCAAGCGGTCAGCGGACGGACACCATTATAGTCAGTGGGGTCTGTTCATCGCTGTTCGGTTTCGTCATATGACGAATCTGTTCGGCCAGGGGATTATCATTTTCTGCTCTCCGAACAAAGCAGGAAAAAAGAAATCCCCGCAGATGTGGAAGCAGCCATTCGATGAACTTCTCTATCGCTCAGTATAATATGAACTTGTTAGCAAGTTAGTGAAAATATTAATTACTGTAATAACTAGTATAAGATCACGGGCTCCTCGTTATAAGGGCTCCCACACACTTGCGATTGCGTTTTTTGTTAACGCGATTGTCAATGGGACTTTCTATTGTAAAAAAAAAACCGCAATGTAGGCAACTGCGTTTTTGATGCATTGCGTTTTTAACATTAGAAAGTCCCACTGACAATCGCGTTAACAAAAACCGCAATCGCAAGTGTGTGGGAGCCCTAAGGCCGCTTTCACACGGCCAGGAAAATCGCGCACGAATATGAACCCCATTTTTTCAATGTGATCTTTAACACAAGATATTTTTTTTCCTACATCACGATGCAACAAAAATAAGATTGCTGCAGGTCCCATCTTTGGGCGATCTCTGGGAACGTCTCACATCGCATCGCCCATTGTTTTCAATGAGACCGCAACAACATGGCACGGCTTGCGACTGCGATGTGTGGTTTACCCATTGGGACACACTCCGTGATCCTCTGCCGCGGCTCCTTTTCAGAGGTGATGCGAGGCGGTTTTAAACACAAAAGAGCCTTGCATCCGCGGGAGCATCGCACGTTGGCGAGCGTCATATCAGGCCAAGTTTCATGGTCCTTATCGCGCTCGCCCGTGTCAAAGTAGCCTAACAAAGATCCATTCTGGTCCTCCAGCACTGATTCCTTGTGATCCGCAAGAGATCGATAGGGACAGGACTGCTGGGACTCTCACCGATCCAAATAAAGGGGTTTGGTGCATCCAGGAACGAAGGCGGCAGCAGTTGTACATGCGTGCTGCTGCTCCGTTCAGGTCAACGGGATGGCTGGGAATAGCGGGGTTTGAGCTCTCGGCGATTTCCAGTGGTCACATAAAAATCAATTAAGCGTGTGGACATCAATACCATTTATATCCTTTTGCTCAGTTGCACGCTCACAGATCTCATCACATGCTGCAGATCGTGGCTCGGATTCTCTCCCTCCGGCTGCAGGGGGGCATTTACCAGTTTATTTGCCCTTCATCTTTTGCCATAACTTTAATTACATTCCACGCAATGCGACAAACTGCCATCAGCAGAGTTCTCACAGGACCCAGCCGTGTGTTCAGCTACAAGCGTTTACTTACAATGTATGTAGATCATTTCCATGGACTCTAATGAGTTGTGCGGAGCCGCCGGTAACCCAGATCCTCAATCATTATAAACGAGGCTCACACTGGAAGAGCAGGAAGTCTGCAACCTGTGGAGCAAAGACCTCTACAGATCCGGGATATTAGGGGGCAGGTGGTGCCTGGAGCGCACTGCACCAACCCAGGCCTCGCTCCAGGTTTACATGAGCCCCTTTAGACATTCATAGGCCCCATTATGCTCCCCCACCCAAGTCATTTATAGGCCCCACTGTGCGCTGGCAATAAAATAAACAACTCATGCCTATCACGCTCCCACAGCATCCTGTGCCGTGGCTTCTTCTGGGCAGGATCAATGACCCCATCGCGCCGCCTGTGTTAGGGCTCGCTCACACAGAGAAAAAGCTGATTGATTTCAATGGGTTCGTACACAATTCCGTATTTTGTGCGTGTGCAAGAAAATAGAACATGTTCTATTTTTCTGGATATTTGCGCACCAAAAGTCCCCATAGAAGTCAAGGGGGGTACACAAATACCCTACTTCCCGAAAATAAGACCTACCCTGATTTTTCGGGATTTTCAGGGAGATTTGAAATATAAGCCCTACCCCAAAAATAAACCCTAGCTGCATTACATTAAAAAAAGCAATACATTATCTATCAAGCTCAGTCCACATGCCTCCCGCTGCCCTCTGGAGCTCAGACAGGCTTTCTGCAGCCCTCGGCCATCCACAAAAGATCGCTTCTTGGTTAGGCGTCTCCAGGAAGCGATGGCTCTGATTGTTTCTCTAGCGCTGCTCAGCTAATTAATGCAGCGTTCGATGAAGTAATGCGATGGCTCTGATTGGTTCAACCAGTGCTGCATCAATTGGCTGAGAAGCAGTTGAAAACCAATCAATACAGCGCCCGATGAACAAATGCAATGGCTGTGATTGGTTCATTCAGCGCTGCATTGATTGGCTGAGCAGCGCTTGAGAACCAATCACAGCCATCATGTTGTGGAGACGAGATTCATGAATTGGCCAAATCATAAATCCTGCCTCCATGACGCTCCGGAGAGCAGCAGGAGGGACATGCACTGAGCCTGCTAGGTAAGTATAATAAGACATCCCCAAAAATAAGACCCAGTGCCCTTTTGGGGAAAAAATTAATATATAAGACAGGGTCTTATTTACGGGGACACACGGTACGCACACAATATGCAAGGAGATGCATGAACCACTATGCAATGTGTAATTCATTAGACGAATTAACAGCTTCATTCGGTGCGTCTTCGTGTTCCGTGCGCAAATGAACCCGCCCTGCAGGCAGAAAAGTACTGTAAAATAAGCCGATATGCGAGCAAAAAAGCCTTGTTCAGGGCCCAGATGCTCATACACTCGCACAAAGCCGGCCTTAGGCTGTACTACGATTAGTGCGGCGCATCAAACTCTGCGCTAGCTGTGGTTAAATGCTCCCATTGAACTCAATAAGGGTTCGCAGTTCAGCGCTCAAACATGGCGTTTCTAATGCAGCAATCTTCGAGTGCTGTTTGCTCTATTTTTGCATGTTTTAGCGCAGTTATCACAATGGTGTGCGTTATAAAAAATTATGTGTAATGTGTTCAAAAACGGTGTGCAAAATCGTGTTAAAATGGCGTGGCTTCTGACGCAGCGTTTTCTACACGCATGTATGAGAGCGGCCCAACTGAGAAGGCACAGGATTACAGAGCAGGGACTGTTTCCTGAAGTGCCGCTGTCACAGCGATTGCATCTGTAAAACACGGAGACAACTGATCTCAAAGAACAGACCAATCCCAGTGGGCCCTGGCACGTGCCCGGGTTTGCCTGGTGCTGATGCCAGCCCAGACCACACCAGTGGCTGCCACTTAGGCTAGGGCAACTGTGGCCGCAGTGTAGCCTCACAATCCTATAAAAGTCGGTGGGGTTGCATTGTGGCTTGCAAGTACCAGCGAGCTGCAGATCGCAAGAAATCCAAAAACAACGCATTTCTTGTATCTGCAAGTCAAGGTTGCGGCGACTCGCGAGCTGCAACAAGATCGGTCAGACTTCTGTTCATATCATGATGAATAGTACTACAGTAAACACACATGATTTCCTGTTGTTTACGTGTATATTCATGTTTCTAACATATCATTTGTTAAGGTTGTGTGATTTTATGGGATTTTACCCATTTATGACCAAGCACTGTAAAGATACGGGCCGGGGATTAAAGCCTCCTGCTTCTGTAATCAATCAGAAGCAGGATGGGTTGTCAGCTATTAGTCACAGCTGCTAACCCGGAGGAGGGAGAAGTAGGTTTTAACCCTTTCTGCCTCCTCCTTTCTTTAGTACACATTGCTCAATGAGTGATATGTACTGAACAGTGAAAGCAGAAGTATAACTTCCATTATACGAGTCGGCAGTCACGTGACCGCCGGGATTCCCTGCTACAGCAGAGCTGCAGGGTCCTAGCACTTCCTGATCAGCTCTGCCAGTGACTATTTGTCACTACAGGGCATGTTTTTTTCCTGTAACTGGGGCTCCTAAGGGCGCATTCAGACGACCGTATATCGGCCAGGTATTCACGCCGGCCGATAGACGGCATCTCTCTCTGCAGGGGGAAGAGGCTGGAAGGGCCGGGAGCAGTGCTCTGAGCTCCCACCCCCTCTCTGCCTCCTCTCCACCCCTCTGCACTATTTGCAATGAGAAGAGGCGGGATGGGGCAGGGCTAAGTTACAGGAATTAGCTCCACCCCCATCCCGCCTCTCCTAATTGAAAATAGTGAAGGGGGTGGAGAGGAGGCAGAGGGGGCGGGTGCTCAGTGCACTGCTCGCGGCTCTTCCAGCCTCCTCCCCCTGCAGAGAGAGTCGCCGTATATCGGCCAGCGTGAATACGCAGCCGATATACGGTCGTCTGAATGCATCCTAAGGATGCGCTAGCTACAGGGGGAAAGTGTGTAACCGAAAAAAAAAAAAAACATGTGAATGTCCCCCAGAGGTCTTATGTGACATCATGAGGGGACATAGTAAAAAAAAAAAAACATAATTACATAAGTAAAACAAAATAAAAATATATAAAGAAAATAACCCAAAGCCAACCAAAACCGTCGCCGTATGCGCCCTGTAAACCAAAGCCATATATTATATATCAAAACGTCAGACACAAAATGAGGAACCCGTTCCCATACTTTATTTTAGAGTAAATAATTTTTTAAAAAACTAGAAATGTTTAAAAAAAATTATTTCAGCTTTTAACTTCCAAATAAAGTTAAAAAAAAAAAAACAGAAAAAAAAGTCAGTGACAAAGATATAAAATAATCGTCCTATATGTCACGGAAAGGAAACGCAGGAAAAATAATTTGGGCAGCTGAAGGAAAAGAAAAATAAGGCAGTAAAACCACCAGATGGGTAAAATCCCTAAATAGTGTCTGGTCCTTAAGGGGTTAAAGAGCCTCTGTGCCCATCTTTTTGCACCCCTCTAAAGGGCAGCACAAGGCAGCGCCCGTCACACTGATGTCTGCTGTACGGATCTGTGCAGGAGTTTTGCATTCATCACCCTGCAGCAGCTTCCATGGAGGGGAGGTCGGACATCGGACAGTTGTTGCAGAACTTCAGCCCCAGAATGCAGATCGGAATTCTGCGTCACAAGTACAGTAAGTGAATGGGATTTCAGGAATCCAGTGCCGGCAGTGGGAGAACGCTGCAGCAGATCCTACGCTCGCTGCCGATTATCTGATCTTCATCATGCTCAGTCATGGAAATGCTGCAGGTTTTCACTGTGGATTTCATTCATTTGAATGAAGTAATGTTGATTGCGTTGCAGATCATTCCTGTGAAGCGGGTGTGTACAGACAGCCCCCCCCCCCCCGCCCCGGGGTGAGATCGGTAATGGACAGTACAATGTGCGGAAAGAGTGTTAATAAATCCCAGAAAGAAATCCGCAATGGAAAATAGTCCGGCTCTGATCACAGGCTGCGGAGTAAATCCACACGCAGAGGGATGTGGATTCGCACAAGGCCTTGTAATGAGTGAGAGGAGGAAGAAGGGAAAGAAAAGCATGCTTTGGATTTGAAGATCCCACATCATGACCATCCTCCTTCTGCTGGAAGTGAATGCAGATGTTGAGATCCCATTATCTTCATTACTCACATCCTACAGCATCTCCGCTGTCTGTGAACTCGCACTCACGCTACGGAATATCAAATCTGCAGCATTCTCGGCCGCGTAAAAGCAACTGATGGTCGTAGCGGAGTTCATTGATTGCCACGGGCGAAATCCGCAATGAAGTCCTGGGCAGATTTCAGCATGGAAAAGTTCATCTAGGTTTTATGCTGAAATCTGCCCAGGACTTCATTGTGGCTTTCGCTCGTGGCAATGAATGAACTCCGCTACGACCATCCGCTGCTTTTTTGCGGATCAGCTATGTGCGCGAACACAGACTTAAGACAAAAAAAAAATGGCATCTGACCGCGGACAAGTGATGGTGCAAGATTGTGCAGGATTTTCCAGGAACCAAGAGCTGGAGGAGGAGGGGGAAGGACAATTACCTGGGGACACTGTTTAAGCCAGTGCTACATATCTACCTTCAGTCATGTAATATTACGATCATAACGTCATCCTGCCAAATAGCAACTAATGAAAGTACATGTTGTCATGTTAATGCCATGGATCTGGTTGTATCACATCACAGCAGCCTTATTGTAGTTCTGGATGCTGCAGCTACCTGCTAGATCAAGGCGAAGCTAGGGGTGAAACGTGCGCGTCGGGGCGCAGGGATCGCCAGATCCTCGGTTACCTGATAACACTTTACTATATACAATGACACTGACTGCGGATAGTGTAGGTTTATATAACCAGGATTTCCCTTGGGAACGTCTTATGTGTGACCTGAGCCGATGCATTTCCCTTGTATTGATGCTGCATTTCATTTAGGTTGTTTTTTAAATGCTTTATTATATTTCTCAATAAACAATTTAATGACACATTCCTGCAGTCCGGTCTTGGAAATTTATTTTTGTGTCTGCTAAATCAAAGGTAGAAAAAGCCACATTGGATTTGTTGTAACCAGATAAGCAAATACTGGAGTGTCCATGCCCGCCCACCCGCCCGCCCGATGCCAAGCTAGAAACATACATGTGGCTGCTGGATGTAGAGATCCCACAATGTAACAGATCTAAATTCAACATCGTAAGTAAGGCCGACAGTCCATGGGCGGTGCGATATACCACCGCGGGAGCATTATCTCACTGCGATTTTCCGTGATGAACCTATCAACATGATAGGTTCATCGCAGAAAATCGCGACATGCCATGATATTTATATGCCAGCGGAAAATTGCCGCGATTTTCTGTTGATGTACATCAGGCTGCTCTTTGCATAGTTATCCTATGGAAAGCATTCATTGCGTTACCTGCGTGCGGATTATCGCTGCGGGAAACGCTGTTAAATGTCACCAGTGGACAGGAGGTCTTATGCTACCAAACATCCACATAGCGCCACCTGTGGCGAAGCACCACACGCCATACATCAATAGTTTCTCACTTATTGCCGCTCCCTGCACAAAACCAGAGAGCGACCTCTTTAATTAGATTAATTTACAGGTGTACAGATTTTCTTCACTTCTTTTAAGCGTCACACATTAAGCAGCAGATGAAACGCCCTCCAATCTCCCAGCAGCGTAATAGGCGGAGCTTAGAAACAGCATGGACAACTCTTCAGGAGGAAGGGACTTCTGTGCGTGGAGTCGCATTGACAGACGGCGCTCTGATGTTACGCCACGGCCGCTTTCTCCTTGTAGGTGGCCATCATTTTCTTAATTTCAGCAATGGCTTTACCGGGATTTAAGCCCTGAAACAAGAGAGCGATACATGCAGGATGGGGTTAGATATGGAGCACAAGGGACTAATAGGGACTAATAGGGACGCACGTTATGTCCTCATACAGCTCTATCAATGGGGGGAAAAAATAAATCATCGCTCCCAGAATATAGCCCTGTAAAAGGAAATTCTTTAAAAATACTTTTCCCTACTGTGCAAAGAGATCCAGCCTTTCTTAGGCCGCCTGCAGACGGGCGGAAATTCCGCGGCTGGACGCCTGCATAGGATTGCATTACAATACACAATCCTATGCAGACGGCCACAGTTTGTCTGCGCGAAATCCCGCACAGCAAACAAACCGTGGCATGTTCTAATTCTGTGCGGGGCTCGGTAGTGGGCACATGAAAGAGACGGAGCGGGTGAGCGACACGCTGCCCTCTGCAGGCGCATGGATCGGGTACGGCTGTGAGAATTCTCGCAGCTGGATCCGACCCGGCCATCTGCAGGCGGCCTTACATAAAGATACTTTCTTTGCTCAACGGCAGCCGAAACAAAACACTAGATACATTTTGTATCGCTGTAATTATCCTGACCTACAACAGAGGTAACAAGTTCTTTATGCCATTAATAGGTGATTGCTTTTTATCCCATGCCGCCACACAGAGTTAATAAAAGCTACACAATGTGTTACATGTATCCTTTCAGCGGCACTAGTTTAGAAAACCAAATCCTCAGTTACATCACAAAAGTGACAAAAAAAAAACGTTCCAGCTTTTGGAACGAGAGAATGAAAATAAAATAAATAAGTATAGCTGATAAGAACACATTCTCATTCCTTCCTTCAGTGCAGGAATCTTTATCGGCCGGTGTGTAACGGCTTTTAATCCCCAGCTGTCAGGTTGTAGGAGCGCACATCGCCAAGCTGCCATGCGCTGGTTTACTGCTTGTACTGAGCATGCTCTGTAGGAGATGTAGCGTTAGGACTCACTCACATGGGCGTATGTTGCCCACATAATACATCCAATTCTGTGGATTTAGCACTATTAGGCCAATCACACCTACCTTTTTTGTGTTCTATTTTGGTGTGTATTGTGCGCCAATATATCCTATGGGGATTTAACATACATAGCACATGTACTTCTCACAGCAAATGCACATGGGAAACGCTTGTGTAAGCCCTCAGTGGTCAGATTTTGTCAGCACTACATGAAAATATACAATGTGAGCGATAGTGAAAAATTCCCAGCAGCAACCAAGAGAATTCGCTGTATGGCTCTGGGTGTGACGAGTACAAACCCAAGATACAAGGATCTGATTGGGAGAACCATTACTCTCATCTAAGATCCATCTTTTATCCACAAAGGCCTGGTGTAGAGTCAGCTTGTGACCACCATCCCTCCTGATTTCACTATTGGGGCTCATTCACACAGCAGTAATTTGGGGCGATGCGCTGTCCGTGGACTCCATGGTTAGCAGATCGCCCTAAAATGATTTTTCACACAGCAGTGGTCTGTGTGTAGACTGGAGTTTTTGGGCATCCTATTCGCAGCAGTTTTCATAGACGAGATTAAGACTGGCGATGTGCAGCGTCCATAGAGACCGCCCGATGCAACGCGCTAATGGCTGTATGAATCCGGCCCAAGTAGGAGCAGAAGAGAATAAGCCGCAGCAAGGCCAGTTCCCAATGTGGCGAGCTCGGGGTCTGTTACCTTGGGACACGCCCTTGTGCAGTTCATGATAGTGTGGCAGCGATAGAGGGAGAAGGGGTCCTGCAGTTTGGCTAATCGTTCCTCTGTGTATTCATCTCTGGAGTCGATCATCCAACGATAAGCCTGAAACCCAGAATACAATTAGACCGAAGCGCCATATAACCGGATAGATCCCTGCAACAACCCGCTCACTGTCTGTGTGTGACTACAGCCCAACCAAACAGCCCGAGCCTCCGCACTGGCATCTGACTAGACAGGAAGACTTCCCAAAGGAAGGAGCTACCCTGAATGTGACAGCTTACCTGCATGAGGACCGCCGGGCCCAGGTACTTGTCACCGTTCCACCAATAACTTGGACAACTGGTGCTGCAACAAGCACAGAGGATGCACTCATAGAGCCCGTCCTGTAGGGACAAGAGGAGAGAGGAACATTAGGGGTGTGTGTGTGTGTGTGTGTGGGGGGGGGGGGGGGGGTCATTCACCGCAAGATCGGTGAGTAATGGGAATAGATGCCGCATAAGGACATGATAACTAATACAATCAGCACTTTATAGAAAGCAAGAAAGAAAAAAAACGAAAAAAAAAAAAACCACACACAAAAACAGTATAAAGTGAGTAAATACAAAGAACAAGCAGAGAAAAAAAAAAAACATGACGACATGCCCGAGCAGATAAACCATCCAGACCCGCCTGTGATTAACAGTATTTTACAGATCTGCTGCTCTGGAGAGAAGATATATGAGGTGCTGAGAACTTCTTACCCCCAAATGAAGCCATCATAGTAAAACTAACTGCCCCCAGTATTACAGCAGGCAGCTAAGCTGTTGGAGGAGGGTTGTCAGTCCACAAGATTGCTGACTGTTTCCAACAACCAGCAGAATTGGCAGGTATAATACAGGATATAACTCAGGATCAGTACAGGATAAGTAATGTATGTACGCAATGACTCCACCAGCAGAATAGTGAGTGCTGCTCTGGAGTATAATACAGGATGTAACTCAGGATCAGTACAGGATAAGTAATGTATGTACACAGTGACTCCACCAGCAGACTAGTGAGTGCAGCTCTGGAGTATAATACAGGATGTAACTCAGGAGCAGTACAGGATAAGTAATGTATGTACACAGTGACTCCACCAGCAGACTAGTGAGTGCAGCTCTGGAGTATAATGCAGGATGTAACTCAGGATCAGTGCAGGATAAGTTATGTATGTACACAGTGACTCCACCAGCAGACTAGTGAGTGCAGCTCTGGAGTATAATACAGGGTGTAACTCAGGAGCAGTACAGGATAAGTAATGTATGTACACAGTGACTCCACCAGCAGAATAGTGAGTGCAGCTCTGGAGTATAATACAGGATGTAACTCAGGATCAGTACAGGATAAGTAATGTATGTACACAGTGACTCCACCAGCAGACTAGTGAGTGCAGCTCTGGAGTATAATACAGGGTGTAACTCAGGATCAGTACAGGATAAGTAATGTATGTACACAGTGACTCCACCAGCAGACTAGTGAGTGCAGCTCTGGAGTATAATACAGGATGTAACTCAGGATCAGTACAGGATAAGTAATGTATGTACACAGTGACTCCACCAGCAGAATAGTGAGTGCAGCTCTGGGGTATAATACAGAATGTAACATATGGTCAGTACAGGATAAGTAATGTATGTACACAGTGACTCCACCAGCAGAATAGTGAGTGCAGCTCTGGAGTATAATACAGGATGTAACACAGGGTCAGTACAGGATAAGTAATGTATGTACACAGTGACTCCACCAGCAGAATAGTGAGTGCAGCTCTGGGGTATAATACAGAATGTAACACAGGGTCAGTACAGGATAAGTAATGTAATGGATTTACAAAGTGATTCAACTATTTATTTACAATAACTCTAAAAGAAAATTAGAACATGAGTTTAGAGGATATTGTACAATTTAAGTATAATATGCAATGAATAATTCTAACTTTGGGCAGTTTCACATACAGTTTTTTTGGACAGTTTCTCATGTAGTTTTATTTAAGCCAGAAGTGGATTCAAAAGGAAGGCTGGATGGATGGATGGATGGATACGTCTCCTTCCTGCCGGATCCACTTCAGTCTTTGGCTACAAGACCTTGTGTGTGGAACCTCCCTTACAGTAAATCTAACCGACTCCCGTCACGACTCACCAACTTGTCTCGGTCCTCAACGGACTGATAATATTGATCCTTCCCCTGTTGGGACTCGTCCTTCTTCTTCAGATAAGGCTCTATGGATTTATACTGAGCATAGAAGTTACTCAAATCCTTGAGAAGGCAAGAAAAGAAAAATCATAAAGTCACTTGTTAGAACAATTAAGGGAAGAAAAGGTTAGCGGGGTCTTTTGTTACATCGATATACGGGGGATTTGTTCACAGGGACCAAGCCGACTCAGAACGGGCTGGTTTCAAGCCCCGCTGCCAGTTAGCGACGCATGTGCTGCCCGTGTCCATTAATACTGAGCGAAGAGCGCCCCCTCTTGGATACTGCCTGAACTAACCCAACCAGATAACCTGGTCTAACAGTTTCAGCACTTACAGGCACCAGATCCTTCACAACATACATGTGAGGAAGAGGGTAGATTTTCAAGACTTTACTTAGGTTAGTGTCAATCCTCAAGGTGCATGCCAGCGTATTGCCGCCATTAATATTCATGGCACAAGACCCACAGATACCTGGAGGAGGGAAGCAGAAAGACAAGAAGTCAGAAGAGGCACAAACACCACTCAGCGACGCCACGTGAATAGAAGCACTCACCCTCCCGGCACGATCTGCGAAAGGTCAAGGTGGCGTCCATCTCGTTCTTAATCTTAATGAGCGCATCAAGAACCATGGGGCCACAGCTGAAGAAAAGGGATATATTGGTGAGACGAATGCTGAAACGCTCTAGATTGATATTAAAGTGGGTTTTCTCATCAAGTAAAGTGACGGCCCAGCCTAACGCTATGGTGGTGGTGGGGTACAACCTCTGGGACCCCCACTGATTCTGAGAATGAAAAGGGAAAAACGCTGCAGCTGCTTTACTGTATTTCACTGCACAGCGACGCTCTCCGCTATGAAGGAAACGGCAGCGTGCGGCCATCCAAGTGAATGGAACCAGCTGTAGTACCCTTGCACAGCCAGGTGGCTGGGAGCGGCAGTGTGCAGAGAACTAGAAGGGGGCGCTACACCAGCGATGCATCCTATTGATTCTCAGGGTCGGTGGAGGTCCCAGAGGTCGGACCCCCATCGATCATAAAGTGATGATGGATGCTATATGCCTTCATTTTACAATATGAGAAGACCCCTTTAAAGCCAATGTACACCTCTAGTCGCTACGGGAATCAAAGGGCTTTAGATTTGTGAACTCACGTATTTAGGTCGATCTCATAGGTCTGCATGCGGGGTTTATCCCCGGGCTTGTCAGGGTCCCATCTGTAGATTGCAAATTTCTTTATACGGGCTACAGCTTGAGAGGCGGGCGCGGCAGCGGTCTGCGCTCCTCGGGAAAACTGCAAATATCAGGAAGAGAGAAGATCAGCAGCCATAAGCACAGAATGACCCCCGATATGTAATCAGTAACACAAGACCGCACCGTATATGTAGAATAACCGCGACAATCAGAGTTACGTAAAACTGCATTCTATACACAGGGAGACCCCCGTATGTACTCATCCATGACAGTGAAGCTTAAAGGGAGTCTTAATCATGTGAAACTGCTGACGGTACCAGGCAGGAGCCACTGAGAGGGGTTTAGTTACACCGCCAACAGTACCAGGCAGGAGCCACGGAGAGGGGTTTAGTTACACCACCAACAGTACCAGGCAGGAGCCACGGAGAGGGTCTTAGTTACACCGCTGACGGTACCAGGCAGGAGCCACGGAGAGGGGTTTAGTTACACCACCAACAGTACCAGGCAGGAGCCACGGAGAGGGTCTTAGTTACACCGCTGACGGTACCAGGCAGGAGCCACGGAGAGGGGTTTAGTTACACCGCCAACAGTACCAGGCAGGAGCCACTGAGAGAGTCTTAGTTACACCGCTGACGGTACCAGGCAGGAGCCACTGAGAGAGTCTTAGTTACACCGCCGACGGTACCAGGTAGGCCCATATATACTTTTAACCAATTTGGACCCCCGAAGCATATCATATAGCAAATAGTTTTGTTTGCACTAACACTAGTGTCCAAGCAGGAGACTGATAAAGCCAGCAATCAGAGCAGCCCAAAACGGACAAGATTCCCTTTAATGTATTTCGGATATATGATGGTTCGTATGGAGCGGCTCGGGAGCCAAGGCCACTCCATATGGTTGGTATGAGAGAACTCTGAACCTGGCTGTAAATCCTTAAGACACTGCGAACATCGCTGACTTTTAAACGGCCTGAACCCCCTTGCCATGAGGAGACTGCAAGGTGCCGTTCGGTTGCCATGGCCTTCCATAGGTTTTTCCTATTAGGTCATACTTGTGGCAGGACTAAATGGGATGCTGCAGAAGTGCATTATATTGCAGTACTGAACAGATCATATGATTGCAGGTTCAAGTCCCCCATAGGGGCCCAAGGAGAAGGAGGAGTGTAATATGTAATTATTACAAAAATATGTAAATTAGAAGTTTAAAAAGTGTCATACGTAATGTAACACAGAACCAATAGAAACTACAAGCAGTCACACAGCGCAGGGCTCCAGCGAGAGAAAAAAATAAACCCTGATGGTCAGAAGACGGCTGGCGGCAGTTATGATTTAAATTATATTTATTAGCAAAAGGGATACAAAAACCCCTATAAAAAGTTGATATCGGCATAAAAACCGTCCAATAGAAGTTAATATAATTTTTGCCGCAGTGCCCCCAAATCTGGTGCTAGTGGGGTATTTTTTTTATATTTCAAAGAACTTTTTTTTTTTTAAATTAAGCTTTTTATGACATTTTAAGGTGTTATAAAGCACAGCTCAGCCCACAGAAACCAACCTCCATATGGATAGGTTAATATGGTCGAGGGGGGGGGGGGGAGGGGGGGGGGGGGAATAGGAGGATTTTATATTTTTTTTAAAGTAGAGGAAAAAAAAACTAAAAATGAAAGAGCGCCTGCAAGGGGTTAAGGAACAGTGGAGTTCTGCTCGGTTGCTTTGGGCCTCAGCTGTTCTGTTTGACAGGAGACACTGAAGAGCTGGCAGATTCCTTGTGGCTGGAGAAGATCTGACATGAAGATGGCTCTAATTAGTCGGCTGCAGATAAGAGATGACGCCAAGAACCGTCCGTGCCGCAGCGTCTGCGCCGCCGGTGACGTCTCATCACACGACCTTTGGTCACAAGCAAAGGAAATCATTTACAGCTCCGATTTCTTCTTCTGTAGGGGACACGGCGGCAGGTTATTGGGGTCTTACAACAAGCACAGGACAGACACCCAGCGGCAGACCAGTACAACAGTGGGGGCTACGATGTGACAGGTCGGCGTGAGCGTCTGATGCTGATCTTCCTCTGTGGCGGTCAACGTAACAGGATAAAGATTAGATAAGAAAACCAGTGAGAGGGTTTCCACACAGAGGAGTGAAAGCCTCTGCACCGCCACTATTATCACCTGTACAATAGGTAAGACCCAATAAAAGGAGTTCTTCAGCCTTTAAAATGTGATCAATGTCTGATCTGTGGGCTCCGCAGCTCAGGGACAATGCAGTCACTGCTCACTATAGAAACACAGTAGGTCAGGCTGAATGAAACAATGGCCATTCAGTTAAAAAAATCCTTCCCGACTCCATAATGGTAGTCAGAATAATCCCTGGATTAACGTTTGATAGTTCCAACCTGACTAATACCCGGATCATCAATCCTACTGGTCACCTAATGTCTATATCCTGTAATATCACAGCGCTCTAGAAAGACATCTAGTCCCTCTTAAGCTCTTCTATGGATTTTGCCATCACCACGTCCTCAGGCAGAGAGTTCCACAGTCTCACTGCTCTTACTGTAAAGAACCCTCTTCTATGTTGGTGATGAAACCTTCTTTCTTCTAGATGTAGCGGATGCCCTCTTGTTACCGTCGCAGTCCTGGGTATAAACAAATCATGGCAGAGATCCTTGTATCGTCCCCTCATGTATTTATACACAGTTATTTGGTCGCCCCTTAGCCGTCTGTTTTCCAGGGTGAATAATCCCAGTTTTGGTGCCTCTCTGGGTATTCCAGTCCAGTCATTCCATGTATTAGTTTAGTTGCCCTTCTTTGAACCCTCTCCAGCGCTGTAACAACCTTCCTGAGCGCCGGTGACCAGAACTGTACGCAGTATTCCATGTGAGGCCTGACAAGTGCCTTATATAGTGGGAGGATAATGTTCTCGCCCCTCGCCCCTATACCTATTTTAATGCACCCCAAGACTTTATGTGCTTTTGCAGCAGCTGACTGGCATTGGTTACTCCAGTTCAGTCTACAGTCCACTAGTACCCCCTTTTTCCATCTCACGTTTCCCTAGCAGTACCCCATTTAGTGTATATTGGTGACATCCGTTTCTCCTGCCCATATGCATAACCTTACATTTATCAATAGGGGGCGCTCTCCGTACTGCAGTCCTATTGAGATGTGAATGATGAAAAGGCTGGTGCACTTAAATGGGCACAGTGGCCCCTTTAATCTGCTGATTGGCAGGGGTCCCAATTGGTGGACCCCACTGTTCATATATTAATGACCTATCCAGCGGTCAGCCAGCTGTTTGAAGAGCGTACCTTGTAGAGCAGCGCAGTACCAGTCACTTGCTTGGGACTGCGCTGCTCATGTGTCATGTGACTAACGAGCAGGACATCAGCAGCCTGAGAGTGACATGGCGATCACCCGGGTGCTGCCGTCTCTTCACTCAGCTGATTAGTGGGGTCCCGGGATGCAACCCCCCACGATCAGATATTGATGACCTGTACTAAGTCCGGAGAAGCTTTAATGTCGTCGCGCTGTAAAGAATTCTTCGTTATCAAGTAAAGAAACGTTCTACAACTTTCTGATGGAGTCCGAGGTGGTTTAAATCCTTAACTTTTTTAGATCTCTGCTTGCTGTCAGCGAAGAGGTACATTCCTATTTACACCTATGAGCAGGAAACCCCGCCCTGACCAAGTGCTTCTCAGTGCTGAGAGTTTGTGCCATGGTGCCAAAGTCCACTCCTGTCTTCACAGCTTGCTACAATGTATCAGTAAGGTGAGGGCTAGACGGCGACGTCGGCCACATGACCAAAGATGGCTGTGTAAGGGGCCGGCCACACTGACATCTGTGAAACCCTTTTTTTTGGTCCACCAAACGGGTGAAAACAGCATTTCATGAAGCCATGGGCAATAATGGGTTAAACAGACAAACTCCACATGGGATTTTTTTTTTGAGAGACTGAAAAAAAAACAAAACAAAAACACACTTAGAAATGTCTTTTTTCCTTTTACACATTGTAGGTAATGGAAACTGTATAGCAACGTACGCCTGTGTGCCTCCATACGCTTAACGTATATGTTTTTTGTGATTGGGGGGGGGGGGGGGGGGGTAGAACGATAAAAAAAAAAACTATTAGAAACAAAAAGTTTTTCATTATAAACTTAAGTTTTTCTTATACAAAAAAGAATAAAAGCAAATAAGATGTAAACAATCTTAGAGGCATAGATATAGATATGGGCTTAAGTCTCAGGTGTTTCTACACACTTTTTTCCATGGAAACATTCACGAAAGCGGCAGTGTGGCCGGCCTCCATCCTGCCTTCATATTGTGGTCCAAAGGGTTACGGCGGCACGAGTCGCAGGACCACGATTACCCAGTTTCGATGGAGCTCCTGCGACCGGCGCCACCTACGACTCACGTTACAGGCCATTGGCCTCAAGGCTCTCTGGACGTCACTGTGTAGCCCTCACCTTACATGCATCAGCCTGGGATCACACTGTAACAGACCCTCAGCTGTGAGAACAGCATTCATTCCGGACGCCACTCGGGTGACAACGCTGGTATTGTGGATACCTTTTCTACAGGTGAGAGAAGATGGCGGCAGGGTTGCCGCTCTGCATCCTGGCGCACTCGTTACATCTGCAGCAGCGGGCGGCGCCAGGTGCGACAATCTGCCCCCCGAGCACAGCTTTTATGTTATTTGTGCAGCCACAAGCAGAGAGCACACAGCCAGTGCCAGGGGGCAGCTGCACGTCACGAGGCCCCCGCTGTCCGGGCAGCGTGCCCATCTCCTACAGATGATCTCATGGCAGCTGGGCACTACCAGCCCCAGAGAGGGCAGCCTCAGTGATGTGTTACTACTATACTGCCCAACATCCATCACTGAGCCCCACCATCACCACAACTAGGGATGATGGGAGTCATCCAGCCATGACGACACAACAGCAGTGACCACGTATCACAGGGACATCAGTCTCCCCACACGGTGCATACACCCCCCGGCACACACTGTATACAATGCTATATACTAGAGCCACTCTGACCTGTGTCGCCCCCGCCGTCCGCAGCAGAGAGCCGCTACGTCTCAAGGATAACACGACCGCAGCCATCTTCCTTCTGAGGTTGTCAATACCTCCTAGTTCCCATCACACCCCGCGCTGCGCACACAGGAACCATAGAGATGGGAACAAACTTGTATGTGATAGACTCAGAGCGCGTATAGAGCGGCGGCTCCCTCTAGCCCTCTGTTTTCGCGCTTGTAGTCTCTATGGTGTATTGGATAACCTCTGTGGTTGCCATGGGGTTGGCGGGCTCTGTTATGTGATTCGTCAGTCACCTGTGAAGAGGCAGCGGCGGTATCCAATCAGAGGCTGTGGTGAAGTATAAATGTGACCCGCAGCAGCTGAAGAGCAGTGTGAGCGGGAGGCTGTGGTGTGTGATGGAGGGAGTGCGGAGTAAGCTGAGTTACAAACAAAACATGTTCTAATAGTAATTCCTCCCCTAGAAAAAGTATGTCTGTCTATCTATCCATCTATCCATCCTCTCACACTCTCTCTCTCCAGTCTTTGTCAGTAACCGCACTCTGGTAGAAGTTGTTGGGGTGGAAAGAAACTTCCTTTGTGATTGTAAGGTTGTTATAAGGGGTTACAATATCAGAGCGAAAGGGTAATTTATTGTGGCGCACCAACCCCTTGTAGGGAGGCTCTAGTACCCTGTTGTACCGCCTCTCTTGGCTAGAAGATATGATACGGGGAGGGTGGGGGGAGCATGGAGGCTCTAGCTTGGATACAAGATGTGATACGGGGGGGGGGGGGCATGGAGGCTCTAGTACCCTGTTGTACCGCCTCTAGCTTGGATACAAGATGTGATACAGGCGGGCATGGAGGCTCTAGTACCCTGTTGTACCGCCTCTAGCTTGGATACAAGATGTGATACAGGCAGGCATGGAGGCTCTAGTACCCTGTTGTACCGCCTCTAGCTTGGATACAAGATGTGATACGGGGGGGCATGGGGGCTCTAGTACCCGGTTGTACCGCCTCTAGCTTGGATAAAAGATGTGATATGGGCAGGCATGGAGACTCTAGTACCCTGTTGTACCGCCTCTAGCTTGAATACAAGCTGTGATACGGAGGGCATGGAGGCTCTAGTACCCTGATGTACCACCTCTACACGGGTTCTGTATGGTATTATGCGGCATATTGCTGCATATTTGCTGAAACAGACTGCAGATTGTGCACAACTACTCTTGAAAGGCCATTAAGGACACACCAGAGTAAGGACTTTAATTAGTTACACTGGCCAACAAAAGAAATATTTTGGAATGTTTCCTTAACTTCATGAGTCAAATCTTACTAATTTTAGGCCGCCTGCAGACGAGCGGGTCGGATCCGGCAGCGAGACCCCAGAGCCTGCAGGGACGAGCGCGTACTCACCCGCGCCTGGCGGCCCTGGCTCTTTGATGTGCCGGCTGCCGCGCAGCCGGCGCATGCGCAGACCGGAGCCGGCGGCCAGGTGAGTGCGTGCCCCGCAGAAAATTAGAACATGCCGCGGTTTGTTTGCCACGCGAGATTTCGCGCGGCCAAACCGCGGCCGTCTGCATAGGAGTGCGTATTGTAATGCACTCCTATGCAGACTTTCAGCGGCGGAAATCCCGCGGCGGGATTTCCGCTCGTCTGCAGGCGGCCTTAGGGAGAGAAAAACAAATATGACAAAGAAACATTTTTATTATCTCTAGTTTCTGTGATACAATAGGTGGCAGTATGTTACTTTAACGGATTAAGAGAAAATGATACATTTTAATTACATATGGTAACGACATTGAAGGTGCATTTGAATTTCTTTAATGACCGCTACATTCTCAGAGTTCTTAATTGATGGAAGCTTTCCTGGCCGGCGGTTCGGTGTGAAGAGAATCATGTGGTGACTTCATGAGATCGGTTTCTTTTGGTTTGCCTCTTGTAAGTTTGTGAGCATCCCTACACACAGACCAGCAGTAATCCGCAAGCATTGCTTCATCCAACGGCCCTGATATCTCTGTTCCATTATAGAAATATCGTGGTGGAATCTTTCTCCGTGGTCATCACTGACAGCGCCACAACTAGTAGGGGAAAAGTCTAGGTGGGAGTGGAGAAATTAATTTTAGGCCCGCATCGCTGCGATTTTCTCACAATAATACTGCGATTTTGTAGCATCACGTGTGAGTTTTTTTTGGGGGGGGGGGGGGGCTTGAAATATAAGCCCTACCCCAAAAATAAGCTGTAACTAAAGGAGGGGAGAAAAAAAAAGTATGCATCACCTCTTCTGCGCTGTCCAGGGCGCCGCCGCAGCTTCTCCCCAGGTCCCGGCCCTGATGATCTTCATCGTCTGGCCGGGGATTGAAAAGTCCCCGGCTGCTGGAAGCGCTGGTTGTGATTGGCTGACACTTAGCCAATCACAGCCAGTGCTTGACGATGAAGATCGGTGTCGGGACCTGGGGCGAAGCTGCGGCCGGGCTGACAGCTCGTCTAACGTGATGTATGTGTGGTTTTTTTCCCCAGCAGTTAGGGCTTAGATTATAGCTTTGACAGTAGCATTTGCTACTGTCAAAGTTGCATCGCATGCAAACTGCATTTTCATGCGATGCAACAGAAAGGAAGGCTCCATAGGGAAACATGGGCTACAAAACCTCACGAGTCGTGGGCATATCGCCGCACCTGCGAGGTTTGTAGCATGTCAAATTTGTGGCCCAACAAAAATACCTTCCTTAACCTTTGCATCACTCAATCTAGGAGATTTGTCTCTTAAGTACCTAAATGCCTTCCTTCCTGGGTCATACGTTTGACAAAATTTTTCATTAACCCTGCTTTATATGAAGGGATGGAAGAACAACATCTTTTGGGTCCACGAGAGGTTCGGCACTGACATTTTTCTCTCACAGGGTTCACTAGAAAGATCAAAGGAGAACTGGTGCTGGGAGACCGGAGCCAGAGGATTGGAAGGTGACTGATATAATGGGTGACAAGCTGATGGAAATATGAACCCTTGGATTTTCATACCTGAAAGCTGCTCTAATTCTGCCATGCTGGGTAAGTGCATCTGTGGATGCCTAATGGGGTCCTAAAGCATCGGCACTTAAGACTGCAGATGTCCTCGACCCTTGCGGATATTGACCTCATTTCTGGTGAGGTACTGGCCATACTACATTACCTGAACTTTTGGGTCGCTTCTGGAGTAATAGCTTTAACATCATGCCTAATAACACGTCAGCTGCTGCAGAACCTCTTTCTGAAGACAAAAGAAAGTGTTTAGCGTCAGTCACTGAATTGTAGGTCTTCCTCTTCACCGCAGTTACGGTATTGAAGAACTAGCCCCACAGTGCATTTTTCAGATGTAAGCCCCAATACAGAACGGGTGATATCAAGGATTCCGCTGGGATGTATTCCCCACGGCCGTTCCCATGCACTAGTGGAGGACAAATAGCAGTGCTACCCGTTATTGCATTGCAAATTGTGCTCTGCATTACTTATGAAATACCCCTCAAATAAGGACAGACACCGTTAGAAAATAACTCTTATTTGTATAGCGCCAACTTATTCTGCGGCGCTTTCAGGTAATTTATTACCCCCCACCAAGCAGGGTACTAATTTTACTGACCTCGGAAGGATGGAAGGCTGAGTCAACCTTGAGTCGGCTACCTGAACCAAGCGGGGATTGAACCTGCAACCTTCAGATTGTGAGCGCATTATCAAGCAATTAGCTCATGGGATTGTCGGTGTTCCAACTCATGGCCCCTGTGGTGGTGGGGACTTCTTGTCAGAACCCAGGGCCACTGGAGGAGCATCAGGAATTACCTCCACAACTGCATCAGGCGTGTAGCAGAGCCCATTAAGTAGTTACTGTTACTCTGCTCAGGACCGGTGTGATGTTCCAGGTCGGTTTTGCAGATTTCTGGACATGGTTGGGGAGTGCGACCTCCCTGGGTGATGATCCGTATGAGACAATACACTGTAGAGATACCAATGTCAGATCCGTGGGGGTCTGTCTGCTGGGACCCCCTCCCCCCTCAGAACGAAGTGACCTTTTCGAGGTCTCGCATGTAACTCCAGTGTATGAACATAAGCGTTGCTGTCTTGGTAAACCTTTAAGTGACCCCCCACTGGGCACACTTGGAGGATAGATCCTAGAGATTGGGCACCAATGTTTAGAAGTACATTATATTTTATAACCATTGGCACAGGGCATCATGTCAGGATGCTGGGGGTTGTAGTTCCATAACACTCGTCCCTCCCCATAAAATCAGACGACCACCATGTTTTATTCCACAGGTTTTATTATCGGTTAGTAATAACATTTACGGTACACAAGAGGATCATGAAATGAGCATGACGTGTCCACGTGATGGTGGAGATGTCTTATGGCTAAGGCACTGCGAGTCCAGACCAGGTCTAATAACTGGGGCCACCAATCAGACACCCATCGTGGGTTACCTGAGCTGCATCCATGCTTCGCTTTTTGGATTTTTAATTTACAATTCTCGTCCACTTTGTAATTCGTTTGCATTGGTTTACATTTTTGAGAAACCTGTCTGATCCATTTATTCTATATGGGATTCTAACCCACAGAGGGCCTACAATTGCAGCTGTGCACAGCCTTCCGTAGGAGCCATTGTGATAACCCTGGATTAGTCAGCTATTACACAAGTAAGCAAAATAAGAATCAAATTGTTAAAGGGGTTGTTGCACTTCTAGCCGTTTTGCTGCATGAAGCAGACAGCTCTGTACATAGTGTAGTGGCCTAGGGTGGTACTGCAGGCTGAGTCCTATTGAACTGACAAACGAGACTGAATATTCCGCAACAGTGTTGCAGACTATGTCGTCCTGGAATGCTACACCAAGATCTGCATTTTAATGTAGAAACGCCTGCAGAATTCTGCCATTTTCAATGCCGCATCAAAATCTGCACGTTAGTGTGGATTTTGACGCAGAATATATCGCAAAACTGTTGCAGAATATTCCATCATATATCTCTCAAAGGAAAACAAATGCACTTCTGTCATGGCTCTCCTAGGTCTCATCTGCTTGCTATACTCTGCCAGCAGTCATTGTTACAATACTGCCCCCTATAGACAAAAATATGGACCTGAACAGTGGTTCAACTCTTACATCGGATTGCAGCTCCCTCCTAATTCAGATCAGTACTTTTACTCATTCCAGTAAGGGTGCATTAACACGGGCAACACCGGGCCGCATCACACACGGGCACCCCATCCCTGCAGATACGCGATCTCCCGTACAGCGCATGTTCTATTCTCGTGTGGGACTTGCAAGGAAATAGAACAAGCTACGATTTTTTCCCCTCTTGCATCACAAGGAAAAAACAAAAACATGCAAGTACACCCAATGGAAATAATGGGTTGCATTTTTGCGCGTCTCGCAACACACAAAACTTGCACGATTTTCTCACCCGTGTGAATGCACCCTTAACAAGAATACAAGGAGAACTGACATAAAACAACAGATATTAGAGACTTTATGGAATAATAAGATATTAGTTAAAAAAAAATCATAATGCCATCCCATTCCAGGCAACGCTGCGAACCCCAACACTGCAGCTAAAAGTCGCTTATATACTCCCTGGGTCTTATCTATTGAAAACCATTATCCATGATCTGTGCCCATCACTCCCATCATCCCTGGGGTGGCCGGAATATAGCAATCACCTTAGTCCTTACTCCATATATAAAGGAGCCATGCATTCTGGCAGAAAGGTCATGTGACCTGCGCAGTCAGCTGGTCTGTAATAACTTATAACAGGTAAGGTGTGAGAAGCCCGTGTGAAGGCCCTTGCCACGGACGCACTTAAATCTAATGAGCAATTGTGTAGAATATAAAGAGTTCTATTTGTTGCATTTTTCAGGTCGTTCTCCCAGGATGCTTTGCAGCACAGTCAGATTTCATGAAATGTTTTTCACACCAAGTTCCTAGAATAGGATTCGTACCCCTTCTTATACATGAAGGCGCTGGATAGATCCACCGGACCCTCAACTCCGCTTCATTACAAATTCTCGTCTTTCATCATTTCTACATGAGTCTAATCGGAGTGGGTGTGTGTATATTATATACTCATCGTCAAAACCAATCCCCCTCCCCCAGAAGTTGTCAGATGGAAACTTTCTCTGTGTGACGTCTAGTGGTCAACAAGCTCTACAAGCAGAAGAAGAGGTCACTGCACATAAGGGGCCTCCGAGAGCCTCTTATTGGCCAGAGGGTGGGGGAGGAGGGGGGGGGGCACACCACTTATAGGGGATTGTTGTTTTTTTTACATAGTGTATATAGGTTATTCACACACCGATCAGCCATAACATTAAAACCACTGATAAGGGATACGAATGTCACAGATTATCTGTTAATGGCGCCTGTTGGGTTGGATACATTAGGCAACAAGTGAACAGTCAAATCCGAAAATTGATGTGTTGAAAGCAAGGCAAATGGAGAATTGTAAGTACCTGAGCGACGATGTGTAGACGAGTGGTCAAACACCCGATCTTGTGGGGTGTTCCAGGTATGTAGTGGTTAGTATCAAATGTGCTCCAAGGAAGAACAATCAGCCTGAGTGATGGCTGCACAAGGCTCATGGATGTGCGCGGAGTGAACACAATTTACCTGGTCCGATCCCACAGGACTGCAGGACAAATTACTGATGAGGATTTTGCTGGAGATGATAGAAAGGTGTTAGACTACACAAGAGCTTGCAGTGTATGGGGGTGAAGGAGCAACAGATTGGTGAGGGTACCAATGCTGATTACTGTCGACCCCCAAAATGTGCATGTGGGCATCAGAACTAGACCATGGAGCAATGGAAGATGGCCGCCTGGTCTGATGAATTACGTTTTACATCATGTGGACAGCCAGGGGCATCACGGATCCGGGGAAGAGATGGCATCAGAATGGGCAATGTTCTGCTGGGTACTTGTCTCCTGGCATCGTGGGGGTGTGACATGTACCACTTCCCTACATTGTACAGATAAGTCCCCCTTCATGGCAGCAGGATTCCCCAATGGCAGTGACCTCGATCAGCAGTATAATAGACCCGGCTGCACTACAGGAACTGTTCAGCAATGGATAAGGTAAAGGATCAAGGTGACAGCTTGTCCTTCAAACTCCCCAGATCTCACTCTGATCGAGAGAAGCAAGTCCGATCCCCGGAGGTCGTACCCAGCAACTTACAGTACTAAAAGGACCTGAACGTCTGCCAACGTCTTGGTACAGATACCACAGGACGCGTCGGGGGGCTTTTAGAGTCCAGGCCTCACCAGGGCAGAGCTGATTTGGCAGCATAAAGACCTACAAAGTATTAGGTAGGTGGTTTTAGTGCTATGGCTGATCAGTATGTATTATTTTGCACCCAATCTTTCGTCGTATGGCTACCTGTTGATTTGCCCTACGTTAAGGTATATTGGCAAGTAACTGCCCCTGACTCAATCAAAGAAAACTACAGTAGCTAAAACCCAAGGAAACAGCCCCAATTACAAAACCCTAAGTCATCCAATTAGAGTGTTCTTAGCTTCTGCAGTCTGGAGCTCAGAAGGAGATTGCCAAGGATGAGGAAGTTCCAGGCCCCATTGGTCACTAAGGCTCTTCCATCTGCCACCACTTAAATGAGAACGGCTTCCGGCGGACATTGGTGCCGCAGTGCACCTCACCCAGTTTCTTGTGGTAGGACACAACGTCATCGATGAACGTGCACCGCAGATCTAAGGGCTTCATCTGCTCAATGACATAATCCTCCAAGCAGCAGGTCACCTTGATTACTGGCCCGTAGGGTTTGGGGATGCCAAGATCTTTCTTCAGAACGATCATATTAACCTGGAAGGAACATGGATAAAGAATAGAGAAGCTCAGAATACTCAGGAAATCTATGAGGCATCATGGATGTCCAGTCTCATTCACAATACTCACCATGTTGGGGAAGAAGGCCACAGCCTGACCATTAACCAGTCGGAATAAAGCGGGAATATCGATGATGTCCTCCTCCGTCAGGCCTAGCTCTCTCTTCAGAATATCCCTGTTCCAGTCGATGCAGTGCTGCAAGAGGAGCATCACCATCCTTTAAATGCTGACCTCACCGTATATTGGCCTACATCCAGGTGTATTTGCCCACCAATGCCTACAAGATCCGATACCGTCCTCTTTGTATATATTGTTGTGTATCAATGGTGTCATTTTTGTGTTCCGCAGCTATGTTGTGGGACAGACACCTGAACATGTGGGAATTTGGTGATCATCTACTGCAGTGCTGCCCGCTCCCACATCTGCGCCATCACTAATGTTGTATACTCATCTATCATACCCCATATGTCGTATTATGGCAAGTGGAATTGTGCTTTGGTAAATATGGCGCATGTCAGTCTCTATTGTACACAGGGATCCTGAAGTGGGATTAGAAATTATGTATTCCTAATTAACGAGTCAGATTCTTGACCATGAAGACGTTGGGTGAACACTGCAGTTCTGGGAGAAATCAGCGCCGTCCCAAGGACTCCATACATTGAGCTCCTAGCCGCTCCTTTTACCTGCACATAGCTGTTCTCCTGCACGATGACGTCCGTGGAGAGGACCTTTGTCACGGTCCACCGCTTGGTTTCTAATCCTGCAGGTAGATTGTGGGAATAAAGATGAATATTCTTATATTAAACCACAATGACAATGCTCTGCAGGACAGGAGAGCTTCCCTCACCCTGCAACATGATGACGTCTCCATGCCCTTCATGCTTCTTTTCTTGGAGGATTCTGAAGCAGGTGGCTGGACTGGCCAGGAGAAGACGGAAGCCCTAAAGATAAGACACTTGATTAGTTACGATTACTCAAACAGTGTTATATTCTGTGGCACCGTACATTGCCTCATGGTAACTGGTCATGGACGACTGTGTTCCCTACCTCCTGCCATCAGTTACACGCAGCTCTGTATCCCCTGGGTTGTGTGTGGTAGATGCTACACCAACTGTCACTTTTCCGCCTCTTGTAGGGTGCATTTGGCTGCTTCACCCCTTAAAAGGGTTGGTGTGCACATGCAACTTTTTGTTCCGACCAATCCGTAGGGGGTTCTGGTCATTTTAAGCACCCCCACCACTCCCCATCCTGGAGGGTGCCTGAGCAATTAGTTCTGTCTGGTGTACAAAAGAGTTTTCTAGCTCTGACTCCTGCTTTATCCTTTGCCTGTTCCACTCAGCTTTCCCGTCTTCTCCATTCCTGATCTCTGTTTCTGGACCACAATATATCTATCTGCTGCCTGCCCTGACCCGCAGCTAGTGTTATTGTTAGGCAAGAATTGCACCTGTCCGGACTTTTATGAGGACCACGTTCTTGCCTGCTCCTCTGGTATCACTCTATGGTTACCCTGACCAGTTTGTGGGTACTGCCAAAAAACCCCAGAAACTACGCCTGAGGATCTCTGCAGCAAAGAACAGATCCTGATAGGCAAAACCATTCTCAACAGCAAACCCTCCACCTGCCAGGCCTTGCTGCTTTTATTACACTTCACCTCTAGTTCTAGTAATTCCGAGTACTATGCTAAATAAAGCGGTCATTACTCTCTCCATCCAACAGGGGGCAGCAGAACACTAGTAAATGGCAGTCCCTGAGGTGTGTTCTGGATGATTAATGACTTGAGTTAAAAAAACCAGCACAATAAGATGAAACCATAATCTGAGATTTTTTTTCCTCTCCCCCTTCCAAGAGCAATGAGTTAGAAATTGATCTTGTTGTCACATTCTGACCTCCGTAACTTTTATTAATTTTTTTCATCAATTTCGCTGCATGACGCCTTGTTTTTTTGCAGGTGAAAGTCTGTTTTTTCTTGGCATCATTTTGGGATACATACCACTTTTTGATCATTTTTATTCAATTTTAATAGACAAGGGAACCAAAGAAATGTAATTCTGGCATTGCGCATTTGTTGGTGTTCACCATTCGGAATAATGTGATATTTTAAGATGAGCAGCCAAGCTCATCTTCCTGTCCAGCCGCTACTCGGACGCCTCTGCCCTGTGCCGGTCACTGCACTGGCTGCCCGCTAAATACAGAATTCAATTTAAATTCGCTACCTTCATCCACAAGGCCCTCCACAGTGCAGCGCCCCCCTATATCGCCTCCCTCATCTCAATCCATCAGCCAGCCCGGGCTCTCCACTCTGCTAACGAAACCAGACTGAGCGCCGCTTTAATTTGAACTTCTCATTCCCTCCAAGACTTCTCCAGAGCAGCACCGGTCCTCTGGAACGCACTACCAAAGGCTACCCGAGCAATCCAGGACTCACAGAACTTCAGGCGTGCTCTAAAAATGCACCTCTTCAGGGAGGCATCCCATATACCCTAAACAAACCCCTCTGTACTCCGCCTGATAACATGCTCCCTGACCTACTGACTGCAATCCCTGCGAGCCACTATAAACCGCTCCTGCAGTCATACAGATTCTGCCGTCACACGGCTAAATGTCTGACCATTGTCTGTGTATAGCATCCCTCACTCTCCACCTCGCCATACCGTGCCCATCTCCAGCCCCTTTAGCTTCTGTATCACCCCATAATTCGTAGTATGTAAGCTCGTTGGAGCAGGACCCTCACCCCTATTGTTTCCATCAACTGATTACTATGTAACCGTGGTTCTGTAATTTTTGTATGGTCTTTCTGTAGCCCCCTGTCTATGTAAGCGCTGCGGAATATGTTGGTGCTATACAAATAAAGTTTATTTTTTTTAATAGTTTGGATTTTATAGTTTACATTTTATTTATTGGGAAAAGAGGATTTTATAACTTTTAGGTTTTCTTTCATTCATTTTTTTGGCCACAGAGAAATTGAACTTGCGATCACTGGGTTGCTTATACCATATATATTAGTACGTTTATAGTACATTTTTTAAATTGCTGCCTAATAAAGGGGTTTTCCAAAAATTAAAAGAGCACGCCTTCAGTATGTAGCTATCCTTCCTGTATATATAATGACCTAGCGTTACCTTGGTTAGTTATTCCTTTCTATCTATAACTTTTTGCTTAGGTTGTCATGTGATCTGAATTCTTGGTCTACTTGGGCCTATGTAATCAGTTTCTAGTCAATTTCTCAGTCTGTGTGATGCCATTACATGGACCCTTCCACAAAAACTGCCTAGAAGGGGACACAGCCACTCCTGTCAGTTAGGCCGCTCTCACACTGGATGCTTTTTACCTCGCCGCGGAAAGGAATTTGTTACAGTAATCGGGGTATTCCACGCCTTGAGAGCAGATCGGGTGAGGGTTCAAGGCTCCAGGCATTACGTTAGTTAATTGAAGCATATATAAATATACATGGACCGGTTTAGGCCCATGATGTCCTCAGGGCTACAAGTGGCCCATATACATGACTCAAAGATGTAAAGTTTCTCAGTGACGAGTAACAACATCCAGCGATCCAACTGCTGCCCTGTACCCCGTATATAATAAAAGGTAAACTGCGGAAGTACCTTCTGATCTGGCGCGGGCACAAAGGTCATGAATTCATCCACGTGACCCACCAACAGCCAATCAGCAAACAGCTCAATGGGCGACTGCACCCTTTGTGCATACAAAAAATCTCGCACAACTTTGGTCATTCTTCTGCCAGATGAGCTGTAAAGAGAGGACAAGTACGGCACAGTGAACCTATAGCAATCGTGACAATATACAACATATTACATAGCGCTATGCAGATGGGAGGCTGCGAGGGCAGCAGAGTATATAAGCTGAGTCAGCTAAGGATGTGATTTCAGGACCAGGATGCAGTCCATCTCCTGACTAATGCTCCCTTACACTGAATGAGAGCGACTGAACTAGTAATGTCATCACCAGCTCGTTCGCACGCCCATTTAGACAGGCAGATTTGCTCATGGAGAACCGATTACTTCTCGTTCAGCATTTTATATTCCTGTGTGAAACACTCAACGAGCGCTGTTTAAACGGAACGCCAAGTGAACGAGCCAGCGATGATTCTGAGTCCTTCAGAAACTGATCGTCACACAAGAAGCAAACGATTCTCGCTTGTCGTTCAGTCGTTAGTTTGCACGAAGACTGAACAATGTCATTCACTTTCATTCCGTCTAAACAGACTTTAAAAGGTACCTTTATATACGGGGTGGTTACAGCCTGAATCATCGCTGGAAACAACAATTTTTGAAACTAGCCGCCTGTGTACAAGCGGCAGGCGGCGGCAATAAGGGGAAAGTTATTTATGTATTGCAGAGTCACTCGGTTTTTAGCTCACCTAAAAGCCAAGCAACTATCGGCCCATGTAAACAGGCAGTAATTAACCAATCAAAGACAGAAGTCTGCAGTAAATGGAGGTGAGCGGCTAAAAGAGATCGCCAGCGTCTGGCGCCTCCATTCAGTACGCGACTATCTCTCCTGCGCAGAAGGCACAAAGGCAGTAATTGTCCCATGTACATGTACCTTAACCGGGAGTCCAAAACAAACCCCAAAGAGGCCCGAACCCACCGAAAATAAGAAATCCCTTCACAATATTGCTGAGATCATGTAACAGGGATCCGCAGCCACAGCATATTGCGTCACGTCCAATCTGGTGTAAGGGCTCACATGACCCGTGTGCGTGCCCCCGACACCTCTGGCAGGGGGTATGCTCGGGTTACAGAGGTGAACACAGCGAGGTGCCCTCCCAAATAACTCTGCCAGCTCAGCAGAGCTGCAGAAAGGTATTTCTTGGCACTCAACTGACAGCTGAGCATCTCTAATTATAGGAGAGGTTCAGAGAGGACACAGCGCCCCCACTAGGGAGAATGTATACACTGCTCAAAAAAAAAGGAATATCGAACGAAGGATTCAAGTTAAACGACTTTACTGATATAAATGGTGTCATTTGTTGAGAACAAAATGAAGTATCAGAGGACAACGGAAACCAAAACCAACTGAGGAGCGGATATCAAAATCACCCAGAAAACCAATTTTCATCGCAAGAACTCACATGTCTCAGTAGTATGCACAACTGAAACCAAAATCATTCCGGCCCTTCCATTAGAAATTCATTTTGTCAGATTTACAAACTCAGCGGTTCAAAAAAACCAAAACAAGAACAATTTAAAAATCTGTCAACAGAACTGATATAACAAGCGGTTTCTCCAAATTCACCACAAAATGCCACTTTTAGCGACTCCTGTCGTCTCAGAATTATTTTCCCCTTCATGATCAGCGTCTTTAGTACATAGTAGAGAGCTCTTGCTGCAGATGTGATGTACAGCCAGACAGCGGCTCCTGACAGCGGTCCTGAGGAGTCTTACCCCGGTCCTCATGGCCTCCAGCTCACTAATACTCCCAGGTTTGTGTGCTGCAGCCGCTTTCTTCTGAAGCCCTGGTGGACTATGAGGTCTGCTTGGGATCGTTGACCTGTTGGAAGGTCCAATAACTCCCAAGCTTCAGCCTCCTCACAGAAGACATGATGTTCTAGGATTTCCTGATATTTGATTGAATCCATCTTGCCCTCCACACACTGCATATTTCCAGCGCCGGAGGAAGCAAAACAGCTCCAGAGCCTCGCCGAGCCGCCGCCATGCTTCGCCGCAGCCTCGCCGAGCCGCCGCCATGCTTTGCTGTAAGCAGGAGGTTCTTCTCAGCATCTGCTTCATTCTACCTCATCTAGACGATCCGCTGACCCAGAGGCCCGAAACGTTTGTTTTGTTTCATTAGTCCACAGAACAGAATCCCCCAAACTGTGCCTTAGTTATCTAGTTTTAAGCATATTGAAGAGACTTTCTTGTCTTTGGGTCAGTAGAGGCGACATCTTGGAGTTCAGGTCTTAAGACTTTCAGCGTTTAATATGTGCCTTACCATGCAAAACAGAAACCTCAGCTGCAGGGCTGTTGCAGTCACTCGAGGGTCTTTGGCCACCTGCCTCCTCTGGAATTTGGTGGCAGCCGGTGATGGCTTTCTCTTTCTGCCTTGCCCTGGTAGTGTATTCAGTGTTTCTATAACTTGGAAGCAGTTCATAAGTTCAAACTGTATCTCTAGGAACGTTCAGCGCCTGTGCTATCTTTTTGTAACCTTTGGCTTGTTTGTACAAGGCAATGATCTCTTAAGTTTTTGGACCACTCTCTTGACTTAAGGCCCTTTTACATGCAACGATTATTGCTCAAAAGTTCATTCAAACGTCCAGATGGGAGCGATAATCGTTACATGTAAACGTGGTCAGTCGTGCATTATTCGTTCACTTGTTGTTTAGCCTGCATAAAAAAAGATAGTCAGACCGTTGAAAATTCAATCCATTTGAATGGAAATCGTTCAGTATTTTGAGCGGCTTGATGACTTGAGGGGAGTAAACAGTGTACTCATTGTGTATGCCTTGTAGTACATTGTTTACTCTGTCTGGAGAGATAATCCCTCTCATAAACACACACCCACCTGAGCAAACAACTAGTTTTCCTTCTACAAACATTACTTTAGCTAATGAGGGTAATACAGCCATTATCTGTACTTGTAATTTTATGCAAAAAAAGATAGTCATATTGTTCAGTCATTCGGCCGTTTAAGCGATTATCTTTGTGTAAAAGGGCCTTTAGCCATATTTCTAACAAGCAATCTATCACAGTCAACAAAGTCCTAGCCAATCCAGGTAATTGTGTTATCTCAAGCACACCTGATATAACTACTGTCCTCGATTAGTTGTAGCAGGTGTGCTTGAGACAAAAGCAGTTTTGCAAATATGTGCTTTAGAGATGAGCGAGTATACTCTCTAAAGGCAATTGCTCGAGCGAGCATTGCCTTTAGCGAGTACCTGCCCGCTCGAGACTGAAGGTTCGGGTGCCGGCGGCGGGCAGAGAGTTGCGGGGGAGAGCGGCGAGGAACGGAGGGGAGATCTCTCTCTCCCTCTCTCTTCCCCCTGCTGACTGCCGCAACTCACCTGTCACCCGCGCTGGCAGCCGAACCTTCGGTCTCGAGCGGGCAGGTACTCGCTAAAGGCAATGCTCGCTCGAGCAATTGCCTTTAGCGAGTATACTCGCTCATCTCTAATGTGCTTTTATGAAAGAATCTATTTAGAGAGTTGAATAATTCAGGCTGTATTGAATTTGGAGAAACCACTTGTTACATTAGTTGTTTTGAGATACTTAAATTGTTCATGTGTGATTGTTTTTTGCAAATAGCTGAAAGTTGGTAAATTTTGCAAGTGAACTCAATTTGCAATGCAGTTTGAATTATTTTGATTGCAACTGTATGATCCTCATGTGCCTGTACGCACTACCAATAACATATGGATATACTACTGTAGTGATGACAGCCTGGGGGATCATCTCCCAGACCTGGATCAGGGCATCGGTGAACTGCTGGACAGTTTATGGTGCTACTTGGGATCGGATACACTGATATGGAACATTCCAGAGGTTCTCAACTGGATCCAACTGTGGATTTTTGGATTTTCCTGCCGCTCTCCTGGTCTTCCTGGATGCCCCACAAAAGTGGAGAATAAGTTGGCTTGCGGGGACTACAGGTGTGACAACTGGCCCTTTCGTGGGTCTAGCAGTCTACACCAGGTGAGTCAGATTTTGGTTTTTATTGCTTTTGATACTTTATCTGAGGTGCTGTCCTTTCCATCTATCCTTCATTTTCAACCGGATCCATGTCTGGAGAACATGAGGGCCAGTCAATGGCATGAATGCCTTTGTCATCCATAAGCTGCCTACGAACTCTTGCCACATGTGGCTGCTCAGTGCCTTGCACCAGGAGGAACCCTGTAGACAGTCTGACAGTGGCTTTGAGGATCTCATCCTGATACCCAAGAGCAGTCACCGTACGGTTGGGTATCGTGGAGGTTTGTGCAGCCTTCCAAGGATATGTCTTTACAGACTATCACTGACTCGCCGCCAAACTGTTCATGCTGGATGATATTGCAGGCAGCATAATGTTCACTACAGCATCTCCAGACTCTTATGTCTATCATGCGCTCAGTGTGAACCCCTCATCAGTGAAGAGAAGGGGGTACCAATGGCTGAACTGCCAATTCTGGTGTACTCTGGCGAATGCCAGTCAAGCTGCCCGGTATGGAGCTGTGAGTACAGGGTGTTGAGCCCTCATGGAGTCTGTATGGCAGTTGGGTCAGCAGCAGCTGGTGGGCATTTTGTAGGGCTCTGGCAGCTCCTCCAGCTCTGATGCTACTGGTACCCTGTTGTCACTTTCATTTTCACCAAAGTGGGTGACATTCATTTCCAATCACTTCTGCTTCCTAACTGGACAGATTGCCATCCCCGGAGTGTTATACCGCGAGTCTTAAGTGTTCCCAACATGTTTTTGAGCAGTGTATATTACACAATGTAGACAGTGGTGGACCCGGCTGATCAGGAATGTCCGCCATGTGTCTGACAAGTCTAAATTAGCCTTACGTAGGAAAGCTGCTCCCAATCAAAATCCGGCCCAGAGGGTACTTCTTGCCTGCGACGGTCACGGGAGGGCTTACTTCTAAGTTCCCAAAGGAGTCCAGGCTTGTGACCTCCGAAGAAGCTGCAACCTTCGTTACGTAGCCAAAATCTGGTCCCTGGAAATGCAGAGAAGATCAGCTACAGATACATACTGCAAAGCTGGAGGAAACCTTGGAGAAAACCTCCAGTTTAAATCTTTCTTAAAGGTCGGTGACGCAGGAGGGCCACATTTATGCATCCGTAACACGGAGGAGTGTCACAGCCTGACCGTGGCCATCGGAGCATCTTAAGAATCTATGATCCTCAGAGCTCAGCTCAGGAGGCCCACGATCAGACCGGGATCTTCATCCATATAATGGACACAAAATGCAGCCATAATGCGCTCATGTGTCATCGGCCTAAGGCAAAGTTACACACTGGTCATAGGTTACGTCGGAGCGCAACTCACAATACACAGCACATGGACCCAGTACCCCACACGCACTGGCATATCCTTATTCTCATCCATGACATGGGTAGGACATGCCCGGAAGGCTTTTCACATAGACAAAAGCGTCCATGTATATAGATTGATAAGCGATCATGGGGCCATGTGCTGTCCATAGAATTACACAGACAACACGCAACACCAAAACACGTGAATGTGCCGGAGGCCCAATGCCAATTGTCTGGGTAAATAAATTACATATAACACATCTTGTATTCCAATCAGAAAGATGAAAAAATACCTCTACAGCGCCATCTATTGGATGGCATTCCCTCAATTCAAAGTGACCTCATAAAAAAAAAAAAAAAAAAAAAAAAAAAAAGGGTCTACAATGATTGGGATTTTTAAACCAAGCCAGAAACCATGCATATATAGACTGTTTCAGGGAGGGTGGGGGGGGGGGGGGGGGGGGGGGAAGGTTGCCCCTTAACAGTATGCAGTAGGTCTCTGGCTTTGTCTGTGAGGAGCCTATGAAGCAGTATCTCCTTAATGAGAGCACCCAAAAAGTGTGTGGGAACACCTAGGGGGATGGTATAGTCTCTCCCCAAGGAGAACACCCAGTGTATTCCAAATCACATCTAGAGCGGTATTCACAAGTCCGAGAGAAAAGTATTATAGGTGCTCCGATACAGTTCGTGGGTGCGCTCATGACCGACTGCCATTGGAAACAGCTGTAGAGATGAGCGAGTATACTCGCTAAGGCACATTACTCGAGCGAGTAGCGCCTTAGCCGAGTATCTCCCCGCTCGTCTCTAAAGATTCGGGGGCCGGCGGTCAGTTGCGGCGGGGAGCAGGAGAGGGAGAGAGCAATCTCCCCTCCGTTCCTCCCCGTTCTCCACCGCCGCTCCCCGAATCTTTAGAGACGAGCGGGGAGATACTCGGCTAAGGCACTAATCGCTCAAGTAATGTGCCTTAGCGAGTATACTCGCTCATCCCTAGAAGCCGGCAATGGTTTAGCTCTAGCCTGCTAATAAATCGATTTTGCATTTTGATCCATGGACTCCCAGCAGCTGATCCCCACCTCACTTAGTATACGGGACGCCCTGGCATTCTGCAGCGGTGCTATACACAGAGCCGACATCAGGGCCAGTAAAGTGAGACCCCAGCCTGGGGATAACTTAATAACGATCCATCACGCTCAATATGGCAGCTGCTAAGCCCAAAGTTCTGCTGCAGGACAGAGAAGTGTTTGTCTCCTGGCCGTGGCCCCAGGATTGTGAACTGAGTAGACTTTCCATTACAGATTGAGATTAATTGAGTAGCGTCTTCCATTAAACTGTAAGACAACCTGTAAAATGCCCGGGATGAGTGCCCAGAAAACTCCCGGCTACCAGAGCCGGCACGGAATACCCCGGGTGACACCCGACACACAGGAGGGAGACATTCCTGGCCTAATATACTGCGTCTATTAAACCCAATGCTGTAGAGACGCCCTGCAAAATATAGAAAAAAGAAGATCCCGCCATAAACCCGTCCTGTACTGCCCAGCACTCTGCTACTACCATATCACATAGGAACCGACCCGCTGCTAGGCAAAGATGGGCAGGAATTTCTGTAAACGGTTAATTATCTTTGTCCTGCTAAACATTTTTATTGTTCTGGTCTGTATGTGGAACCATAAAGATGGTTAATGGATAAGCCGTCAGGGAGGTCACCGCTGCTCTCCAGCGAAGGAGTGGGCTGCATTGTCTGTGATGTCACAGCTAATGATGAGGGATTATTGGATCAATCGGGCCAGGAGTGATCGGCCCAATTTTCCCCAAAATAATCCGGACAACCTGATCCCAAATCCCAATAAAGTCAATGGGAATAAAAATTGGGTTCACCAATTTGGCCTCCATAAGGTCTAGAGATGAGCGAACGTACTCGTTTCGAGTACTTACGCACCCGAGTACCGCCATTTTCGAGTACTTCAGTACTCGGGTGAAAAGATTCGGGGGGCGGGGAGAGGCGTGGCGGTGCGGGGGGGGGGGGGGGGGGGGAGCAGCGGGGAACAGGGGGGAGCCCTCTCTCTCTCCCTCTCCCCCCCACTCCCCACTGCTACCCCCCCGTGCCGCCACGGTGCCCCCCGAATTTTTTCGCCCGAGTACGGAAGTACTCGGAATTCGCGGTATTCGGGCGAAAAAGGGGCGTGGCCGAGCACGTTCGCTCATCTCTAAGGTCCCTAATTGGTGGTTTAATGAATGTGGCTCAGTGGTTAGCACTGTTCCCTTTCAGTGTTGGGGTCCCAAGTTCAAATCTCATCAAGGCCAACATCCGCATGGACTTTGAAAAACTCAATACAGATGGTGCCCTTGCTCATATTTGAACATACAATGCAAGACATAAGTGCTAACAACTGGGCCAACACCCTTCTGATTCGGATTAAACACAAAGAGAACATAACATCTGCATGGAGTTTGTGTCCATATTTCACACGTGAATCTAGAACCCCAACACTACAAGGCAACAGGGCTAGACACTGAGCCACCAAGCTTCTTCCTCATCCGGAGAAGGAAAAGAAAAAGATCTGGAGATCTTATTCTCCTTCCCCTCCTCATTTGGAAGAGGAGATAGGTGGAAGAGAAGGAAGATCAAGCATGGTGGCTTAGTCATTAGCATTGTTGCCTCGCAGTGCTAGGTTTAAATCTGACAAAAAACAATTTCTGTATGGACTTTGAATATTCTCTTCATATTTATCTTTTTTCTCCTCCAGAGAAGAAAGAAAGAACAAACATGGTGGCTCAGTTGTTAGCACTGCTGCCTTGTTGTCCTGCAGCTGTAGGTTCAAATCTAACCAACGGCAACATTTGAAAAGAGTCTTTCAAAGTCCATACAGATGTAGTCCTTGATGAGATTTGAACCTAGAACTCTAGGACTGCAAGGCAACAGTGCTAACCACTGAGCCACATTCATTGAAGAGGCACGACCACCACTACCACCAGTGTTCATCATGCTTTATGGAAAAGTAAATTTTTGCCAAAAATTTGGTCGGACTGACCGATCCAATGCGAAAAGTCGGCCCAATTTTACCGCTGGCCAATCACAGGTACATTCTGGTGAATGTATAGGCTGCATTCTGAGTGATTTCACCATTGTTCTTTAGTGAATGGATAGGCTACATTCTCAGTGAGGTCACTGCTGTTCACTGAGAATGTAGCCTATCAATTCACTAAAGATGTCACCGCTGCTCTCTAGGGAATGAATAGGCTACATTCTCAGTGATGTCACTGTTGTTCTCTAGGGAATGGATAGGCTACATTCTCAGTGAGGTCACCGCTGTTCACTGAGAATGTAGCCTATCCATTCACTAAAGATGTCACCGCTGCTCCCTAGGGAATGAATAGGCTACATTCTCAGTGATGTCACCGCTGCTTTCTAGGGAATGAATAGGCTACATTCTCAGTGATGTCACCGCTGCTCTCTAGGGAATGCCTAGGCTACATTCTCAATGATGTCACTATTGTGCTTTCTTCTGAATTGCTAGGCTACATTCTCAGTGATGTCACTGCTACTCTCTAGTGAATAGATAGGCTACATGCTCTGTCTTTTCACTGCTGCTCTCTAGTGATTGGCTAGGCTATATTCTCAGTGAGGTCACCGCTGCTCTCTAGTGAATGGCTAGGCTACATTCTTGGTGAGGTCACTATTGCTCTTTCTTCTAAATGGATAGGCTACATTCTCAGTGATGTCACCCCTGTTCTTTAGTGAATGGATAGGCTACATTCTCAGTGATGTCACCCCTGTTCTTTAGTGAATGGATAGATCAGAAACAGAGGAAAATTAACCAGCGCTCCGGTGTCACGGAAAAGGGCAGATCATCCAAGATAATAAGAGGAGTTCGTATAATAACGGATATAACTTACTTCGCAGGGGTGCTAATGTTTAAGCACCCCTGAATCCAAGATGGCATATAGGATACAGAAGATATATACGAAAGTTCTTTTATTGCGACGCGTTTCGGCCGTAATCTCGGCCTTTCTCAAGCATAAAAAACACATGCAAACTACCTGTGTTATATAGTGCAGGTAATGAATACATAATTACATAGCCTGCACAGATGGTGTTACAATGAGTGAATTAGAAAACATGGGATGGATAATGCATCAGCAAATCTAAATTAATTGTCCTTCAATAGAATATATATACATGTATATTAGTTCATAGTCAGCTTATTTATATATATATTACTCCCAGAGGGATATGGGCTGAATGATACGTGAATTAAGAAGTTCCTCTGTATATTATTATGGGGTTAAACTAATGCCAGAGTTTACTCTCACCTTGTGACGTTCTCTACAGGGCGTGGCTATAATATATGCACCTATCACATGGTCATGGTACTATAATAACGTCACAATCACAGCAAGGCACAACAAACATTACCAGGATTGGGAACATGAATATAGTACCTATAGGGTTTCAGGAATTTGCTGCCTGCTGTCGCTGAGGAGGGAAACAAGCGTGCTTCTAATGGCTTTCACGGTGGAAGTGAGACGCTCCATCTTGTGGCGTTTCCGTTGCCATGGTGATACCCTGATGACGTTTATATAGAGACCTGATGCTCCGTCCCGCAGTGTTTGCGTAATCCAGATGACACAGGGGGGAGGGGCTTGGTAAGGTAACGCTGGACACGTGATGATCCTCAGCAGTTCATCTCATTGTGTACCAGTTGTTATGGTAACCCATGGATCTGTAATAGTCAGCGTTCGGCATGTGATAGTTCCGTGAGCACATAGTAGCCTCCCAGTGTATACCGGTTGTTATAGTGACTCGTGGGGGGAGGGAGGGGAGTTTATAGTGATAGCGCTGGGCCGTGATGTTCTATCAGTAATTTGCCCCGCAGGGTCCCCATTACTATAGTGATTTAAGATAACAGAGTCTCAGGGGGAAGTTGTTGTATATATTATACTACCCCATGGGACTCAGGATAAATGCATCATGAGTACTCTCAATGGATATAACCCTTTAAATGCTGTCTAGATAAAGTGACAGCTGTTTGGTGCTGATTTGAAAAAGGATTACATTTCAAAATGTGACTTAATGCTATTAGACTATGCAACATCAAGTAGTCGCAAAGGGGAAATATAGCAAGATGGAAAGTTGATTGCATGCAATTGCTTTGCATCATTTTTTGCATAATTATACTGAAAAGTATATATCACAAGATAAATATGCAATTTCAATATCTTACCAATAAATATAAAACTGAGTATAAAAATGCAACCAGAGGCTTGCAATACTGACATATAGAAAATAAAAATACAATATATATATAGTATCCATGAAGACTACACTTATCCCTAAAAAGCGCCTAATAATACATAATTATAAAATTCCTGTTATTACTGTTTAAAATTTCTCTAAGACCTCATTTAAACCATTCGGTATAAGAGTATTAAAATAAAATATATAAAACATTTCCTTAGTTTTTAGTTTAATAAATTCTCCTGTGTTTATTTTTTCCACTGGAGTAATTTTCATAAGGTTTGGGTCTGAGTTATGTTCAAGGTAGAAATGTCGCGATAGGCTATGTTTTAGAAAACCTCTTTTTATGTTATGTCTATGATGATTGATACGATTATGCAGGGCATTGATAGTGCGACCTATATATCGGAGCCCGCAAGGGCATTCTATCATATATATTAGGTGGGCTGTACTGCAGTTCAAATATTGTTTAATGGAGTAGTGATTATCCAACTGTCTTTCAATGATTTTTCTTTTGTGACATATATTTGGGCAGCACTTACAGTTTATTTTTCCACATTTGTATGAGCCTAATAGTGGAGAGATTGCAGATTTTTGGTTGAAGTATTCTTTTTGAGAGTTTAGTATCCGGGGGCGTGATGGTGCTAAGAGATTACCCAATGTTTTTTTTTTTTCTAGGGAATGAATAGGCTACATTCTCAGTGATGTCACCGCTGCTCTCTAGGGAATGCCTAGGCTACATTCTCAATGATGTCACTATTGTGCTTTCTTCTGAATTGCTAGGCTACATTCTCAGTGATGTCACTGCTACTCTCTAGTGAATAGATAGGCTACATGCTCTGTCTTTTCACTGCTGCTCTCTAGTGATTGGCTAGGCTATATTCTCAGTGAGGTCACCGCTGCTCTCTAGTGAATGGCTAGGCTACATTCTTGGTGAGGTCACTATTGCTCTTTCTTCTAAATGGATAGGCTACATTCTCAGTGATGTCACCCCTGTTCTTTAGTGAATGGATAGGCTACATTCTCAGTGATGTCACCCCTGTTCTTTAGTGAATGGATAGACTATATTCTCAGTCTCTTCATTGCTGCTCTCTAGTGATTAGCTAGGCTACATTCTCAGGGAGGTCACCGCTACTCTCTAGTGAATGGATAGGCTACATTCTCTGTCTTTTCATTGCTGCTCTCTAGTGATTGGCTAGGCAATATTCTTAGTGATGTCACTGTTGCTCTCTAGGAAATGGATAGGCTACATTGTAAGTGATGTCACAGCTGTTCTTTAGTGAATGGATAGGCTACATTCTCAGTGATGTCACTATTGCTCTTTCTTCTGAATGGCTTGGGTACATTCTCAGTGATGTCACCGCTGCTCTCTAGTGATTGGCTAGGCTACATTCTCAGTGATGTTACCATTGTTCTCTAGTGATTGGCTAGGCTACATTCTCAGTAAGGTCATTGCTGTTCTCTAGTAAATGGCTAGGCTACATTCTCATTCTTTACACTGCTGCTCTCTAGTAAATACTTCAAAGTCTTTCACACTGAACTCACCAGCAGTTCCCGAATAGGAAAATCCTTTAGTTCTCCATCTCTGGGAGAATCCAACACAACAGGGAAGCTTTTATGTGGCGCTTGAATGTATCCGAATTCCATCTCATCCTGTGATTAAATGCATTATATTACCATCATGTGGGTATGTCCCCGGCCCAAGGCTCCTGATTTGCAGGGTATCATCACACAGACCTGCATCCAGCGATCCCCTCGGTTCACGTACTCAAAACAAATCTGGATCTTGTACTTTGCTTCGCTCACTAAGTTCTTGATCTCCTTCAAGAAGAGGTAATTGTCCTTCACACTGCCGGAAGAAAGCGGACACAATATTGGGGTCTCAATTCTGGAGCCTAAAATAAAGACTATCAATTAAAGGTGTCACTTCTTACCTGCAGACATAAACCTCTATGGGCTCCAGTATGCTGGGTGTAATGATTAACGGGGTGATACGAAACGTCACCACATCTGTGAATATGGGGGTCTCAGGGATTCCCTGCAGGAAAGAGAACAGTGGATATATTTCTGCACGGTATATGACCGGACCCGGATTATGCATTACTTGGTGGACCAAGAGCACTACTCATCCTGAGCCTTCTGGTTCATGAAAACAATGCCAACGGATACAGGCAGAGCAGTAGGAAAGATGAAGCAGGGGTTAAAAATAACTGCATAATAAAGCTGTGCCATTCAGGGTCTGCAGAAAGCTGAGTGATGCTTTTGGTATAGGCAACGCTGAACTATTAAATAAAGACCTTGTTAGAGGCACCCCCTCCCCGTCCTTGTCGCTAATGTGTCCTTTATGCTTCCTGCAAGAAGCTAAGATGCTGGCAGACGCTTGCACTGACGCTGATTATGTTGTTAGCACCGTTGGAAACAGGAGCGAAACTTAAGCCAAGGACAGCGACACGAAACCAAGAATCAGATCCGGTTACTGAGCAGCAACGGTTAGGCTTCTATATATGGAGATCAGTCAGAGGGGAGAGAAAAGAGATGGAAGATGGCACAGACCCCTTCGTGCCAGTGTGGCATTGCTTGTATTCATATCTGTCTGCCTACTTATGCCAGTGTCTAGAATCTGTAATTTAATATCCGCGTCCCCTTTATCATTTCTGGTTATGTATTATATAGGGTTTTTTCTTTTCTTCCAATTGAATTATTACTGCTCCTAGAATTATAGATGTGCTATAGAGTAATTATGATTAATACAACTTTTATACCTGGTATTATATTACTGGCATCTGTGTGGTGTTCAAATATATGAATTAAAGGGAATAGTGAGCTTGAACTGAGGGAGAGGAGACTAGCAGGCAGTCTCCACATCTATCAGAGAGCATACTTGCTCTCTGAATATCACATATGGGGTTTTTCCCAGAAAAGGAACAAGTCCTCATTATTTCACGCATCTAAATCACTCATTACAAGTCAACATTTTTACAGAAAAAAAAAAAAAAAAGTTTAAACATTTTTCCCCTTATACACAAGGCTTTAATTATTGGAAAAAAACAAAACAAAAACAATAAAAAAACAAAAAAAACCCACACAACATAATTGCTATTGCCACTTTCATAACAGCCCGTACTACAAATTACATTATTTATCCAGTAGAGTAAATGGTGTTAAAAAAAAAAAAAAAAAAAATTAAAAAATTATAGAAATGTTTTTTTTATAGACGCTACCCCTGGTCACGTGTATCCTACATGCAAGCGTCGTATAAGAGTTAATAAATGAAGGGGACTAAAGTGGAGCAAAGATGGCAGCTGCCAACGGAGCATATAGAGAAGTCATAAGCACTTATCTATTTAATAATGTAAGATGTTGCCTATTATTGTAGATTTTATACATGTTCATTGTTTTAGTTTCAAAGGTTTATATAAATGTTTAATGAAAATATAATGAAGCAGCAAACATTCTGCTGGTTCAAATGAAACAAAACAAAAACACCCCAAGGGTTTATTGCTGTAAAAGTGTAGATTGTCTGAGGATTGTTTTCCGGGCGGACAGACGGACGGAACGATCCCCCGGTCCTCTCTGCCTCCGTTCACTGAGCGATCATCGCTCCTCTGTAAAAGCACAGGATTAATGTATCACTGGGACAACGGTGCTTCTGTGTCTAAAAATGGTCCTGTTCAAAAAGGGCCCCTAACCCAGGTGAGAGGATGAGCAATAGTCCAGGGCCACCAGCTGCCATTCCTTTGTATTTTGCATACTGTCCTTTTTTGCGTTATTTTTTTCCTAGTATTCTGCATGGTCGTCTGTGTGGACGGTCTGCCAATAAACTGTGCAGACCTGCTGGACATCCCCTTACATGCTGGGAACCTTAAACACATGAGATCTACGCCTTCCAGCTGCCCCACGGTCAGCATGACATCTATGTATCCAGCATGTATCTCTGCCTAGCGAGGCATGTTAACCATTCAGTAACTTTGGAAAGCTGGGTCTTACCCCTGAAAAAGCTCTAATGGTGGGCCCTATTTGCCCAGAGACCCATACAAGAAAATATTTAACACATTAACAGCAAAGGACGAGTTAGTCAAAAATAATTTAAAAAAAAACAAAAAAAACAAAAAAAAAAAAAAACAAAAAAAAAAAAAAAAAAAAGAAATCCCCTCTCGGTGTTACCTCTATCTGTGTCTCCAGCAGACTGGCCTTTATAGTCACCAGTCCGTTAAATCCCTCATCCGGGAAGTGCAGTCCTTCCACAAAGAACTCCAGCTCGCTGGTCCCCGTGTACCGCGCCTTGTAGAACAGCTTCTCTCTGCCCAGGACATGGGTGTACACCTTATCTGCCAAGAGAGAGCATAGGAGTCAAGCGCAGTCACATGACACTCACCACAGCATGTTACATAGGCGCATACAACGTGCAGGTATAGGGTATTAATATGTTGCACAAGGCTGTATTCACATGGGCAAGTGCTATGTATATCCATGAACATCTGGCCTACATGACACTTGCCTTTTTTGTGATTGCAATGCGTATTGGTTTTAACGTCTTTCATCGCTATACCTGGGTTTTTTACATGGGGGTTGTGTGGGGGGTGGGGTGGGAGTAAATAAATCACAAGTTCTTCAAATAGTTAAATGAAAAAAAAAAAATGCAGATCCCAGTCGCACAGCACGGCAGTGCAATACCATTTTTTTTTCATGCACCCATAGCAGAATTGTCCATGAATAAGACATGCTGCAATCTTGCGCTTTCGGTCTGAGAGAGAAATCGCTCATGTGAATTAATCTATTTACATTAACGGGTCCTTTTCACATGCCAGCTCTGTCCTCGCACTCAGATAGAACTCGTACGTGAAAATTACTTGAGTGAACAAACCCCAAGTCTCTTCTGTAAGTTGTTACAAAATGTATCCGCCTGAAGTCCTGAGGATCTGAGACGTATTCGCTCAGGACGGCTTTCAGCAGAGCCGCTCACTATCCGGTGGTTGCACTACATTCACGTGTAAGCGGATGATCCCTCTAACTGAGGGCATGAGGTGCAGTAACGCCGCGTCCCGATTATCGGGGTCTCACGTCTCTAATGCACAATGTGCTAATAGTTCATTAGTTCAGCTTTTGTGACAAGTGCCAGGGTACTAATATACATTCCGGCTCTCGTCACCCGCCAAGCAGCCTCTTGTTGTACTCAGATCGGATGTCCAGCGCGGCGCTAATGAATGTTCCACAGCCTCTCAGGGAGGATCAGGCCTGAGAGCTCCGGATTTCTGTAGATGCCACTTTAGGAGGCTCGGAAATTTGTCATTGTCAATTGGGCTCTTAGAGTTGGGAGCAGATCAGAACTACATGCAACTGACCACGAGACTTCAGCTGTCTTAGGTTGCGCTCCCACGGACGATTTGAACACAAAAGTTCTGTCTGAATGGGTTAATTCACACAAGGTTTTTTTTTGTTTTTTTTTTAAGTCGGACCGATAGTCGCTGCAAGTTTCGTTTTTGTGCGATTCCTGCTGCTGTAGAATTACCTATTATTTTCTACTGGGAGCATTAAATATTTTTTTATAAAAAGTTTTACACTTACATGACATGTGAGTGCGAGCCTTTTTAATAGAAGTTACTATGGGGACCACATTAAAAAAAATGAACCAAAAAGTGCAGAGCAGTGAAAAATGGGTTAGAAAAGCGGATACAAATTGTGCATGAAACATCACAAAAACACAGCAAATGCATAAAAAAAAAACTGCACAGAAAACAGTCAGTTTTTCACCACCCACAATCCCCCTCGCCCGTGTGAACCCAGCCTTATACACTGGTGCTGCGGTCACTTCATGTAACATTTTACATTCCTTATCTTGTACTCACCTTTAGCATATTTTCAGTCCGTGTCCTCTCCGACGCGGGCGGCACACAGACCCAGAGTGGTCAATGTGCCAAAACAAACAGCAGATTTTTCACACGGATCGTGTGGGGAATAAAAAACAAATAAAAACGTGGCAGGCGCTATTCTGCCTCGCCTGTTCAAGTCAATGACAACACGAAAAAAAAAAGCGGAAAGAACATGAACGCAGTCAGCAGGTTGTCTGTATTTCATGAATCTGTTGCTAAGAAATGCAGAAAAAAAATGAACTGGGCTCATTTAAGTATTTTTTCTTGCAGACGTAAAAAAACGGATGGCTACTAAAGTAATAAAACGGAAGCACCGGCTTCATACAAAACTGCTCGCATATTAAAAAAAATAAAAAAATCTTCCCTTCTTTGTGGGGAGTTTTTATATGCTCAGATGCTTTTGGCCTAACTTACCTCATGTTTTATGTTCCAATAAGTTCCAGAGCTGCACTCACAGTTCTGCTGTTCCATGACTCCAAATACATCAAGAGCTGGAATCGTAATTGTGCCATTACATGAAGTCTTATGCTCCCATCACATCCAAAGCTAAATTTAGAATTCTGTAGTTGCATCATGTTATACTTCAGGCACATCCAGAGCTGCATTTATAATTCTGCTGTTACATCATGTGTTCTTTATCAATCACATCCAGAGCTGCAATCATAATTCTGATGATGCATCAGGTCTTATAAACCAGACACACCCAGCGCTTCTTTCCCAACAGCTGGCTGCTCTCCCTGGTATTTCAGCAGCATTATGTTGACAGAACCACTAACATCTTCGCTGAAATGTCATAATGTACACTACACTTCTCAACTCCCCACAACTGTACAAGCTAGGGGTTGCAAGGTCCTGCAGTCCTACAGCATTTTAATGGAATAGTAGATGCAGCTCTGGATGTTACTAGAGTATAAGATAAAGAGTGTTTTATACTGCAGTCACATCCGAAGCTGCATCTGCAGTTCTGTTTCTGTAGGACTGCAAGAACTGACATCACGCTGGATCCTCCCTGCTTGTACAGTGCATGCTCTGCTGTGCAGAATAAGACACCCTGCCTTATACTACAGTCACATCTAGAGCTGCAGCCAAACTGCTACTGGAGTGACATGATTTAACTTGGGTTTAGTACAATTTTAGTCATTAGTAATGTTTAATAGAAAGCGAAAGTTTAGGCTTAGAAATAAGTTATTTAAGCCCCCACGGTGGACGCGGGGCGCTGGGACACTCACTGTGCAGATGGAACACTCCCAGGTTTGGGGCATCTGTGGCAGAGATGTAGAGCAGCAGGTGGTATCCTGTGGGCAGTTTTTCGGGCCCTTTGATCCGGAGCAGCATCTTAGACATGTCCAGGAGATCTGTGGGGGCACAGAGGACGGGTCACTGCTGCGCCTTCTCTCTGCATGGAGTGGTCAATGAACGATCACTCACCCGTCTTGGACAGCACAATGTTATCTCCGCCATCCACCGTACGAGAGAACATACTGTCCTTGTCGCAGTTCACCAGCAGGATGGCGCCCTGACCCTCCGGACCCCAGGTCCACGTAGCCTGCATGATATCATTATATAGAGTATGTAAATCGAATGGGCACAAGATGGGCACCATTATAGTAACAATGGGGTTCTGTCTACATAGAAGAGTAACGGTTTCTTGATACTTTCTACATTTCTTCCTTGGTCTGGGGAGAAGCTGGCTGTAGGACAAGTGATCATTCCCTGTTATCAGCCATCGTCTGGCTAAGAGGTCTCACAGAGGGGGGTGGACAGGCTGTACTCTGGCCACGATGGCTTGACAGCAGGTGTAATTTGCGGCCCCTAGCCCAGTGTAACGGATCCTCTCCTGCTGACTGCTCAAACTCAATTTCAGTTTCATTAAGCAGCGGTTGTATTATAACACCCCAAAGTTACCGCACAACGAGTTAACCCCTCGCCCGCCACTGTGTGGCTCGCACCGCGCCGTTTACCTTTTGTGGGTTGTTTCTTTCTACTTGTCCATCCCGATCGGCATCGACATCCAGGGACATCTCTGACAAACAAAGGGGACATGGGTTACAGAAGAAGACGGCGGCCAGGGGCATTCAGACTGCAGAAACATTGACAAAGAATAGGAGTACAACGAAATCCCCGTAATCTGACAGTCCAGAGTCCGATAAACTGGCACAATTTGGAAATTGCTAAAAGTGATATTACGAGGTTTTCTTTTGGGTACTTCCTGTCTTGTCTGTACCCCTATAAGTGAGCATTATATACATAGGGTCAATATGGCAGCTTGGAGTGATGGCGGATATTGGGGTCATGGATTATTATATACCCGCAGACATTACAGGTTGATTACAGGAATCGCCATATTTGTATATTCACATGTGACTTTCCCATTCGTTGCTGGTATGGAGGGGACGGGGCTGGTTTGCTCCTCTACCTTCTGGCGACTTCAGAGAGTTCCCTCCATGTGCTGATATATCCCGGCTCCCCGGTGACAGGAATATATAGCTGACTGGAAGTCACCACTATCAGGAAATTACCGGACGGACGCTTCCTAGAACTACGTTCCACCTGCTGAACCTATCAAAAGAGTGGGCTCCTCTAGAAATGTTCCTCCCACCCCTCCTCCTGTCAGCTCTTGCTACCACTAGAACCACAATTTAAGGGTATGTTCACACGGCGGAATTTGCCAAGTAATTTTTTGTGTGAACGCCGACGCAGATCACCTGTCAGCGGGCAGAATCTGCATGCGGAATGTCACATAACTTGTCACTTCTTGACACAAACTTGTCTAAATTCCACATGCGTATTTTGCCCATTGTCCTGCCTAAATCCGCGCCAAACACCATAGCAGAAAGCCGCAGCTTTTAGAGGCAGAAATCCTGCTGAAACGTCCCCAGCAAATTCGGCCGTGTGAACATACTCTTTTTTTTCAAACCACCAATGAGCATCCTGCGTAGTGAACGCGGACACGGGGCCGGTTTATCCAAATTACACGCCAAAATCTGCATGAACGTCCGCAATGGTGTGAGTTTTGTTTCAGAATTTGCAGAGGGCCCGCAGCAGACGTCACCCCGACGACTGAAAGGTGAAACACTTGCAGAAAAAAATTGCAGCAAAATCCACGTCAAATAGTGCGGATTTTGATGCATTTTTGTTGTTGTTGCAAGGACCTACACAAAATACCCAAAGCCTGAACGGACTCCTGAGCCTCAATGAGATGGCCGCATTGCGAGCTATCAGACGGTATGTGGACATCCGTCTTGGTGCTATCTGATCGCCACAGACAATACATATTACATGCGCCATTCTCATCCATGAATATGGCCTAGAATAGTACATGAAGAATTTTTTTTTTCCACACAGATTATCGATTAGTGTGTAAACCTCGCTCACGCGTTCAGCCTCGTAGGCTATAATGGGTCTGTTTGCCGCCAGTGAAATTCGCGGACAGCACAAGGACATAAAACACGCCTGTCTGAATACAGCCTAAATGTAAGACAGTTCTTGTCACCCATAGCAACCAGTCAGAGCGCAGCTTTCACTGTACCACAGCAGGCTCAGCCATGGAAGCTGACTGGTTGCTATGGAAACAAGGACAGTCTGTCCGGCCTTCAATCCAACAGGCATCAAATATGGCATCCAGATGTGAACTAAAAGGAACAGAGATCACTAAAACCGCAAACTAAAAGCAAGAGACCCCGGCGTGGGCGGAGGCGCCAACCTGGCTCTGGGTCGGAGACCAGTCCCGCTGTAAGGCGGTGTTCACATGCTGTGGAGGCTCGGCTGGGGACTTTCTGGGGCACAAACAGCAATGTTATGAAATCCCAGCTAAATGAATAAGTTTTAGTGATTTTTCATCTAAACGGAGTGGAAAATATCCGCTGCGCAATTGTGCTTGTGAAGCGGATTTTAATATTGTGGAAAAGCAGCGTATAAAAAGGCGTTTTCTGCAGCAGAATTTAAAGGGGTTGTCTCATGCCGAAACGGGTTTTTTTCCCCCCCATAGGCCCCCCCGTTCGGCGCGAGACAAACCCAAGGGATGGGTTAAAAAAAAAAAAAGTTTATTACTTACCCGAATCCCCGCGCTGCGGCGACTTCTTTCTTCCTTTACCAAGATGGCCGCCGGGATCTTCACCCACGATGCACCGCGGGTCTTCTCCCATGGTGCACCGTGGGCTCTGTGCGGTCCATTGCCGATTCCAGCCTCCTGATTGGCTGGAATCGGCACACGTGACGGGGCGGAGCTACGAGGACCAGCTCTCCGGCACGAGCGGCCCCATTCACAAGGGAGAAGACCGGACTGCGCAAGCGCGTCTAAAAACGCCAGAAGACAGCGAATTTAGACGGATCCATGGCGACGGGGACGCTAGCAATGGAGCAGCTAAGTGTATAACTTCTGTATGGCTCATAATTAATGCACGATGTATATTACAAAGTGCATTAATATGGCCATACAGAAGTGTATACCCCACTTGATTTCACGAGACAACCCCTTTAATATAGAGGAAAATCAGCATAAACAAACAGAAAATCTAAATCTCACTTAAATCCGCACAAAAAAAAAAAAATGCACCATTAGCCAAGAAAAACGCCACGAAATCCACAACAAACAGTAACTTTGCATCTTGCGGATGTCAGGATGGTTTACTAACTGGCCTGCGTATCCGCCCGTGCGCACAGAGCCGTATAGTATCCCAGCCAGTGACTGACCGCAGGCCTTGTATTAAGGACATACAGACGTACCGATCCCAGTCAGGTAGATTCCGGCTTTGTCCACAGGCGCGTCCGAGCCTTTCCCGTAGTACGCAAATGTGATCTGGAAAGGAAACCAGCAAAATTGAAGACGGCAGGACTAGAAGTCGCCAAATTACCGAGGAGCATAACGGATCAATATCAGACTTTTACAGAAATTTTATGCAATGACCGATATGGTCACCCGTGTCAGGGCAGCTCCATCAGCCTCTATACAACAGTGTGCCCATTCACTGACAGCAAGCACAGAACTTTCACTCAACAGTGATCAAAAGCTTTATAAAGAGGTTCCCCCATGTAAAGAGATCTGCTATCAATAGCATAGCAGATAACGATCCGATTGGTTGGGGGAGAGGGAGGGAAGGCGGGGGGAGTCCAGTGCCGGGATGTCGAAAGTTCAGGAACGAATGGCGTGATGGTCACGCACGCGCAACACCGCTATATTAATTTGAATGGGCAACTGAAGATGGCGGAGTAAAAATGGATGGAGCAGTAGTGCACATGCGTGACTACTCTTTCATTCGTCAGGGGCCTTCAGGACCCCCGTCCTCGATCAGTGATGGCCCAGCAGTCGGGACCCACTGTTCAGCTAGTTACCCCCATTCTATGGATAGGAGATAAAGACTCGGGACTTGAAATTCGCATTCTGGGAAGAGTAATCTTTACACCCCACACTGTACAGTCATCGGATGTAGGGAAAACTACGCTTTTAAACCTTTGCAATCCAATTTTGGATTCAGGATGTCCTAGGGGGCTTTCTCTTTCTGCCATTATACAATGGCGCCATATGCTGGCTAGAGCCAGTACTGCAGTATGGGACATGCTGGAGAGGCCCCCCGACAACAGAGCGGCCAGTAATATACAGTAAGAGTACCCTGCCGGACGTCTTCCGACATCGGAACTGGACAGCCTTCAATCAGAATGTCTTCAAATGTCAGACAGTGGATTGGAAAGGGTTAAAGGGCTGTCTATCCACAGCCTTGCTGACTGTATCCAATAGGCATCAGTAGAACTGTGATTGCAGCTCTGGGGGATAATACAGACTAAGGATCAGTCCATATAAAGAAGGTTATGCAGATCTTGTTGGATTCAAGTGCAAATAGCGACAACGGAGGATCCGGCATCCATTAAAAACACGGCTTTTATTCTCCCTTCTATAAGTCCCATCCACATGTAACACGGCTGACGCATTTCACGCCAACTTGTAGTCATGTTTGTATTCCCACACCCTCCGGTCTCTTTGGGATTTGAAGTTGCCTTTTAATATAACAAAATGTGTTCTAAGTTGTGTCCTTGGCTACAAAAATGCTCAGCCGAGAGCCAAGAACACAACATGGCGGGTTGTTATATTCAAAAGCAACTTCAAATCCCAGGAGACCGGAGGGTGTGGGAACACCGACTTATAAGGAGGTCCAGGGCTTTGAACACAGAATGAAAGGTCTCTGAAGGACTTCTGGCACGCTGTGACATCTAAGGGATCGGGTGCGGGTTAGGGAGCAGTAATGTAGACACCATAAGACTCTCATGCTCTTATCTGTGGACTAATTAAGGATTTACTCTCCACATCCGGTTCTCTTATTTCTTTAAATACAAACTAACCACACCATGTCTCTGCTCTTCAGTGTGTATACACGGACATGCCAAAACTCATGGGACAGGGACTAGTACCATGTAGGACCCCCAAAAGCCTGGTGAAGTACATCAACTAAACATGGCATCAATTCCACAAGGGGGGAGGGAAAGATGTCTGGGGCGATGTTGAGCCGCGTGGAGACCCCCCCCCCCCCCCCACAGCTACAGGTGCAGGATCCCAGCTGTGAATGGACCCCTTGCCCAAATCCCACAAATCATGGGGGCTCATGTTGGGTGAACCTGCAGACCACACCATTCGTAGAAATACTCCAGAATGCCCCTCCAACCAATTCTGTACAACTTGGGCCTGATGGCACAGTGTATTATCCTGCTGGTATATCCCATCATGGTGGGGGAACATGAAGTCCATGATGTGCTGCAAATGGGTACCAAGCTGTAAAACACAGCGGCATTGGTCAATGACGTGTTTATGAGGACCAGGGGAACCAACCCTTGCCAGAAGAACCACCCACCATCACACCTTGTTCCAACTCCAATAATTAATGTCGCCTGGCAATGAGCACGCTGTCCAGTATTCACCGGCACTCACAGGAAAACACCTCATAACTTATACAGGTGTGGGGGTTAGTCATCAATTTATTGTTATCCCGTCAGTTTTGGTATGTCAGTATATATAGGTTTGCCTCTTCAGATATACATAGTTATACAAAACTGCTAAAATAAGACCAAAGTAGCCTTTAAATGTCTGAAAGATTACATACAAGACAAGTAATGTATGTACTCCATGACTCCACCAGCAGAATAGTGAGTGCAGCTCTGGAGTATAATACAGGATATAACTCAGGATCAGTACAGGATAAGTAATGTATGTACACAGTGACCCCACCAGCAGAATAGTGAGTGCAGCTCTGGAGTATAATACAGGATGTAACTCTGGATCAGTACAGGATAAGTAATGTATGTACACAGTGACCCCACCAGCAGAATAGCGAGTGCAGCTCTGAAGTATAATACAGGATGTAACAGTTTTTAGAGGCGGAGCATCTCTCTGGACAAATGACTGCCAGTACATAATATACACTGTATGACCCACCTTGCCATCGTTGGTCTCAGCGCTTGGCACAGTCATTCGGAACTCCACCATTGTCGTATTGGACAGCGGCCATAATTTCTCCCCATTAATCACTTTCTGTTCGCCGGTGTTGCTATTGAGAACTTCAATCTCTATATTGGGGGTTTGACGGAGGCTGAACCACTTACATTCTGGCGGAGACCCCCTGTACATAAAGAGAAAGCAGAGACCCCCTGTGAGCGGTGACATGTAGCCCCCATGAACTTCCATCATGCGCTGGTACATTAGAAATCATGCATGTTCTATTTATATTACAGACTAATGCCTGCTGCGCATAGGAGACAAAGGCCCTTTTCAAGAGCTCTGCTTGCTGTCAGTGAATGCGTACACTGGCATCCAGGCTGTCTCTCTCACAGAGGATTGTCTAGACTGGATACAACCCTCAGCTGTGAGAGGTATTAGGTCTGTACAGGTTTTCATCCTCCGGATGTAAACATCACCGTGTTCATTCACAGACAGCAAGCAGTCATCTTGAAAATGGTGAGAAATGGAAGCACAAAACATGTTAAAAAAAAATATTTTCTAATAGCAATTTACAGAAGCCAAGAGGATTGTTCCTTGTATCTGTATTAGACGCAGATGGGGATTTGCTCCTTTTGTGGGTGATATTTTGTGTCGTTGGACCCCGCCGCTCTTCTCCGTCCTTCACAACAGCTGCAAGTTCCAGCATTTTGAAGAAAGCGATAAACCATATTTGCAGATTAACAGCGATACGGGCGTTTGACAGATTGCGTTCACACGGCGGCGGCGGCCAGCACATAAGCTGGATCCCTGCGCCTCATCCCAGGCTAAATAAGGAGAGCCCTAATAATGTCATCTCGTAAATCTGTCGCTCACAGGCCGCCCCATCACAGTCAGCAGGGTCGTTAAAACTCATTCTGGGGCACATGACACGGCGAGGTCCTGGGCGCCATTAAACGACAGAACTGCAAAGGTTTTCCGAGAGTCCTGAACGCAAGTCCGATTCTTACTCGAAGACACTTTCCATATCGAGGACCCCCTCAGGAACGGGTGGGATGAGTGCAGGTATATTGCAACCAATATGGCCTCCAGTACTCCTAGAATAGTTCTCACCGCCTTTCCTAGAATCCCAAATGACAAATTTGCCATATTTCCGTAGAGGGGTATAACTAGGTAAAGCAGTGGGACAGATGCGTGTCAATCTCTGCTTACAGGCGGCCATATTGTTTGTCACCCAACTTTCCCAGAAACAGATATGCTGAATAGAGTAACGTGACAGATCTCATATTTAGTGGGGACTTCATGTTCGTACACGATATACGTGGATCCAGAGCCGTGTTCGCCGCCGTTATCACCTTCCTCCTTCACACCCAGAACACGATACAGACAGACTGATGTACACTCAAATCTCGCAGTAATCTATAAGTGGACTTTAGTAACCTGCAAGTTCCACCTAGCGGGTTCTAAAATGTCTGAGGGACCGGGGAGGAATGCACGCAGCCAGCACGGCCAGCAGCCCGGGCTCGGATGACAAGTGGGAACAAGCCGTAATAAATGACACTTGGGGGACGAGGCTGGAGATGGAGCGGCTCGTAAAAATACTCCATTCACTAGGCCATGCAAGTATTATTATCCTTTTACTAAAAGGGGAACTCCACAAGCCTACGGAAATTATACTTTTAATCCAACTATGGCAGAATGCTCCACAGCGCTCTCGCTGGCGACTACTGGACATGGCAGCAAACACGAGGAACGCCATCAGATGAACTCCTCCCACCGAGAAAAATCAACATCTGGTGAAACATAAAATACAGAGATTCTATAGCGCTCATGTCAACCGCCGCCAGCGCTGTCGTGAATCAGTATGTGTCACGGATGCCAAGATCAGTAGGGCGACTGATGGGTACGGAGCCAGAATTACGTCGCTACATCGTAATCACGTGTTTTGTAAAACGACCTTTATGAGCCAAGTCATAGCTGACGGGAAGGTGCTAAACATATTACCAGGAGTGCCGCGCTCACCGGATCCGCCTCGCACCCGTAACTAAGCACATCATTTATTACATCCGCACGTTGGTTTGGGAAGACTGCCGACAATGGCCTCCAGCCAAGGCTGTGTAGATGATGACGAAGAAGTGTCTACAAGGAGCGCACATGATAGACTCTCAGTCACGTAACACAATTACCCACACAATAACCATTTTATGGTAATATCCATGGCACTGACCGTTCTGTCAACCATGAAGGGTGGTCTCTGACCACCCTTCATGGTTGACCACGACCATCCCAACTGGGACTGCAGAAACCCGGCAGTTGTCTCGCCTTGCCCGTAGTTGCCACCTCCATGTCTGGGATGTGCTGCAATCTTGCCTTACTGCACAAAACAGCATCTCCCCTGTATGGGCGGGTGGATGTTGCTTCACCTTGGAAGTACAAAAGCAGTCTATTACCTCATACCTGTCCCTGCCTTCAATACCCTATTCAACTCTACCCCAAACCACCTACCCAACTATCTTCGCACCTTCCTTATTGCCAAAACTCCTACTGTTGACATATCCCCTCTCAACGATGTGGCAAGGCCAGCACCATTTTCCACAAAAACTCTTGCCTATGACTCATTCTTAACTAAAGCTAACTTCCCCTTTAACCCTCCTTCTGTTCTGGGGGGCCTCATGACCCACCTTATGGTTGCTTACAGCCATTATGCCCATCCAGCCCTCCTCACAGCTCCATCCTCAATGTCAACATCACTAAATAGTAACATTATCATCACCTCTGACAATGAATATGTGGTTACAATCTGCAGATTGACTTGCCTCCTCTTGAAGATTAGCCTAGAGTCACTGTTTGTTTTTAGATCTCATCCAATGGTCTCCAACCTAGGACTGACCAGGTCCAACTCCCAGAATACACCAAAAGCCATAGTCTGGTGAGCCACGGGTCAGAGACACGCAATATGCCCTATGATGAACTATCCTATGGTATTGGATGGACACTTCCTTTGAATAGACCTTCACCCAACATAGTCCGTGTCTAAGGCACCTCTGGAGCTTTGGATGAAAACACAAGACACTATGTGAGTGGGCACTGCCAGGGAGCTCCAGCCATAAAGAAGGATTATGCCAAGGCAAACCTCCCAGTAAGCCTGATGAAGGTTTAACTTGTGGATATTCCACAAGCGGAGGTCACCCGGCTGGGTCATTAAAGGGGTTGTTCTACGAACAGTACCTTTCCCTAGCCACAGGACCTGACTGACCCCCACAATCCCAAGAAAGGAGAGGGAGTGTCTTGCTTGCCTTACTTCCGGTCACAGCTGTATTGTTGCACCAGCCCAAGTGAACGCAGCACTGGCCACGCATGCGCGATGCCACAATAGCCATTTGAATGTGGTTGACAGAAATAGCTTATCGCAATGGAAAGGTGGATACTGGAAGCAAACCACCCCTCTGAATACATCTCCAGGTATTCAATGCAGTCCACTGAGATGGTACCACTTCTCTACAAGGACTTGGTCAAAGACTGTGTTGGCCACTCGGTGGCCTGGGTTATGTGCGAGGTGTATGTTCACAGCTGCGGATAGTTGGGCAATCCATAACAGTAATGGTATAAATGCCACAAGGATCCACGACCGTGAAAAGTAGCGTCCAACCAAGCGACAGGCGCAACCTGCCGTGAAACGCCTAGATGAGGCAGGATGTGGCAGGCAGTAGCACCCCCCCCAGAGACCTACAGCATCACTGCTGGACAAGCGAAAGCTGGCACTTTGTAGTATATCACGGTCCACGAAGCCAAGTGTCATAAGAAAATAACCGTTCAGCCATAAAAGGTCTGCACCATTCTCAAGGCGAGCCCCCTCACAAGCTCTAGGTCAACTGGGGGTCTATGGACCACGGAGGCCACCTTCTTTCTCAGCGGGGTTATGTTCACCACTGACACTACAGGTGAGGAGGAACCACGTTGAGGGTCGCAAAGGAAGACAACACAGCTCAGCACTGCTCCATATCAAAAAGCAGAGAAGTCGTCCAACAGGGTGGGGGCTCATTTTGATATTTGCTATGGGCCCCCACGACACTATGAACACCCCTGATGACCCACAATCTCCTGCCCCAGACTAGATAAACACTGATGAATATCTGATCTGGCCGCCGACCGCCGTTGAGAGCGCACTTAGCCGTAAGCCCTACAAATCCTTAGAAGGTTATTCCCATGGACGGCTCAGCGCTCCTCTGAACATCCCTTCCCAGGTGCCGAGAGCCATCGCTCCACAGAGATTACCCACCCGCAGCTGCTCCCCGGCGGCCATGTGCCAGGACACAGATCACAGTATGGAGGCCGGAGCGGGGGCAGACACACGAGAAGTGGAAACTCGGGGGGCTTTTCTGCAGCATCATAGCAAAAGGCACTTCACACACGGCCCACCGCCTCGCAATCTGCTGCGCAGCTGAATGGGATCCATTGACCCGTCGCGTCTTGGCATGGAAGCGCTCTGAATTCTGCATGCAGGCTTTGCCCACTGACAGGGCAAAAAAAAGCACCAAAAACCATGGCACAAAACCACAGATCTTTATACTTTTTTTGAGTTCGGATTCTCTGCGATTCCGCCATCTAAACATACCCTAAATTACTGACAATCTCAGGTCTACAAACTCATTAACCCTTTCAAGACCAGACGATTTTCAGCTTTACACTTACGTTTCTTCCAAGGGACAAAGCTTTTATATTTTGCTATCCTCACTGCATGGAGTGAGAAAAACTTTTACAAACTTTTTAAGTAGGGTGCAATCAAAAGACAAACAGCTGCACAATTTTTTTATTTTTTTTTGGGGGGGGGGGGGGGGGGGATGGGTTTCTTTTTATGGTGTGGTAAAAATAACGTATTCAAATTATTCTGCCTATCGGTTAAATTAGAGTAAATTTATATAGGTTTATTGTATGTTGCACGGCGTAAAAACTAAACCAAAACACATTGAAATCAATGGAGGCTCAGTACGGCTTTTTACGCTTGCGCTCTAAACGCTGTAAAAACCGCCTATGTTAGAGTGGTCAAACACAAGAGTTACGGCAGCCAGAAGTATAAGTACCATGTTTCCCCGAAAATAAGACAGTGTCTTATATTAATTTTTGTTCAAAAAGGTTTAACCTTTTTACATGTATAGCTGCCTGGACACTATTTAAATTGACTTTTTTAATTAACTGTTAGCAGGGCTTAATTTTGAAGTAGGGCTTATATTTCAAGCATCCTCAAAAAGCCTGAAAAATCATTTTGCATCCTCAAAAATTCTGGGAAATCATGCTATGTCTTATTTTCAGGGAAAGAGGGTATATATAACATTAAATAATAGAAATTGTACTGCTAAATACATAAAAGCGCAAACAAATCTAAGGCTTGGCGTTGTCACGATCGTATTGTTCCACAGGGTCAAGTCATTGTGCCATCTTAGTCATAGTGTGTGCGCTGTAAAAACAATACCCGCCCCACAAAGATGGTGACATTGCATTCTCCCTCCCTATTTTGACATTTTTTAAAAGTTTTTTAGTACATTAAATAGTACAACTCGCCCTCAGATCGCTCCGTTAACAGTAAAATAAGAGTTATGATTTTTTTTTTTGGAAAGTGAAGAAAAGAAACCAAAATTCGAAGAAAAAAAAAAAAAAAGGAGCTTCATCCTTAAGGGGTTAAAGGGCGTGGACAGTCTTCAACTTTCTAAAGAATTTATATTTCAATTCCTCATTATTTTAGGATCTTTGCTTGATGTCAGTGAAATATGCGTTCTCAGGTTCCGTTCAGAGCTTCCAGCACAAATACTTCACAGAATCCCATGCCAAATAGTGCAGCATGCTGCACGGTTCAGTCCGGGAAAAACCTAAAGCCTGACGGACCCCATCAGGGTGAGGGGGGGAGGTTGGGTACGGTTCATTTCCCTCATAGGACGAATCCAGTCTTATGTTTCCCTCTTCCAGTGACGGAAAAGGAGAACAGAATCCTGAATACACCTGTACACTGAGGCTTCGGCCGGGACAGGTGAGAGCAGAGGACCGCCTGCCTTCATACCGTCCGACAAGCAATCTTTTCTCGCCCAATTTCTATGCGTTGTGAGATGCACATAAATGAAACACGAAAAGAATCCGTTTTTTTAGATGGCTTAACCCCTTTGTGACCGGCCAATTTTGTGCCTTGAGGACCAAGCAAGTTTCATAGTCGCATTGCAAGAGCCATAGCTTGTTTATAGAGCCATAGGGGGGGCAATTTTTTTTTTTCTTTTCAGGGGCAAGATGGAAATTCCCCCATTGTTTGGAGTTTTTATTTTCACGGCATTCATCATTAAAGGGGTTGTCCCGCGCCGAAACGGGTTTTTTTTTCTTTCAACAGCCCCCCCGTTCGGTGCGAGACAACCCCGATGCAGGGGTTAAACAACAACACCGGACAGCGCTTACCTGAATCCCCGCGCTCCGGTGACTTCTTACTTACCTGCTGAAGATGGCCGCCGGGATCTTCTCCCTCGGTGGACCGCAGGGCTTCTGTGCGGTCCATTGCCGATTCCAGCCTCCTGATTGGCTGGAATCGGCACGTGACGGGGCGGAGCTACACGGAGCCCCATTGAGAAAAGAAGAAGACCGGACTGCGCAAGCGCGTCTAATCTGGCGATTAGACGCTGAAAATTAGACGGCTCCATGGAAACGAGGACGCCAGCAACGGAGCAGGTAAGTGAAAAATTTCTGATAACTTCTGTATGGCTCATAATTAATGCACAATGTATATTACAAAGTGCATTAATATGGCCATACAGAAGTGTATAGACCCACTTTGTTTCGCGGGACAACCCCTTTAAGTAAAATAATATGATAATTTTCTTATCTGGATCAGCAGGATTACTGCAAGTTTATAGAGAGGTTTTCATTTTTACTACTTTAACACCAAAAAGAATTAAAAAAAAATAAAAACAATTGACTCTGCATCACCCCATTCTAAGAAGCAGGACATGTTTACTGTTCCAGTAACAGAACTATATGGGAGCTTTGTTTTTGCAGGAAGAGTTGCAGTTTTTATTGGTACCAGTTGGAGGTATGTGTGACAGTCCCTGCCATCTGCTTACATGCTGCATGTCCTATTGATTGTGGCGTGTAAGGAGTTAAACTGCCAGGATCTGAGGTTCCTCTGCTCTTGGCAGTTAGAGCAGAAGCCTGGCTGTCAACCAAGCCACCACCTTAAAAAGACGTATGTGCAGGCTTAAAGCCCATTAATGACTACTTTAAAAAGGTGTATTGGTGGTTACTAAGGGGTTAAACCACACCGGTGATCTTTCTCTGGCAACGATGCTGCGAGCTAGGACGTTCTACGATTTTTCCATTTCTGTCCTATTCTTTTCAAGAATCCTCAATTCTTCCCTAAAGCAAAAAAAATAAATAAATGTATCACATCTACATTAAAAAAAGGCGATTTTAAGTAGCTTGGACTGATATGGCACTCGCCTGTGTGAACGCAGCCTCAGGACTGGATGTCAACAATAATGAGCACAGACAGTAGAGATCTTATTGATCCCTGTTCACGGTCGAGGCGGAATATCGCTAGCGATATTCTGTGGCGGGGAAGGAGGCTGGAGCCCTGACAGGTCTCTGAGATGAGCCCATCCAAAAGATAGGCTCACCGCGGAGAATGGCGGCAATCCCAGGATCACTATGATTCTCCGCTTGTGGAAGCCGGTGCTGCGCTTTCCATAGCAACCCTATGGAAAGCTTTGCAGAGCGTGATAAATCGCCCGTGGACAGGCAGCCTTAAACTAAGAAACAAATTTAGTGAACCTCAACCTTCTTTGTTGCAGAATAACACATTTACATGGGACTGCAGTGGCACTTTATATTTGTAACCATGTCAGACCCGGTTAGCAGGAGACGTTTCTGAGGTTTCCGGGAGATCTGATGCAATCGTTATCTGTCACTTCTTTTTATACTGCAATTTCCTGCGTTCTGTCATCACTAATCTCCGCAAAAAGCAAGGACTGAGATATGGAGGGAGCGACAGATGGAGCCTCCGAGAGGCTCTCGGAGGCTCCTTGTGTGTAGTGACCTCTTCTTCCGCTTGTGTGGAGCTTGTTGACCACTAGACGCCTCTACAATGCAGAGAAGAGATTTCACCCCGTTACCAGAGTCTGAGAGGGGCGCATTATTGGGATGTGAGAAGCTGGATGATCGTATCCATGAATTGTCCCCCACCGGGCCGTTCTGACCAGACTGTTAGGGGGTGTTGGGACCAGTGGATGAGGGCACACAAGGTGACTGGGCTCAGGACCCCCCGACAGACCAGCAGTAGAGAGGAGCGTCTGACCAGACTATTAGGAGGTGTTGGGACCAGTGGGTGTGTGAGGGCACACAAGGTGACCGGGCTCAGGACCCCCTACAGACCACCAGTAGAGAGGAGCGTCTGATTGTCCGACAAGCACAAGCAGCTCCAACTGTTTCGTTGTTCCTCATCCAGTGTCAGGGGGCGCCATTGCTACATTTCCAGTCACTTGGCTGAAGGACATGTGGTCTCACGGCCTCTGACCCCCACCATCGCCTCCATTTGCAGTGATATCGTGAATAAGGAAACTGGACGCTACGGAGTGGAACCTGATTGTCTTCAGTGATGAATCCAGGTTTAGTTTGGGCGCTGACGACAGGGTGAGCGCCTCATTCCTGCCTTTGGAGTGGCACACTGTACCCTACTGGTGTCATGGTCGCATACGGCAATCGGTCCCCCTAGTAGTGGTACGAGGGACAATGACAGCTCAGCGATATGTTCAGGGCATCCTGCAGCCACATGTGTTCCTCTTATGGCGGCTTCCAAGAGGCAGCAGGATAATGCTCGGCCGCACACAAGGGGGTCACAGGAGCCCCCACAACATTGTCACATTCCCGTAGCCGCCCGGTCCCCAGATTTATCACCAATAGGCCATTATATGGGACCATCTGGGACGCCAACTTCCACAACTTACAAGTCTGCACGATCTAGAGGCTCAGTTACAGCAAATGTAGGGCGAAATAGGGCACTAGATACCGTACAGAACCTGTATGACTCCATGCCCGCCATATCACATCATGTATCTAAGCTAGTAGCGGTACATCAGGGTACTAGCGCCTCCATGCCCCCCGTATCACGTCTTGTATCCAAGCTAGAGGCGGTACAACAGGGTACAAGAACCTTCATGCCCACCTACATCACATCTTGTATCCAAGCTAGAGGCGGGAGAACAGGGTACTAGGGCCTCCATGCCCCCCGTATCACATCTTGTATCTGAGCTAGTAGCGGTACATCAGGGTACTAGATCCTCCATGCCCGCCCATATCACATCCTGTATCTAAGCTAGTGGCGGTACAACAGGGTACTAGAGCCTCCATGCCCGCCTGTATCACATCTTGTATCTAAGCTGCAGGCAGTACAACAGGGTACTAGAGCTTCCATGCCCGCCTGTATCACATCTTGTCTCTAAGCTAGAGGTGGTACAACAGGGTACTAGAGCCTCCATGCCCCCTGTATCACATCTTGTATCCAAGCTAGAGGCGGTACAACAGGGTACTAGAGCCTCCATGTCCACCCGTCTCACATCTTGTATCTAAGCTAGAGGCAGTACAACAGGGTACTAGAGCCTCCATGCCCACCCATATCACATCTTATATCTAAGCTAGAGGCGGTACAACAGGGTACTAGAGCCTCCATTCCCGTCTGTATCACATCTTGTATCTAAGCTAGAGGCGGTACAACAGGGTACTAGAGCCTCCATGCCCACCTGTATCACATCTTGTATCTAAGCTAGAGGCGGTACAACAGGGTACTAGAGCCTCCATGCCCCCCGTATCACATCTTGTATCCAAGCTAGAGGCGGTACAACAGGGTACCAGAGCCTCCATGCCCACCTGTATCACATCTTGTATCTAAGCTAGAGGCGGTACAACAGGGTACTAGAGCCTCCCTACAAGGGTTCGCTTCTCCCCAATAAATGACCCTTTGGCTCTGATATTACTTATAACAGTGTTACAATCACACAGAGTTTCATCCGTCCTTCTGGGGGAGTTACTGGCACGGAGTGTAATTATATGTATACTCCTAGGGGAGGGATTGGTTCTGACAATGTGTATATTACTGTGCCACTCAGCGGCCGGGGGTCGGGTGGCAGTGCCACGGAAGCATACATTTTGTTCGGCTTTTCCTAATACATACAACATCTTGGGATTAGGAGCCGTTTGATGTGAAGTCAGTAAACATTGTATTTACTGGGCGGCCGTCTGATCGGACCGGGATAGAGGAGGTATAGAGTCATATCCTGCGCCCCATCCCCCACACACCCTGTACCCACTGACTTCTGGTTAACTCATTACCACCTCTGTGACTAGCAACAAGAGAATCGCAACCCTCAGATGGTGGGCTTTAGTTAACCCTTCAGGCTCCTCCAGCAATTTCTGTGACCCCATTGACTTCAATGTGAGTGTGAGGTCGCAGTGCTCCTCAGCAACCTTCATCTTGGTGAAAGCTGCAGTCACGGCCGACACCCCATCCGAGGGTTAAACAAAATATTGTAAGATATGGCAATGGTGGACGAGGATTGTGGCGACAGCAGAGATCTGAGTTCAGCTTCATCGATTTCTTCACTGTAGGGCCTCATTCACATCGGCGCCGAGCCTTCCAAGGAAATTTAGATTGCTCGGCTCCGTCCTCAGGGCAAAGAAAACCCTGCAAGCTCTGGGGGCCCGAATGGCTCCAGGCAGACCCCACTGACTAGAACGGGGATGGTCTGCTTTCAGCCGAAATGCAAAAGTGCCCCACAGTATAACAGAAACCCCACGCGATCCGCACGGTAGCGATGCGTCTGATGCTGCGCCATGGTCAGGGCGACATACGTGACCAATAGTGAAGGCGGCAGCGGTCGTGCCACATATGATCCTGCGCCACTCAGACCTGGCGATTCCAGCATGAATTACATCACAGCGCAAAATACGCATGTAGCAGAGCTGGAGCGGTCATTCATAGTATAGTGATAACACTCGGACTACAGATAATGTAGTAGATGTGACCTGCAGTCCTATGTAACCCCACACATAACACAGGGATATCTGAGGACAGATAATGTAGTAGATGTGACCTGCAGTCCTATGTAACCCCACACATCACACAGGGATATCTGAGGACAGATAATGTAGTAGATGTGACCTGCAGTCCTATGTAACCCCACAGATAACAGGGATATCTGAGGACAGATAATGTAGTAGATGTCACCCGCAGTCCTATGTAACCCCACACAACACAGGGATATCTGAGGATAGATGATGTAGTAGATGTGACCTGCAGTCCTATGTAACCCCACAGATAACACAGGGATATCTGAGGACCGATAATGTAGTAGATGTGACCTGTAGTCCTATGTAATCCCACACATAACACAGGGATATCTGAGGACAGATAATGTAGTAGATGTGACCTGCAGTCCTATGTAACCCCACACAACACAGGGATATCTGAGGACAGATAATGTAGTAGATGTGACTTGCAGTCCTATGTAACCCCACAGATAACACAGGGATATCTGAGGACCGATAATGTAGTAGATGTGACCTGCAGTCCTATGTAACACCACAGATAACACAGGGATATCTGAGGACCGATAATGTAGTAGATGTGACCTGTAGTCCTATGTAATCCCACACATAACACAGGGATATCTGAGGACAGATAATGTAGTAGATGTGACCTGCAGTCCTATGTAACCCCACACAACACAGGGATATCTGAGGACAGATAATGTAGTAGATGTGACCTGCAGTCCTATGTAACCCCACACAACACAGGGATATCTGAGGACAGATAATGTAGTAGATGTGACTTGCAGTCCTATGTAACCTCACAGATAACACAGGGATATCTGAGGACAGATAATGTAGTAGATGTCACCCGCAGTCCTATGTAACCCCACACAACACAGGGATATCTGAGGACAGATGATGTAGTAGATGTGACCTGCAGTCCTATGTAACACCACAGATAACACAGGGATATCTGAGGACCGATAATGTAGTAGATGTCACCTGCAGTCCTATGTAACACCACAGATAACAGTGATATACAGGGTCTTTGAATCGCAATGACAAACTCCGATCTGCTGCTTCTGTCTATCTGTGGAAGAAGGACAGGCTGGCAGAACAGGCTTCTCTCTCCGGCTGATGGATTTAGGACCCCCCTCATTATTGGGGTACACAGAAATCACCGTATGAGATAGGAGAACAAGGAGGTGAGGGATCCTGTGTATTTAGTGGGGTGCGCACATCCTGGGGGTGCAGTCAGCAGGGGGGCACGCATCTCGGGGGTCTTGGGTGCAGTCAGGGGGGGGGGCACGTCTCGGGGGCATAGCTGCAGTCAGTAGGGGTTGGAGACATCTCGGGGGGCTCTGCTGCAGTCAGTAGGGGGCACACATCTAGGATGCAGTCAGCAGGGGGTGCACACATCTCGGGGGGGCTCGGGTGCTTTCAGCAGGGGGCACATCTCGGGGGTCACGGGTGCAGTCAGTAGGGAGCACACATCTCGGGTGCAGTCAGCAGAGGGGCACACATCTGGGGTGCAGTCAGTAGGGGGGCGCACATCTCAAGGGTCTCCAGTGCAGCCAGCCGGGGATCACACATCTCGGAGGGGAAGGGGGTTTGGGGGTCTCGGGTGCAGTCAGGGGGGCACACGTCTTGGGGGGCTCTGGTGCAGTCAGGGGGGCACACATCTCGGGGTCCGCACTCACCCGCTGACGGGCAGGAGGAGGCTGGTTCCCAGCACACACACCGCTTCCACTCTCTGCCCGCGGTCCAGGCGCAGCGTACGGCTCTGTCCCGTCATCCTCTCCACCTGCTGCAGGTGACAGTCGGCGGCCACCGCTCTATTCACCACCAGCCCGGAGCTCCGCCCTCCTGACATCACTGGCTGAGCCTCCTGTCCATCATATCCGAGGGGCAGGGTCAGAGCCAGCGGGGGTCCCTGCACCCTGCTGCACCCTAATCCCCGCGGACAAGTATAGCAACTCCCAGTAAGGAGAAAACTGAGCCTGGAGCAATGAGGACCCTGAGCCCCGAGAGCCATGTGACGATACCATGTAATACCCCGACTGTAATAACCCATCATATAATATATACTGACTGTGATAACCCATCATATAATACAAACTAACTGCAATAACCCATCATATAATACCCCGACTATAATAACCCATCATATAATATAAACTGACTGCAATAACCCATCATATAATACATCTGGTCTCTAATAACCCATCATATAATACAAACTAACTGCAATAACCCATCATATAATACATACTGACTGTAATAACCCATCATATAATATAAACTGACTGTGATAACCCATCATATAATACCCCAACTGTAATAACCCATCATATAATACATACTGACTGTAATAACCCATCATATAATATAAACTGACTGTGATAACCCATCATATAATACCCCAACTGTAATAACCCATCATATAATACATACTGACTGTGATAACTCATCATATAATACATCTGGTCTCTAATAACCCATCATATAATACCCCGACTATTATAACCCATCATATACAAACTAACTGCAATAACCCATCATATTATACAAACTAACCGTAATAACCCATCATATAATACATACTGACTGTAATAACCCATCATATAATACAAACTGATTGTGATAACCCATCATATAATACCCCAACTGTAATAACCCATCATATAATACATACTGACTGTGATAACTCATCATATAATACATCTGGTCTCTAATAACCCATCATATAATACATCTGGTCTCTAATAACCCATCATATAATACCCCGACTATAATAACCCATCATATAATACATCTGGTCTCTACTAACCCATCATATAATACATACTGACTGTAATAACCCATCATATAATACATACTGACTGTAATAACCCATCATATAATACATCTGGTCTCTAATAACCCAGCATTTTAAAGGTGGAAATAAATTAGAAATTATTTATTTTTGTCTGACTTTTTAACATGACAAACACAAGGCATTTTGCAGGGTCGGGTAGAGTTTTTATATCCACTATATAATGCATCCTGCCTGTAATAACAATATATTGCAGATATTATCAGCTCCCGCAGCCTTGCTGCTCCGCCCCACCTGAGTTCACCGCTGAAACAGAAGATAAATAGAAGAAAATGGACGTTTTCCAGCAGCCTGCGAAGTATAAGACTTCTGTATTTCACTGTTTCAGTAATTATCCATGCTATAATGCACCCTGTGTAATAAGACGCCATATAATACATCTTGACCGTAATAACCCCTCATATAATACACCCTGCCTGTAACAGTGATGATGATGATTATCCGTTCAGTCGCATCCGACCTTCGGTCACTCTATGGATCAATGTTCTCCACTATTTTCACCGCTTCTTCCGATTGACGTGTTGGTGGCCCTGATTGTATCTCGCCATCTTGTTCTTTGTCGTCCTGATCTTCTCTTCCCACTGACCTTGCCGAGCATCAGTTCTGTTTCCAGTGAGTTCGCGCACATCACGTGGCCAAAAAAAGAGAGCCGCTGTTTGGTGATTTTGCCCTCTAGTGATATTCTCGGTTTGGCGCGATCTAACACTGCCTTGTTCATTGTCATGGCGGTCCGAGCTATCCGCAGCATTCTCCTCCAGCACCAGAATTAAAATGCATCGATTTTCCTTCTGTCTGGTTTTCTGAGTGTCCAACTTTCGCAGCCATACGTCGTTATGGTTATCAAAGTTGGACGCTAAGAAAAACAGACAGAAGTATAATATATCCTGACTGTAATAACCCAACATATAACGCACCTGACTGTAATAGCCCATCATATAATGGTCCCTTCTCTTCCCCCTTCATATAACACACCTGACTGTAATAGCCCATCATATAATGGTCCCTTCTCCTCCCCCTTCATATAACACACCTGACTGTAATAACCCATCATATAATGGTCCCTTCTCCTCCCCCTTCATATAACACACCTGACTGTAATAGCCCATCATATAATGGTCCCTTCTCTTCCCCCTTCATATAACACACCTGACTGTAATAACCCATCATATAATGGTCCCTTCTCCTCCCCCTTCATATAACACACCTGACTGTAATAGCCCATCATATAATGGTCCCTTTCCCTCCCCCTTCATATAACACACCTGACTGTAATAGCCCATCATATAATGGTCCCTTTCCCTCCCCCTTCATATAACACACCTGACTGTAATAGCCCATCATATAATGGTCCCTTCTCTTCCCCCTTCATATAACACACCTGACTGTAATAACCCATCATATAATGGTCCCTTCTCTTCCCCCTTCATATAACACACCTGACTGTAATAGCCCATCATATAATGGTCCCTTCTCCTCCCCCTTCATATAACACACCTGACTGTAATAGCCCATCATATAATGGTCCCTTTCCCTCCCCCTTCATATAACACACCTGACTGTAATAGCCCATCATATAATGGTCCCTTCTCTTCCCCCTTCATATAACACACCTGACTGTAATAACCCATCATATAATGGTCCCTTCTCTTCCCCCTTCATATAACACACCTGACTGTAATAGCCCATCATATAATGGTCCCTTCTCCTCCCCCTTCATATAACACACCTGACTGTAATAGCCCATCATATAATGGTCCCTTCTCTTCCCCCTTCATATAACACACCTGACTGTAATAGCCCATCATATAATGGTCCCTTCTCCTCCCCCTTTATATAACACACCTGACTGTAATAGCCCATCATATAATGGTCCCTTCTCTTCCCCCTTCATATAACACACCTGACTGTAATAACTTGTCATCTATCTGACACTGGATAATACTGCTGTGCTGACTGTCTGCATCTGGATTTTTTCATGCTGTTTGGACCATCATCCCCATCATCCTTGGGCAGACTGTGCTGTATCATCCCCCATCAGTGATAATATAGATCTGGCAGGACCACGCCATGTGTATATACTATATATAGTATAGGGGATGTAGACGCTGATTCACCTCTACAGTCAGTGTGCAGAGCCGGATATGATACATCAGACCACTACCCAGGGTCTGGTGTGAACACTACGTCTCCCAGAATGCACCGCAGCAGTGGGGTGCTTTTTGGCATGCATTTTGGTACGGAAATGCTATAGATTTGCTGCAGATTTTACCATTTGCACAGCAAAGGATGAAATCCGCAGCGCACAAGTTACACCCAAGATTTAAAATTTGCACCGCAGGTCAGTTTCCACGCAGTTCTCATGCAGATAAGGTTTGTTGATGCTGCTACTATTACTGTAGTGTCTGCAGTGTTCGGCCGCCCAGCGCTGGCTGTAGTGTGGGCCTGGGGAATGCATTGTGTGCCCTCAATAATCTGCTGATAGTGGCGCCTTTTGTTAACGCCCGGCTCGTGGGGCCGCGGAATGTTTTGGGTTCAGTCATGCAGATTTCAGGGGATCAGTGACAGCCGTGCTGATGTCCGCCTTCTATCCCATTTCTGTGCGCCATCAGCCTCATACAGCGCGATGCAATATATAGAGTGATGTCGTGATATACAGTGTGTACTCATCATATACAGTGTCGTTACTGCACAGAGACTGATGCCTTCATATACAGTTTAACCTCATTATGTACAGCAATGCAGCATGAGGCTTACATATACAGTGTGACCTCATTATATACCGTATAACCTCATCATACACAACATGATGTCATCATATACAGTGTGACTCACTACATACCGTGTATTGTCATTATTTGCAGTGTGACCTCATCATAGAACAAACAGTGTCATCAGAAGAAATGTGATATCATTCTATACAGTGTGACCTCATTTTATGTAACATGGTGTCATCATATACAGTGTGACCTCATTATATGCTGTGTAACCTCATCATATACAGTGTGACCTCATTATATGCTGTGTAACCTCATCATATACAGTGTGACCTCATCACACTGTATATAAGCACATACAGAATGGGAGGAGTTGGGCTAAGCAGCAGCACATGTGAAAAAGACTTGGTTAGACTAATAGATCATAGACTGAACATGAGTCAACAGTGTGATGCAGCAGCCAAAAAGGCAAACACAATTCTGGGCTGTATTAAGAGAAGCATAGAGTTTAGATCACATGGGGTCGTTATCCCCCTCTACTCTTCCTTAGTCAGACCTCATCTGGAATACCGTGTCCAGTTCTGGGCACCCCACTTTAAAAAAGACAGAGACAAACTGAAGAAAGTTCAGAGAAGAGTTACCAAGATGGTGAGCGGTCTGCAAATCATGTCCTATGTGGAACGGTTAAAGGATCTGGGAATGTTTAGCAGAAGAGAAGGCTGAGAGGAGACTTAATAGCTGTCTACAAATATCTGAAGGATTGTCACAGTGCAGAGGGATCAGCCCTATTCTCATCTGCACAAGGAAAGACTAGAAGCAATGGGATGAAACTGAAAGGGAGGAGACACAGATTAGATATTAAGGCCCTTTTACACACAAAGATAATCGTTCAAACTACTGAAATATTGAAAGATTTAGTGATGGTTTTGTATAAAATTACACACACAGATAATTACTTCATTTTCCTCATTAGCTAAGTAAACTCAGTAGCAGCACTGGCTTGTGTTAAGTGCCAGGGATTATCTCCCCAGCGGGATTCCATTGTTCTCTCCTGGTATCTGTTTGCCTTTCATAATCAATGAACTCATCATGTATGCAAGCTAAACAAATCCATCTTCCAGTCTTTTGAAAAAGCCCATTTACAAGCAAAGACAATCTTTCAAAGGATTAAAAGATTGACAGTCTTGCATAAAGTGCTAATAGACACTTAAGTCCATTAGCACTCTATAGTCTTCATTTGCGTGTAAACATGCCTCATAATATACAATGTGATGACATCATATACAGCATGATGGGACCATATACAATGATCTCACCATATACAGCAATCTCACATTATATTATAGCGTGTACATTGTGATTGCACCATATACAGGCTGATGTCATTATATACTGCAGTACATAACATTATAGGGTTCAGTGACACTCACTAGTCCGGGGGGGCAGGGGTTAAGAATCAGTTGTGGACCGTAGGGGTCTAGAAGTGCCGCCCATTCAGTCGCTGCTCTCTATAGAGCCCTTCATTAGAGAACAAGCGGTGCTCAGTGAGTTGACTCCAGGCAGCGATGTCCCCATCAGGCTGGTTGTGTCCCCCCGCACACAGGCTGCAGGGGGTCCGGATAACTGACGATGAATCAACGCAAAGCATCAGTCTTTGCAAAAAAAAATCCCTCCCCCAGAAGTTGTTGTTTTGCTATAATACCCGGCATGCAGTTCCATCTCAGGCAGATCTGTAAATGATGAGAGTTGTGGTGATTAGATGGACGTCTTGTCACCGGAGGCCCTATAAGTGGTTCCCCCCTTGGCCTATAAGAGGCTCTCGGAGGCTCCTTGTGTGTAGTGACCTCTTCTTCCGCTTGTAGAGCTTGTTGGCCACTAGACGGTTCTACGACGCAGAGAAGAGATTTCACCCCGTTACCAGTAGGGGGCGCATTATTGGGATGTGAGAAGCTGGATGGTTGTATCCATGAATTGTCCCCCACCGTCCGTTCTGACCAGACTGTTAGGAGGTGTTGGGACCAGTGGATGTGTGAGGGCACAACAGGGTACTACAGCCTCGATGCCCAACGTATCACGTCTTGTATCCAAGCTACAGGCGGTACAACAGGGTACTAGAGCATCCATGCCTGCTCATATCACAACTTGTATCCAAGCTAGAGGCAGAACCACAGGGTACTAGAGCTTCCATGCCCAATGTATCACATCATGTATCTAAGCTAGAGGTGGTACAACAGAGTACTAGAGTTTCCATTCCTGCTCATAGCACATCTTCTATCTAAAGCTACAGGCAGTACAACATTGTACTAGAGCCTCCATGTCCACCTGTATCACATCTTGTATCTAAGCTAGAGGTGGTAGGGCAGGGTACTAGAGCCTCCATGCCCAATGTATCACATTTTGTATCCAAGCTAGAGGCAATACAATAGGGTACTAGAGCCTCCATGCCCCCCGGATCACATCTTGTATCCAAGCTAAAGGCAGTACAACAGGGTACTAGAGCCTCCATGCCTGCCTGTATCACATCTTGTATCCAAGCTAAAGGCAGTACAACAGGGCACTACTGCCTTCATGCCCAACGTATCACATCTTGTATCCAAGCTAGAGGTGGTACATCAGGGTACTAGAGTCTCCATGCCTGTGTGTATCACATCTTGTATCCAAGCTAGAGGCGGTACAACAGGGTACTAGAGCGTTCATGCCCCCCGTTTCACATTTTGTATCCAAGCTAGAGGCAGCACAGCAGGGTACTAGAGCCTCCATGCCCCCTGTATCACATCTTGTATCCAAGCTAGAGGCGGTACAACAGGGTACTACTGCCTTCATGCCCACCATATTACATCTTGTATCCAAGCTAGAGGTGGTACAACAGGGTACTAGAACCTCCATGCCCACCCGTATCACATCTTGTATCCAAGCTAGAGGTGGTACAACAGGGTACTAGAACCTCCATGCCCGCCCGTATCACATCTTGTATCCAAGCTAGAGGTGGTACAACAGGGTACTAGAGCCTCCATGCCCCTCGTATCACATCTTGTATCCAAGCTAGAGGTGGTACAACAGGGTACTAGAGCCTCCATGCCCCTCGTATCACATCTTGTATCCAAGCTAGAGGCGATACAACAGGGTACTAGAGCCTCCATGCCCCTCGTATCACATCTTGTATCCAAGCTAGAGGCGGTACAACAGGGTACTAGAACCTCCATGCCTGCCCATACCACATCTTGTACCCAAGCTAGAGGCGGTACAACAGGGTACTAGAGCCTCCATGCCCCTCGTATCACATCTTGTATCCAAGCTAGAGGCGGTACAACAGGGTACTAGAGCCTCCATGCCCCTCGTATCACATCTTGTACCCAAGCTAGAGGTGGTACAACAGGGTACTAGAACCTCCATGCCCCCCCCGTATCACATCTTGTATCCAAGCTAGAGGCGGTACAACAGGGTACTAGAGCCTCCATGCCTGCCCATATCACATCTTGTATCCAAGCTAGAGGCGGTACATCAGGGTACTAGAGCCTCCATGCCCCTCGTATCACATCTTGTATCCAAGCTAGAGGCGATACAACAGGGTACTAGAGCCTCCATGCCCCTCGTATCACATCTTGTATCCAAGCTAGAGGCGGTACAACAGGGTACTAGAACCTCCATGCCTGCCCATACCACATCTTGTACCCAAGCTAGAGGCGGTACAACAGGGTACTAGAGCCTCCATGCCCCTCGTATCACATCTTGTATCCAAGCTAGAGGCGGTACAACAGGGTACTAGAGCCTCCATGCCCCTCGTATCACATCTTGTACCCAAGCTAGAGGTGGTACAACAGGGTACTAGAACCTCCATGCCCCCCCCGTATCACATCTTGTATCCAAGCTAGAGGCGGTACAACAGGGTACTAGAGCCTCCATGCCTGCCCATATCACATCTTGTATCCAAGCTAGAGGCGGTACATCAGGGTACTAGAGCCTCCATGCCCCTCGTATCACATCTTGTATCCAAGCTAGAGGCGATACAACAGGGTACTAGAGCCTCCATGCCCCTCGTATCACATCTTGTATCCAAGCTAGAGGCGGTACAACAGGGTACTAGAACCTCCATGCCTGCCCATACCACATCTTGTACCCAAGCTAGAGGCGGTACAACAGGGTACTAGAGCCTCCATGCCCCTCGTATCACATCTTGTATCCAAGCTAGAGGCGGTACAACAGGGTACTAGAGCCTCCATGCCCCTCGTATCACATCTTGTACCCAAGCTAGAGGTGGTACAACAGGGTACTAGAACCTCCATGCCCCCCCCGTATCACATCTTGTATCCAAGCTAGAGGCGGTACAACAGGGTACTAGAGCCTCCATGCCTGCCCATATCACATCTTGTATCCAAGCTAGAGGCGGTACATCAGGGTACTAGAGCCTCCCTACAAGCGGTCGGTTCTCCACAATAAATGATCCTTTTGTTCTGATATTTCAATCACTTATAACAACGTTACAATCAGAGAGAGAAAGTTTCATCCCGACAATTTCTAGGGGATGTTACTGACAATGAATATATATATATACTCCTTCTAGGGGAGGGATGTTACTGACAATGAATATATATATATACTCCTTCTAGGGGAGGGATGTTACTGACAATGAATATATATATACTCCTTCTAGGGGAGGGATGTTACTGACAATGAATATATATATACTCCTTCTAGGGGAGGGATGTTACTGACAATGAATATATATATACTCCTTCTAGGGGAGGGAGGTTACTGACAATGAATATATATATACTCCTTCTAGGGGAGGGATGTTACTGACATGGAGTGTATATTGATTAGCAGCAACGCTCCCTTACTGTAGATAAACTGCATTCTCTTTCTAATGGCAGCAGGATTTTTACTGCAGCTCTGGATGTGACTGGAGTATAAGTCTTGCTACTGATACAAGTGAAGGTTTTCACATTTGCTTGGTGCTATGCTGACTTTTCACCCATTACACACCCTATTGCAGCTCTATGCACCTTTGTACGAGTCTTGCCTGAGTTTCTGTGTGTATAGGTGAGACATGCAGTCATCAGGGGCTTAACAATGATGGGTGCATAGTACATGTTCTCATGTGGGCCCTCAGCTTTAGGGGGCCATATATCCCTCTTCCCATATAAGCGGATCAGTGCTATGAATGAGACATTATAATTGGGGTCCAGCAGCTTCAGCTTTCGCCTCTGGCAGTCATCCAGGTGCGCCTCATATAGGTCTGGGCTCAGGTCTATGAAGTTTCCAGGACCCTCATAGATAATTCCAGGCGTGAGGGTCCCAAAGCATCCAGAGTGCGGAGCTGAGGGGATCAGAATGACTGTGTGACATCTCTGGGGTTTATCCCTCATGTGCGGGCCATTATCCCCTATACATGAGACTATGTAACATACAGCTGATGTGATGACATATACGTTCTGGCATCAATCGCTCCCCAGCAGGCTGGATCTGGGGGCTTTGTGCCGTTCCCGGAGGGGACGATGACCTTTCTGAATACCAGCTCTTCCAGGTTTGGGAGTAGAAGATGCACTGCTGACATTCGGGGGGCTGCGATCACAGGGCGATGGCGGCTGCACACAAGGTTATGGCAGCCATATTGGTTGTCACCCAGACTACCTGATACTGATGATATAGTTACCTCGGGGGGTTATTGCCAACATCTTTATGGAAACCTGCGCTGGTCACATGACCAGTTGTCAGCCATAAATATCGTTGTCAGCAGCAGGTGGTGGACGGGACTTTCTGAGCCCCCGAGGGATAAGGCTCCAATACCGGTCACCTTTGGGTCCTCTACATCTAACCTAATCTGATGGGTGCGGCGTTCACGGGTCTCCATGACCTTGTATGCACACGGAGGACGGGACGACTAATTCCCGCAACCCAGCAAACCAAGGACCACGATGTCCGTGCTGATCACCAATACTTCAGATTATATGCTACAGCAGAGTGTAGGGGGGTGTGGGGCACCGCGGGGCTCTATGACTGTACATGACTGAGATACAGCGGTACAGGAGACAGGATCACACACAATAGGCTTAGATACACAGCTCAGCAGACAGTATCACACACAATAGGCTTAGATACACAGCTCAGCAGACAGGATCACACACAATAGGCTTAGATACACTGATCGGCAGACAGTATCACACACAATAGGCTTAGATACACAGATCAGCAGACAGTATCACACACAATAGGCTTAGATACACAGATCAGCAGACAGGATCACACACAATAGGCTTAGATACACAGATCAGCAGACAGGATCACACACAATAGGCTTAGATACACAGATCAGCAGGCAGTATCACACACAATAGGCTTAGATACACAGCTCAGCAGACAGTATCACACAATAGGCTTAGATACAGAGCTCAGCAGACAATATTACACAATAGGCTTAGATACACAGCTCAGCAGACAGTATCACACACAATAGGCTTAGATACACAGCTCAGCAGACAGTATCACACAATAGGCTTAGATACACAGCTCAGCAGATAGTATCACACAATAGGCTTAGATACACAGCTCAGCAGACAGTATCACACAATAGGCTTAGATACACAGCTCAGCAGACAGTATCACACATCACAGGATTAGAATCCAAAGTGAAAAATATCCAGTATAGCGCTTCGCGGGATGAAGGAAAAATAAAGTATATATTTCTACACCATGAGGTGGAGTTTTATTGCAACGCGTTTTTGCCCTCTGTAGGGCCTTTTTCAAGCTTCTCACCTCATCCTTGAGGGGGATTTTATGCTGCGGCGATACTAGGCACCATGTGTAATACCTAACCACTAGACTTACTAAATATATAGCAGAGGAAGGTCACAGATATAAGACCAACTGATGGAAGCCCCTACCCTCTTGTATACCTCTATATTAAAGGGACAATGAAGCAGGAAGTGGTCCAAGCTCTCAAGAATGTTGTCACCGCCCTTCCTTCCCCAGGTAACAAGTCTCAATACTTCAAGGGGACTCTTATCGAATCTAAAAGAAACAAACCTACCCTCATATCCCAACCTGGGCAGTCTCTGAGGGCCAATGAACTCTGTAAGTGATTTGGCAAAACCCTCTGGTCCAGCATACATCTAGCCAGCACTCTGACTTTCCCCACGGTCAGCCCCCATTGGCGTAAAACCTTCAGAACCGCTGCAACATAAGCTGAAAGTTGTCCGTATGGTGTGCAAAAATCCTTCACACCCTTCTGTCTCCAATTCCTGGAAGAAAGTCTGAAACCATCCCTTAATTTTCAAAAAGGTATTCAACAGGAATACCAGTGGGTTGACCATACTCAACCCATTCAGTCTCCTCGTATGGTAAGTAAACTCCCTCTTGACTGGGTTTAACCTATTCCCCCATAACAGCTGAAAGAACAGGCTGTAGACCAACGACCAAAGAAGATTTGGCAAAATGCAGACACTTCCTAGGTATATTAACTTAGGAAGCAGGTAGGTTTTGATCAAGCAAACCCTTTCCATTGATCCACCTCTTGAGCAGCATTCCTCAATCTGCCTTCCCAGTTTTTCTCAGGATAACTTTGTAGATCAAATTAAATGCCTAAAATTCTGGGGTTCTGGGAGAGTGTCCGGAAAAATCAAAATCAGGATCTCACCCTCCCAGCCAGAGACTCTCACACTTTTCCCGATTGACCTTTGAGCCAGACACCTCCAAGTAGCAGTCATCACCTAACTCTCCTCCTCTCCGGTATAGACAAAGACAATAACATCATCGGCATATGCCACTGTCCTCAGGGCCAAGCCCGACCCTCCAGGTCCATTCTCACCCCTGCCAAGGGTTCCCCGTCTACCGTTATGAGGAAGGGATCAACAGTGAACATATAAAGCAAGAGGCTCAGCGGGCATCCCTGGTGGACACCATACCCGATCCCAAAAGGATGGCCAACCCAACCATTTACAAGCAGGAAACTCTCAGCCCCTGACTACTAAGTTTTTAACAAATTTGCAAACTCCAACAGTAGACTGTATCTCAAAAGGACAGACCAAAGATACTCATGACTTACTCAATCAAAAGCTGTTGCCTAATCCAGGGAAAGTAAAAACCCCTCCAGAGACCCGCCCTGGCCTGCTTCACAGCCTCCTAGACAATCAGCACAGTGCTAAATGTGCTTTCACCAGAATATTTCTGTCTGTATTGAGGGGCGTGATGGAACACCAATACGGAACAGATCTTTACCCTTTGACAGAATAATTAGGGTTGACCTCCTCATTGACTTTGGCAGAGTGTCCGAGGAAAGACATTCATTAAAAACCTCAGTCAAGAGGGAAACCAAAACTTCCTTGAAGGCTTTATAAAACTTGGATGTTAAGTCATCCAGACCTGGTAACTTTTTGGACCTAAGGCCATCAATTGTCAGTCCAACTTCCTCTTCCATAAATGGTTCTGTCAAAACATCAAGCGACGGATCTACTCTTTGTTCAGGAATGGTTTCCGCCATTGTAATTGCTTGCGTTGACTTCAATAAGAACCGCACTTGCAGTTACAAGCTTCGGCCACTACACAGAGGTCAGAGTAGAGACTTCCGCTGCTTCTGCTCTGACCCCTGTGTAATTGCGCACTGTCAACGAGTGCACAATCGGCTGATTGGTCAGGGTCTCAAGCAACGGACCGTTGGATAGATTCTTCTTACTCTCCCCCTCCTCCCTATCAGAGGCGAAGGTCTTCCTTTTATTTCTCTTTAAAGAAACTGAAACATAACATTCATACTTGCTCACCCCCCACTCACATCTTTACCTTCACCTTTCGGGTTCAGGGTAGACCCATTCCCAGAGGAAACCAGATTCCCCTTAGAAAGAGACCCAGCGTTCCCCGGGATTCTCTCCTTAAAGACATCTGGCACCTCACCCTTGGCCTCTCTCTCTGGCAAGGAAGAGGAGGTGTTATTGAGGGCTTGGAATCGGTTAAAGAGGTCAACCAGAGGAGAACCACTTGGGCCTTCCTTTGGCATCTGCACCAGAGTGAGTGGCACCAAATGATCCCACTCTAGAGAGGAAGAACCTCTGTTTTTCCATCTTGTTCTTCTCTTAACCTTTTTTTCTGTTTTTGTCATTTTTCACCTTCCCTGCATTGTCTTCATGGAAGGATGCAGTAGAATTGGCAGGCACCTCCTCTCTCTCCATCCTTCTGGTTTCCTCATCCACATCACTAACCCTGGGGGTCTCAGCAGAGGGGTGCATTTCCCTGCCAGAAGCAATTCTGGATTCTTAGAGTTTACCCCTCCCCCGAGCAGTCAGACACCCCTCCCGCTTGGGCTGGTCAGGCACTTCACTGATACCCATAGCTCTTCCTCCTTGTTTCCACCAGCCTTGCCTCCAGATGGATGGGCCTGCTGACTCTCCAACTGCACCTCGAGGATGTTGACAAAAGAGAAAGGACAGTGACTGAATGGGTGCCCTAAAGCACTACAAAAGTTACACAGAATGTTCCCACAGGACGAGGGTGCATGACCTCTCCCAACACACAGTGTACATACCAGTGCCTTGCATTGTGTGCTAAAATGTGTAGGGTCACCACACCTGCAACACCCCAGAGGGGTGACCTTGGGCACCTGGCTAATGTGCAGAGCTGGGAGGGATAAGTGCTGATTTGTCATGGCGGCACGTACCAGGCTCTGGTCCTGGAGGGATGACATGCAGCCAAGGCCAGTCTAGTGTCGCAGGCCAGCTTTGACACCCCTATGATAGGAAATGCCAATAAATGGGATGGGGGGGGAGTAGTAGTACTTATCACTCGTGACGCCACCATTTCCACACACCGGTATGCTGCGTGGTGGAGAAATCAACACAGAGACTTGTGTATAGTACCTCGGGTCCCCAGGAACAGTTAGGGCCCGGTATAATTTTTACTTAATATAATAATTTGTATAACAGGTCATGCAAGTACAATTCAGGTTAGAACATTCACAGGCTATGGCTCAGAGGTAGGGAGGATACACAGGATGAATAAGGTTCTACAGTCCATGTTATCTGTATGTCACTGGTCCTTGATTGGGAGCACTTCAGAAGATGAAAGGGGGTTAGGGGTCACTTTGCAGAGGAAAGGGGGTTAGGGGTCACTTCGCAGACTCTCTGGCAGACAATCACCAAAGAAGGCTTACCCAATACACACCCTGCATGGAAGGCGCATGGGTGTCACAATAAAGTACCTCTGTGCAGTGATCCCAACCATGGATGGTTGCACAGGAAAAGCCTGTAGTGTGAACGGGTACCTGTTTGGAACTTTTGTAGGGCTCTCTCTCTCTCTAATGACGCGACTCACTTCTCTCACATCCACACTCCAAATGCTACAGGATATCGCTTCTCTTCCTCCATCGTCACCTACATGGAAGCTGACGCTGCTTCCATGTGGCTTTGTGTTAGCACTCTCCCTCCTGAAGATGGACTCCTTTCCCACTCTCAAACACTCACATTTATAACTAAATCTGCATGCAGGCAATGGTTTTATTACTGTTAACCTCTCAAACGCCACAGCTGTGCAACACACACACTGGATATGACAGGACAAGCTTTGCACAGTGCATCTACATAGGACAAAACATGTATAACATTTATGGAGGGGACCGGGATGGTGTTCTGGGCCACTACACACCTATGGAAGATTTTTGGCTGTTGACTGGTAAAAAAGAATCAGAATCCTGTTGCTTCTGGGGAGGATGGAGTATATCCCCATACTGACTCGTCCAGCTCATGATGTCAACGTAAGAGAGATTCGTTATATATATCTCAAGCCCCTCCGGTCTCACAAAGCTGACATCAAACAAGGAGGTCCCAAGGGGGTTGATTGGAGAAAGATGTCACTCACCCTGAATTCCATCCCGAGGAGAAGCTCCACTACCATAGCATGGTTAGGGCAGGCATCACTGCCTCCCCATTGGAGACATTCTTCTGGATAACCATTGCCAGGCTGTAGGAAGTGAACATACCTCTACTCCCTGCCTTTGCTCTTGGATTTTTTTGCCAACTTTTTTCTTCTTTCTTTTAACCCAGGTGTCCCGTTCAAGGAGGTCATTTACAAAACAAAGACCCTCCAGGCCTCCAGGGGATTCGAGGCGCTTTATGTATGCCATTAGCCTCCCTTCCGGGGAACTGTCTTGACGCTCTTCCCCAGAGGAGTCCAACCTCGAAATTACAGTAACTTGCCTAGTTGGAAGCTCACTGCATTAAGCCCAATGTCCACGGGGAAAATAGAATTACCAAAACCGCGTGGGTCTCCCGCGCGTGCGATCCGTGCCCATAGGGAATCATTGGGCACCCGCAGATAATTAAATACCTGTGGATATCACTTTTTCCCCAGCACGTGTATCGTGCGCGCAGGAAAACACCCACAGTATGCACCTTTTTGTGCGTTTTTTTCCCGCACAAATGGCTTCCACGGCTTCTATTGAAGCCAATGGAAGCCATCCGGATTTGCGGCTCAGATGCAGCTGTCACTGCGTCCGTGCCGTGGGAAAGCAGGAGTTTATAAAAAAAAAAAACACGACACGGCGTATGCGCCCAGCACACCGCTGGCGTCCTAAGCGCATCCGCTGGGCAGAAGAAAGAAGATCCGGCTGCGATGAAGGAGAGCCCCGCAGCGTCCGGACAAGTGAGTATACTGTATTTTTTGGCCTCATGTCTGCGGGCCGGGTGGAATCCGCTGCAGGATTCTGCACGGGGAAACCGTGCGGGCTCGTCGACATGAGACCTAAGGACTGCTGGCTTTCCACTGTCTGCAGTTCTCAGGCAGAGACCTGCTCAATGTTGGACACTGGGTCCTTCATATTATCACAGACCCTGCTGAGACCCTTCAACCCGGTCATTCCTCAGCTTCTTCGCGAAGGGACCTGCACCCTTAAAGATGGTCATCCGTCTCTCAACCAGGGTGAGTATCTCTACCTTTAACTCTTGTCAGCCAGGCTATATTAAGCCCTTCTTATCCTACCTGAGTTGTTGGCCAGCAACCTGCCTCTCTGTATCTCCTCCTGTAGCCTTTTAATGGTGCCATCAGCCTCTTGGGTTCCTGCAGCAATCCTAGAGGCAAAGCTGCTTACATCCTTCAGGGGTTGCAATGTCCTCCAGTTCTCAAATGGTAGGACCAGGGTCTTCACCAGAAGCACCTGGCCTTGCTCCATGAGGGTTCTTGCTGGAACTCCCCGCAGACAAGTTGGTTAGCCTGATGGCCTCCTTGGGCGATCTCCAGGAGGGTTGCAGGAGACATATCGCTGCGCCCTTAGCTTGATCTACACAATCCCTCCTACGTAGCCGGTTGCAATACATTCCCACTCTCTGCCCGGATCAGAGAGTGAGGGTAGTGAGCCTCCCTCTAACCATAGCCCAGAACCTCACCCTCCCCTGGGTAAGAGAGAGCAAAAGCCCCAGGCCCTGGAGGTAATGAAGGGAGGCTTGGAGCTGCAGTCACCTTCACACAGGCTGAACCAGACCCACAGGAACTAAGAGGGTAGATACAGCAGCTCAGTAAGCAGTATCACACACAGTAGTATTAGATACTGCAGCTCTGGGGATTCATAGAATCAGAATGGTAGGTGTGGAAGGGACCTCCAGGGTCATCAGGTCCAACCCCCTGCTCAGTGCAGGATCACTAAATCATCCCAGACAGATGTCTGTCCAGCCTCTGAAGACTTCCATTGAAGGAGAACTCCCCACCTCCCGTGGTAACCTGTTCCACGCATTGATCACCCTCACTGTCTAATATCTAATCTGTGTCTCCTTCCTTTTAGTTTCATCCCATTGCTTCTAGTATTTCCTTGTACAGATGAGAATAGGGCTGATCCCTCTGCACTGTGACAGCCCTTCAGATATTTGTAGACCGCTATTAAGTCTCCTCTCAGCCTTCTTTTCTGCCATCTAAACATTCCCAGATCCTTTAACCGTTCCTCATAGGACATGATTTGCAGACCGCTCACCATCTTGGTAACTCTTCTCTGAACTTGCTCCAGTTTGTCTATGGCTTTTTTAAAGTGGGGTGCCCAGAACTGGACCCAGTATTCCAGATGAGGTCTGACTAAGGAAGAGTAGAGGTGGATAATGACCTCACGTGATCTAGACTCTATGCTTCTCTTAATACATCCCAGAATTGTGTTTGCCTTTTTGGCTGCTGCATCACATTGTTGACTCATGTTCAGTCTATGATCTATTAGTATACCCAAGTCTTTTTCACGTGTGCTGCTGCTTAGCCCAATTCCTCCCATTCTGTATGTGCTTTCTTCATTTTTCTTGCCCAGATGTGGGACTTTGCATTTCTCCTTGTTAAATACCATTCTGTTAGTTGCTGCCCACTGTTTCAGCTTTTCTAGATCTTTTTGAATACTCGCTCTCTCTTCCCTAGTGTTAGCGATCTCTCCTAGCTTTGTATCGTCTGCAAATTTGATCTGTTTCCCATCAATTCCCTCCTCCAGATCATTTATAAAAATGTTGAACAACACTGGCCAAAGGACAGGATTATCTTGTGGTTATTATAATGACTGCCTATCATGTATAATGATCCTCTGATTTGGTGTTGATGACATTATGACTGATCTTATGTACTCTGTATTCCATCTCTTCAATGGGGTGTAATCCAGATTCCTGGTGGTGGCGTGTGAACATGTGACCCCCACAGCTGCCACATATCTGTTATCGCCGGCTCTATTGCTGCAGGCTGTTGAAAGCTCCTGTATTCAGGGGTGTGCATTGGCAGCATGCCAGGAGTGTGCGTTGCCAGGGCATAATAATGGTCTGTGCATCTCCATTAGTCATATGCTCAAATGATAACTGTTTTATTTTTCCGTCAATGTAGCTGTCTGAGGAATTGTTGTGTTTTGCAAGATGAGTTGTGTTTTTCAGTGCTACTATTTAATGTACCATAAAATATACTGAAAAACTTTAAAAAATTTCTAAGTGAAGTGAAATGGAAAAAAATATGCAGTTTTGCCATCTTTGCAGGGCTATTGTTTCTACGGCGTACTCACTGCAACAAAAGTGACATTGTAGTTTTATTCCGTGGGTCAGTATGGTTGCGATGATACCAAATTTATTCAGTTTTTTTTTTCTGAGTTACTTAAAAAAAATACAATATCTTTTGAAAAAATATATTTTCTGTTGTCATCTTCTAACCTCCATAACTTTTTTAGCTTTCCATCAATAGGGCTGTTTGAGGGCCCATTTTTACTGGACGTCCTTTAGTTTCTATCAGTACTATTTTGGAGTCTATACGACTTTTTGATTGCTTTTTATTATATTTTTTCTTGGAGAACAAAAAGTGCAATTCTGGCATTGCGTATTTTTTTTCAGCTGGCATTTACCATGCAGGATAAATAATGCATCATTTTGATAAATTGAAATTTTACGGACACGGTGTCCGCAAAGAGTGTTTTGGGTTTTCTTTCTTTTTTTAGCATCCTTTCTCTATTATAATAATAAAAAAGTTAATTCTTCACTGATTTTTACTTTTTTCAATCTCCATAGGGAACTTGGACTTGCGATTGTTTGATCGCTCATAGAGTATAATGCAATACCATAGTATTGCATTATCCCGTGTTTTAACAAGCAGGCCATCTACAGGCATGTCTTGAAAAAAAATCTGGCATATAGAGATATTGATAAAGTGGCCCCAAACTATCCATATCAATTTGCCGTTCAGGGCCCTAGAAAAGCTGAGTGGACTCAATATTTCTCCCCCCCTGCTTCCTACCTCACATTTGTCCACATCTTTTGAGGTACAAGAGGCTAGGAAATCCTTTGTTTCAATGGTAATAAAGCTAGCTAGTGACAGGGAATGCTAATTGACCCCCTGCTGCAGTGGATTCACACCTTAGATATTTCCCATAGACATCCTGACTGCATAATTCACATCAGAAAGAAATCTTTTACTAAAGGATATTTGGTCGTGTGTGCGTACTAGACCACTGTGAAATATGTTTTCAGAATTGGGCAGTCCAGTTGAATAAAATGCATCCACACGCATCGAGGTGCGGCTCCACGAACACCCCAAAATGGCATATCTGCGTACCTGGGCATAATTTATGTGTCAGGTTTGATATCAATGCATAAATAAAATTATAACTAGAAATATGCCAGACCTTTTTCCCATTGAAGGGCCTTTTGCGAGATATGACTGAAATGGGGAATTATGATTTTCCAGTGCTCGTACACATTCCACCCACCTCTCAACCAAATGACCTCAGAGAAGGTGGGAAGGTGGTGTGTTCGGGAGGACCCTTCATAATTTGGGACTCCACAGATCCAAATGGTCAGACTACAGAGATACGCCCTCAGCGTAAGGCTTTCCTATTCGCTTCAGTGACTCTGCACGTATTAGAACCTCGGGCCGCATACCCCAAATCCTGTATCTTTCTTTTATGTTATTCCTATTTATTTTAAAATACTGTTTGTTGTGCATACCTGTATTTCCTTATACTCCTGTGTAGCAACCTTTTTGTATAATATATATATATTTGCACTGCTAGTCTTTTACTAGAATAGATCTACAATTTATTAGTCAGCCTTGTCCATTTTAAAATGAATCATAACACCAAAGACTGTGTTCATAATTCATAGTTTGGGTCCCAACTTCCCTTAACAGCTGGTGGTGGCCGCATGTATTTGAGCGGTATTGTAGAGTGCTGGAGTGCATTAGGCTAAAGCAGTCGGTGATCTGAGCTTCCGGTCTGCATGCATGCAGAAGCCTGGGAAAGCTGGGTACAGAGCCACCTTTATTCTAATGACTCCACTCTTACAATACTGCCAGAGTGATTGATCGAGGCTCGGCCATGACAAATTGGTAGCCACAAGATCACTCGGAACCGTTGATGCGTGACTAATCAGGGAGAGAAGTGGGATTAATAGGTATTGTACCCCTCTCTCCGTGACAAAATAAGTGATAACAGCCCCTTCAGAAGCCCCGTATTCTGCCAACGGCACCTTGTGATGTCATTGCATGAGGGTCCGTTCAGGACCCCTGATCTGTGATCTCAGAATTTAAATGCTGCTGGCAGAATTGACTGTGGCATCTAAAGGGTTAACAGCCACAATCAGAGTGATCCAGCACTCACCTTGTATGGATTGCATACAAAATGTGATAGGGGCCGGCATGGAGGCTCTAGTACCCTGTTGGGTGCCTGGAAATGGTTCTGACAGACAGAGAGTTGTAACAATGGAGCCACCTGTCTCTGGATGGCAGACAATGAAACAGTTGGAGCTGCTGGTGCTTGTCAGTGGTCTGTCAGGGGTCCTGAGCCCGGTCACCTTGTGTGCCCTCACACATCCACTGGTTCCAATACCCCCTAACAGTCTGGCCAGATGCTCCTCTCTACTGGTGGTCTGTAGGGGGCGTCCTGAGCCCGGTCACCTTGTGTGCCCTCACATATCCACTGGTCCCAACACCTCCTAACAGTCTGGTGAGACGGTCCTCTCTACTGGTGGTCTGTAGGGGGCATCCTGAGCCCTGTCACCTTGTGTCCCCTCACACATGCACTGGTCCCAACACCTCCTAACAGTCTGGTCAGAATGGCCTGGTGGGGAATAATTCATCGATATGACCATCGAGCTTCTCACACCCCTATAATGCACCCCCTCTCAGACTCTGGTAACAGGGTAAAATCTCTTCTCCGTGTCTAGTGGTCAACAAGCTCTACACTAGTGGAAGAAGAGGTCATTACACACAAGAGCCTCTGAGAACCTTTTATTGGCCAAGGGGGGGGGGGGGGGGGGGGACCACATTTAAGGCCTTAGGTTGTAGTGGCCAAGAGTTAGCGGGAACCCTCCATAATGTTAAATGTTTGTCTTGTGCCATTGTATTGTCACTGTCTTCAATGTGTATGCATTTAACGTGTTTTGCACCTCAGCAGCACTGAATGGGTTAACATCTGGGTTATGTCTGAGAAATGTATCTTGTTGTGTGTCATGTGACTATGTTATATACATGTGGTTGTAAGTAAGTCAGTTGGGGTTTGGGGCTTGAGGCTTGTCTTGCAAAACTCTGGAAGTGAGAGGTCTGCAAGTGAGTTAATTACACAGATGCTGTCTGGTCTGTGTGGTAAAGAATGGAAGAGGTCGAGAGACACCCATCAGCCTGGCCTGGGACTGCTTTACCCAGAATGTGCTGGTGTCATTACTAGAACACACACAGAGAGAAAGCAGGAAAGCACTGGAAGTGTGAGTGGTGACCGGTAGAGAGTAAAAGAGGAAGAGAGCTTCCAGGAGCAGGATCATACAGATAACTGGGACTGTGGATTGTCTGGATTTCCCCGAGAGACCCTCCCTGTCACGCCACCTTCAAAGAGGGCAATTTACATTGTTGTTCTGGTACTTTGTTGTAAGTTGAAGTAAAGGGATATTACCGACCGTTCCCGGTTATGTTCATAAAGTTATCCCTGTGTGTGGACTACTTCATTTCAATCTCAGGATTCACCGTAGAGGATGGAACAGTGGCATCATGAGTGACAACGGACTTTAAGGTGCCACTAGTTAACCTTTCCCTGTGAGCTTCCCCAGCAGTAATTTGGACTGTTCCTGAACTACCCCCAGGGGAGGAGATGGTAGTGCCACCGTGACAGAAATCCTTATCTACCCTGCCATCTCCTCGGCTGTGGGCCCGCTCCTCGGACGCTGCAAGGTGACAAGACCGTTCATCTAATCATACCACAATTCTCATCATCAACATATATGCCTGAGATGGAACTGCATGCCGAGTTTTGCAGCAAACCAACTTCTAGTGGCGGGATTTTCTTTGACAAAGAGTGTAGTGACCAGATGGGTGAAATGTATTCACAAGTGTGAAGCCCCGCCACTCTTGCTATTAAAGGATTTGTAGCTGTGCCATCAGTGAACTGCAGGAGAGGCATTTTCAGTGAGAGTGGGCAGCAACAAAAGAAGGACCACGTGTTATGTGGCGGTGGCTGCTAATTCTCAACGGCAGCACTGTCCCCAAGTTGGGTGAAGAGGAGGACCCACGGGGCCATGAGAGTCGGGACTGAAGTTACAGAGTCAACCAGGTAAAGGATGGACTGGTATCATGCATAGTGTAGGGTATACCTCTCACCAAATTCACGTAATAGAGGCTCACCTGAGAAAATGCCAGTATGCATGCATGCTTGGTACCTTGGGCTTAGGTATGAGCGAAGACTGTTATTAGCTGTGGTTAAGGGGCAATAGTGTGAAAGCCCAGGCAAGCCCACCAGAGCGGAAAGTTTTAGTAGTATACGAGCTGTGCGTGTAAGACACAAGATGTCTCAAGGTCTTCGTTGTTAAAATGGTTTATTTAGTTTGGTTATGCATAATATTCAAATATTTGTGTAATGAGCCGCCGGCCGCCTGGCGTGAGATAAGGAGTTGGAGAAAACAAGGTCGTCGTGGCAGGACAGACTCTCCAGTAAACTGTAAAGCTAGGACATTACAACGACTGGCATCTTCGTGCGCAACACAGCCGCTACGGGCAGGAGGAGGGCTGTTTGCGTTCAGCAGAGTTTGATAGGTGCCAACAGTCCTGATGAGCATGTAGGCAACTGGTTGCCGCCAGAGTCTCAGTGCTCTTACAGTAAAGAACCCTCTTCTATGTTGGTGATGAAACCTTCTTTCTTCTAGACGTAGTGGATGCCCTCTTGTTACCGTTGCAGTCCTGGGTATAAACAGATCATGGAGAGATCCTTGAATGGTCCCCTCATGTATTTATACAGAGTTATTTGGTCGCCCCTTAACCATCCTTTTTTCCATTTTCCATTACATTTATAAATTTAGTTGCCCTTCTTTGAGCCCCCTCCAGTACTGTAACATCTTTCCTGAGCGCCGGTGACCAGAATTGTACGCAGTATTCCATGTGGGGCCTGACAAGTGCCTTATATAGTGAAAGAATAATGTTCTCATGCCTTGCCCCTATGCCTCTTTTAATGCACCCCAAGATTTTATTTGCTTTTGCAGCAGCTGACTTAATTCATGAATGGCTGAGCACTGCCTGTGATTGGCTGAGTGCTCAACCAATGAAACCAGCGCTTTCTGGGGGCGGGGATTTTTCAATCCCTGGCCTCCAGAACACAGAAGAAGACTGCTGTGTCGGAGAGAAGAGCTGGACAGCTCTGCTAGGAGAGTATAATTTTTTTTTACAGGTAGGGATGATTTTCAGGAAAGGGCCTATATTTTAAGCCCTTCCTTGAAAATGATTGCTGCCGGAGTTGCCTGCAACCCATTGCTTTCAATGGGGCCACAGCAGTTGCAACCCCATTGAAAGCAATGGGATAGCATCACGGACTTCTGCCACAGCTGTGACAGCTGTGCCAGAAGTCTGCAATTTACTCCCTATGTTTTTAATGGGGCTGGTGCTGCTGCCGCTGGCCCCATTGAAGACACTAAGCGATATCGCAGATTTTTTCTTTGCGCTGTGAGACTTAAGAATGAAAATCGCAAATGAGTATGAAACCATTGAAAACACTGGGCATGTTCTAGTGTGGTAGGTGTATTGTGTCCCCTTAGGCTGCCTGTCCACGGGGAGCAGGAGCCGGCAGACAGATCTCCGCGGTCAGCCTATCTGACAGATAGGCTCACCGCGGAGAATCGTGGCAATTTGCAGTATGCTGCGATTTGCCGGCCACGAGCAAAGAATCACAATGATTCTCCCCTCATGGACAGGGGGGTTGCGCTCTCCATAGCAACCCTATGGGAAGCTTGCACTGCGTTCCCTACAGCCGGATTATCGCCGCGGGGAACGCAATGCAAGAACGCCTGTGGACAGGAGCCTTAATCTTACAAACTAAAACTATTGTTAATTACACTGCCAATCCGATTTATTACATGCGAGATTTAGCATGCAGCGCCATTTTATCTCCTTTTTTAGTGGAACTCCGCAACAGAGTTTCCAAATGGAACCTCTAAGGCCTCATGTCCACCGCAAACAAATCGCAGCTTGCTCCATTTTAGTGTGGCTTCCGTGGACGGGCAGCGATTCCACGGAAAAGCAGGAGTTAAATAAAACCCAAAAACTGTACTGCGCATGTGTCCCGGCGTGCCGGCTGGACCTTCTGAGCACATCCGCAGTACAGAAGAAAAGAAGACAGGCAGAGGTACGCAGGGTCGCCAGCCGTGGGTAGGGTCGAATTCTGCTGCGGACCCCCACATACGGAATTCGACCCGCCCGTGGACATGACACCTTCGCTGATGTGAACTGACCCTTAAATGCCAACTACATGCCCCCCATGAGTGATTCCACATAACACTGCTAGCCACATCCCCCCATAAATAGTGCAGCTGCCTTCCCTGCTGGGATGCTCACCCCCTCCAGCCCTTTCATCGGGGAGGAACGGTTTCAGCTCCAGTGTTAGATTATGGCTAGGATTTGTCCTAGGGGGCTCCTAAGAATCTGGATGCTAAGTAATTGCCCAGAATCCCTTCCGTAGTCCCACTGCATAGACCATAACCCTATATCGCCCACCCCGGTTCTAATCCTATAAGACCGGCTTCACACGGGCGAGATTCTTACCCAATATTTGTGCGTTTCGACACACAAATCTCACACAAATATGAACCCCATTCTTTTGAACGAGGTCATACACATGAGCGTTTTTTTCCGCATCACATGCCCCCTCATTGGATCACCCATTGTTTTCAATGGGGCCGGCGGCAGCATCGCACCGAGTGCTAGGCGCGTGTGAGCGCGATACAATGTCTCCCCATTGAAAAGAATGGTAGACACTTCAGGATCCTCCGCTACGGCTGTCAGCGCGATGGAGGATCGCTACTTCCCTGAAGTGATGTGAGGCGGTTTTGATATAAAAATGTTTCGCATCTATGGGGAAAACGCACATTGCGAGTGATTCACGGCCCGGTATTGCACTCGCCCATGTGAGGCTAACCTAAAGCCGCTTTCACACATATACATGAGCGAATTCTGTTTTCCGCATCGCAGTGCAGGAAAATAATCACGGCATGTCCTATGTTTGGGCGTTCCCTTGGAACGTCTTGCCCATTGTTTTCAATGGGTCCAGTAAAAACAATGCACGGTGTGCGAGGCGCACGCAAGTGCGATGCGAGGTTTCCCAATGGGAAACACTTGCTGATCCTTCGGTGTGACGATCAGCTGCGCTGGAGGTTCGCTGCTTGGCTCAAGTGATGCGAGACGTTTTTGCGTACAAAACGCCTCGTATCCGCAGGGAAACCGCACGGTCTCGGCGCGATATCAGGCTGAGTTTCGTGGCCCAATATTGCACTCGCCCGTGTGAAATCAGCCTTATAGTTTCTCACCCCCCGCAGACTTATAAATCCGTATAGCAGCACACAGCGAGGCCGGATCAGCTGTGCTGTGTTACAGGAATAGCAGAGACATGGCGCACGGACGGGTCGTGCCGGATAATCATACACAGCGATGATCACCGCGCAGCCAGCTGCCAAACCCACACAAGTCACGTCTGTAAATCCCGCGACAGATGTGTAATCACCCATCTTGTCAACAGGCAAATATCCCTCCTAATTACCGGGGAGAAGCAGCTCTGTCATCCCGGGCCGCGTCCAGCTGGCTGCATCCAGCCCCGCAGCATGGGACTGACCGCCAGGACCGCGCAACGCAGGAGGCGCATCAAAACTGGTGCAAATGCAAAGTGCAGCAGGCGCGCACAGCAGCCAATCAGATTAATCTTTCAGGACTTGTTCACATGATGAAGCACGCACAATACGCAGTGAATTTCAATGAGTTTGTTCACATCAGCGCAATTTTTCCCCGCGATCTTGTAAAAAAAAGTGGCATGAGCGATCTTGGTGCGCACCGCAAGAGCTCCTTGAAACGAAAGAGGGTGCGTAATGACATATGCAGAAAACCTGCGTATTCGCTGTGCATACATGAACAAACTCAATGTGGCTTTTGGTGTATTCTTTTGAATTTCCAAACAAGCGGTGAATTTGTGCGCACAAATACACGCTGGAGCGACGAAATATGTGGGCAGAAGTGCATTTGGGATGCGCAACACGTGGCGTATTTATGCAGCGCTGTGAAAAAGCCCCTACAGTCCTTTTCTACAATTACAGCTGCGTCCTGATTGGTTGCTATGGGTTCCATTTTTCTTTTGCACAAATTTTGATCGGTCTTCACCTCTTCTGTTCCTTAGCACTAAAGAAGTGAAGACAGACACAATGTTGCAATATTCACGCATGTTAGAAATAAAATGGGGCATGCAGCGATTCATCAATCTCAGACTGCGGGAAAAATCGCTCACATAAATGAACCCATTGAAATGGAGTTAATTTTCTGTGTGTCCACGTCAGACAGGACAGAACGCGCACAAGTTTATACTTAGGGTACGTTCACCCTATTGTTTACATTCGCTCTTTCTACCAATTATTCGGACGATAGTCATCCCATGTAAAACTATCTTTAATCTGAATTCTGCCACATATTTGCATGCGGAGCCATACAAGGATTTAGCCCCATTAAGTGGAGCGAGTCGCCCAATGCAATTTTGGTATTATTGTACCTTGTCACCACCAGAATAATGGGTGGAGACCTAAAGTCACAGCTTAGGGCTAAGGTACGCCCCCAAAAGTCCTAATTGGCTGGAGCCAGGTCGTAGCAGCGTGGGAAGGGAGTTTTACCTTGGATGGAGGGTTAGGGTGAGGGTTTGTTTAAGTGTTAGGCTTACATTATTAGCTGTAAATGGTCCAAAATGGAAGCATTTACAGTAATAAATTAACCATAATACTTAAACAAACCCTAAACCTCCATCCAAGCCAAAGTTCAGTCTCCATGCTGCTAGGACTTGCAATGTGTCGGCTACCTGCTCTGCCGCTCTCCATCACTGAGTGTCCCCACCAGCGGCCTCCCAGCGGCACTGCAGGAAAAAATCATCTGTCAGCAGCGCTGATGTGGGGTTGGCGCTGGGGAACTGCACAGCGGTGGAGCAGAGAGAGGAGAAGGCAGACCGTCCGACAAGTGAAAGCAGCAGGCATGGAGACGGAGAGCAGAAGAGTGGGCAGCAAGCGAAGCAGCGGAAAGGTGAGCTGCGGGCTGGGAAAAGGGAGACGAACGACGGGGAGGCAGGGACAGTGACAGCAGCAGCAGGGAGGTTACATCAGGGAGGGGGAAGACACGGACAGCAGGGAAACAGGGAGAATGACAGCAGCAGCGGGGAGGTGAAATCAGGGCAAGGGAGGACACAGACAGCGGGGAAGCAGGGACAATGACAGCGGGGAGATGGACAGCACGGAGCAGGGAGAGTGACAGCAGCAGGAAGGTGAAATCAGGGCCGGGAGCCGAGAACCAGCGCAGTGCAGAGTGACATAACAGGGAGACCGGGGGAAGGTTAGTGGGCTGCCAGGACTGCACGGGAGCCAGCTCTGCAGCCAATCAGGAACAGGAGGCGTCACCGGCCTGTTAATCTTGTCTCCACCACTACATCCGGTGGTGACAAGATACAGTAGTACCTGTGATTTCTGTGGGGAAACTGTCAAGAGCCACGTCACAGGCCTCTTGCTAGCCAAGCCAGAAACCTGCTGCACACTGATGAGGGGCAAACACCCTAAAACAGCTGTCTGTGTATGGATTCTGGCTTGGCTTACAATTCCCAGTCATTGTTATAAGGCTTGTATAAAGAGTCTAACATTGGCTTGCAGGAATGCTGCCTTCTAATGGGTGACGCTGTAGAGATATTGTTCTATCTTACCTATCTTAAATTTGCACCGTCAGTTTTTGCGCAGCGTTTGGATGAGATTTTGAAAATTTCATTGACTTTACTGCTGCTATAAATGCTGCTGATTATTGCAGCAAATCGACCCCGTGTGAACATTAGAGATGAGCGAGCACGCTCGGATAAAGCAGTTACTCGAGCGAGCATCGCTCTTCTTGAGTAACTGCTTACTGGTTCAAGCAGGCTTGGGGGGGGGGGCGGCGGGGGTGAGCGGGGGGATCTCTCTCTCTCTCTACCCCCCCTGCTAATACCCGCCGCCCCCCCGATCACCCTTGCCGCCCCCCGAGCCTGCTTGGACTAGTAAGCAGTTACTCGAAAAGAGCGTGCTTGCTCATCTCTATTTATCATGTTATTTCAGTGATGAGCCATTGAACACTTGCACTACCACTATGCACCACCAGATGGTGGTATGGAGCTATCCTAACCAGACTTTGTATACTGACCAGAGTGTAGTTTAGGCACCTTTAATATGATGTGTGATGGTGGCAAATGTGCGTGTTTGAGGATTTCCATACAAAAAAGTTGTAGATTCGAGCAAAAATGTTCTCCTGATCAATGAATGCAGCAGCATCAGCCCTGTCTGAAATGACTGATAACAAATAGCAATAGCCTGAACTTAGCTACATGGTATCCCTTTTATAACATGCATTCTTCATGTCTTATGTGATTGTTCTCAGTAAGGCCTCTTGCAGCCAGCCAGGTCGGATCCCACTGCAGTGACCACCACGGCTCACCTCCTCCCGACGTCTTCTCCGCTCTGCTATGTGCCGGCTGCCGCTCAGCCAACACATGCGCAGAGCAGAGCCGGCATGCCAGCGGTGATATTTCTGTGCTGACCTCTGCAAGGCTCGCACAGAAATAAGACATGCCGCGATTTCTTTTCGCGCAAGTTTTTACACGGTCAAATCATGGCCATCTGCATAGGATTGCATTAGATAATGCAATCCTATGGCAGGGGGCACGGGCAGAAATTCTGCGGGAAATCCCGCAGCGGAATTTCCGCCCGTGTGCAGGAGGCCTCAGAGAAACCAAGTAATCTTGTAGATATGATACCTTTTAATGGTAAAAATACATGATGTTATAGCGAGCTTTCCAACCTACTTAGGTTTCTTCCTCAGGCTTAATAGAATAGATCCAAAGAAATATATATATATATATACACACACACACACACACAAACACACACATACACACACACACACACACACACACATATAATAGGGCACAGACATGGTGTGATTAATTTGCACTTAGAAATACCAGAACAGGATGAATGGAAGAGTAGATAATTAGTCCAGGCCTGTGTATTATCTCTGCTATGGATTTCTCATATTCTCCAATGATGCATGAAGCCGCTTGTGATGTTGATTCCTGGCTTGAGAGCATCAAAGATGGTTATAAATTCTTCTATGACACTGAGATTTGACGTTGCCTTTTAATATATTAAATTTCCTATATTCTATATTGTGTCCGGGACTAGAAATGCTCAGCTGCAGGTAATTCAGTCTTTCTTTAATTGTGTGTCTTGTTTCTCCAACATAAAGACCCCCAACAGGACATTTACAGGATCAGGTACACAACATTGGACTTGGAACATGTGAACATCCCAGGGATCTTATAGTCCTGCTGTGTGTCGGAGATTTGTATCCTGTCTGTCGTCAGTCCATGTCAGCAGGTCTTACAGCTCCTTCCATGATCCTCTGCAGGGAATGTCCTGTTGGGGGTCTTTATGTTGGAGAAACAAGACAAAAACTGAGAGCCAGGATGAGATTTCATTGCCACACGATTAAAGACAGAAAGACTGAATTACCTGTGGCCGAGCATTTTTCTAGTCACCAACACAACACAGAACATATGCAAGTTAACTGTCTGACATCTGAAGATATTCTGATTGAAGGCTGTACAGCTCCGATATCGGAAGACGTCTGGCAGGGTATTCTTACTGTATATTACTGGCTGCTCTGTTGTTGGGGGCCTCTCCAGCATGTCCCATACCGCAGTACTGGCTCTAGCCACCAGATGGCGCCATTGTATAATGGCAGAAAGAGAAAGCCCCCTAGGAAACCCTGAATCAAAAATTGGATTGCAAAGGGTTAATATATTAAAAGGTAACTTCAAATCTCAACGTCATAGAAGAATTTGGGAGTACAAGTTAATAATCATCTTTGACACTCTGAAGACCGGAATTAACATGCATCACTGCAGATTATGGGAAATCTGTAGCAGAGATAACACTCTGGCCTGGTGACCCCCTAACACCAATTTAGAGACCATAAAACTTTCACATCCTTATCAGTGGACTAATTAAGTATTAACTCCTTTAGGCTTGGTCTCACATGACCAGATTTCAATAGCGGAATCCACGACCTTCACCTGCGCGGAAGACCTGCGGTCTTCCGCACACACTGAAAAAATAGAACATTCGCATATCCGCTCAGATGAATGGATAGTGATTGCGATTTCTGTGGGTGGAAATAAAATCGCAGCATGTTCTATTTTTGTGTGGACTCTATACGGACAGCTTCCATTGAAGTCAATGGGAGCCGTCTGACCCGCATCTCAAACGCAATTGAAATTGCAGATAGGCCATGGGTACCCTCGTCATTGCCCAGTGATGGCGTGGGAAATACAAATGTTTAAAGAAAAAAATCTGTATTGCGCATGACCGACGGTGGGCGTCTGCGATCATCTGCAGTACAGGAAAACAAGGTATGCGGGGTCACCGGCCGTGGTCAGAGCCAGATTCCACTGCTGACTCCTGCATGCGGAATCCGACCCGTCTGTGTGAGACCGGCCTTACTCATCCTGTTCTGATATTTTTAAGTGCAAATTAATCACACCATGTCTGTGCCTTTTTATATGTATGTGTACACGGTTCTATTCCATTTAAGCCTGAGGAAGAACCCTAAGTAGGTTGGAAAGCTCGCTGTAACATCATGTATTTTTGTTAGCCATTGGAAAGGTATCATATCTACAGAATTACTTGGTTTCTCTTACTGAGAACAATCCCATTTTGCTCCACTGGTGACACCGGACCAACCTTTTTCTTTTCCCGTATCTTATCCCACATTGTAAATAGCGCCATGAAGTAATACGTCTCCACTCATCACCAGACGGTTCAGAATGTGCCCAGAACACTGACCAAGACAAGCATCCATCTCCCCTGCTGAGCGCAGCTGTTGCGCACCGCCCCGTCCCGGCTGAAGTTTCTGGGTGAGCTGAGGACTGGAAGAAGGAGAATTATTTTAGAACCGTCACCGTCCGTGATAATAGTGCGCTGACGCTGCGACACGACCTGCTTGTTGTCTAATGGCAGAAGCAGTGATGTCTGAGCCAACATCTGCACACGTTACATGTCACATATGGGGTTACCCAGCGTGTAAAGCACAAATCCATCCCATGTTACAGTATATGACCGATAGCCTCCTGTCTCCAGAGCGTCACATTACACTGGGGAACAAACAAATGGTTTATTCGTGGTGCCTGGAATTTTCAACCTGATTCTGTATATTTTTGTTCTGCGGTTACCAGAAATGCTGTTCTTTTCTTTGTAGGACCCTTTAGTTTTTGAGATATCGCTGATATTATGATTATTATCACTTTATTTTTGTTTCCATTATATCCTTGATTTTGCTGATGTTTATATGTGTTTTGTTTCCATTACAGACATGGATACATCATGCAGACAATGTATCCGTCATACTGATCTTTTTGGTTTCATTTGTGGGAAATACACATTCCCTCAGCAGAGACGAGCTATAATGGAGTTTGTGAAAAGAGCTCATCTAGGTTAGGGCCGTTTCACACGGCTGCAACCGTTTTTAAGTGCGCCCGCCGGCACCGTAAAAACACGTGAATGGGCGCACAAATAATAATAATAATAAACTTTATTTATATAGCGCCAACATATTCCGCAGCGCTTACATAGACAGGGGGATACAGAAAGACAAAAGTACAAACATTACAGAACCACGGTTACATATAGTAATCAATTGATGGAAACAATAGGGGTGAGGGTCCTGCTTCAACGAGCTTACATGCTACAAGTAATGGGGTGATACAGAAGGTAAAGGGGCTGGAGATGTGCACTGTATGGCGAGGTGGAGAGTGAGGGGTGATATACACAGACAATGGTCAGACATTTAGCCATGTGACGGCAGAAACAGTATGACTGCAGGAGCGGTTTATGATGGCTAGCAGGGATTGCAGTCAGTAGGTCAGGGAGCATGTTATCAGGCGGAGTACAGAGGGGTTTGTTTAGGGAATGCGGTATGCCTCCCTGAAGAGGTGCGTTTTTAGAGCACGCCTGAAGTTCTGCGAGTCCTGGATTGCTCGGGTAGCCTTTGGTAGTGCGTTCCAGAGGACCGGTGCTGCTCTGGAGAAGTTTTGGAGGCGGGAATGAGAAGTTCGAATTAAAGGGGCGCTCAATCTGGTTTCGTTAGCAGAGCGGAGAGCCTGGGCTGGTTGATGGATTGAGATGAGGGAGGCGATATAGGGGGGCGCTGCACTGTGGAGGGCTTTGTGGATGAAGGTGGTGAGTTTAAATTGAATTCTGTATTTAACGGGCAGCCAGTCTAACATTTGTGCACTCATTCAGACGGCCGCAATGCCGGTGCCTCCCCTTCCCCCTCCCCCCCTCGCCGACTCACGTCCTTTCTCTTTCCCTTCAGCTGTTTACAATGGGAGTAGGCAGGAAGGTCAGGAGCTAAGCACCTGTCCCCTCCCCACAGCCAGCAATGGAAGGGTGCAAAGCTAAGCTCCGCCCCTCCCATTGCAAACAGCCGGATGTGAGGAGAGAAGAAGGAGGGAGTTTAGCAGTCACGCTGCTAAACTCCCTCCCACCTCCCTTCTCTGGCCGCTGTCATTGGCTCCCATAGGAGCCTGTGCAGCAGCTGATGTATTCCGGTCCGAAAGATAGTTCCAGGACTAACTTTTCAGGCCAGCGTGAAAGCGCATGGCGCTATATCAGCCGGCCGGGCGCTTTTAAGCCACGGGAATACAGTCATGTGATCTGATGCTTTGGAATCCAATGGATCAGATCGTAACAAATATCAGCTGGCCGTGAAAATGGCGGCCGATATACGCTCGTGTGAAAGAGCCCTCACTTCGCAGTGAAACTGGGGGACCAAGACAAGCCTTGGGCACCACATATTGTGTGCAACACATGTACAGAGCTCCTGCAACAATGGTGGAATAGGAAAAGGAAGTGCCTGACACTTGGTATACCAATGGTACAACAGAAGCTGAGCAATCATAGCGATGACTGTTACTTTTGTTCAGTGAATATAAAGGACATCAATGGCAGTAAGTGGATATCGGATTTAGCCTCCGCTAAACGCCCTCCACCACATTCAGAAGATATATCTCTCAGTTATATGATTAAAATCTGCTGCTCTCAGCCACCACTAGGGGGAGATCATTGCATACAGATGTATATAGTAATCATTAGAGATGATGGGTGCAATATAAATGCATATACACCTAGCTGCTAGTAGTAGCATCTGCAAAAACCTTTACCCTCATTTATCAAAATTGTCTAAGCACTCCCACGCACTTGCGTTTTTTTAACGCTACGTTAATGCTGCGCTTTTTTTTTTAACACGAATGTCAATGGAACTTTCTAATGTTAAGAACGCATCGCACAAAAATCGCAAAGCACAAACTTGCGATACGATTTTAACATTAGAAAGTCCCATTAACATTCGCGTTAAAAAAACGCAAGTGTGTGGGAGCCCTAACAGTAAGACTTTCTTTGCTGCCCAGAGCAACCAGAGCTCAGTCCTCACTGCATCTCTGTCATTCTATTCATGAACTAGAAGGCTCACGATGAGTAGGTCCCAAATTAGGGAGAAAGGCTGGATCTCAAAACTTGCAATTGCGATATCGCTGTTTTTTCTTTTTGGTTTTTGTGCGATGGCGTTATAACTGGGGGCCCCGTTGCAGATTTTACATTGGAGCCCAGTTATATCTCTGATGTCAGGACCTCACGGAGCAGAAAGGGGGTTGATATTGGGTGACAGTGAAGATAATTAAACATGACCTGAATGTCCCTGGATGTGGCCCAAACCTCCTGTGAGAGTGAGGGACTCTGCGAGGAGAAAATGTTGCGTGAAATTGTGTCCTGGACAAGCTGATCCCTGTAATGTAATGAAGGTCTCCGGTGTGGTGTAGATCTCTGCGGCGTGCTCAGGACATGCCGAAGGGTTAATGTCAGGGACGGTTTTGTAGCATGGAGACGAGCGGTGCCCAGGATGCCTGCTCTCAGAGGGATAACAAGGTGCCAAGACGTTCCTCTGAGCTTCCTTCACCATCTCCGTTACAGGGATAAGATTTCTGTTTACAGAACCCTCAACATTCACAATGTCAAAGAAAGCGGCGCAGCGGGCACAGAAGGCGGCGTGGATGGAGCAAGCGCCACTGGTTATTAGTGATGGGACGGACACCTCCTATTAACACCACAGTTGCACCCAGGTGTTTATAGTTCTGGCCGTATCTGAGATTATCACCACAAGACAAGAGCATCAGTGAGAACAGAAGGAATCAGACAAGGAGTGAGGGGCCAGTGACATCACTATGACATCATACTCAGTCTATCAGGAGTTCCCTAATTCTCTTCTGGGGTTCCATCATCTTTGGGGGGTGTTATGGGGTCGTTGTTGTGCTTAGTCCTAGTCCACTTGTACCAAGACTGGGCCATCTAGTTATCTTGTTACAGGTGATTGTGTACAACGCAACCATCCGGATAACAGGTAGAAGACAGATATATATATATATATATATATACTAGCTTACCCGTCGCGTGTTGCTGCGAAGACAGACAGACATTCATTCGTTTTTATATATCTAGATAACAACCAATCACAGCGCAGCTTTCATGTTACCTCAGCAGTAAGAGAAATAACAACCAATCACAGCGCAGCTTTCATGTTACCTCAGCAGTAAGAGAAATAACAACCAATGACAGCGCAACTTTTATTCTGCCTCAGCAATATAAAAAATAGCAACCAATCACAGCGCAGCTTTCATGTTACCTCTGCGGTATTATATATAGCAACCAATCACAGCGCAGCTTTCATGTTACCTCTGCGGTATTATATATAGCAACCAATCACAGCGCAGCTTTCATGTTACCTCTGCGGTATTATATATAGCAACCAATCACACCGCAGCTTTCATGTTACCTCTGCGGTATTATATATAGCAACCAATCACAGCGCAGCTTTCATGTTACCTCAGTGGTATAATATATAACAACCAATCACAGCACAGCAGCTTTCATGTTACCTCAGCAGTATAATATATATTTCAACCAATCACAGCGCAGCTTTCATGTTACCTCAGTGGTATAATATATAACAACCAATCACAGCGCAGCTTTCATGTTACCTCAGTGGTATAATATATAACAACCAATCACAGCACAGCAGCTTTCATGTTACCTCAGTGGTATAATATATAACAACGAATCGCAGCACAGCTTTCATGCAACCTCAGTAGTATAAGAAGTAGCCACCAATCAGAGCACAGCTTTCATGTTACCTCAGCATTCTCAATATCCAGCAATTGTCCTGTGATACGTTCGGCGGATGCATCATTTTGTAGTTGAACACTCATCCCGTCGCTCGTAATGCCTTTTGCTTTTGTGCTTGAGATGGAAATCAAACGATCTTTGTCTGGGGGGCATAACTGTCGACGATGCTCGCACGCGTGCCGCCTATAGTAGGATAGTTGTACTATGCCTATAATCTTCCCAGGAGTGTACTCAGCAACTTCCCAAAGTCTCATGGCAATTGGATGTATGGTGTAGTAATGCATAAAGGACAGACAGACAGACATACATTTATATATATCAGGAAGTGAGAAAATGACATCCCGTACGTAAAATTTGGACGCTAATTCTTTTGCGCATAGAAGTGAATAATCGAGTTGGGACCCATTAGCTTTTCCTATTTATGACATATTCAATGCCCGTGCCAAATTTCAAGTTTCTATGACATTGGGAAGTGAGAGAATTAGATTCCGTTCGTAAAATTTGGACGCTAATTCTTTGGCGCTTAGAATTGAATAATTAAGTTGGGACCTATTAACTTTTCCTATCTATGACATAATCAATGCTCGTGCCAAATTTCAAGTTTCTATGACATCGCGAAGTGAGAGAATTAGTGGTAGTGATGGAAATCAAACGATCTACTTGGGGGGGGGGGGCGCAACTGTCGACGACGCTCGCGCCATTTATCGTAGAATATTTGTACTATGCCTATAATCTTCCCAGGAGTGTACTCAACAACTTCCCAAAGTTTCATGGCGATCGGATGAATGGTGTAGTAGCGCATAAAGGACAAACACGCACGCACGCACGCAGACACACACGCATACATTCAATTTTATATATATAAAATATAATGACGGCATTATTACTAAGTGGGCATGCAGAGGCATTATTACTAAGTGGGCATGCAGAGGCATTATTGCTGATAGTTGGCATTATTACTAGGAGGACACTTTGGGGCATTCTGAATGTTGAGCGTGTAGGGGTATTATTACTGAGTCGGGTCATTATTACAGTATGGGGACATAAAGGGGCACTATGCTGTTAGGGGTCACTAACAGGCACTATTATTATGAGGGGATACAAGGGGTGTGGCTCAGTGTAAAGGGGTGTGGCTTAACATGTGAAAAGCTTGTGGCAAGAATTGTGCCTCTCTTCATTGTTCCGCAGGAGTGTAATGACTCATTGGACAGCAGTAAATGAGGGGACAGGTATCACTGCATCATCAGGCCCATCTGACAACCCTGTGGGAGCTCTGATTGCAGACCTTCTAGTTGTCACTCAGCTTTTTCGGACACAGACAGGTACATTTAGGGAAATGCCGAGCTGCAGAGTAAAGTGCATCCCATCAGCCGCTCAACGGTTTATTTCTGTCCTAATCCGCGGTGATCCGGAGGGGTGTAATGTCCAGGTGTCACTGTCCAGGCATGTTAATGGGATGCGGGATCTAAAGACTTATTACACCCCGCTGTGAGGTCATTGCTGTAACCAGGGGGTCCGGGGCCATAAACAGCATTAGGGGGCATTAGAGCAAGCCCTGGGCTCAGCCTCCTCTTAAGGTTAATGGGCGGCTGAAGGCAGCCTCATCCCCCGATCAACGACTAATTTGATGAGTGATAAGAAAATCAGGCGGATTCCAGATGTCACAGAGCTGGATGAGGGCCCAGGCCTCACACATGGGGCCACAGGGACATCTGTCATGGAGGGGACCTGACAAAGGCTCTGTACGCACGCTGCTATTTATAGGACTGCGATCTATTGCTCTCTGTTATCAACCATTTCAGACTGGGGAGAGGCTAAATAGAGGACAAGTGAATGCAATCTGTTATTCCCTGTTATCAGCCATTTTACCCTGGGTTAAGTGACACGGGACTGAAGAATCCTCCTCATGATCACCACATTATACCACATCTCTCCAGCACTGATATAACCCCAGAGACATTATACAATCCACTTGTGTAGAGCTTGTTGGCCACTAGACGCCTCTACGACGCAGAGAAGAGATGTCACCCCGTTACCAGAGTCTGAGAGGGGCGCATTATTGGGGTGCGAGAAGCTGAATGGTCATATTGACGAATTGTCCCCCACTGGGTTGTTCTGTTAGACCAGTGGATGTGTGAGGGCACAACAGGGTACTAGAGCCTCCATGCCCTCCGTATCACATCTTGTATCCAAGCTAGAGGCGGTACAACAGGGTACTAGAGTCCCCATGCCCTCTGTATCACATCTTGTATCCAAGCTAGGGGTGGTACAACAGGGTACTAGAGCCTCCATGCCCCCCCTGTATCACATATTGTATCCAAGCTAGAGGTGGTACAACAGGGTACTAGAGCCTCCATGTCCTCCGTATCACATCTTGTATCCAAGCTAGGGGCGGTACAACAGGGTACTAGAGTCCCCATGCCCTCCGTATCACATCTTGTATCCAAGCTGGAGGCGATACAACAGGGTACTAGAGCCTCCATGCCCTCCGTATCACATCTTGTATCCAAGCTAGAGGCGGTACAACAGGGTACTAGAGTCCCCATGCCCTCCGTATCACATCTTGTATCCAAGCTAGAGGCGGTACAACAGGGTACTAGAGCCTCCATGCCCACCTGTATCACATCTTGTATCCAAGCTAGAGGCGGTACAACAGGGTACTAGAGCCTCCATGATCCCTGTATCACATATTGTATCCAAGCTGGAGGCGGTACAACAGGGTACTAGAGCATCAATGCCCACCCGTATCACATCTTGTATCTAAGCTGGAAGCAGTATAACAAGGTACTATAGGCTCCATGCCCGCCTGTATCACATCTTGTATCCAAGCTAGAGGCGGTACAACAGGGTACTAGAGCCTTCATGCCCACCCGTATCACATCTTGTATCTAAGCTAGAGGCGGTACAACAGGGTACCAGTGCTTCACATAGACCTTAGCGGTGATGTCAGCGCCCGTGCAGTTGTTTAAACCAGTGGTTGTCAACCTTTTTCAGCCCAGCGCCCCCTTTAGGTATTGGGATGGAAAAGCTTACATGAGATTCTTCACTTTCGCCCAAAAACATTGATAGCCACATTGTTGGAAAAGTGCTTGGGCTTCGTTATCGTGTTTCAAGTCGATCACCTGCTCTTGTAATCTGGGATGCAATTCTCCTGTGTCTGCTGAATATGGATTGAGTACCCACGTTGGTATTTCAAGGGTACATGGATCATGAAACCTAGTTTGCATGTCTTCTTTGGCTTGTTTGAGCTTTGAGCAAAAATGTCTAAGTCTGCATCTTGAAGTTTGTCTCAGTCTTCGTGTGCCATTTTCTCGAAGACTCGGAAACTGACAGAGCTTGCGTCGACTCAGGTTATTGGTATGAAGGTCCAGTTTGGCAATGATGGAAGAGATCATACCTTAAGCCCTAATGACATTCATTTTGTCTCCTTGTAGGTTTGTGTTGACTTTGTTGAGTTTGTCATATATGTCTGTGAGATAGGCAACGTCAAGACGTCGAAGTTCGATTGCATCACAAAAGCTTGGGCCAACTGGCTGAAGAAGCTCGACTACTGTGTCAAAAAGTTTGCAGAAGCGTCGTAAGCACTTTCCTTTTGACATCCACCTCACTTCGGTGCGTAGGAGTAGACGTTCCAATTCTTCGTCATGGTCTTGACAGCTTGCAGAAAAGATGTCCGTTCAAAGAGTGCGCTTTTATCTTGTTAACAGCATTAATTACATAGAATCATGCAGTCTCTCACATAAATGTTTAGCAACAAGGTGCTGCCGATGGATCACACAGTGGACTGCCATTATGCCGCGGTATCAACCAATCATGGATGCAGCTCTGCCAGTTGCACAAGCAAGTACATTTGTTAAAGGGATGTTTTTTTCTTGGAAACATTCTTCCACTCTTTTGTATATAGAGGAGCCTTCGTGTCGGTGGTTAAATTTCTGGTAAACAACAGTTCCTCCAATACCTCTGTATTCCGATTAAGGAAACTAATGTAAACCAGCAGCAATGCTTCATTGTCTCTAACCGTTGACTCATCAATTTGCACTACAAATTCTGTATTGTTTAACACGTCCAAAAGCGTTTCTTCCACATCAGCAGCCATCTCATCAATTCTTCTTCAAGTGGTGTCATTACTCAAAGGAATCAATTTCACCACGGCACATGAGTCAGGCCCCAGCATAGTACTGACAATCACTTTAACTGCAGGTAACACAAGTGTTTCCCCAATAGTGTGTGATTTGCCACATTGCGCTGTTAATAAGGAGACTTTATAGGAAGCAAGGAGGCCATTGTCAGCATTGAGAGCAGATCCAACAAATAACTTGCCTACGGTGCTGCGGATGTCAAACTTTGACTTTAAACCTTGTAAAAATGAAATGGGCTTATCCACTTTGTCTGAATGTATTTTGGCAAGGTGATCACTCAGTCTCGAAGGCTTTATAGCTTCATTTGAACATGCTTTTTCACAAACGAGGCACAAGGGAAGCTGTCCGTTTGTAGGAGAAGGGATTAAATTCGTTTTTCAAGTATTCATTTGAATATTGACGGCATGTCTTCTTCTCAGCCATTTTTATAAAGTATGCTTCATGAATGCACTGCTTATGTAGCTCTATCATATAATGATGTATGACTTTTATAACTCCATGGCTCCACTACAGATCTCTCACACTGGATAACCTAAAAAACAACCTAACCCGCTGTATTCAATAATGCCGCTGATTGGCTGGAACTTTCATTTGTCTGGGCCTCTGGGAGTTGTAGTTTAAATCAGTGTTCTGAAGACACTTGGCATCCACTAAGACTACAACTGTCAGAGACCCAACAAGTGAAAGTTTGAAGCGGTTCCAGCTAATAAGCGGCATTATAGAATACAGCGGCTTAAGTTGTGCTGTAGGTTATCCAGTGTTATGAAGTGTGATTGATCTGTAGAGGAGTCATGGAGTTATTAAAGTCATACATTATATGATGGAGGCGCGCAGGCTGCACACAACTGCATTACATGGAAGTGATTCATATGGAAATAATTGCCTCGGTTTTCACCGATTGTTTTCAGACGGATTATCGATAAAAACCGAGGTATCGCTACTAATTATTAGAAACATGTAGTTACTAGACAAGAAAAAATCAACAAAGCAAAGACAGAATGCCCCCCTACTAACTCCTTTATGTTTCAATGCCCCCCTGCCACCCCTTTTCGTTCTGCCACCCCCTTAAGAAGTAAAAATGCCCCCCCCCCCCAGGGGGCAATAACGCCCGAATTAAGAACCACTGGTTTAAACGACTGTGGTTCCATTACTTCACATGTGACTGATATCAGCTGCTCCACTTATTACATTCCAGCACTAATAATAATCTTTATTTGTATAGCGCCAACTTATTCCGCACCACTGATATAATCTTCAGGCTACTCATGAAATATATGAAGTTGGCCCCATGTGGTTTAGGGCCCGCTAGTATCTGCATTCTCAGCTTTGGCTGTAGTCCATAAACCCTGTAGTGGGTGAAGTCGGTGCTGTAGCAGAAGCGTGACAGTCTGAGCCGCTCCATACATCGCTGCATGTATCAGATGCGCTGGAGTCCTGGACTCTGTGATATTCAATCTTCCACAACATTCCACCTATGGGAAGTATCTATATAGGAGGTCGGCGCAGCATGGAGGGGTCCTGCTTTGAAGTTGGAGCTTTAGTCAGTGATCACCGGGAAATACCTGGAGATGTGGAGACGCCGGGGATAGTTCAGCTGTGGACATGCGGTCCACAATTAGAATAGACTCGCAGATGTCACCCCATAACATATAAGGACTACAGCGGAGGCCGCCGCACGTTACATGTCAGTTCACCTTAAAATACTGAACTTTCCAGGAACTTAAATCAGCAAGTCTCTTCTTCTGTGAGGTTGTCAAAAATGTAATCCAGTAGTTAGTAGGGTCCCATACTCGCTGGGATTTCCATTGTTTGGCTCTGTCATGGGAACGGAACAATGAAAATCATGTATTTGGCAGATCACAGGCACAAATGGCGCTTGACGAACCCCATAGACTATAATCATGTCAGTCAGGTTCCACTCATGCCGCCAGATAGCGCATCAACCTGGATTCTGGATTTACGATGGAGCCTCCAACACAGATGGGAACATCAAAGCCATAAAGGGGTATTCCACACATTTAACTCATTTTAGTACTGATGACCGATCCTCGGGATAGGTCATCCATACTGAAAGAATTTAAATGCCCGTAATACCCCTTTAATTGTATGGGTTTTTGGGAAAGTTGGGTGACAGCGATTTTGTTAGCAGTACTGGCGGTAATAATGGTCGACATCCAGGTTACCCAGATACAGTTGGATCAATGAGCATATTTTGATTTGCTTACCGAGCTCACTGTAACAGAGCCCACTGTTATTGTAGGTGCATACGGTCGTGGAGGTGCCGTCCGGGTATCATGGCAGTCTATAGTCTTCTGAATGCCTCCTGGGCCACCATGATTGTTTGCCCTATTATGATGTGCCTGTGGCATGTCTTTAATAGGCAGCCTCTTAAAATAGAGTAAAATGCAATATCATAGTATAAGTGATCAAACTATCACAAGTTCAAGTCCCTTGTGGGGACTAAAAAGAATGAAAAATAAATAAAGTAAAGATTTTTAAAAAATATTATACAAATAAAAAAAATAAAAGTAAAAAAAATCTTTTTCCAGTCATCGCATCAAAACAACTAAAAACTAAAAAAATTCATATAGCTACATCTATAAAAGTCTGATTTATTAAAATATCACATTATTAATTCTGCATTGTTGATACGTTAGAAAAATACACAGTGGCAGAACTGTACTTTTTTGGCCACTCTGTCCCCAAGAAAAAAATTGAACAAAAAGTTGGATGTTTCCAAAATTGGTCCGAATACAAAATACAGGTCGCCCTGCAAAAATCGAACCCTCGCACAGCTGCATTGAGCTCTATTTTTTAAAAAGTAATTTTTTAAGTCTAGCTATATAAATTTGGTATTGCTGTAACTGTAAAGATCCACAAAATAAAAACATATCATATTTACTGCACCACGAACACCGTAAAAATACTCCCCCTCCCCCAAAATGATGCAATTACATTTTTTTCCCACTTCGCCCCACTTAGAAATTTCTAGAAGTCTTCCGATACATTTTATGGTGTGTTACAACTCGTACCCACAAAAAACAAGGTAGATATGCCAAAGCAAAAAGAAAACAGTTATGATCTTTTGAAAGTAGGAATACCGGAATTGCAGAATATGTGGTGAGGAGGTTAAAACTAGAACTTTAAAGAAATGGTCATTTAATAAAAAAATTCCTTCCTGCGCTCACAGAACCTACTTAAAAGACGTAGTATAAATATTCCTCCAGATAAAGGAGACTTACTTTGGAGGAGGGGGTTATGATGTCCAATATTCCCCCTCCTGGAACTTTGGCGCAACCTATAGCTAGTAGTTGATCATAGGTGTTAGTGTCAAGAAAGCCAAAGTTGTGTGGAATCCAAAGATGCCTTATTTTTTTTAACCTCTATAGGACCAGACACTATTTAGGGATTTTACCCATGTGGTGGTTTTACTGCCCTTTTTTTTTCCTTCAGCTACCAAAATTATTTTTTTTCCTCTTTTTTTCCTATGACATATGGGGCTGTTTTTTAGTATCTTTTTTCACTGCCTTTTTCCCGTTTTCTTAGTTTTATTGCAGGTAAAAAGCTAAAGAAATGTATATTTTAAAATGTATATTAGTATATTTACACTAAAATAAAGTATGGGAACGGGTTCCTCATTTTGTTTCAGACATTTTGATATAGAATATGTATGCTTTTGGATTACAGGGCGCATACGGCGACGGTTTTAGTTGGCGTCAGCTTTGGGTCATTTTCTTGTTTTTATATATATTTTTATTTTATTCTGTAATTTTTTCAAACTAATTTTTGTAACTATTTTTTTTACCATCTATGACCCCCATGATGTCATATAAGACATCTGGGGGACATTCACATGGTCTTTTCACACTTTTCCACTGTAGCTAGGGGAACTTTAGGAGCCACATCCATAGGAGCCCCAGTTACAGGGAAAACATGCTCTATAATGACAATAGTCATTGGCTGAGCTGATCAGGGTCTGCTAGGATCCCGCACCTCTGCTGTAACAGAGGGTACCCTGCGGTCACGTGATCGCCGGGTCGCATAGTGGAAGTAATACTTCCACTGTTTAGTACATAGCGCTAAATGCTATGTACCCGGGAAAGGAGAAGGCAGAAGTGGTTAAACTCCTCTTCTCCCTTCTCCTCTGGGTCATCAGCTGTGACTAACAGGTGAGAACCCAACCTGCTCCTTGTATGTTTTTTAATCGCACGCCATACTTCTACTATCGGCCGGGCTTAAAGCCCTGGACCAAGCGCTGTATATTTACCGAGCTTAAAGGGTTAAACCAAACCTAGCAATGTACCACGTTTCGAGGTTTGCAGACCTCTTCATCAGACAGCTGGGTATATATGGATCATGTGGACAAGATCTTGGTCCAAATATAGTAGAGCATATGCTTTGCTTGTTCTGCGTGCGGCTAGGAGCTAGAAGGAGCGAGCTGTCTGATGAGATCTGCGAACCTCTGGATTCTACACAACTTTGGCTTTATTGGCAACAAAACTTATGGTGGAACTACTACCTAGCGGTCGCGCCTGGGGCCTAGTTTTTAACCTCATCATAAAAACACTCATCCGACCACTGATCCTTCAGCATTCTAGGCCGACAGCACCTCACTCAGTGCTCTTTTGCACCTTTCCTCCCACCCAGCCCACCAGGACTACAGTTTATCTATTCCTCCCTGGGGTCGCTCCGCCTCTTTTTATTTCTTCCTCCTCAGAATTTGACCTGGACGCAGGTGCATCAATCACCTTTGGTCATGAAAGGGTTATAATCCGCACCGCAGGTCGATTTCCATGCGGAAGATTCCGTGGTGTGCAATGTGTTTTGGTCATTTACGCTTATAGTGGTCACATGACACCTGACCGCTGAAGAAAAACAAGCCAACCCATGGCGCTAGGAACACAGCGGTAGGGAATGTGCTGCTACTTGTCCCTGACTAGCCGTCACTGGACGCCCCAGAAGTTTCTGCGCTGTCTATAAATACATCCCGGCCCTAATACCGGTGCTTATCACTTCATTATCCGGGTGAGCTCTGGGCTGTCAGCAGTGGCAGTGATGGACGCCCCGGCCCCAGCTGCTCTCTCTCCCTTCACTATTTGTTTGAGTAATTAAAGCACTGCGTTTTGGCGCTGGACGGGTCGTTACATCAGCGGCTAATGACAAGCGTCGGATTTCCAGTAATCTCGCGGGGCGGCTGCCAAGGGAGCTCTGGGCTTTGTGGTCACTTTTCTTTTTCGGGATCAGTAGATTACAGCGGTGTTTATGGATGGATATTAGGGATTCCTGCATGCACACATGGTCCCTCTGCGCATACATGTCTTATTACGGCAGTGCTGCGAGCGCAGATTGTGTGTCTCAGGGCACGGAAGATATTCTATCCGCTCCGTTATTAAGTAGCTCATCACATTTCTGATGTCAGCTCTTTGTAATGGAAAATCCAGTATATGAGAATCCTGTCCTAGCATAGCCTACAACACCGGACTGTGCAGGGTAATGGAGACGCTGCCACCTGCTGGCCCGAAGCTGTCCTGCAGTCATGGCACTCAGATGAATGCAAGAGGCGCTCCCCAGAACGAAGCTGATGCTGCAGCTGAACCATGGCATTATTAACAACTGGCACAACATTTCAGAATGGTCCATTAACAAGGATTGGGGGACTCGATCTCCGCAGGAGGTCTCACCAAGTTGGGCTGCTCCAGAGTGACTGTTGGTGTATAGTCCACCCTACTGTGAAGTCATAAATTGGTTAAACTCTACCATAGTCTGCCTTGCTCTGGCACCATGCGCGGGGTTGTACAGTCGCTTAGTAGGTGAATTGCTCTGCGTCTCTGTGGGTCCTTTTGGTGGCTAAACCACTACCTTCCACTGATCCCGACCTCACTCGGCTGACCGCATGCCACACTCACAATAATGGGGCCAACGTCACCAACTTGTGACATACAGCACCGAGGGGCATACCAGAGGGTCGCCATATTTGCAGCTCTCTGGATCATGCACTTGTGCAAGATGGAGCAGAAGTTAAGGGGTCAAAGGCTCATCTTTAATCACATTCTTAGCTTGGCGATATTGTCTTTAGTTCTTCAGCACTTTTGCAGGCTTCGCCCCCAGACTTACGAGGAGGACGAACGCTGGTAAAACCCGTGGCACTATAACTCTTTAGTCATTCCGTCAGTCCATTGTCTTGTCTCTTTGTGGCTCTAGCAGGCCTAATGCTCTGTAGTGTGCGGCAGGTCCCTCTCACAATACATAGGGTTACTACTCTTGACCATTACGTCCTCCATCCTCAGTTCCTTATTGGGTCGAAACAGGCTGATCTAGATGGACATTGTCTTCATTCAGCCCAACATACTATGTTACTATGTTTCCTTCATCTGGTATCGTGATGTTCAAACCTCAGCCTGTAAAATGTGACCTTTAAACCCCATTAACCACTACCGTAACTATAGGGGATGCAGTTGCACCCGGGCCCAGGAGCCTTAGGGGGCCCATAAGGCCTCTCCTCCATATAGGGAGTCCAGTACTATAAATAAAGCATTATAGTTGGGGGCCTTTTACAGGTTTTGCATTGGGGCCCAGGAGCTTCAAGTTATGCCTCTGCATTAAGGGGGGCCCCAAGATAAACTTTTGCACCTGGGCCCATGAGCCTTTAGCTACACCCCTGCCCATAACCATGGGCGTAACTACCAGGTTAGCAGGCATAGCAGCTACTATAAGGGCCAGCAACTATAGGGGTCCATTTCCACGCACAAGTTTGGAAAATTGGGGCCCTATTGGTACTGTTTTTGTGTACTAACAGCAAATACTGTGCCATTTACTGGAGCCTCGAACTAGTAAACAACGCTGATGAGACCGGAACCTGAGTTCTTGTTAAGCAGCTTTGTCTCCACCTCCTGGGGATTTGATGGAACTGCAGTGTATATTATCTAATGAAAGTTGACAATCCGGCTCCTGATCATGAGGACAATGAATGAGAGGTTGTCACAGCTCCACCCCCGATGGCAACAATGCTTCGTGTAAAGTAATGATCTGACCTGTAATAATATGAATGTAATTAACAGACAACTTCACAGAACACATTTCACCGACTGCTGATCAGTTTTCAAGGAATTTTATCAAAAAGTCATCAGAACAAAATATCCAGAAGGAAGAAATAGAGGGCGGAGCTACGACAACCTCTCAGACATGATATACAGGCTGGTTGTCAGCAGTAATAGATGATGTTACTGTAGTATAAGGTGTGTGGATCTCATGTCTGATCACATGTCATTATATCAGTGATGTCATCAAGAGGGGGTGGGGCTGTGACTACCTCTCAGACATGATACACAGACTGGTTGTCAGCAGTAATAGATGATGTTACTGTAGTATAGGGTGTGTGGATCTCATGTCTGATCACATGTCATTATATCAGTGATGTCATCATCAGGGGGCGGGGCTGTGACTACCTCTCAGACATGACATACAGGCTGGTTGTCAGAAAGTAATAGATGTTGTTACTGTAGTATAAGGTGTGAGAAGCTCATGTCTGATCATATTTGTGGGGTCCCAACGGCAACAAGACATGACGCCCATACTAAGGAGCTGGTGGCGTACAGGTTGCACTTGTCATGGTGGCTCTACCAGAGTCCTCCGCAGAGGGACGCACGTAACCTGGGCCGAAGCACCGCTAGGCCTCTTCCAGGCAACGCCAGGTGGCGGTTACCTGTATAAGTGTAGTGGACTTGAAGTTGTCACACGTGACGCCACTGTTCCTTCTCACACCGGCAAATCCTCGGCGGTTAAATAAGAGAGTCCACACACAGTTAAACTTGAATACCTCAATTACTGGGAACGAGCAGTAACTGGAAACTTTATTCTGTACTTTGCAGAAGTACAGCTTATTCGCACGTGCAGGAAGGACACTGATTCGGTAGATGGTCAGGGAGGAGAACACAGGATGACACCAGGCCTACAGTCTAAGTTATCTGTGGTGTTTCGCTCCTGAACACACACAAACACTCTGGGACTTTGAATTACTCCGGAGGGAAACACGACACTCCACTGACACTCACTTGTACCGGTATGTAGAATGCTGCATGGCGGACTCTCACTCCTCACATTCCTCAGAGGTGGTTCCTAGACGATGGTGATTTGGAAATCTCTCTTATGCTTCCATCACTTCACCAAATGAGGGTTGAAGGGGTACTGTTGTATCTTGTCTCCACCTGAAGCAAGGGGTGGAGAGATGGGTGAGCTGTGTTGAGATGCAGGTGACGCCCACAGCTGCTGATTGGCTGGCTGTCCCCGCTGCCCTGCCATCCATCATCTCCAGGTCTCCGCTTCCATCTCCAGGTCTCCGGACTCTGCCTGCCATCTCCACTGCTCTCAGTGTCGGCCACTCCGCTGCTGTGTTCCCTGTCCCTCCCTCTGCCATGCCATGATCTCTTGGGGTTTGTCGCAGGAAAACGCTGTTTTGCTGGGGCCGCTGCTGTCACAGTTCCCTGCCCTGTCCCCACTGGCTGGCTCTCTCCGCTGCTCTCAGTGCCGACCAGCCCACTGCTGCTGGCACAATTTCTTGTCCCCGCTGTCCTACCATCTCCGGGTTTCTCGCAGACCCTTCAGGGACTGCTGCTGTCACAGTTCCATGGCCACGCCGCCCTCCCATCTCTGCTGGCTGGGCATCTACCCATCTCTGCTGCTCTCAGTGCTTAGCACCCCGCTGCTTGCACAGTGCCCTGTCCCCGCTTTCTTGCGGCATCAGGGAGCTAACATAGTGAACAGGGCAGACAGGAGCCCAGCCAATCAACAGCTGGGGGCATACCTTATACCTCCCACAGCACTATTCCCGGTCTCCACCCATTTTGTGGTGGAGACAAGATACAACAGTACCGGTTAAAAGTACCCCCATGCGGCCGGCACTCCACTTCACTCCTGACCGTTGAACATGACAGAAGAACTACACCTTGCTCTCCATCACTCATACTTATAGAAGGGAGACATCATGTTACTAGACAGAATTGATACTTTTCCAGACATATCCCAGCCACTTTCAGACATTAACCTCTTACATGCTGCAGCTGTGCAATATACATAACAGCAGACAAGACACTTTGCGCAGTGCATCCACATAAAAGACAAGACATGTATGACAATTATCTAGGGGCTAGAAATAGGTGTTTCGGGCCACTACACGTCATATCAGTGATGTCATCACCAGGTGGCGGGGCTGTGACTACCTCTCAGACATGATATACAGGCTGGTTGTTAGCAGTAATAGCGCAGCGTCCAAGGAGCGGGCCCACAGCCGAGGATATAGGGGGATAGATTGAGGCCTTGTCATGGAGCTCTACCATCCTTCCCCCTGGAAGTAGCATTGGACCCGTCCAAGTTACTGCTTAGGGGGAGTTTCATGGGGTAACCCAAGCGATGGTTTACCTTAATGTCCTTTTGTCACTCGTGACACCACTGTTCAGTTCTCTGCGGTGAATCCAGACATTGTTAATAAAGAGTTCACACACAGAGATAATGTTTGCAGGGCAGAACCAGGAAGGTCGGTTAAGCTTGTTTACTTGAAATAACAGTTAACAGTCCAAACTCTGTACATCAACCATCAGAACACTGGTGCAGGCAACATTAGTGGTGTGACAGGGAGTAATCACAGGATGACAGACGAGTCCACAATCCAAGTTATCTGTGGGGTTCTGTTCCCGACCACTCTCCTTCACTCTCTCCAGCTCTCTCCCAGTCAACAATCACTTTTAGGAAGAAAGCACTCAGCGCTGCATGGCGGTTCCTCTCACTCTTTCAGTCCTCCAGGTCAACTATGTTAGGTGCATTGTTCAGACACAATCTATTGCTTCTGTGTCTGGCAAATATGGGCATCGTCCCATTTTCTCTGGTCCCTGAGCTCATATTCACTCTCTTCCAGCACTCCTAGGGTTAATAGCTTCTGGTCTCCTGTTCAGCTGATTCTCCTTTTCTAATCACCGTTCTATATAGCTGCCCTGGGCCTTTCAGACTGTGCTGCAGTGTTGATAAGAGTTTGTTCCCTTTACTTCATATCCAGCCGCTGCTTCGGCAGTTACCTTGCTACCTTGTATTCTGCTTGTGCTCTTTGATCATGTACTCTGTGGTCTGTTGTTCCCTTTGTTCGCTTCTCTGTTTATCCTTATCCTTCTTACTCCTTTGTTTCTTTACTCCCTGGTGTTCTTCTGTCTGTGTCTCAAAGGTGTTCTGGCCCGCCAGGGTAAGTCAGCGCCTAGAGGAAGACCGTGGGGTTATCATTATCGGGACGAGTGCTCCGCTTGTAGGCAGGGGTCTCCCTCTCCTGGTTATCAGTTCAGGGCAAGATATCTTCCCTAGTTTCCATCTACAGTATATACGGGGCTGTTTATCTGGTATCTTACCTCCCACACTGAGGTTGGCTGTCAGCCATGCTGGATCAGATCTTCATCTACCCGGTAGGTTGACACAGTGGTTCCACATCCACAATCCTTACAAACCACAGGAAAGCCTGGGTGAATCCGGCCCAGGGCAAACGCAAAGCAATCGCTCACACTCTTCCATCCTGGGTCTCCACACGAGTGAAGGCACAGTCTCCTAATCCCCAAAAGTCTCCACTCTCCTTGACTAGACTTTCTCAGACTCCAAAGACTCTTGCACAACACCTTGCATACACATATAGATTACATGGTCACATGACACACAACAAGATACATTTTCCAGACATAACCCAGACAGTAACCCATTTAGTGCTGCAGAGGTGCAATATACATCAAATTCACTCACATAGAAGACACTGACAATACAAATACACAAGATAAACTCACTCATACTGGAGTGGCTGTTAACTCTGGGCCCCTACAATAGATAATGTTACTGTAGTATAAGGTGTGCAGATCTCATGTGTGATCACATGTCATTAAATCAGTGATGTCAACACCAGGGGGCAGAGCTTTGACTACTTCTCAGACATGATATACAGGCCAGTTGTCAACAGTAATAGATGATGTTACTGTAGTATAAGGTGTGCGGAACTCATGTCTGATCACATGTCATTATATCACTGATGTTATCACCAGGAGGCGGGGCTGTGACTACCTCTCAGACATGATATGCAGGGTGGTTATCAGCAGTAATAGATGATGTTACTGTAGTATAAGGTGTGCGGAACTCATGTCTGATCACATGTTATTATATCAGTGATGTTATCACTAGGGGGCGGGGCTGTGACTACCTCTCAGACATGATATGCAGGGTCGTTGTCAGCAGTAATAGATGATGTTACTGTAGTATAAGGTGTGCGGAACTCATGTCTGATCACATGTTATTATATCAGTGATGCTATCACTAGGGGGCGGGGCTGTGACTACCTCTCAGACATGATATGCAGGGTCGTTGTCAGCAGTAATAGATGATGTTATTGTAGTATAAGGTGTGCTGATCTCATGTTTGATCACATGTCATTATATCAGTGATGTCATCACGAGGGGGCGGGGCTGTGACTACCTCTCAGACATGATATGCAGGGTGGTTATCAGCAGTAATAGATGATGTTATTGTAGTATAAGGTGTGCTGATCTCACGTCTGATCACATGCCATTATATCAGTGATGTCATCAGCAGGGGGCGGAGCTGTGACTACCTCTCTGACATGATATGCAGGGTGGTTATCAGCAGTAATAGATGATGTCATTGTAGTATAAGGTGTGCTGATCTCATGTTTGATCACGTCATTATATCACTGATGTCATCAGCAGCTCGTTAGCTCTCATTCAGCCTGTTTAGACAGGCAGATTCATCGTTTCTCTTTCGCTATGTGAAACACTGAACAAGAAGTGTTTAAATGGAACGACAAGTGAACGATAATCATTCCATCTAAAAGCCCCTTAAGGGGTGCGAGTCTCATACACATCTGATTACAATGTAGCGCTATGGAGAAAATAACACGCTGTCCTTTAATTCATAGGCAGAATAATTTTTTGCAGCGGGGAAGACACTTGTATTCTTGCCAAGGGAGTATTTGCGGTTCCTTCCTGAGAACTGATAATCAGGTTATTGATAAGCATCTAGAGTTTCTAGATATTCAGCAATATCAAGAAAGGCAGTGACCTCCCCTCCCCCGCCCATCAGATGTTCTTACCTGGGAGATGCCTCTTCCTGCTTGTTACTTTGTATCTGAAGGTGTGAAATTGTTCATTGATTCATCAGAAATCTTATTTTACAGATTAAACCCTTCAGGGCAGCAATCACCAGCCGCACCTTAGAAATAAAGCCGTAAGGATCATAGGAACAGAGGTGATCAAAGCCAACATTATATAAACTAAGTGCTGAACCTGAGAACGGCTACTGTACCCTGTACAAACTACTGCAAACAAAGGAAGGGAACCCTTCAGAATCCACCGAATTTCTGCAATGATTACTAATAAAATGTGGTCTAATTGTAACTACGTCACAATTAATTATACTGTTACGTCTGTAGATAATAACCATGGACTGATTGATGCACAACCAGACCTTTAGTTTTGTAGCATTTCCAGCCTCATGCATCTCTATAATACATCTTATGAAGTCTCCTAAAGTGAGACACAGCTCCCATTAACCAGTCTATCTGAAGAACAGATTTGTCAGTAGCCAGGCTTAGTGTGCCTTTATTTAATGGGCAAAGCACCTGTGAAATCTTCTAACTTTCAATCTCATCTCCTTAAAGGAGTATTCTGGCCTTTTCCAACTGATGACCTTTCCTCTGGATAGGTTATCAGTAGTTGATCAATGGGGATCCACTGCTCAGGATCCTGATTCATCAGCTGATCATCTGGGCCAACTGTTATTGCAGCGGGGCCAGACATCAGCATCAGTGGTCAGGGCAGGAAGTGAAAGCGCCAGCTTCACTCCCATTGTGAATGGAAGCACTGTGCTGCTATTACACTTCCGGCTCCTCCTATAGTCAGGACTAGATATCCGATCCTGACCATAAGAGGAGCAGCAAGTGTAACAGAATTGCAGCGCTCCCACTGATTTCAATAGGAGTGAAGCCGGTGCTTTCTTTTCCTGCGCTGACCACTGATGATGACTTCTGGCTCCGCAGCACTGATAGTGGGCCAGACAATCAGATGAAGGACGGGGATCCCGATCAAGTACTGATAACCTATCCAGAAGATAGGTAATTCATTGAGAAAAGCCAAAAAAACGCTTTAATGGAAGCACTTTTGCCAGTTATCTCTTGGGGAAGTCATCAACACAGAGATTCACTTACTTTTTCTCAGTATAGTGTAGATATCGCTCAATAAAAGACATGAACCGTGTAACTGTTTAGGAACTGTTACATGAGCTTACAGGACAGGCGAAGGGGTGATGTGCAGCGCCCATATATTCAATATGCCAATGGCATATGATACCATGTCTCTGCAGGGCCACCTTTTGGAAGGTAGCTTCCCTATAAGTCAATGCCTGACCTATTAACAGGTAAGATCACTAGGAATTTAAGCCAAAAGCAGACTCTTAAAGGGGTTGTCCCGCGCCGAAACGGGTTTTTTTTTTTTTTTTAAACCCCCCCCCCCCCCCCCCCGTTCGGCGCGAGACAACCCCGATGCAGGGGTTAAAAAAACCACCCGCACAGCGCTTACCTGAATCCCGGCGGTCCGGCGTCTTCATACTCACCTGCTGAAGATGGCCGCCGGGATCCTCTGTCTCCATGGACCGCAGGGCTTCTGTGCGGTCCATTGCCGATTCCAGCCTCCTGATTGGCTGGAATCGGCACGTGACGGGGCGGAGCTACACGGAGCTACACGGAGCCCCATTCAGAAAAGAAGAAGACCCGGACTGCGCAAGCGCGGCTAATTTGGCCATCGGAGGGCGAAAATTAGTCGGCACCATGGAGACGAGGACGCCAGCAACGGAGCAGGTAAGTATAAAACTTTTTATAACTTCTGTATGGCTCATAATTAATGCACAATGTACATTACAAAGTGCATTATTATGGCCATACAGAAGTGTATAGACCCACTTGCTGCCTCGGGACAACCCCTTTAATTTTATGACAGCCGACCTATATACAGGATCACACACGTGATTGATGCAGCTCTCTCGGTCTCACTGCAGGTCGAATCTTGCAGTTCTGGCAACTCGATGGCGGTAACAGGATGTGCAATGTTTTCTCTCGTATGAGACATCAATTTCGTATAAATGTTTTCAGGCCTGTGATAACATCAGGTATTATATCGGCATGTCACATGCGCACTCTAATTAAACAGAAGACACGGCAGCCGTCTATTTAATTGTCATTCTTTGTGTCATTACGCTTGGAGTAATAAGAAATCATAGTTAATGTTAATCTCTTTTTCCTTAGTGCTGACAGCAGCACAATAAGGGGGAATTTCTGCCCCTGTGTATTGGTAAGACAGAAGGAATTTTTAATGTCCTATATAACGAGGGTGGGAGGCTCTACTGCTGTTAGGACTAGGGGTAAGCAGATTTACAATAGAAATCTACACTGACGTCCAAAGCAGCAGCACAATAACGGAGGTCCTTTTGTAAAATGGAATACAGAACAGACCGACCAAAAGGCAAACTCTACAAAATCTGTGACTTCATCCTATAATGTTTGATAAAAGTAAAGTGTGAACTTCAAGAAGCTGCAGTACAGATCTCATAAGATGGGATGAGACTCCTTTTTGCCCATGAAGTGGGAACCACAGAAGTAGTGTGGGCCTTAAACTGAGTAAGATCCAAACTGGGACAAAAATGAGAAGCTAAATGCCTCCTGAATCCACCGACCTAGGGGGTCAATAGAGTTTCCACCTTTCTTACCTCAGGAGACCTGTCCAAGTACATGTTTAACCACCTGGAGTAGTCAACAGAGGCGTAATTATAATGGGTGCAAAAGAAAAACAAAGTTGCACCGGAGCGCTGGAGCCATAGGGGGTCTATTGGTCTTCTTCATTCAAGCAGACCAGGGCTAAAAATGAAACATCATAGTTGTGGAGCATTGTTAATGTAACCCTCCAGTTTCAGGACACAAATTCTGCCTCGGAACCGGAGGGGGTGTATTTGCAGTTGTTCTCTGCTGCCCCTCTGATTCAGTGGTTCCAGATCCCATTTTTGACCTTCCAAGATGGCTGATGCAATCTTCAGACTACCTGATCCCTACAGTGCATTAGTAGTGTTAAGACTACCAATGCAGTTTAACTGCTCTCTGATTGGCCAGAAATGCGCATGTGTTCCTGTCCTGAAATTGGATGGTTGCTTTAAAGATTTTGCATCGGCGCCCAGCAGCTTCAAGTTATGCCTCTAGATGACAAGAGGGAAGGATTTGGACAGAAAGCAGGTAGAGAGATGTTTGGTTGGTGGTTGATGTTTTAAAGAGGAAACATTTTGGGTGAAAGTAAGTAAAAATAGTCAAATGGACGTGGATCTGATTTGCGACACACTGATGTCACTCTTAGCAGTATGGTGGGTGATGGGTATTGGAGCATGTGATGGCCATTTAAAGGCACTCTGTCACCAGCTATGAACAGCATTATTTAAGTCCATGGTGGCGAACCTATAGCACATGTGCTGGAGGGGGCACACAGAGAACTCTCTGCTGGCAACGCTAGCCAACGGCTGCCCACCACGGTGGTGATTACTGGCCGGGGAGTTGTGGCTGGTAATCCTACAGCAGCACTGCTGGTGGCACTGATCCCAGTGCACACTCTGAAGTCAGTGTGTACAGCGGGGATCCTCCTCTCCTGATCTCTCCTCTTTAGTTCCGCAAGAGAGGAGAACGGAGAAAGCGTTCCGGGCGCACACACTGCTATCAGCGTGTGCACCCGGGATCAGTGCCGAGAAGAGGAGGAGCTGCGCTGACTACAAGGAGGAGGTAAGTATATGGGTTCATGGGGGGGGGGGGGGGGGGAGAAATTAATATTACCACTGGGGCTACTGACAGGTTAATATTACTACTGGGGCTACTGAGCGGATTAATATAACTTCTGGGGCTACTGAGAGGCTTAATATTACTACTTGGGCTACTGAGGAGGTTAATATTACGGGGGCTACTGGGGAGGTTAATATTACTATTCGGGGCTACTAAGGGAGTTAATATTACTACTGGGGCTACTGAGTGGGTTAATAATACTACTGGGGCTACTGAGGGATAATATTACTACTGAGGCTACTGAGGAGGTTTTTATTACTACTGCGGCTACTGAGGTGGTTAATATTACTATTGGGGCTACTGAGGGGGTTAATATTACTTCTGGGGCTACTAAGGGGGTTAATATTACTACTGGGGCTACTAAAGAGGTTAATATTACTACTGGGACTACTGAGAGGGTTAATATTACCACTGGGGCTACTGTTGGGTTATAATTCCTACTGAGGGGGTTATTATTATTACTGGCGCTACTGTGGGGTTAATATTACTACTGAGGGCCACTGTGTGGGTTACTATTGTTACTAAGGGCACTGTGGGAGTCACTATTACTACTGACGTCACTGTGGGGGTGACTGTTACTACTGAAGCCACTGTGTAGGACACTTACTACTGGGGCGGCTGTGTGGTTCACTATTACTATGGAGGACCACTGTGGGGATCCCTCTTACTACTGAGGTCACTGTGGGGGACACTATTACTACTGGGCCACTGTGAGGGACACTGTTACTACTTTGGGCCACTGTGGGGGTCACTATTACTACTGAGGTCACTGTGGGGGACAATATTACTACTGGGGCCAATGTGGGGGACACTATTACTACTGGGGCCACTGTGGGGGTCACTTTTACTACTGAGATCACTGTAGGGGTCACTATTACTACTGGGGCCACTGTGGTGGAAGCTATTACTACTGAGACCACTGTGGGGGTCACTGTTACTACTGAGGTCACTGTGGGGCTCACTATTACTACTGAGGTCACTGTGGGGGTCACTATTACTACTAGGGCCACTGTGGGGGTCACTATTACTACTGAGGCCACTGTGGGGGGGGGGGGGGGGTCACTATTACTACTGAGGTCACTGTGGGGGACATTATTACTACTGGGGCCAATGTGGGGGACACTATTACTACTGGGGCCACTGTGGGGGTCACTATTACTACAGAGAACCACTGTGGGGGTCACTTTTACTACTGAGATCACTGTAGGGGTCACTATTACTACTGAGGCCACTGTGGGGGGGGGGGGTCAATATTTCTACTAAGGGCCACTGTGGGTCTCACTATTACTACTGAGGCCACTGTGGGGGCTCACTATTATTACTGAGGCCACTGTGGGACTCACTATTACTACTGAGGCCATTGTAGTGCAAGCTATTACTACTGAGGTCACTATGGGGGTCACGGTTACTACTGAGGTCACTGTGGGGGTCACTATTACTACTGGGGCCACTGTGGGGCTCACTATTACTACTGGGGCCACTGTGGGGCTCACTATTACTACTGAGGCCACTGTGGGGCTCACTATTACTATTGAGCTCACTGTGGGGGTCACTGTTACTACTGAGGTCACTGTGGGGGTCATTATTACTACTGAGGCCACTGTGGGGGGGTCACTGTTACTATTGAAGCCACTCTGCACTTGGCAGTATACCTCAAGCTGACTTAAGGTATGATTACATGTGGCAGAAATGCTGCAGAATGTCCCCAGCTGAAATTTCCGTGGCAAATTCCACAGTATATCCGCATCAAAAAAAGTTAAAATCCGCACTATTGGTATGGATTTTGACAGGAAATCAGTTGCGTAGCCACAGCTGATTTCATGCCATGCGGTGCTCCTCTCACCTCCTTCAAAGCCATCCCACTGTCAGCACACCTTGGCTTCTGGTTCTTTGCAGCCTATAGTGGCCTCACCTGACCAGCGGGTATGCAACTGATTTCCAATCAAAATCTGCATCAATGGTACTCCATTGCTTCAGCTAGGAAAAAAACGTACGGCGTTCCTCCCTGTCTATTTTGAAGTGGGTCTGTCCTTTATATAATAACAGAGGTAAAAATCACTGATCTAAGCTATGGTACTCATAGGGCAGGTTCCTAGGAGCCCGGGGAGATATCAGCCCCAAAAGTTGGTGCACGGACCGTGCAGCGGACTCAAAGTTGCAGGCTGTCCGTGCGCAGTGCCATAGAGATTAGTGGGAGCACACACAGCCTGGAGCTTTGAGCCCATACTGTCTTTTGCAGGTGACAATGTGGCACCGGGAGGCAAATAAGCAAGTAAGATCCGCGGTATTCCGCACACATTGAATAAATAGAACGTTTGCATATCCGCTCAGATGAGCAGATGGCGTTTGCGATTTCCACAAGTAGATATAAAATCGCATGTTTTATTTTCCCTAGAAGTCAATGGAAGCCGTCCAACCCACAGCCCATGCGCAATTGACTTTACATATGGGTCACGGGTACTCGCGGCATCGCCTAGTGACGGCTCGGGAAATGCAAATATATATATATATATATTTAATTTGTACTGCACATGACCGACGGCGAGCGTCACCGGTCAACACCAATACAGAAAAGCGAAAGTACACGGGGTTGCCAGCTGGGGCCAGAGCGGGTTCTGCTGCGGGTTCCCGCATGCGGAACCAGGATCGCCAGTGTGACACCGGCCTTACAGGGGACACTCGGGCTTTTTCCTTGCCGCCGTCCTCTGAGGCTCTCTCATTCGTTGACAATTCTTTTCTGCCTTAGGTTTACTGTCATGTCTCATCTACCTGACTCTATTCATTGACATGTATAACCTGTACTGTATCTGTAAGTGCTTGCCTTCTTTAGTTTGTCCCTCCTGGCTCTCTGTACCCCCCTGTGTTGCATAACCCCTCCCTTTCCTCCTGCTGGGGAGTTTCCTGTCTATAGCCTATGTCTTAGGTCTCTACTCTGTGCTCTGGCTAACCATCACTCTTTTTACCTACTGCTGAATGTGCATTATACAAGATACCTGAATAAACCCTGGAATCTTCTCGCATGCCTCTGCAGTGGAGTTGGATGCTGTCTGACAACATATATCTTCTGTGAGTACTGGTTCATAACTACAAGAGAAGTTACTTCAGCCGATACGCTTACAGCCATGTTATTGAGTCAGAATAGTAAAAAGAGTGTATAAATACAGCCAGACATGCTGTAAAGACTCCTCCAGCAGCTCCACATACAACCACAGCTGCAGCTCATAATCTCCCACAAAGGTATAACTCTCCTCAGTGTTACCTCCATCCTGTGTGCTGCATCATGGCTGAAGGACACCCTGAGGCACAAGCTAGCATGGACCCTAGTCTGCAGTCTAGTGAGAGAGACAGGCGCTCTACTAAGCCAACCTGGAAAGTTAGAGAGAACCTTGAAAGTCTCAAGCAGGAACTTTCCTCTGACATTTTAAAACTGTGGGAAACATTACTAAGTCATGTCTCCAACATTCAGCAGAGTCTGTCTTCACTCCATGTGTCACCACTAGAGGGAGCCCTGCAACAGCTTCGTGCAACGTATGAACATTATAATATAAAGGTCCAGGAGTACGAAAATGCTTTGAGAAAATTAAACACAGAGGATTCCATAGAGGAATTGCAAAGCTTCCAACATCTCAGTGTAGGAAGAGACAGCTTAGTACGCGACATTAAGTCTAAGACAGAAGTGAGAATTGCGCAACTTCAGAAGGTGTCATCTCACATTTCTGACTCTACCAGGCACTCCAAGCGTACATCTAGGTCACGATCTTCAAAGCATTCCACCCTCAGTGAGCAGCTTCTAAAAGCACGCGTAGAAGCGGAAGCGACTAAGATACAGGCCGTCTTTGCGCAGAAGAGAGCGGAAGTGGAAGCTGCGCATAAGGAAGCAGAAGTGGAAGCTGCACATAAGGAAGCGGAAGTGGAAGCTGCACATAGAAAGGCAGAAGTGGAAGCTGCACATAGAAAGGCGGAAATAGAGGCTCTGGAGAAACAATGCGAACATGCTACAGCCGTAGCAAGGTTAAGAGTTTTAGAACAAGCCGCGAGTCAGAGCGAAAGAGACAGCATTGACTTCAGCGGAATGGATGCAGAGGAACCTCTCAAGCGTACAAGAGACTATGTACTAAGCCAATGCTTCAATTCCCCACCTGCCGCAAACATTCCAGACAAAACAGACGTCTCTCCAGAGCGGCAGGCCGCACATCCTTCCACAGCACCAGGCATGCAAAGTCAGCACAGAACTCCGCTCGTTCCTCACACCAACCTTCCATCCTATATGGAACACCAAGGCTCTGCACCCCAGCAAGCTCAATATACCGGTATTCATGGACAATTCAAAATACCAGCGGTTTTCCAAACCTCTAGCAATTACATGGTTCCATATCCACATGTCACCAAACCTATGGACTTCAAACCAGCTCCCAGGCTGAATACCCTGGCAGCCCCATATGTACCTACGTCTCTCATGCAAAACACCACAAACGATGTGATTAGCACCACTCAACCAATTTCACACCTGAAGTCAGAGAAAACCGACATGTCAGAGTTTGCAAAATACATGGTACGTCGTGAGCTCACCAAGACAGGACTGATAAGGTTCGACGACCAGCCTGAGAATTACAGAGGCTGGAAATGTGCCTTCAGAACTGCAACTCACGATCTCGGCATTACTGCTTCGGAAGAACTAGATCTACTGATCCGGTGGCTTGGCCCACAGTCTACAGAACGAGTAAAGAGACTCAGATCTGTCCACATTGAAAATCCAGCAGCAGGCCTTGCAGCCGCTTGGGAGAGACTGGAGAGAACCTATGGTAGTCCCGAAGCAATAGAAAACGCTCTGTTCAAACGTCTACAAGCCTTTCCAAGGATATCTGGTAAAGACAATCAGAAATTCCAAGAGCTCTGTGACTTACTGCTAGAGCTACAGCTGGCCAAGGGAGACACTCACCTACCTGGCCTCAGTTACCTGGACACTGCTCGTGGAGTAAACCCAATCGTGTCAAAGCTGCCATACAACCTTCAAGAGAAGTGGACCGCTCTGGGGTCAAGATATAAGAGAGAAAATCAAGTCTCCTTTCCTCCATTTGCCTACTTCTGTGAGTTCATCAAAAACATTGCAGAATCCAAGAACGATCCAAGCTTCTCCTATGAGGAATCCAATCCCGGTCCACATCTATTCAAGTCTGACAACCCACGCATCGACTACAAAGGCCGCAGAGGTCCAGTGTCAGTAAAAAAGACTGATATTTTTCCCTCTACTTTGTCAGCTTCACAGGGAGTCAGTTACAAGAGCAATCAAGATGAAAAGGTTGAAAACCCTAATCGCCTGTGTCCCTTACATAAGAAGCCTCATCCCCTCAAGAAGTGCATCGGCTTCAGGAAGAAACCACTCCAGGAACGCAAGGAGCTTCTAAAGAAGTTTGGGGTATGTTTCAGATGTTGCGCTTCTACTGAACACATCGCTAAAGACTGTAAAAATGCCATCAAATGCATTGAGTGTGGTCGTGAAGATCATGTACAAGCTCTTCATCCATCTCAACCTAGAACCGCACCAGCTACAAGTTTCCCTACCCCACCAACGTACGGCGGGGAGAACACAGATCAAGCAGAAAGTCCTACCACTGTATCTTCTTCATGCACAGAAGTCTGTGGAGAAGGCATTTGTGACCAGTCCTGTGCAAGGATATGCCTAGTCGATGTGTACCCCCAGGGTCAACCAGAAAGGACTATGAAGGTGTACACCATCCTCGATGACCAGAGCAACCGATCACTTGCAAGGTCAGAACTCTTTGATTTGTTTAACATAAAGGGAGATGTTTACCCATACACCTTGGGTACATGTAGTGGAGTGACAGAGGTCTCGGGGAGAAGAGCCAGCGGACTTGTAGTAGCCTCTCTTAAGGGCAACCTTGAGATACCCTTGCCCACACTTGTTGAATGTAATCAGATACCATCCAATAGGGGAGAGATCCCTACACCAGAGGCCGCTTTCCATCATCCCCACCTAAGGGCTATAGCTAACGAAATACCAGCCCTTGACAAGAGCGCAGAGATCCTACTTCTGCTGGGTAGAGACATTCTTAGGGTGCACAAAATACGTCAGCAAATTAATGGACCTCATGATGCACCATTTGCCCAGCGCCTTGACTTAGGATGGGTCATCATAGGCAATGTCTGTATAGACAAGATGAAAAAGCCAACCAAGATTTCCTCATTTAAAACACACATCTTGCCAAATGGTCGCGGTACTTATTTTCATCCATGCCCACACCATTATCGGGTGAAGGAGAAACTGACTAACAGTAAGTGGCACCACGACCAACAAGACAGTACAAACACTTTCCTCTGGGATGACAGTCTTGGATCAACAGTGTTCAATACAACAAGTGACGATAACAAGTTGGCACCTGCTAGAGAAGACATTGAATTTCTCAAGGTCATGGAAAGGGAATTCACCCAAGATGACTCCAATAGCTGGGTAGCTCCCTTACCCTTCCGTTCTCCAAGAGTAAAGCTACCTAACAATAGGCAGCAAGCTACCACTAGATTCTCCTCTCTGAAACGCACTCTTGAGAGAAAACCAGTAATGAAAAAACATTTCGTAGACTTCATGCAGAAGGTATTCGATAGAGACCATGCAGAACCTGCGCCACCGGTAAGGGAAGGAGAAGAATGCTGGTACCTTCCGTCCTTTGGCGTGTATCACCCCCGCAAGCCTGAACAAATCAGAGTTGTGTTTGATTCCAGTGCTCAGCATGAAGGTGTCTCTCTCAACAACCTTCTCCTCACAGGCTCTAACCTAAACAACAGCCTCATGGGCGTTCTAATTCGCTTCAGACAAGAACCCGTTGCGGTTATGGCTGACATCCAGCAGATGTTCCATTGCTTCATCGTTAAGGAAGATGACAGAAACTATCTCAGGTTTCTATGGCACAAGGACAATGATGTCAGCAAAGAGGTCATAGATTACCGGATGAAGGTACATGTCTTTGGCAACAGTCCATCACCTGCTGTAGCAATCTATGGACTGAGGAGGACAGCCCAAGAAGGTGAGAAGGAGCACGGATCGGATGCTCGGCAATTCGTCGAGAAGAACTTCTACGTAGACGACGGACTTAAATCCTTACCCACAAGCGCAGAGGCGATTGATCTCCTCACCAGAACCAAGGAAATGCTGTCTGCCGCAAACCTTAGGCTTCACAAGATTACCTCCAACAGCAAGGAAGTAATGAAGGCCTTTCCATCTGACGATCATGCAATCAACTTGCGGGACCTTGACCTCAGCTCTGAGGTTCTTCCTATACAACGCAGCCTAGGATTGCTCTGGAATATCGAACAAGATACATTTATATTTCAAGTATTAGCTTGCAACAAACCTTTCACCAAGCGTGGAGTTTTATCGGTCGTGAACAGTTTTTATGATCCTCTCGGATTCATAGCCCCCATCACTATTCAGGGCAAGATACTTCTGAGACAGCTTACTACTGAGAATATGGATTGGGACGCTCCCTTACCTGTTGAGAAACAACAAAGGTGGGAAAAATGGAAAAGGTCCTTGAAAGTATTAGAACAACTCCAAGTACCGCGCTGTTATGCTCCCAGTTCTCTTTCAGCTGCTGTCAAAAGGGAAATACACATCTTCTCTGATGCATCAATGGAAGCCATAGCCGCAGTGGCCTATCTGAAGATCTCAGGAGCCAACAATGAGCTACACTGTGGATTCGTACTAGGTAAGGCCAAACTAACCCCAAAACCTGCGCATTCCATACCAAGACTTGAACTCTGTGCAGCCGTGCTAGCAGTAGAGATCGCCGAAGTGATAAGGGATGAAATGGACGTCGCATTTGATTCATTCACCTTTTACACAGACAGTAAGGTTGTTCTCGGTTATATACACAACCAAACAAAACAATTCTATATGTATGTAGGACACCGAGTAGAAAGGATCAGAAGTTTCTCCACCCCTAACCAGTGGCATTACATCCCTACAGAACTTAATCCAGCCGACCGGGGAACAAGAGCCGCACCAACATCAGATCTGCTAGACCACATATGGTCTTCACCTCCAAGTTTTCTATACGAAGATCCTTGTTTGTTACCTACCAATGCCATCTATGATCTGGTGGACCCTGCGTCTGACAAGGAAATCAGAGCCCTAAGTTCTACACTTTACACTTCTGTAACTTCTAAGGTGAAGCTGAAGTCACATCGCTTTGAACGTTTCTCGACATGGAGATCTCTCGTGCAAGCTATTGGCAGACTAATTCACATTGCTCAGTGTTTTGCAAAGAACGCATCGTCAAAGTGTAGTGGTTGGCATATGTGTAAAGCGCACCCTACAGTCACAGAATTTGAACTTGCTGAACAAATCATCATCCAGTGTACACAGCAAGAGGTGTATCACTCAGAGATAGACAATATCTCGAAGGGCATCAGTCCGCCCAAGAGCAGCGCACTCTATAAACTCAACCCAGTAGTTGACCACCACAAATTGCTCAGAGTGGGTGGTCGGATAGAGAAATCCGATCTATGCAATAAAGAACAGAACCCCATCATCATACCAGGTGGACATTATATCGCTACCTTGCTAATCCGACTCCACCATGATCAAGTGCATCACCAAGGCAGACAGTTCACTGAAGGTGCCATCAGGTCAGCCGGTTTATGGATCGTAGGAATGAAGAGAAGCATTTCCTCCGTTCTCCATAAATGTGTCAAGTGCCACAAGCTAAGGGGAAGACAACAACAACAGCAAATGGCGAACTTACCAGCAGATCGGTTAAGTACCGATCCCCCTTTTACTTATGTTGGTGTGGATGTCTTTGGTCCGTGGTCCGTAGTCACACGAAGGACGCGTGGTGGCGCCGCAAATAGCAAAAGATGGGCTGTGCTGTTCACCTGTCTTAGCATTCGTGCAGTACATATTGAAGTGATTGAGTCTATGGATTCTTCCTGTTTCATCAATGCTCTTAGAAGATTCTTCTCCATTCGTGGACCAGTCAAACAGCTGAGGTCCGACTGTGGGACTAACTTCGTAGGAGCCTGCAAGGAACTACAACTAGGCAACTTCTTGCTCAACAATGGATGTACCTGGGTATTTAACCCTCCGCATTCATCTCATATGGGAGGAGCTTGGGAGCGCATGATTGGCGTTACAAGAAGAATACTTGATTCAATGTTAATGGATCACAAGTCGTCGATACTCACTCATGAAACATTGGTCACCCTTTTTGCTGAGGTTTCTGCTATCATCAACGCAAGACCACTAGTTCCGGTATCTTCAGACCCTGATTCTCCATTTATTCTTACTCCAGCCACGCTCCTCACCCAGAAAATTGGGACTGCTACTATTCCTCCAGGCAACTTTGACTGTAGTGACATTTACAGACGTCAGTGGAAACAAGTTCAACATCTCTCCAATGTGTTCTGGCACCGTTGGAAGATGGAGTATCTACACACCCTTCAAAGTCGTCAGAAGTGGCAGACTCCAAAACCCAATCTACAGGTTGGTGATCTTGTTCTTCTGAAAGACAAAGAGGTTCACCGGAACGAATGGCCCATGGGTCTCGTCACCAAGGTCATCCCTAACGACGATGGGAAAATTCGAAAAGTGGAAGTCAAAGTGACAAAAGGAGGCACTGTAAGAGTTTTCTTCCGTCCAATCAGTGAACTAGTACTTCTTCTTCCAAGGAAGGAAGTCAGCTAAGGAAGCTTGATTATCCTACACAGCTCATGGCTGGGAGCATATCACCGCAGACTGCAACCGAGAGAAACTGAAGAAGTCCACCTGTGGATTACCTTTGCCACAACAGTTGATTTGTTCATTTATTATTGCTGTTGCATTCGTTTACTTGTTTTTTAGGTTAAACAAGAATTTCTGGACTTTGAAGGACATTATGTCAAAACAGTATTCAGTGAAATCTAAAGATTTCAGACGGGGAGTGTCATGTCTCATCTACCTGACTCTATTCATTGACATGTATAACCTGTACTGTATCTGTAAGTGCTTGCCTTCTTTAGTTTGTCCCTCCTGGCTCTCTGTACCCCCCTGTGTTGCATAACCCCTCCCTTTCCTCCTGCTGGGGAGTTTCCTGTCTATAGCCTATGTCTTAGGTCTCTACTCTGTGCTCTGGCTAACCATCACTCTTTTTACCTACTGCTGAATGTGCATTCTACAAGATACCTGAATAAACCCTGGAATCTTCTCACATGCCTCTGCAGTCGAGTTGGATGCTGTCTGACAACATATACCTGGTGTGAGTACTGGTCCATAACTACAAGAGAAGTTACTTCAGCCGATACGCTTACAGCCATGTTATTGAGTCAGAATATTTACTGTATGATGATCCTTTAGCGGAGAGTAAAATCAGAACCATCTTCCTCTGTGCTGCATAGGGCTTACATACCCCATTATTGTGCTACTGGTTAGGATGTAAAGGAATCTCTGTTTCAGGGTAATAGATGATAAGTTCCTCATACCTCCCCAGCGCCCCCTTGCTCGTGGATTTGGCAACTGTGAATCTTTGGATGGAGGGGACAACAAGATCATATGGCTCATTGGTGACACCAGGGATGGAGAGTTGTGGCAACCAGCCATTGCTTGCGGTGGTGTTTGTGCTGATGAACACTGACAAGGAATGTCCAGGATTAGTACCTCTACAGCAGAACTCTCCAGCTACTGCAGAACTACAACTTCCAGCATGTTTTGCATTGTTGTATTGCTTGTGATTTCACATTATATCATTGCTTATAATATTTGGATGGAATGTGGCTGCAGGAATGTGGAAATCGTATGCAGATTATATGTGCTGCAGCATTCTTTCCGCAGGTGCATTGCATTGTGGATAGTAATGAGCAGTGAGTGTAGATGAACATCCAGTGACTCAGCTCCATGACCTGCAGTGACACAGTGTTAAGACGGACTATAATAATCACCGGCCATAATAACCACAGAGGTAAGGTCAAAGTGATGTCCAGGGGAGGGCTGATCCTTCTGTATCAAAAAATATAGGCCAGGCAAATATGAGCAAAAATGGGGCGTGGCTTGCTTGGAATTAGTGACATTAATGGGTGAAGTTGTAATACGCCACTGCCGCACGTCATTCTCTGTCAGGCAGCAGAGCATTAAAAAGAAAGCTTCTTCTCTCCTGTAAATAGCTGCTGCGGATACTGTCAGACGGGGCGGATTTGCCGCGGAATTTACAGTAGCAGCAAAGTGGAGGAGATTTAAAACCGCACCAAATGCGAGTGTGGAGGCCGGCCGCCGCTGCGGATCTGTAGTGGAATGCCCACTGCGGACATTCCACTGCAAATCAGCCTCCATGTGTGGACTGAGTCAACCGGTTTCCTGATGTAACTAGCGGTTGTTCTGGTGGTCTACTGGACGGACGGCAGCACTAGTCCCGGGCCGCCGCATGCTGTGCTGTGCTGCATTGTAGTGTTGTAGAAAACTGTACATCCCACAATGCAATGCAAACTGATGGGAGATGTTAGAGTGTGTATGTGAATCAGCAGTATTGTGAATGCAGCTCTGCGTGTGAGTGGAGTATAAGAAGATGTAACTCAATATAAGTGAAGCAATGCAGTTCTAAAAGTGCTCAGCATAAGGCCTGATGTCCACGGGTGGATTTGAATTACGGAATCCGTGCGGGACACCTGCGCGGACGTTCCGCAGTTCAAGCTACCCATGGGAGGCATGGGGTGTCTGCACCTCAATTAACACCTGCGGATTTGATTTGCAGATGCCACGCTCGTAAAATAAATCGTAGCATGCTCCATTTTACCGCGGATTCCGCAAGGATCGGCTCCATTGATCTCTATGGAAGTGAGCGATCCACAATGCATCCACGATTCAATTCAATTGCGGATTTGTAGGCAGATACCTCTCTGCTTGCTTGGAAACCAAACAGGAAGATGGGGAGGAGGGGGAAGGCAGGCACTTTGGGCTTGCGATTTTTTTTTTTTACATTTTTTTTTTAGATGACCCGCAGTGCATCCGCGTGGTAAAAAAAAAAATTGCATCCGTGATCGCCAGCAAGCATGTAACAATAATCTCCACACTGATATGCAGGTCTTGCGCTGAGAAAATCGGTACGTACCGTGGACAACAGGCATAAGGGTGCATTCATATGGGCATATTACTAGGTCATAGAATCATAGAATAGTAGGGTTGGAAGGGACCTCCAGGGTCATCGGATCCAACCCCCTGCTCAGTGCAGGATCACTAAATCATCCCAGACAGATGTCTGTCCAGCCTTTGTTTGAACACTTCTATTGAAGGAGAACTCACCACCTCCCGTGGCAACCTGTTCTACTCATTGATCCCCCTCATTGTCTAATATCTAATTTGTGTCTCCTCCCTTTCAGTTTCATCCCATTGCTTTTAGTCTTTCCTTGTGCAGATGAGAATAGGGCTGATCCCTCTGCACTGTGACAGCCCTTCAGATATTTGTAGGCAGCTATTAAGTCTCCTCTCAGCCTTCTCTTCTGCAAGCTAAACATTCCTGATCCTTTAACTGTTCTTCATAGGACATGGTTTGCAAACCGCTCACCATCCTGGTAACTCTTCTCTGAACTTGCTCTAGTTTGTCGATGTCTTTTTTAAAGTGGGGTTCCCAGAACTGGACCCAGTATTCCAGATGAGGTCTGACTAAGGAGAAGTAGAGGGGGGATAATGACCTCACGTGATCTAGACTCTATGCTTCTCCTAATGCATTCCAAAATTGTGTTTGCCTTTTTGGTTGCTGCATCACATTGTTGACTCATGTTCAGTCTATGATCTATTAGTATACCCAAGTCTTTTTCACATGTGCTGCTGCTTAGCCCAATTCCTCCTATTCTGTATGTGCTTTTAACATTTTTCTTGCCCAGATGTAGGACTTTGCATTTCTCCTTGCTAAATACCATTCTGTTAGTCGCTGCCCACTGTTCAAGCTTTTCTAGATCTTTTTGGATACTCTCTCTCTCTTCCCTAAGGTTAGCTATCCCTCCTAGCTTTGTATCATCGGCAAACTTGTGAAATCAGTTTCCCATCAATTCCCTCCTCCAGATCATTTATATAAATGTTGAACAACACTGGGCCCAGGACAGAGCCTTGTGGTCCCCACTTCATACATTCTTCGACTTGGATGTGCAGCCATTTATGACCACTCTTTGAGTTTTGGTCGTGTATATACACTCCGCAAAAATGCCGTGTATACATGCAATTGTGTGCATTTTTGCACAGCATATTTACGTGCTCCATATACTTAATACTAAGGTGACCAGATTTTCCCTACATTAAAACAGGCCAGTCCTGCATATTGGTGGCCCCAGTAGTAATAGTGTCCCCTATATTGGCCCCAAATTGTGTGGAACCCAGGAGGAGAGGTTAGGGGAGGAAGATGTGTGCATACGGCCAAATCGCTGCTGAGGGATTACCAGCTGGGGAGCTGCGCCACCCCAGCTGGTAATCACTTTAATGGTGACCCCGCATCCTGAAAGCACAGTGGGACAAATGCCTATTCCTGCCTGGGATCCTGGGGAATGCGAGACACAGAGTGGGACTATCCCACCTAAATTGGAATGTCTGGTCACCTTAGCTAAAATGAAGCACCTTCTCCTCTCCTCCTGCGGAACCAAGTAGGAGAGGTCAGGGGAGGAAGATCCTGGGTGCACACACTGCCGTCAGTGTGTGCATCCTGCAGCAGCGCCACTGAGTGATTACTAGAGCAGGTCCTACTCTTTTCCACGTGCGCAAATTGCACAGATGAAGCACGCTCATGGCAACAAACCCATATAAATCAATGGGTTCTGTTTTCTGAGTTTAGCGCGTGCAGACTTTGCATGCATAACTACGCGGGCAAAGCCGCTTGTGTGAATACAGATTTATATGGAGATTTAATCAGTGCAATGCTGAGCAGCTGTGATACATAGGGATCTGCGCGGAGGATCGGGCCGCTCGTTCACGCCACGACTTGTAGCTTCTATTGTGCCACGGAATTTGTAAAAGCCGATAATCCTGATAGAATGGCAGGACGGATCCGGATGATTCCTGCACAATGATAACAATTATATCTAATTACACGCTTCTTAATTAAGAATACAGCAGAAAATCTGGGCTGTGAGCAATGTGGAGGCTGCAAGTGGTTGTGAGGCTGTGGGGTCATGGGGAGGTTTCGGGGTGATGTGGAGGCTGCAAGCGGTATTGAGCCTTTGGGGTGATCAGGTTGTGGGGTGATGTGAAGGCTGCGGGGTGATGTGGAGGCTGCGGGGTGATAAGGAATTAGGGTGATGTGGAGGCTGCGGGGTGAGGATGAACCGGCGGGAAGATGTGGAAGCTATGGGGTGATGTGGAGGCTATGGGGTGATGTGAAGGCCGCGGGGTGATGATGAGGCATCGGGGTGATGAGGAGGCTGCGGGGTGATGATGAACCAGTGGGGTGATGTGAAAGCTATGGGTGATGTGGAAGCTATGGGGTGATGTGGAGGCTGCAAGCTTATATGGAGGCTGCGGGGTGATGGGGAGGCTGCGGGGTGATGTGCAGGCTGTGTGGTGTTGTGGAGGCTGTCGGGTGATGTGGAAGCTGTCGGGTGATGTGGAAGCTGCCGGGTGATGTGGAGCCTGCAGGGTGATATTCGAGGCTGATGTCATTGTGTGGATGAAGTGATGTCACTCTCCCCACCTCCAGGCTCAGTAATGTCACAGGTCACTCCTGACTAGATGGTAGTTCGCTGCTGATGCGCCATTGCTGGCCCGTACTAGAGACAACATATATAAGGAACGTATAAAATCCGTTATAATAATCCAGGTGATATTAGCGGTGACTCCATGTAGCAGACGTCAGACTCTACAACGAGGCGATGACTGGAAGACAGATAGATGCTCTTGTTTTCCATCATCTTGAACGTGTTCCCCGACGCTCCCTTCACACCCCTCCGCACCTCGGTCATCAATGTGGAGGATCAGGGGTGGTAGCATGTTCTAGTGATCGGTGGGGCACAAAAAACCGTCCCTGTATCACCTCTGCTTAACCGGTGCCATGCTGGTCAGAGTGGAAGTCCAGGGCGGACATCATCCCCTTACCTGACAGGCCATGAAGTGTCAGGAGGCAGCATCACAGGGGAAGGGGCATCATGACTGACCCTGGAGGACCCCAGAATATCAGTCACGGCAAGTCCTCTCGCCCATAGGGAACCTGCCGGAGGTTACAAGTCCAAACAATGGGCCTCATTTATCAAAACTATCTAACACTAAGACTGTCCCTGTTGCCCCTAGCAACCAATCAGAGAGCAGCTTTCATTTCTAAAACTGCAGTGGTAAAATGAAAGCTGCACTCTGATCGGTTGCTAGGGGCAACAAGGACACTTAGGGTACTTTTATACAAGATGACTGTAGTTTGCATAAGCGATTATCCCCCCAGTGCTCTCACACAGGATCGCTAGTCATCCACTGACTGGAGGCGGAGCGTCGGGGGTCTCTTCCAGCCGCGCACCTCCATTTACAGTAAACAGGCAGTTGTTCCCATCTGAGGAGAGCCAGTCTACACGGCCGGTAGTCTCTTGGTTTTTATATGAGCTAGAAACTAAGCAACTCTGACCAGTGAGCGATTTTCGTTCAGCGCCCTGTCAGGTCCGCGTAATTGGAGCCGCCCGTAATTACTTTTCTGAGCGATTAGTCAGGCGACTGTCGGCCCTTGTGTTTAAAAAAGTCCATGTTGTGGCCACATAAAATGGCCGATTTTTCATACTCGTGCAGCTCCGTGTGGCCCCCGTATTTGGTCTGTGTGTCCGTTCTTTTTCTCTTGATAGCGTGCATTTTTCATGTCTGTGAAAATATACTGACGCACGCCCAATTGTTCTTTTCTGCTTAAAAAAAAAAAAAAAGCGGACAGCACACAGATGGCGTCCCTGCGCCGTCCGTTTTTCTCTTTCACCATTGACTTAAATGGGCGAGTCTCATCCGTAAAACGGAACAGAATGGCGCGTGTGATTATTTTTTTTTCACGCAGCCTGTGTTTGCATGAAACAACTCGGTAGTGCGAGCTGCGCCCAAGGATAGCATGGGTGCGTATGCAGTACGTTTTTTTAAATGGACTATATACGGATGAAAAAACGCTGAAGTGCCACGGCCTGACAGACAGACAGCTCTGATAAATGAGGGCTAGTGTGTACAGCATGGAGCCACGGACGGAACATGTCACACCCGTGGCTCTTCCTCACACAACGGACAGCATCCTCATAGAATCAGGGAGTGCGCCGTCAGCTGCGTCCATAACTAATGGCGGATATTGGTTCAATCCATACATAGGGCTCTTTCACACAAACATATATTTTCAGTATATTACGCGTGTAATACACAGTAAATAGAGCCCATTGATTTGAATGCGTTCACTTACAGCTGCGCATTCTTCCTGTGATTTTTGGTCGCGTGAAAAAAACGCAGCATGTCCTATCTTGGTGCATATATGTATATGTATGTACTGCAATAGCCCATTGACATCAATGGTAGTGCATAAATATGCAGAAAACCTGTGTATTCACTGCATATGTATGCGCAAAATCAATGGGATTTAGTGAGTTTTTTACGTGCGTGAATATGCTGCATATTAAGGCATGTAAAAAAACACGCAGGGAATCAGCGGATTTTGGCGCGTGGATATGCTGCATATTCACAGACTGAAACATGCATACGCTCGTGCATACGAGCTTGTTCTATGGACGCGAAAATACACTTATCTGAAGGGGGTAACTGCTCGCCCCTATACTTACACCTCTGCTAACCCACAGTATATAGCGACTCCCATACACCCCATTTACAGTGCGGCTCGTGTGGGGGCAGGTGCAGCCATGGCCCTTAATATGCAGGTATGAAGTGCGACAACTATTTAATTATTTTTTGTAATGAGCTATCACCAGAGCCAATAATAGAGGAAATGACGGCTGACATCTTGTCATTAATCCAGAGATTTATGATGACTGATTTATAAGTCCGAGTCAGCGGCATAATTACCGGCATTCCTGCATCGCTCCGCGTGACTGCAGGCTCCACAGTGTAACTGGACATTGCACGGACCAGAAGACTGATGGAATACATTTACAGAATGGTTTGCCACCTGACTTTCAGATCAGAACACTAACAGAAGTAACAACACATCTCTTTACTAAGACGGCCGTTCTTTCTGGGGTGATGAGTAAAGCTTATCAGGAAAAACATATTCACCCTGGAAGCAAAATGCCTGCCGAAGGCCATCCTAAGGGCGAGTCCACCTTCTAAGCCCGCCATCACCATTTTTCCACACTAACCACCACGGAGGAGCCTGTGCACCCTTATATGGAGCTCCGACCCCCACCCAAGAGATACCATGTTGTAGACCTGAAAGGAAGATATCGAGCCCAAATGTATACCGTCAGGTCTCATCAGATTGGCATTAACCTCTAATTGCTGGTGTTCTAGTACTACTCCCAATTTATAACGAATGTACCTAGACAGACGGGAATTAATTGCACGCTCGGCTTTTTTCACTGCCCTTGAATCCCTGGCACCTTGCCACACCCCTCTGGGTATAATCTCTGACATACCATGATCTATTAAGGAAAGAAACTAGAAAACCTTTTGAAATCCAATTTCATTAAGCTTAATTATAATGCCATTGCCTCGGCATGTATAAAGAGTATTATAGGACGTCCTACTTCCTGACTGATGTTCACCATCTGCAGCAGCACTTGGGCCAATGAACGCCACAAATACCTCTCAAACACTTCAATATCCCAGAAACCAAAACTTCTGCCTCCAGGTCAGCATTCAACTCTTTGAGCCGAAAAAAAAACATAAGAATGGCCTAACAGCCACACCACCAGGTAAGCAGGACCACGTTGTTGCCAGGTGGCAAGAGTCACAGAAGATCGAACTAAGGGCATCAACTGGCTTCCACTAGGCTCCAGATGACTGACGAGCAAGGCCTGCTCCCCACCTCTGCTTGCAAATGCAATTCCAGAGACTCCTGGAAATGGAAACATGATAAAGAATCAGCAATCGCATTGTCAACCACCAGAATATGTCACCACTGAAACCAAATATTCAATTTAGGCATCTGAGAACGAAAATGTTTTAAAAGTTTTTCAGTACATTATATGCTAAATTATATAGTACCATTGAAAAATACAAAATAAGCCCTCAGACATATATGTTGATGGCTAAATAAAAGAGTTATGATTTTTTAAAAGGGGGGAGGAAAAAACAAAAATGCTAAAAAAAAAAAGGATCACATCCTTAAGGGGTTAACCGTTCCACATAGGACATGATTTGCAGACCGTTCACCATCTTGGTAACTCTTCTCTGAACTTCCTCCAGTTTGTCGATGTCTTTTTGCAATTGGGGTGAACTGGACACAGTATTTTTAAGATGAGGTCTGACTAAGGGCTCTTACCCACTTGCGATAAACTTTCCTGCGATGCGAGAGGGAGTGAAAACGCATGATTATGAAACCAATGATTTTCAATGGTTTCATTCTCATTTGCGATTTCTTCACTCAAGCCTCGCAGCGCTAAGAAAAATCTGCAATATCACCCATTGTTCTCAATCGAGCCAGCGGCAGCAGTTCCAGCCCCATTGAAATCAAAAAGAGAAGATCACAAACCAGGCTAGGAATCCCCCAGAGAGAGAATGGAGAGGGGGTGGAGCTACAGAGGATCTCTGACATATCCCCTCATATTTGGAGAGATGGGGGGCGGGGCTAGAGGGCTTTTCTAGGGCTTCCCCGAGAGCAGTTGTGAGGGGGGAGGCTTGAGAGGGGTGGGGCTAGATGGGTTATCATAGTGATCCCTCTCTAGCCAAGTGAGGGGGCGGGGCTAGTGGTCGGAATCACTATGATAACCCCTCTAGCCCCACTCATCTCAAGCCTCACCCCCGCTCTCGGGAAAGCCCGCTAGCTCCACCCACCTATCTCTCCAAATATGGAGAGATATGCCAGAGATCCCCTGTAACTCTGCCCCCCTCTCTCTCCTCTCTCTCTAGGATTCCTAGCCTGCTTCATGATCTTCTCATATTGATTTCATTGCTTCCATTGAAAACAATGGGCGATATTGCAGACTTTTCTTAGCGCTGCGAGGCTTGAGTGCGTACAATTCTGGACACCGGTGCTCAGGAAAGATGTCACAGTGCTTGAGGGGGTTCAAAGAAGAGCGACTAAACTAATACATGGAATGACGGGACTGGAATACCCAGAGAGGCTGTCCAAATTGGGACTATTTACTCTAGAAAAAAGAAGGTTAAGAGGCGACCAAATAACCATGTATAAGTACATGAGGGGACAACACATGGATCTCTCCCGCGATCTGTTTACACCCAGGACCACGACGGTAACAAGAGGACATCCGCTACGATTAGAGGAAAGTAGGTTTCATCACCAACACAGAAAGGGGTTCTTTACTGTAAGAGCAGTTAGACTGTGGAACTCTCTACCGGAGGAAGTGGTGATGGCAAAATCCATAGAGGAGTTTAAAAGGGGACTTGATATCTTTCTGGAGAAGGATATTACAGGATATAAATTTTAGGTTAAGTGTCAATCCTGGTATATAAGCAGGTAGGAACTATTAGGGGTTGATCCAGGGAACAGTCTGATTGCCATTAGGGAGTCGGGAAGGATTTTTTTCCCCAAAAGGGCTAATTGACTTCTGGCCTTGGGGTTTTTTGCCTTCCTCTGGATCAACACAGTAGGATAGACAGGCTGGACTAGATGGACAATGTCTTCATTCGGCCTTACATACTATGTTACTATGTTACTATGTATGTAAGACATCGCAAATAAGAATGAAACCATTGCAAATAATTGGTTTCATTATTATGCATTTTCACTCATTCTCGCATTGCAGGAAAGTCTATCGCCAGTGGGTAAGAGCCCTAAGGAAGGGTAGAGTTGGATAATTAATATTAGGGACAGCGCATGTGGACTGTGCCAACTAACTGGTTTGACTTTGGGCCAATCCTAAGGGCATTATCCTGGCGGTTCTCCAGTATTCACCTTTTACATTGTATAGGGATCTGGTCTTCGCTGCGGGAAATTGGGCAGGCCACTACCTCCTGGAATAGCCCCAGTGTAGTTGCTAGCTGACCTATGGGAGTCAGAAACACCAGTGTAAAGCACCACGAAACACTCCAAATTGCACTCAGAGTTTGGACCAATAACGGGACAGCCAGAATACGGACTTAATCCAGGTAAAGTCCAAAGATCAAGGCAGACAAAGGAGTCAGAAGCTGGAAACCTTTGCTAGGTCACTGAAAGAAGCTCATGCCAATACTCAGGCAAGGAGGAGGATTCCCAACTAAGCTAAATATGATAGCTTAGAGGACGATAGCTTACTACCCTGCAGCTGGCCTGAGATCTCTGGGGAGGATTAACTGCTACAGTGCTGATAGAAAGTCCACAGCTACATGCCTATTCATACAGGAGGAGTAGAGCGATGCCCGCGCCTGCCCACAACAGCAAATGAGCGGTAGACACGGGTTGCCAGCCTAACAATTACCTCACATGATCTAGACTTATTACATCCTCCAGACTTAATACAATGCTTCATTTAATACATCCCAGAATTGTGTTTGCCTTTTTTGCTGCTGTATTACACTGTTGACTCATGTTCAGTCTGTGATCTATTAGTATACTCGGGTCTTTTTCACATGTGCTGCTGTTTAGCTCAATTCCTCCCCGTCTGTTTAATAATTTGTTCAAAGATCTTTCCCGGTATAGAAGTCAGGCTCACAAGTCTATGGTTTCATGGGTCCACCTTCTTCCCTTTTTTGAAGATAGTGACAATATGTGCCCTTTTACAATCTTCTAGGACTTCAAAGATTATGGTGAGTGGCTCAGCAATTACCTCCGCTGCTTCCTTTAGTATCCTAGGATGTAATTTATCTGGACCTAGAGACTTGAATTCATGTAAGTTAGCTTAGTGTTCCCCCACCATCTCTCTGCTTATAGATAGCCTGCATTCTTTTATTCCCTCAATAGCACAGGGAAGATCAGCTGATGTTACATCTACTCTCTCAGAGAAAACAGATACAAAATAGGAATTTAAAGGTTTGACCTTCTCCACATCATTTTCAACCAATTCACCATTTTCATCCTGTAAACATCCTAAAGCATCTTTGACTTTTCTTTTGCTTTTGACATACCCCCAAATCCTTTTTATTGCTTTTAGCCTCTGTTGCAAGCCGCAATTCATTATTAGCTTTAGCTTTTCTGACACTTGCCCTACTGTTTTTGCAGACCACATTATATTCTTCTTTAGATATTCTCCCCCTTTCCATTTGATAAACATATTTTCTATCTTTTTAGCATGTGTGCAAGTTCTGTGTTCATCCATCCTGGTCTCTTTAAATGCTTCCCATTCTTCCTTCTTTTAGGGATTGTTAATGATTGTGCTTTGAGAATCTCATTTCACAATATTTCCCAACCATCTTGGACATTTCTGTCCTTAAGAACATCTAGCCATTGGATTCTTCCTTCCCTCTTTCTGAGTCCATTAAAATCTGTCTTTCTGAAATCCAACCTTGAGGTCTGAGTTTTCTCAGGTCTTCCTCCCCTTTTTATCCAAAATTCAAGGATATCATGATTACTGCCCCCTAAGGTCCCAGCCACTCTTACTTCCCCAACCATTCCCTCCCTGTTGGTAAGGATTAGGTCCAAGATAGCAGATCCTCTTGTTTTCTCTTCTACCTTTGGGAAGATAAAGTTGTCAGCAAGAGTGGATAAGAATTTGTTGGATCCATTACTTTTACCTGAGAGAGATTCCCAACAAATGTCTGATAGGTAAAATCTCCCATGATCACTATGTTGGGCTTTGTTTGAGAGCTTGGCCATCTGATGTAGAAAGAGTTCCTCCAGATCTTCTGCTGGTCCAGGCAGGCCATAGTAAATGCCTACAATGGTGTCCTTTCTGTTGTTCTCTCCTTGTATTCTTACCCAAACAGATTCTACAGAACTCCCAGCTCTGAAGCTTGAATCTCTGTGGAGATGAATGTTTTCCTAACATACAATGCAACATCTCAGCCCCTTTTATTAGGTCTGTTTCTTATAAATAAGTTGTATCCTTCAAGCCTTGTATCCAATCATGTGTATCATCCCACCAAGTTTCTGTGATGCCTATGACATCATATTTCTCTTCCTGTGTTAGGAGCTCCAATTCTCCTGGTTTGTTTCCCAAGCTCTGGGCATTTGTGTAAAAAAACATTTGAGTTTGATGGGTGTCTCTTGCTCCTCTTCTGTATATTTTGTCTTTGTTCTTTCTTTCCACTTCTAATAGCAAGATTCTCAAATGTATTAATTAGCTGTATATTCTTACCTGGCCTTTCACTTCCCTTCCCATATTGTTCTAGTATGAAGTTCTCCTGATGAGAGTAACATTAAAAATATCAAACTAAAAATATTTCTTTGTTAGCACAAGGTACCCGATTCTAATAAATTAGGAAGAATATCAGATTAATTCCAAACCACACACCATAGCTCGAATAGTTTCTCCAAGTCTGTATATTAGTTCTTTAGCTCTCTCATTAGCTCAATCAAAGGGGATGTCGGATGTGTCGTCTCACTGCACTTTGTGTAACTTCTTTAATCAATTGAAAACTTTCACTTCTGCCATTTAATAATAATAATAAACTTTATTTGTATAGCGCCAACATATTCCGCAGCGCTGACATAGACAGGGGGAATACAGAAAGACAAAATACAAAAATTACAGAACCACGGTTACATAGTAATCAGTTGGTGGAAACAATGGGGGTGCGGATCCTGCTCCAACGAGCTTACATACTACAAGTAATGGGGTGGTACAGAAGGTAAAGGGGCTGGCAGTGTGCGCGGTATGGCGAGGTGGAGAGTGAGCGATGCTATACACATAGACAATGATCAGACATTTAGCCGTGTGACGGCAAAAAACGGTATGACTGCAGGGGCGGTTTATGATGGCTAGCAGGGATTGCAGTCAGTAGGTCAGGGAGCATGTTATCAGGCGGAGTACAGAGGGGTTTGTTTAGGGAATGCGGTATGCCTCCCTGAAGAGGTACGTTTTTAGAGCACGCCTGAAGTTCTGCGAGTCCTGGATTGCTCGGGTAGCCTTTGGTAGTGCGTTCCAGAGGGCCGGTGCTGCTCTGGAGAAGTCTTGGAGGCGGGAATGAGAAGTTCGAATTAAAGGGGCACTCAGTCTGGTTTCATTAGCGGAGAGCCCGGGCTGGGTGATGGATTGAGATGAGGGAAGCAATATAGGGGGGGCGCTGCGCTGTGGAGGGCTTTGTGGATGAAGGTCGCGAGTTTAAACTGAATTCTGTATTTAATGGGCAGCCAGTGCCGTGACTGGCACAGGGCAGAGGCGTCAGAGTAGCGGCTGGACAGGAAGATGAGCCTGACTGCCGCATTCAGGATGGATTGGAGAGGGTAGATTTCCTATCAAACTTTGTCCATCAGTTCATTTGTCACCTGTAATAGTTTATATGTCATATATTTAATTGAATGTATGGCATGTTCAGAACAATATGGGGGTTGCACATCCCGCAAATTAAAAACATGTATCATACTATCTACCGGGATGTCTTCACAGCAATAGTATAGTGAGAAGGAATCTACTAACATAGTAAACAGTGTATTTAGGATGAAAAAGGATGTATATGAAACCAGTAGTGATAGGGACAGCCATAGTGGCCCCAGTAGTGATAGTAACCCCATAATGGCCACAATAGTAACAGTGACCCCCATAGTGACCCCAGTCATAATTGTGGTCCCAGTAGTAAGTGACTCCAGTGATAAGAGTGACCCCCATAGTGGCCCCAGTAATAACAACGAGCCCTATAATGGACCCAGTAGTGATAATGACCCCCATAGTGGCCCCCGTAGTAACAGTGCCCCCCCATAATGATCCCAGTAATAATTGTCCCCCATAGTGACCCCAGTAGTAAGTGACCACAGTAATCAGAGAGACTCCAAAAATGAGTGGCCCCCATAGTGGCCCTAGTAGTAATAGGGTACCCCATAGTTGTCCCAGTAGTAACAGTGACCCCCATAGTGGCTCCAGTAGCAATAGTGACCCACATATCAGCCTCAGTAGTAATGGGCCCCGGGCTGTCCAGCATTCCTATGGGCATTTCACTCACCCAGCCGCTGCTGACCCTGTAACCACTGGCCTCTCCCCTTGACATCCGTGTGGCATACAGGATGGCACACACAGATATGGCAGGGAAGAGGTCAGTGGTCACAGACTCCGGACAAGAGCTGCAAGCTGTGTGAGGGAAGTGCCTGTTAAGTTCTTGCATGGCTGGTAGGCCATATAAAATGAGGCAGTGGGCCAGATTCGGCCCTCGGGCCTTGTGTCTGACACGTGTGCTCTAGATTTAGAGGGTGCCCCCTTGTTACAGTCTTGGGTATAAATAGATGAAGAGAGAGATCCCTGTACTGACGCCTGATATATTTATACATAGTTATTCGGTTGCCCCCTCAGACATCTTTTTTCTAAACTAAATAACCCCAATTTTGATAACCTCTCTGGGTATTGTAGTCCGCCCATTCCATTTATTGCTTTAGTTGCCCTCTCAAGCTCTGATATATCTTTCTTGCCCTTTCGATGCCCAAAACTGTCCACAATATTCCATGTGTGGTCTGACCAGTGACTTGTAAAAAGAAAGAACAATGTTCTCATCATGTGCCCCTAGACCTCTTCTGATGCCCCTCATGATCCTATTTGCCTTGGCAGCAGCTGCCTGACACTGGTTGCTCCAGTTAAGTTTACAGTTAATTAAGACCCCCAAGTCCTTTTCCAAGTCAGTGTTCCCCAGTGGTTTCCCATTTAGTGTGTAATGGTGACATGTATTTCCTGCCCATGTGCAGAACCGCACATTTATCAGTGTTAAACCTAATCTGCCACTTTTCTGCCAAAATCCCAACTTATCCACATCCATTTGCAATATGTATACAGATCTATATGTACTTGTATACTTTTAATTACGTTACACAGTTTTGTATCATCTGCAAATATTGCTATTTTACTGTACAATCCTTTTATCAGGTCTATCAGGTACCCCACTAGTAACGGTGACCCCTCCAATACTGCTCCCTGTGGTACCCCACTAGTAACGGTGACCCCTCCAATACTGCCCCCTGTGGTACCCCACTAGTAACGATAACCCCTCCAATACTGCCCCCTGTGGTACCCCACTAGTAACGGTGACCCTTCCAATACTGCTCCCTGTGGTACCCCACTAGTAACGGTGACCCTTCCAATACTGCTCCCTGTGGTACCCCACTAGTAACGATGACCCCTCCAATACTGCCCCCTGTGGTACCCCACTAGTAACGGTGACCCCTCCAATACTGCCCCCTGTGGTACCCCACTAGTAACAGTGACCCCTCCAATACTGCCCCCTGTGGTACCCCACTAGTAACGGTGACCCCTCCAATACTGCCCCCTGTGGTACACCACTAGTAACGGTGACCCCTCCAATACTGCCCCCTGTGGTACACCACTAGTAACGGTGACCCCTCCAATACTGCCCCCTGTGGTACCCCACTAGTAACGGTGACCCCTCCAATACTGCTCCCTGTGGTACCCCACTAGTAACGGTGACCCCTCCAATTCTGCCCCCTGTGGTACACCACTAGTAACAGTGACCCAATCAGAGTATGTACCATTTATAACCACCAGCTCTTACAATTATTAACATGTTTTGCTATGGGTTTAAATCATAGGTCAGATTTGATGTTTATTTATTAACTTATTTTTTCTTTAATTCATTATTAATTACTCATTTATTCCCATACATATGAGCTTATAATGGCTTTTGGTGGAAGGTGCTTTCATGATATGAGTAAGGCTATTGAAGCCAAAACATGAAGGTTATCTCTATGGATTCATGCGCTTTCCATATGTTTTTTTGAGTTTTATCCTAATAAAGTTTTTAGGCTTTTAATTTTTGCTAGTAGGTACTCACGATGGATGGATGATAGCACAAACAGATGATAGTAATCAAATGATGACTCAGATGGATGATGATGAGATGGAGCAGATGGGTGATGGTATCATATAATTGAGATGAGGAATGATGACAGATAATGGAGCAAATGATGAAAGTAAATACATAGTAGCAAACTAACAGGGCTAATTCCACACGTGCGTTTGCGATTTTTACCGCAAGAAAATCATGGCAAAATCGCATCTTTAATTTACTGACCCTATCACTAAACACCACTGTCCTTGAGTATCACTAATGGAAATCTGAAAGACTGACTGTGAGAAACAAAGAAAAGGTCATAGGACCCAGAGACAACCAAAACCAAACTAAACAAAGCTGAACTAGAAGTAAGACAAGACAGATACAAACTGGGAAGAGCAACAACATTACAGGGACTTCACTAGAAATAACAGAAAAAACTATCCTGACATGAAACAAGCTAGACTAGAAACAAAATACCAGAAATATACAAGGAATACTGCATATAAATTCACATAGCTTACGCTATAACCAGCAACTTACTGCAGAAACCAGAAATATTTAAAGTGGGGCTGATTAATCAGTAGCTCTTCTGCAAATGAGCTACAGCATGTGGTCAGCTGACCAACTCTAATGGATCAGCAGTGAGACAGTTAAACTGCCCCAACAACAAACTGGAAGACAGGAGATGACGACAGAGGAGGCCGAACACTCGCATATTCTTCACTCGGCCTCCTTGTTCCCACTCCTGGAAGAAAGGCCGAAACCTCCATCTGCAAGACATGATAGGATTAGATACAACCACAGGTGTAACTATAGGGGATGGAGGGGATGCGGTTACACCCGGGCCCAGCAGCCTTAGGGGGCCCATAAGGCTTCTCTTCTCCATATAGGGAGCCCAGTGCAATGAATAAAGCATTATAGTTGGGGGTCCTGTTACAGGTTTTGCATTGGGGCCCGGGAGCTTCAGGTTATGCCTCTGGATACAACGGCTCAGCAGACATTATCACACATGATAGGCTTAGATGTATTCTCTCTGATAAATCATTATGTGATGATGCAGTAATTAGCGGAGTATTAATTAACAATAACTGGTTACAAGTCTAATTTTCTGTGTTTATGATATTAACGAGGCGCTGACACGAGGATGATCACTGGATGGCCAGATCTTCCAGATTTTTTCTGAGACATTGTTGCTGATTCACTGAGGGAGGAGGAATGCAAAGGAAGCAAGGCATTTGCAGAAGTAATAACAGCCGCAGGTCTGAGACGTCTGAGTCAATCCTGTGACAATGCCACAACACTACTATTGACAACATTACCATATAGATAAACATATGGCGTAGACGACCAACGCTGTACCCAACGACCCTCCTCCATACTTTTGTTGGAGGCCGCTGCCCATTGAATTCTTTCCCTTTTTTATGCTGGTTTTGCCTTTAGAAAGCGCAAGAAGGGAGCTGAACTTCATCTTGTTGATTCATTCTTTTTATCTCCTCTATGCATCATCTTCTCCACAGGCAGGTCATAAATCATGAGATAAAGCTCCGTCTGGTCACCAGCAGTATACAGGTGTCATTTTGTTACCTACATCCATAAAGAGTCACTATTACAGGGTGTGTAGACTTTTACAACCATTTTTATTGCTCTAATGTATCTAAAATAGAAAATAAAACAACTATGGAACTCACCTTGATAATAAATCTCTTCTCATTTTGTGTATACAGCTCCTGTGCAAAGCTTTATGTCTCCATGGTTACAGACTACAAACAAACCCTGATAGTTTGATCCTGTAGTTGTGCACTTACGGCTCAACAACACTGTCTTCTGCATCATGTGTTTCACTTCTTCTGCCTCCTCTTTTTGATAAAATACAGCCAGGAGTAGAGAAGACATAGGAAAGAGACTGTATTCTTCACCACCCGTTTCACATATGCTGAGCAGAAGTGTGTCCTGGCCTGACTGTGGGTCTCCGGACCCAAACTTTGAGCATCATACACGCTCTGTCCTAGGCCCAGTGTTGTTCAACATTTTTATAAATGATCTGGAGGAGGGAATTGATGGGAAACTGATCAAATTTGCCGACGACACAAAGCTAGGAGGGATAGCTAACACTAGGGATGAGAGAGAGAGTATTCAAAAAGATCTAGAAAAGCTTGAACAGTGGGCGGAGACTAACAGAATGGGATTTAACAAGGAGAAAGTACTACATCTGGGCAAGAAAAATGAAGAAAGCACATACAGAATGGGAGGAATTGGGCTAAGCAGCAGCAGTGAAAAAGACTTGGGTATACTAATAGGTCATAGACTGAACATGAGTCAACAATGTGATGCAGCAGCCAAAAAGGCAAACACAATTCTGGGATGTATTAAGAGAAGCATAGAGTCTAGATCATGTGAGGTCATTATCTGCCTCTACTCTTCTTAGTCAGAACTCATCTGGAATACTGTGTCCAGTTCTGGGCACCCCACTTTAAAAAAGACATAGACAAACTGGAGCAAGTTCAGAGAAGAGTTACCAAGATGGTGAGCGGTCTGCAAATCATGTCCTATGAGGAACGGTTAAAGGATCTGGGAATGTTTAGCATGCAGGAGAGAAGGCTGAGAGGAAACTTAATAGCCGTCTACAAATATCTGAAGGGCTGTCACAGTGCAGAGGGATCAGCCCTATTTGCACAAGGAAAGACCAGAAGCAATGGGATGAAGCTGAAAGGGAGGAGACACAGATTAGATATTAGACAGTGAGGGAGATCAATGAGTGGAACAGGTTACCACGGGAGGTGGGGAGTTCTCCTTCAATGGAAGTCTTCAAACAAAGGCTGGGCAGACATTTGTCTGGGATGATTTAGTGATCCTGCACTGAGCAGGGGGTTGAACCCGACGAGCCTGGAGGTCCCTTACAACTGTTACCATACGCTTAATGTATACGATTTTTTGTGATCGGGGAAGGGAAGTGCTGAACTACAAAACTTTATAAGAAAAAAGTTTCCAGTGAAAAATTCACACTTTTTAAAAGTTACAAACAGCAAAGTGGATCAAAATGTAAATGTAAGCTTAAAATGCATGAGCTTTTACACGTTTTTTTCATGTACATGAAACATATATGAAAGTGCCAATGTAGATGGACCCTGACAAGGATTTTCATTTTCACATGGTGCATGCAATGGGGCTAATCTGTGTGTAGATTTTTCAATACAGATTCTACATAAAGACTGACCATGTTGATTGCTTTTTTACCACAGTGCGCATTTCATATCCGTATATCCAGATGTCAGTGGCATAGTAAAACGTGTATTCACCAGCCGCAATCTCATTAATATTATTGACACTACTTTTTGATCGGTGCTCAGTCTTTTGCTAACTGTTCTAGTAAATGCGCTGGTCAGCAGTGACGATGTGAATGCTTGCCGTACGAGCAGTGAATGTCGCTCAAGATTTGTATCATTGCCAAACACAAGTCACAATGAATCCAATAACAATCAGATATCATAGAATGATACGTTGACAAAGTATTGGGACACATAGAAGGTGCTGAAATTCCATTCCATTCACATCCATACAATGTTGGGTTGCCATTGGCCTCAGTGACTGCAGTAACTCTCCTCAGCCGCTTTCCACCAATTTCCCATAGATGTGTGGAGAGATTTGGCTCTATTCCTCGAGGAGAGCTTCAGATAGTGATGCTGGGGATGATGAGCATGTTGGGCATGGATACGTCGTTCTAGTTCATTCCAAAGATGCTTGATGGAATTGACACCCGGACTTTGGAGCGGCCAATGAAGTTTGTAGACCGTCTGCTCCTCCAGACTGCGTGCCGTATGACATGGTGCTCAGTCATGTTGCTAGAGACACAGAGCTGTACTAAAGTATTACAGAAGGGTCGGTAATGCCACATTGGCCGGAATGTCTCTGCACCCATTGGCGTTGAAGGTGGACTTCACTATAACCAATGGCCTTAGTCCTTCCCAGCAGAAACACCACCTTCCCCACCATAACAGAACATCATCCAAACCTCACTGTTGGGACAATGCAGTCAGGTAGAAACTGCTCTCAAAGCAAGTGTCACACCAAATTGGGACCATCTGATTGGAAGATGGTGTACTGTGATTCCTCTGTCCAGGACTATATGGTATTATGAAATTGCCTTAGGAATACTTAGGGTTATATAAACACAATTCTAATTCCCAAAGGCAACAAAAACCCATAGGTAATACCCCCTAAAATATAATCTAAATGCTTTATTATTCAATTATTCATGTGTGTAATTGTGCATATACACACTAAAACATAGGCCTGGATGGCCAACGTCCATCCAAAAGCCTATGTGGAAGTCAGCACCACCTAAACCATATTAAAATCTAACCTATAGCCACCCCGACAACCAGGGCTATATATTACACTGTCCACAACACTTGCTTCCACTTATTTACAGTCTGACTCTCCAAGCCCTATCACAGGCACCTCTGTGCTTTCACTGCTGGTATGTTGTGTGCAGCCGCTCGGCCGTGGTAACCCTTCACATGCTGTTTCCTATGGATGGTTCACTGGTAATGGATGCTCTATTGTTCTGTGAGACCCCGTGAGTAAGGGCAGACGATGTGTGTGATATCTTCACAGCTGGTACTGTAGTGGCCCTGCGGGTCCTACAGAACACTCACAGCACAATTGTCCTGTCACACCTGTCTATATGCCATCTATGGATATAGAAGGTGCCATCTGTAGGAAAGACCCTATTTCTCTCCTTCTCTTTTACGCCTAGAGCTTAACACTGATGTCAGCTGGTCCCTCATTGGCTGACAGTCAGGTTCAATTTCACTGGTGCAGAGCCCAAGGGCGGGAAAGCCACAACACAAGTCCCTATGCAGAGTGGGGGTCCAGAAAGTGCAGGAAAGAAACAGAGGAGATAAAAGGAGGAGTCAGTGAGCAGTTAGGCAATTGCAGCCAGTAGTAAGAGAGGAGTGGTTGTAGTCCAGTCATGTTGGAGAGGAGGAGTTACTCATACAAGAGCAAGCCAGCAGATCCGCACGTGTCATCTTAGGTCGAGCGAGGTGTAAACCCACTTCCTTGGCACCCCACAGTGGAAGAAAGGAGAACATTTCTGAGGTCCATCTTCTTCAGTGAGTCATAGCTACCCCATGAATTCAAAGCCAGGATTAGCCATTCAGCAACTTGTCCCTCTGCTTTATATACACTCCACTAAAATCTAAATCAATCCTTCATCTAAAGCAGCTAGTGGGGAAATTGTCTCACAAAACAATTCAGAGGAAAAGAAAGAAGAGAGCATTGAAGTCAGGTCTTAATCAAGTCAATATCACTGTGTCTTGCATTGTGTTCAATTGCCTGCCTAATACTGCATCTTCCTGTACCTGTTTCAAGTACTTTTTCAGAAAATTATAAATTCCATTTGTATTTCAAATATGGAAGTTAGTAAATCTGTACACCCCCAGATTTCTAAACTATTGCTGGACTCGACTCTGTTATTTTTTTCGGCACACCACCTCAAGGGTCCAGACGGAGTCTTGGCATCACCGTGACGTGAATACAAGTCTTTGTGGTCCACGTTCTGTCAGTTTACGAGGTCTCCCTGAACGTGACGGCACCACACATTACCATGGCCAACAATGGACTCTAAAATGTCCAGAAGCTGCAATGTCTGTACTGATTGTTTGGTGGCACCCCCCATCAGACCCTGTTGTCAGCTCTACACCTGGTGACATCCCACCACCAGACCCCGTTCTCAGCTCTACACCTGGTGACATCCCACTACCAGACCCCATTGTCAGCTCTACACCTGGTGACATCCCCCCGCCAGACCCCGTTGTCAGCTCTACACCTGGGGACATTGCCCCACCAGACCCCGTTGTCAGCTCTACACTTGGTGACATCCCATTACCAGACCCCATTGACAGCTCTACACTGGGTGACATCCCACCACCACACCCCGTTGTCAGCTCTACACTGGTGACATCTGACCACCAGACCCGATTGTCAACTCTACACCTAGTGACATTCCAGCACCAGACCCCATTGTTAGCACTACACCTGGTGACATCCTACCACCAGACCCAGTTGTCGGCTCTACACCTGGTGACATCCCCACACCAGACCCCGTTGTCTGCTCTACACCTGGTGACATCCCCCCACCAGACCCCATTGTCAGCTCTACACCTGGTGACATCTCCCCACCAGACCCCGTTGTTAGCTCTACACCTGGTGACATCCCCCACCAGACCCCGTTGTCAGCTTTACACCTGGTGACATCCCCCACCAGACCCGGTTGTCAGCTCTACATCTGGTGACATCCCCCCTACCAGACCCCATTGTAAGCTCTACATCTGGGGACATTACCTCACCAGATGCCGTTGTCAGCTCTACACCTGCTAACCCACTAGACCTTGTTGTATTTACACCTGGTGACACCCCCCCACCAGACCCCGTTATCGGCTCTACACCTGGTGAAATCCCACCACCAGACCCCATTATCGGCTCTACACCTAGTGACATCCCACCACCAGACCCCGTTGTGAGCTCTACACTTGGTGACATCGTATTACCAGACCCCATTGTCAGCTCTATGTAAGGACTGGCGGTTCGCGGGTCCGTCGTGCCCGCACCGCCGGTCCGATCACACGTGCGGCCGCTGTGCGGCGCAGGGGAGCCCCGGTCCTCGTCACCACCCCTGGCCGCCGGGCTCCGCCTCACCGCCGGGTTGCTAGGGACGCGGTGGGTGTTGCCCCGCGTCGCGTCCTAGGTATCCTGGCAACCAAATGTGTGTCTCCTGTCCTGCCTCCTGCAGGGCTGGGGGCGGGTTCCCCAGTGCTGCTGGGTGCACTCAGCTGCTGTCAGGCTCCCCGCCCCAATCAGCTGCTGGGGCGGGAGCTCTGACAGCATTTAAACCTGCTGGTGTCTCCTGACCAGTGCCAGTGTTAGTTTTGGGTTTCCTGCTACACCAGCGTACTGCATTCTCCTGAATCCTGAATCCTGAATCCTGAATCCTGAATCCTGAATCCTGAATCCTGAATCCTGAATCCTGAATCCTGAATCCTGAATCCTGAATCCTGACTCCTGTTACTGACCTTCTGCCTTTGGACCTGACGTTGCCTTTGCCTGACCCTCTTGTACCGCGTACCCTCTTGTTGCTGACCCGGATTGCCTGACTCTCCTTGCTGTTGTTTGTTCCAGTGCCTGTCTGTTCGTTAGTCCCCGTGTCCCCCTTCCTTAGTGAGTGTAGGGACCGTCGCCCAGTTGTCGCCCTGGGGCTTAGCCCAGGGGGGCAAGTAGGAAGGGACAGGGGTTGCGGGTATTTTCAGGGACCTCCAGTTTCCCGGACCCCGCGTCCTGACACTCTACACCGGGTGACATCCCACCTCCAGACCCCGTTGTTAGCTCTACACCTGGTGACATCCCACCACCAGACCGCATTGTCAGCTCTACACCTGGTGACATCTCACCACCAGACCCATTGTCAACTCTACACCTAGTGACATTCCAGCACCAGACCCCATTGTCAGCACTACATCTGGTGGCATCCCACCACCATACCCAGTTGTCGGCCATACACCTGGTGACATCCCCACACCAGACCCCGTTATCGGCTCTACACCTGGTGATATCCCACCACCAGACCCCGTTGTCTGCTCTACACCTGGTGACATCCCTTCACCAGACCCGATTGTCAGCTCTACACCTGGTGACATCTCCCCACCAGACCCCGTTGTTAGCTCTACTCCTGGTGACATCCCCCACCAGACCCCGTTGTCAGCTTTACACCTGGTGACATCCCCCACCAGACCCTGTTCTCAGCTCTACACCTGGTGACATCCCCCCACCAGACCCCATTGTAAGCTCTACATCTGGTGACATCCCCCCACCAGACCCAATTGTCAGCTCTACACCTGGTGACATCCCCCCACCAGACCCTGTTGTTAGCTCTACACCTGGTGACATCCCCCCACCAGACCCCATTGTAAGCTCTACATCTGGTGACATCCCCCCACCAGACCCAATTGTCAGCTCTACACCTGGTGACATCCCCCCACCAGACCCTGTTGTTAGCTCTACACCTGGTGACATCCCCCAACAGACCCCATTGTCAGCTCTACACCTGGTGACATCCCCCCACCAGACCCCGTTGTCAGCTCTACACCTGGTGACATCTCCCCACCAGACCCCGTTGTTAGCTCTACTCCTGGTGACATCCCCCACCAGACCCCGTTGTCAGCTTTACACCTGGTGACATCCCCCACCAGACCCTGTTGTCAGCTCTACACCTGGTGACATCCCCCCACCAGACCCCATTGTAAGCTCTACATCTGGTGACATCCCCCACCACACCCTATTGTCAGCTCTACACCTGGTGACATCCCCCCACCAGACCCTGTTGTTAGCTCTACACCTGGTGACATCCCCCAACAGACCAAATTGTCAGCTCTACACCTGGTGACATCCCCCCTACCAGACCCCATTGCAAGCTCTACATCTGGTGACATCCCCCCACCAGACCCCATTGGCAGCTCTACACCTGGTGACATCCCCCAACAGACCCCAATGTCAGCTCTACACCTGGTGACATCCCACCACCAGACCCCGTTGTCGCTCTACACCTGGTAACATACCCCCACTAGACCTTGTTGTTGTATTTACACCTTGTGACATCCCCCTACCAGACTCCATTGTCGGCTCTACACCTGGTGACATCCCACCACCAGACCCCATTATCGGCTCTACACCTAGTGACATCCTACCACCAGACCCCGTTGTCAGCTCTACATCTGATGACATCCCACTGCCAGACCCATTGTCGGCTCCACACCTGGTGACATCCCACCACCAGACCCCGTTGTTAGCTCTACACCTGGTGACATCCCACCACCAGATCGCATTGTCAGCTCTACACCTGGTGACATCTCACCACCAGACCCCATTGTCAACTCTACACCTAGTGACATTCCAGCACCAGACCCCATTGTCAGCACTACACCTGGTGGCATCCCACCACCAGACCCAGTTGTCGGCTCTACACCTGGTGACATCCCCACACCAGACCCCGTTATCGGCTCTACACCTGGTGATATCCCACCACCAGACCCTGTTGTCAGCTCTACACCTGGTGACATCTTCCCACCAGACCCCATTGTAAGCTCTACATCTGGTGACATCCCCCACCAGACCCTGTTGTCAGCTTTACACCTGGTGACATCCCCCACCAGACCCTGTTGTCAGCTCTACACCTGGTGAGATCCCCCCACAAGACCCTATTGTCAGCTCTACACCTGGTGAGATCCCCCCACCAGACCCTGTTAGCTCTACACCTGGTGACATCCCCATCCCCCAACAGACCCCATTGTCAGCTCTACATCTAGTGACATCCCCCCTACCAGACTCCATTGTAAGCTCTACATCTGGTCACATCCCCCCACCAGACCCCATTGGCAGCTCTACACCTGGTGACATCCCCCACCAGACCCTGTTGTTAGCTCTACACCTGGTGACATCCCACCACCAGACCCCGTTGTCAGCTCTACACCTGGTGAAATCCCACCACCAGACCCATGACATCCCCCCACCAGATCCTGTTGTTAGCTCTACACCTGGTGACATGCCACCACTAGACCCGTGACATCCCCCCTCCAGACCCCATTGTCAGCTCTACACCTGGTGACATCCCACCACCAGACCCAGTTGTCAGCTCTACACCTGGTGACATCCCCCCACCAGACCCCGTTGTCAGCTCTACACCTAGTGACATCCCCCCGCCAGACACCGTTGTCAGCTCTACACCTGGTTTACATTCCCCCGCCAGACGTTGTTGTCGGCTCTTCACCTGGTGACATCCCCCCACCAGATCCCGTTGTCGGCTCTACACCTGGTGACATCCCCCCACCAGACCCCATTGTCGGCTCTACACCTGTTGACATCCCCCCACCAGACCCCATTGTCGGCTGTACACCTGGTGACATCCCCCCACCAGACCCCATTGTCGGCTCTACACCTGGTGACATCCCCCCACCAGACCCCGTTGTCGGCTGTACACCTGGTGACATCCCCCCACCAGACCCCGTTGTTAGCTCTACACCTGGTGACATCCCCCACCAGACCCCGTTGTCAGCTCTACACCTGGTGACATCTCACCACCAGACCCCATTGTCAACTCTACACCTAGTGACATTCCAGCACCAGACCCCATTGTCAGCACTACATCTGGTGGCATCCCACCACCAGACCCAGTTGTCGGCTCTACACCTGGTGACATTCTCACACCAGACCCCGTTATCGGCTCTACACCTGGTGATATCCCACCACCAGACCCCGTTGTCTGCTCTACACCTGGTGACATCCCTTCACCAGACCCCATTGTCAGCTCTACACCTGGTGACATCTCCCCACCAGACCCCGTTGTTAGCTCTACTCCTGGTGACATCCCCCACCAGACCCCGTTGTCAGCTTTACACCTGGTGACATCCCCCACCAGACCCTGTTGTCAGCACTACACCTGGTTTCATCCCCCCTACCAGACCCCATTGTAAGCTCTACATCTGGTGACATCCCCCCACCAGACCCAATTGTCAGCTCTACATCTGGTGACATCCCCCCACCAGACCCTGTTAGCTCTACACCTGGTGACATCCCCCAACAGACCCCATTGTCAGCTCTACACCTGGTGACATCCCCCCTACCAGACCCCATTGTAAGCTCTACATCTGGTCACATCCCCCCACCAGACCCCATTGTCAGCTCTACACCTGGTGACATCCCCCACCAGACCCTGTTGTTAGCTCTACACCTGGTGACATCCCACCACCAGACCCCGTTGTCAGCTCTACACCTGGTGAAATCCCACTACCAGACCCATGACATCCCCCCACCAGACCCTGTTGTTAGCTCTACACCTGGTGACATGCCACCACTAGACCCGTGACATCCCCCCTCCAGACCCCATTGTCAGCTCTACATCTGGTCACATCCCCCCACCAGACCCCATTGTCAGCTCTACACCTGGTGACATCCCACCACCAGACCCAGTTGTCTGCTCTACACCTGGTGACATCCCCCCACCAGACCCCGTTGTCAGCTCTACACCTAGTGACATCCCCCCGCCAGACACCGTTGTCAGCTCTACACCTGGTTTACATTCCTCCGCCAGACGTTGTTGTCAGCTCTACACCTGGTGACATCCCCCCACCAGACCCCATTGTCGGCTCTACACCTGGTGACATCCCCCCACCAGACCCCATTGTCGGCTCTACACCTGGTGATATCCCCCTACCAGACCCCATTGCAAGCTCTACATCTGGTCACATCCACCCACCAGACCCCATTGTCAGCTCTACACCTGGTGACATCCCACCACCAGACCCAGTTGTCAGCTCTACACCTGGTGACATCCCCCCACCAGACCCCGTTGTCAGCTCTACACCTAGTGACATCCCCCCGCCAGACACCGTTGTCAGCTCTACACCTGGTTTACATTCCCCTGCCAGACGTTGTTGGTGCTCTTCACCTGGTGACATCCCCCCACCAGATCCTGTTGTCGGCTCTACACCTGGTGACATCCCCCCACCAGACCCCATTGTCGGCTCTACACCTGGTGACATCCCCCCACCAGACCCCATTGTCGGCTGTACACCTGGTGACATCCCCCCACCAGACCCCATTGTCGGCTCTACACTTGGTGACATCCCCCCACCAGACCCCGTTGTCGGCTCTACACCTGGTGACATCCCCCCACCAGACCCCGTTGTCAGCTCTACACCTAGTGACATCCCCCCGCCAGACACCGTTGTCAGCTCTACACCTGGTTTACATTCCCCCGCCAGACGTTGTTGTCGGCTCTACACCTGGTGACATCCCCCCACCAGACCCCATTGTCGGCTCTACACCTGGGGGCATCTGATGGTTTCTGTACTGGGATCTCCTGTGCAATCCTCTCCTTTATACCCGATGCTCTCACATCACCTGACCGCACAGGATTGGTTGGGGGGGCCAATACTTTTATCAACATAGTGTACATTCTGTTTATGAGTCAAAACATTGTAATTGGTCAGGTCTAATCGTTCGGCACCACAGATGCAGCAGTTCTCACCTATGGCCATCCTGACTTTACTTGAAGTTCCCTGACGGTTCTCTGTACACGCCCCTGCCTTTTATATATATATATAAACCTGATTTGGACAGAAGCCACAGAACTCGCCGCCTCTTGTCCGGAAGACGAGATGACTTATATCTAGAGGTGCTGCTGCCAGGTGCGTTACAAGTTACCTGCCCTACGGATGACTGACACCTGAAGACTTCTTCACTAATGACCCCTGAGCCGCTGGAGTGAAATAGTCACTGTAGCTGAATCCAACGGCTGTCACCGGCAGCCGAGGAACACGGAGGACACGATGTCTGAGACTAGAAGCCTCTCCGTCACCTACTTGAACCCTACTTACGATGTGTGTGTGGTCGGGGCAGAAACCGCCCTCGACATTAACAGGTAAATTCACTACATTTTTTTTCTTTAGTATCGTATTGATTCTTTTCATTACTTCACGGACTTTTGGACATTCTTACTTCCTCCTAAGTGTCATACGTGTTCTTCTCTAAGTCCTCAGGATTGAGATCTAGAGGGTTATGCCCCCAGGTCACAGCGATCTACATTGTGCTGTGGGGACTACTTCAGGGATCTGATGTCGCTGTGTCTTCCTGGGTTTCTCGCCTGCATTGATTGATATCATGAGAAGGAGGTTTAACCGCTTCAGGTCCAGAGATTTATCACTTTTTTCTCTCTACGCTTTCTAAGTTTTCTATTGACATGGCCGTATGAGGACTTGTGTTTTGTGGGTTGAGTCGTAGTTTTTAATGGTATCATTTAATGTACGCGATAATGTATGAAAAAACTTTAAAAAATGTTTAAGTGGGGAGAAATGAAAAAAAAATGAAATGTGTCATTTTTTTGTGGGTTTAGTTTTTACAGCGATGGTAGCACAGTAACAATGACATGTGAACTTTGTTCCGTCGGTCGGTACGATTACGGTGATAACAAATGTATATAGTTTTTTCTATTTTTAAAAAGTAAATAAAATTGCTTTTGGTTGCCATATTCTGAGACCCGTAACATTTTTGTTTTTTGTCGATTGGGTTGTGTAAGTGAGTTGTAGCTTTTATCAGTACCATTTTGGGGTTCATACATCTTTTTGATCACTTTTTATGTACATTTTTTGGAAGTGTGGATTAAACAAAAAAAAAAACAAAAACGCAATTCTGGCATTTCGTCCTATTTTCAACCTTTTTCTATTTTTGCGTGTTTCACCGTGCAGTATAAATATTGTAATATTTTAATAGTTCAGACATTTTTATGTACAAGGTAGTAACAAATATGTGGATTTTTAAAAATGCTTTTGCTTTTTATTGGAAAAATGAGAAAAGGTTTTAATTTTTTCTTTTTGATATTTTTTTTCAATGTTAAAAAACTTTATTAAATCATTTATACACTTTTATTTAGTCCTTACAGGGACTCGAACTTGTGATCATTTGATCGCTTATACTACATACTGCAATACTATATACTGCAATACTTAAGTATTTCAGTACTTCAGTATTGCAGTATATAGTGATTTTTGATGTTGTCTTTCAAGCCCTGCCATGGTCAGGACTTAATAGGCATCTATGTGTGGCAGATCTGGGAGCCTTCAGTAGGCTCCAAGTTGCCATGCCAGCCCACTGGCACCTTCTGATCGCACTGCTGGGGGATAGGGGGCTAGGAGAAATAGCTGATAATCGCTGGGTATGGAGCAGACTTTGATCCCGAGCCCGTTCCATACACATCATAGGATGTTTATAGTCATTTGGCAGTTCTGAAGTGGTTAAGAAACTATAGATGTTGCAATTTGTAAAGAGGGAATTCTGTGATTAGTTGGTAGAGAGGATTCGCCATTGTGCCATCTTATATTTTATATGTTTTAGATCATTGATGAAACAAGAAGTATAAAGAGTAGAGATGAGCGAGTATACTCGCTAAGGCACTACTCGCTCGAGCAATGTGCCTTAGCCGAGTATCTCACCGCTCGTCCCTAAAGATTCGGGAGCCGCCGCGGCTGACAGGTGAGTTGCGGCGGGGAGCAGGGGAGAGCGGGGGGGGGGGGGGGGGGAGAGAGAAATCTCCCCTCCGTTCCTCCCCGCTCTCCCCCACCGCTCCCCGCCCCTTGCCGGCCCCCGAATCTTTAGGGATGAGCAGGGAGATACTCGGCTAAGGCACATTACTCAAGCAAGTAGTGCCTTAGCGAGTATACTCGCTCATCTCTAATAAAGAGTGGATACAATTGTAACAACCCATCAGCTCAGGTTTTTGGCTTCTGGATGTAAACAAGAATGTTTCCATTCACTGACAGCAAAGAGATCCTGATAATGCTGAGAAATTCAACCCAAAGTCTATTAGTTTGTGTTCACATCAGCGCTGGACGTTCTTTTCGGAGCCTCCGTTGCTTATTTCTGTGAAAATCCCAGATGACTATTTTGTCCAGGAAAATGACGGCCAGTTCAACCTAAAAGTGAGCAGACCCCATTATAGTCCATGGGGGCCGTTCAGCGCTGCTGTCATGAGGCCCGGGGATTCCATTTCCCTAATCCTATGACGGAGCAGGAGACCTGGATCCGCAGGGCGGATATGAATGAGTCTGTAGAACATTGTAGAGCTTTTAATTGTACAAAGATTAAGTTTTATTTCAAGCATGTGCCCTGGGGGGATGGGAATCACATATGGGCCTCGTTCAGGTGGGGCTCCAGAGGAAAAGCTTCTGTGGTTGTGTGATTCAGACAAGTAATACGGAGGGGTTTTAGAGATTGCCTGAAGATCCGACCGCCATTGTGTAGGATGCCGGCTTTATATAGTAAAGATAACATACAGTATTGGAGTGGGAAGATGACAGAATTTACACCTCACCCCCTCGACTATGTGATTAATCATCGGGAATGAGACAATGGCGGCTTGAAACTCAAATTGTGTAGTCACAAGCTGTGACTGCTCAGGTGGGATCCATCTCTGAAGCCCCCCTATGTATGTGGTTCAGAAGGAGGACAACTATTGGGAGAAGCAGGGGTACAGAGGACCACTATTGGGGCGATGCAGGGGCACAGTGGACCACTATTAGGGGGAGCAGAGATACAGAGGACCACTATTAGGGGGAGCAGAGATACAGAGGACCACTTTTGGGTGGAAGCAGGGATACAGAGGACCACTATTGAGGGGAGCAGAGATACAGAGGACCACTATTGGGTGGAAGCAGGGATACAGAGGAACACTATTAGGGGGAGCAGAGATACAAAGGACCACTATTGGGGCGATGCAGGGGCAGAGAGGAACACTATTAGGGGGAGCAGAGATACAGAGGACCACTATTGGGTGGAAGCAGGGATACAGAGGAACACTATTAGGGGGAGCAGAGATACAGAGGACCACTATTGGGTGGAAGCAGGGATACAGAGGAACACTATTAGGGGGAGCAGAGATACAGAGGACCACTATTGGGGCGATGCAAGGGCACAGAGGACCACTGTTAGGGCGATGCAGGAGCACAGTGGACCACTATTGGGGAAGCAGAGATACAGAGGAACACTCCATAGCTGGAGTCGTCAGGTACGTCTTGGGATTTCTAAAAAGTCTCAATCTTGTTTTTCGAGAGCCCTTCACACCCTACATCAAATCTCTTAATTTGCCTTAAAATCCACATTGCTGTGAATTTTGACACAGATCTGCAGCAGACCCCCCTCCTCCCAGCACCATTGATCTGGTTTTGATATGGATTTTGACGTGGATTTGCTGCTCATTTTTTGGGCTGGAGAAAGTCCGTATCTCATATATGTCCAGATAGCTGGGGGTCTTGCAGCTAGGACAAGCACAATTCATGGAAACGGTCGGGGGTCACTGACTGCCCCCCAGTATCTGGTAGCAGGTTCTCGGTTCTGATATTTTGTAATGGCAGCTGGTTACTGATCAGTTACAGAGCGGTGACCTGCGGACGGCGCAGCTTCTCAGCTCCAATCCAAACGTTCAGGAGTCTTTGAAGATTTGTTGGACATGATGAGTCAGGGAATGCGGTAATTATAAGATTACTATAATAACGTGACTTCAGTCAGTAACAATGTAACAACCGCTGGAAATGTCACCAGAGCGGATCCACCCGGGAGGATTGAGCAGCCGGCATTCAAGTAAACTTTCACTTTCAGCTCATGTTTGTGTAGGCGGCCGCACACGTTGGATAAAACTAGGAGGAAGGTGGAAAGAGCGATTGTCTGGTGAACCGTCGCAGCCGTCCACATTTTACTCCGTATTTGCAGTCACGATCATTCAGACTGATCATACATGATCGATGACACTGGGCAACGGACAAAAGACCTGGTTGGCTGAGGCGATCATCCATTGTTAAATATCACCCGATAAACGACTATTTTTGGTTGATATAGACCTTTTTCATCAAGTTTAGTCTGATGTGAATGAGGACCTTAAGACTCTGCAGCAAACGGAGGAACTAAACAGAGTTCTCTACTGAACTGCTCTGCACTGCAGGGATCTCCGCTCCCTTCACAATGTATTACATGATGAATCAGCACCGTCCGCTCCTGAAACACGCTGTGCTCTAGATAGAAGAACTAGCAGTCATCCTCATGTCATTTTTACAGACTGGTCAAGAAGAAACGCTGCATGACATCTCAGGGTCAGAATATTTATGATCGGGAATAATTATAATGTTCAATGAGACATTGTATCTACATGTATAATTAATAGTTACTCAGTGACTCCTTCATAAATATATATATACACCGCATAGTTGCACTTCTCTTGTTTTATATGTATATGTAAAAAAAGCCAGTAGAAGAAGTTGTCATTTTGGTGCAAAGTTCAGCATTCAGTTCCATCTCAGGCAGATCTGTAAATGATGAGAGTTGTGGTGATTAGATGGACGGTCTTGTTACCGGAGACCCTATAAGTGGTTCCCCCCTTGGCTTATAAGACGGTCTCGGAGGCTTCTTGTGTGTAGTGACCTCTTCTTCCGCTTGTGTAGAGCTTGTTGGCCACTAGACGCCTCTACGACGCAGAGAAGAGATTTCACCCCGTTACCCGAGTCTGAGAGGGCACATTATTGGGATGGGAGAAGCTGGAGGGTCGTATCCATGAATTGTCCCCCACCGGGCCGTTCTGACCAGACTGTTAGGAGGTGTTGGGACCAGTGGATGTGTGAGGGCACACAAGGTGACCGGGCTCAGGACCCCCTACAGACCACCAGTAGAGAGGAGCATCTGACCAGACTGTTAGGAGGTGTTGGGACCAGTCGATGTGTGAGGGCACACAATGTGACCAGGCTCAGGACCCCTTAGAAACCACCAGTAGAGAGGAGCATCTGACCAGACTGTTAGGAGGTGTTGGGACCTGTGGATGTGTGAGGGCACACAAGGTGACCAGGCTCAGGACGCCCCGACAGACCACCAATAGAGAGGAGCGTCTGACCAGACTGTTAGGGGGTGTTATGACCAGTGGATGTGTGAGGGCACACGAAGCGACCGGGGTCAGGACCCCCGACAGACCACCAATAGAGAGGAGCGTCTGACCAGACTGTTAGGGGGTGTTATGACCAGTGGATGTGTGAGGGCACACAAGGTGACCCGGCTCAGGACCCCCTTACAGACCACCAGTAGAGAGGAGCGTCTGATCGTCCAACAAGCACCAGCAGCTCCAACTGTTGTCCACCATCCAGAGACAGATGGCACCATTGTTACACCCCTGTGTCTGTCGTAACCATTTCTGGGCGCTCGGCTGAAGGACATTTGGTCTCATGACCCCCATTACATGTACGGCCTCTGTCACTCACCATCGCCTCAGTTTGCAGTGATGTTGTGAACGATGAAACTGGATGCTACGGAGGAGAACCAGGTTGTCTTCAGTGATGAATCCAGGTTTAGTTTGGGTGCTGACGGCGGCCGTGTTCCTGTCTGGAGACCTCAGGGTGAGCGCCTCATTCTGCCTTTGCTGTGGAGCGGCACACTTTCCCCTGCTGGTGTGATGGTCTGTGGGGCATCGCATACTACAGTTGGTCCCCCCTAGTAGTGGTACGAGGGACAATGACAGTGATATGTTCAGGACTTCCTGCAGCCCCATGTGTTCCTCTTATGGCGGCTTCCAAGAGGCAGCAGGATAATGCTTGACCGCACACAAGGGGGTCACAGGACACACAACATTGTCACACTTCTGTGGCTGCCCTGTCACCAGATTTATCGCGAACAGAACATGTATGGGACCATCTGGGATGCCAACTTCCACAGTCTATGGGTTTGCAGCAAATGCAGAGCGATATGCCGCAGGATACCATACAGAACCTGTATGCCTACCTGTATCACATCTTGTATCCAAGCTAGAGGCGGTACAACAGGGTACTAGAGCCTCCATGCCCGCCCGTATCACATCATGTATCCAAGCTAGAGGCGGTACAACAGGGTACTAGAGCCTCCATGCCCGCCCGTATCACATCATGTATCCAAGCTAGAGGCGGTACAACAGGGTACTAGAGCCTCCATGCTCTCCCGTATCACATCTTATATCCAAGCTAGATGCGGTACAACAGGGTACTAGAGCCTCCATGCCCGCCCGTATCACATCTTATATCCAAGCTAGATGTGGTACAGCAGGGCCCCAGACCTTCTCTAATAGTAACATAGTATGTAAGGCCGATACAAGACATATGTCTACCCAGTTCTTCCTTTCTTGCTCCGGATGCTACATGTAGCACTCAATATTTGTTAATGATGAATTCCTGGGATAAATCATTAGGTTTATTACATGTAATTACTTTTATTGTGCCGTAAACTGCCGGATCTCCCAACTCCCCATAAAATGTGACGGTTTTATAAAGGTTCTGGAATGTAAAGAGGAGAAGCTTCTGCCCTCGACTTGTGGGAAGCTCTTACAGCTTACTGGCCATTTACACTCTATACTGTAGAAGGCGGCTTATACATAGATGACAAGTGACAACCGCAGGAAATGTAGACCTTAGTGCTGCGCCGCCGAGGCAATGGCATCCCTGAGGAACCCTGTGCATGTCTCAGCCTGATCTACAGGCGGCAGCTCACAATGTGCAGAGCAGACCTGAGAGAAGCAGAGCGTGATGGGGACTGAGCCAAAACAGAACACCTGGTGCAGGTAGAGGGGCAGACACTAATGTTACAAGACAATCTTCAGAGACCGTGAGCTGCTCTGCCTAAGCCTATCAGATGTGATACATATGTGAGTTGCTGTATCTAAGCTTACATGGTGTGATACTGTACTGTTGCAAGAAAAAATAAGTGAACCCTTTGGAATTCTCTGGATTTCTGCGCTAATTACTAATAAAATGCGGTCTGATTGTATCCAAGTCATAATTCTAGTCAAACAGTCAAATCTCCATAGCAGGCAGAGGTTTCTCGCATAGTATAGCATGCATGTCTCTAGTGGCTGCTATGTGATGCTAGAAAATCGCAGACTCCATAGAGAAACATGGGCTACAAAAAAACTGCAAATAGTAGCAGTATGCCTCGATTTTGTAACCTCGCTATCTCGCACAATACAAAACATCGCATATGTGGAAGAACCCATAGGAAAGCATGGACTCTACAAGCATGCGATTTCTTGCAGTCTTGCAATGCGAGAAAATCGCCCGTGCGGAAGAGGCCTAAGTGACCCTCCAGTCCTGGATAAACAAAGATGTCCAAACCGCTGCTCTGAAAACTTGCTACACGCTATGTATTAATATGTATCTGTCGTCTAGGATGCTACATGCTAATCTGACTGGCCAGCGCTGTGCATGTGGACAGCAGGGGTCAATCAAAGCAGCATTTAGTGTCCTAGGCCAGTTTCACATGGGCTACAAAACGCATGGATGTGAAGCCCATGCTTTCCTATAGGTTCTTTCAGACTACAAAACAACGCTCATGTGAAAGAACCCATTGTGCGATTTTGTAGCCCGTGTGAAACAGACCTTATACTAATGCACAGTGTGCATGAGGTAGTCATAGACAGCGGTTCGGCAATCTTTGTTTGTTCAGGACCAGAGGGACGCTTTAATAATTTGCAGATGCCCTTTAGAAGTAACCAAGTCTACCAGTAAGATCTGTACAATGTTGAGAAAGAATTTTAGACTTTTACTCTTGGCAAATAAGTTTCAGTTCAGCATTATTTCTGGGATGCCTTGTGTGCACATCCCTCTTGGGGTAATGCCACAGCATCTCCATGAGGTTAAGGTCGGATCTGTAACTTGGACATTCCAAAACACAATTCTTCTTTTTACATGATAACCTATGTGCTTTGTTCATTGGATCATGTAAGATGTACTGACCCACCTTAGAATTCATTGTTTGCTCAAAAATCACGAGAAGTCCAGGCTCTGAGGAGCAAAGCAGCCCCAAACCATGATGACCCCTCCACCATAGTCCCAAATTATGATAACCCCTCTACCACAGCCCCAAATCATAATGCCTCCTCCACTATAGCCCCAAACCATGATTTCCCCTTCACCATAGCCCCCGAACTATGATGCCACCTCCACCAGGTTTCACAGATGGGATAAGGTTTTGGTGTTGATGTGTAGTGTTCTTTTTTATCCTGTCTGTGGGTTCCACGAGACTTTTGGACTTGATACCGGAGAATCCCAGGGATGGAGTATTCTATATGCTTCCCAAACTACACAAAGCTGGCAACCTAGGGAGGCCAAATATCTTAGGTGTGGGAACCCTCACTGATAAAATCTCAGGATGGGTGGAAGATGTTCTCAAACCACTGGTGAGAAACTACTTGCAGGACACCACGGACCTACTGAAAAAAATGTCAACCATAGGTCCTCCCCCATCCTGACCACCATGGATGTGGACTGACCACCACAAAAAAAGGGACTGACCGCCTGCCAGGCACACCTTGAGGCCAATGGGGTTGCCTCTAAATCAGTGTTACAACTCACAAGATTCATCCTCACACACAATATTCCTGCAGCTCACTGGAACCGCCATGGGCAGTAAAATGGCACCGCAATATGCCAACCTTTTCATGGCAAAACTGGAGAGTGACTTTCTGGCCTCCTGCCCCAACAAACCATTGGCCTACTTCTGCTACATTGATGACATCATAATCATCTGGACCAACACCGAACAAGAACTATTACAATTCCATGAGAGATTCAGTGCATTTCACCCCACCATAAACCTGATATTAAGCTACTCGTATACAGAAATCAACTTTTTAGACACCAACATAAAAATTTCAAACAAAATAAATACAAACATCCTTATACCGGAAACCGATCGATTGACCCACATACCTCAGATGGGACAGTTACCATCCTAAACACATCAAAAAGTCCATAGTCTACAGCCGGGCCATCAGATACAACCAGATCTGCTCCAACCCAACAGACTGAGAGGAATATTTATACAATCTCAAAAAGGCATTTTAAAATCAGGACTACCATCCCACCTCAATTGATGACCAAATCCAGAGCCACCAGGATACCCAGGAATCAACTACTCCAATACAAGGAGAAAGAAGAAAATGGACATGTGCCTCTAGTAGTGACCTACAATTCACAGCTGGTGGTACTAAGGAAGATTGCAAGGAAACTCCATCATACCTACACAAGGATGACCGTCTGAATACCATATTCCCGGACCGCCCCCCTCTGTGTTACAGGCAACCTCTAAGTCTGAGGAACCTAATCAGGGGTGCACTCCCCTCTGACACACAAAAAGGAACTTATCCCTGTAAGGTAAGGAGCTGTAAGACCTGCTGACATGTACGGACCGCGGACAGGATACAAATCCCTTACACACAGCAGGACTATAAGATCCCAGGGACATTTACACGTTCCACATCTGATGTTGTGTACCTGATCCTGTACAGGGAATGTCCTGTTGGGGGGGCTTTAAATTGGGGAAACATGACAAAAACTGAGAGCCAGGATGAGATCTAATCGCCACACAGTTAGAGGAGGAAAGACAGAATTACCTGTGACTAAACATTTTTCTAGTCATGGACACAACATAGAACAGATGAGAGTTATCATACTGAAGGGCAACTTCAAGTCGCAGTGTCACAGAAGAATTTAGGAGTATAAATTTATGGCCATGTTTGATACCCTCAAGAATGGAATGAACCTCGGCCCGGGATTCTTGCATAAGTGGAGAATATGAAAGGTCTGAAGGAGGTCAAGAAGGGTTTTCTCTTCCCAATCATTGTTATTTTTTGGGGGGGGGGTTTAAACTTCATAAAAATTCATGAATTGATTTGTAAGAATGTTGCCATCCAATAGGTGGTGCTGCAGGGCTAGTGTTTGCATGTCTTTCTATGTTTGGACTTGAAGGAAGAGATAACAGACATCATAAAACTGTCACATTCCTTAGCTCAGTGGACTGATTAAGTATTTACTAGAGATGAGCGAACGTACTCGTAATGAGTACTTACGCACCCGAGTACCGCCATTTTCGAGTACTTCAGTACTCGGGCGTAAAGATTCGGGGGGCGCCGGGGGGCTGGGAGAGGCGCGGCGGTGCGGGGGGGGAGCAGCGGGGAACAGGGGGGAGCCCTCTCTCTCTCCCTCTCCCCCCCACTCCCCACTGCTACCCCCCGTGCCGCCACGGCGCCCCCCGAATCTTTACGCGCGAGTACTGCTGTACTCGAAAATGGCGGTGCTCGGGTGCGTAAGTACTCGTAACGAGTACGTTCGCTCATCTCTAGTATTTACCTCTTTTCTTCGGTTGTTTAGTGTTATTTTAAGCCTTGAGTGCGAGACAGTCTTAAATTTCTGTGTGTGAACATTTATTTAGATCAAGAGGGCTGTCATCTCTGCATTTCTGTTATATTTGTGCCCCATCCAAGCCAGTTTCGAAAGCCTGATGAAGGTTTGATAATAACCACCTGAAAGCTTGCTGTAACATCATGTATTTTTGTTAGCCATTAAAAGATATCATATCGACAAGATTACCTTTGCTCTACTGGCGACACGGTACCAAACCTTTTTTCTTCTTTCTCCAGCACATTTGTGCTAAAATCTTCTACTTTTGTCTCATCCATATTTAAGTATTTTCCATGAAGCATTGTGGGACATCCAGAAGCCTGGGGTAGACAAGAGATGGACAGCAGTGTTTCTTTGGCCAGCAGCAGCTTCCTTCATAGTGTTCTTCTGTGTTCACCATTCTTGGTCAGTGTCTCACTAATTGAGGACACATGAACAGAGGTTTCTGTAGAGTCTTCTGTAGGTCTTTTGCTGTTCCTCTTGGGTTCTTTCTTCCATCTTTCGGGATTGCCCATTGTGCTCTTGGAGTTATGTAACAGGATGTTCCTAAGGAGAGTAGAACAGTGCTGAATGTTCTTAAACTGTAAATAATAACCATCGATTAGTGTATATTCAGGTTTTTAACTTTTGTGGCCTGTTCTAGCCTCATGCATCTCGTATTTTGAGGTCTTCCGAAAGCTACTCACATCGAAGCATGACTCAAACACAACAATCCTTCTTGCGAACAGCAGATCTATCAGTAACCAGACTTTGTGTGCCTTCATTTAATGGGCAACGCGCCAGCAAGCTTCTAATCTCATTTCCTTAAGGGTAACATTTTATGCCAGTTAGCTCTGGGAGAAATCATTAATATAGAGGTTCACTTACTATTTCTCCCTGCACTGTGGATGATTGCAAATAACAGACATTAACAGTATAACGGTCTGTGTGTTATTAGTTACATTGCATCTGTATATATCTGTGACTTAGATACAATCAGACCACATTGCATTAGTAATCAGTTCAGAAATCCAGATGATTCTAAAGGGCTAACTTACTTTTTCTTGCAACTGTATCTTAGCCATCCACATAACTATACATACTTCCTCCTCTGTGGCAGTGACGCTCTTGCTTGCTCTTCTATGGAGTGACTTGTAATTCTTGTTTCCTACTGCTAATAATAGACAATTGTTTCAGGATGATGATTGCATCAAGAGTTAGGAGATAACAATAGCTGAATGCACCTTCTTATCTTGTGCTGATTGTGGATTCTAAGAACTTCTTTAATGAAGAACTAATTATTCTATATATTGTTATCACTGCCTTCAACTAGGATTTCAGCAGAGAAATATAAAGGACATTTACACAGACAGATATCTTTCAAAAGACTGAAAGATCAGCAATCGTTTTGCATAAAAGTACTAATAAGCACTAATTGCTAATCAGCTGTTCTGCTGGCAAGGGTGAGAACTGAGAACAGCTGTAACAATGTTTTCAGCTGTTATCAGATCTCTGCTGGCAGAGCACAGCATGTGGTCCTACTTATCAGCTGTTTTGCTGAAGGAGGGTTTTCAAGCAGAACTGAAAACTGTCGTTCGGCAGAAAACTGAAAGATGGGCACATTTAGACACAAAGATTATTGCTCAAAAGACGGCTTTTGAGCCAATTTTGAGTGATAATCGTTGTGTCTAAATGGGGCTTTAAGGTCCATTTACACACATCAGATATCTTTCAAAAGACTGAAAGATCAGCAATCGTTTTGCATAAAAGTAATGCAAAAAAGTAATCGTTTTGCATAAAAGTATTAATAGGCACTAATTGCTATTAGTACTTATCAGCTTCATTTACATGCAAATGAGCTCCTGGGAGCTGTTGCAGAACTCAGCAGGAGGTCTGAGCTCTGTAATTAGCTGTATTGTTCAGCCGCGGGCCCCCCTTGGAGAATTCAGCACCATGGACAGCAGACACAGCCTGCGGTCCTGCTAATCAGCTGTTCTGCTGGCAGGGGGTGAGAACTGAGAATAGCTTTAACAATGTTATCAGCTGTAATCAGATCTCCACTGGCAGAGCACAGCCTGCGGTCCTGCTTATCAGCTGTTCTGCTGAAGGACGGTTTTCAAGCAGGACTGAAAACCGTCGTTCAGCAGAAAACTGAAAGATGGGCACATTTAGACACAAAGATTATCGCTCAAAAGACGGCTTTTGAGTGAATTCTGAGCGATAATCGTTGTGTCTAAATGGGGCTTAAGGCAACAGTACAGGCGCGATGCTGCATGTGGGGTGTCTGTCCTCCGGTCACTTTGTATACTGGGTCCCAGTGTACCTGGACTGTACATATTGCACAGAGGCCCCTGCTCAGCCCTGTCTCATTGCTGATGATGGTCACCACAAGAGTCCCCTTTCCAAGCCGGGAGGTAGGGAATAAGCAAAGTACAACCTGACAGTCATCTCTGGTTTCAGCTGTCTTTAGCTGATGATCTCTCCTGCCATGTCTTCAGTGACACATCTGCAGAGAAGCAGACTCCCCACTCTTCCACCATCATCACTCTGGTCATGCAGAAGGAAGAGTCCCTCTCCTGCACTCGCTGGCTCCTACTTGGTGCCTTACTGGCCCTACTTGATCCTGATGATTTATTGGATCTACTGTATGCAGGTACTGCTGCTTGCCACATGCAGGCAGTCCAAACTGCAACCCCAGTAGGAAGAGACAGCCAATACACTCGACTCGTGCCACACCATTCCATTCAAGATGGCACTCACTGGCGCTTTATACAGAGCCCATCCAGGAATGGATGGGCTATGGGAAAACACACAAAGGGCAGCCCAGACTGGACTGTGCAGTTCCATAGGGCCCAAGTGGTGGAGGCACTAGCGTAGCTATAAGGAATACAGGGGATGCGGTTGCACCTGGGCCTATAAGGCCTCTCCTCTCCATATAGGGAGTCCAGTACTATGAATATAGCATTATAGTTGGGAGCCCTGTTACAGATTTTGCATTGGCGCCCAGAAGCTTCAGGTTATGCCTTGAAGTGGAGAGGAAAGCTTGATCATGGGTATTTCTCATGTAGCAGACATACAGGGCACTCATGATGGGTCGTGACCAGGTAGCATTGAGCCCGTTTTCTTGCTCCAGAGCCTTTTCCATGCTCCTCTGGAAAGCAGACATAGAGAGGACAAAGTGGTGACTAGTGAACTCTGAGATATCCCCAAGCTGATTCTGCAGAATGGCTGAAGAAACTCTATAGTAAAGACTCAGTAAACAGCGCCATGCTCAGCTTTGGGCATAATGACTTGGAAGGGGCATGGTGTTGATGTTCCGCCAGGCAGATGGCTACATTTGTCTGTATACTGTAGGTACACTTTGGCATTCAGGGCACTGTAGGGCTGTGTGTGCGGTAGGACCGGCCTGCGATGACTCCGAGCTCTTTACCCTGCATGGTGGCACTATGAGTAACAGGTTGGTAGATAGCGCCACGCGGCTTCCTGATTACATCAGAACTAGGATTGTGCCTGCAGCCAGTGGAGTGAATGAGGGCACATGACAGCTTTATAGGGTAGTAAATAAAGAGTTATGACAGATAATGAAATGAATTTCTCCTGTATATGAGAGGAGACCAACTACATAAAGCTACCCGGAGGGTGGAAATAGTGTATAGTTCTGCAATCTGTAAGCCGCAAACAATGCTAACTCTGTACAACATGCCGACTACTTTCGACATGGCACACCATGACCAACCATCCCTAATATGGCACACTATGACCGACCATCCCCGACATGGCACACCATGACTGACCAACCCTAACATGGCACACCATGACTGACCACCACAAAAACTGTACCCCATCACCGACCCCCTCCAACATGGCACACCATGACTGGCTGCCTCAAATACTTCATACCATCGATGACCACGTCCAACATGGCACACCATGACCAAGCAAAATATCCACTGTTCTCTGTTGCCTTTCAGTGTTTAAATCATCACTATTTTGCATTTCCTTTTGAGGTCGATCCCCTCCGGAGCTCATTCATTCGATATCCGTGGAACATACTCCTTGAACGTCATCATTGTTTACAACCCCAAGAATGTGGAAAGACCCAAGAAGGGAGAAAAATGGCCATTACAAAAAGGCATCAAAATTAGGGTCTGTCCTACAAAGACCAGCACAGACGTCAACGACAGCAAGGTGACTCCAAATATTGCATTATTTAATCTTCTGTTGAGAGGTCAGTGGTGTAATACTCTGCAGGATATGTCACTGTGTATCTGCCAGGAGGTAGAGAGGACAGAGCGATGCTCTGCAGATCTCTAGAGAGGTCAGTGGTGTAATAGTCTGCAGCATATAACACTGTATCTGCCAGGAGGTGGAAGGGACAGAGTAATGTTTGCAGATCCCTGGAGGGGTCAATGGTGTAATAATCCGCAGAACATACAACTAGTCAATTATTAGTCATCGATTACCAATAATTTGCCTCAATCACTCGCAGGTTCGGGTTTCCTATTATGGGTCTGACGGCACAGATCTCCTGGGCACCTCCTTGTTGTACCTGACTAATGTTGGTGAGTGTGGGGTTTGGTTACTGTGGATGACATTGGGGTGAGGTGGGGGACCTCCTGGGATGATAGCGTTACCGTCTCACATGGTTTCTTCATTTGACTTGTTTTTTCAGCTATTTCTCTGGATGTAGATGTTTTCCGCACTGGAGTGGTGACTCGTGGAGTCAGAGGAAAGGTGATGTGCACTCCGCCCCTCCTATTCACCTATGACATATCCTACAATGTCTCATCATCTTCTGTTATCATTCTGTAGGACACTTGGACTTGGGGATCTGATGGAAAGGGAGCCATCTTGCTGGTGAACTGTGACAGTGACCGTAACACCAGCGGTGTGACTGACAGTCAAGACGATGGACTACCTAACGCTGCCGGTACCAACCGCGCTCATCATTCTCATATTCTCCGATAGCTGACCGCTCAGTGTGGTGTCTAATATGTGTCTTACTCCATAGATATCAAGGACATGTCTCCCATGATCCTGACCGCCGAAGGACCTGACGAGATCTTTGATGACTACAATGTGTTCCTGACCATCTCCTCCTCTGACGCCAACAGAGTGCGAGTCTATCAGAAGAGGAGTATGTATCTGTACGATGACTGGGATTCCCTTATATTAATACCCTTTCATCCCACTCTGTTTTTTTGAGGATCTTTTGTCAGTCCGGTGGTCAAGGAGAAGTTGACATTTTCTGGTCTTCCTTGTAGGGTATCAGTACGTCCAGGTCTTAGGCAAGTCCAAGGAGAGCTATAAGGTCAAGAGAGACAACCTGGATGAGATCACTTTCTACGTGGAGGGTCTTCAGTTCCCCGATGTTGACTTCCCCGGTTTGGTTTATATAGACCTCATATTTCGGAAGGACGATGATAAGGTAAATGATGATACGAATGGGAAATGGAACAGAAACCATGACTGAGGCCTCGCGCATACAAGGCGGAAATTGCCCATTAAAGTTTTTGGGATTGTGTAAAAACACAGCAAATGCGCTGTTCCATATTCACGGCATTTTTTTATGCATGCTGCCATTATTTGCGGTCTGAAAGCTTTTTTTCCCACCTTCCCCATTAGAGCAACATCTTCACAGAGAAGGTGGTCTTCCGAGTGGCTCCGTGGATCATGACACCAAACACTCAGAAGCCCATGGAAGTTTTTGTCTGCAAGTAAGTGTTCTGCCCCCGAGATATGATGAGCCGTTACCGAACACTGAGGAATCCTTTATTATGTACACCATGAAACCAGTATAGGTAGAGGCAGCTTGTTACAATGTATCAGTCTGATTGGTTACATAACAGAGCTGGGGTTCTCCAAGCCCGTATGCTGCTTGAGGCAAAGTGTGAAATGTCCCGTCCCCCCGTCCCCCCAAAGAAATCCACTCATTTTACAGGCATTGAAAGCGCCAATACACAAGAACACAAACTGTATTTGAACCCTTGAGACTCGTCTGAAGTCAAAGAGTAATAGCGCCACCTTAATGTCCCCAGTAGTAATACTGACCCCATTAATAGTCCCGGTAGTAATATTGACCCCATTAGTCAGTGAAATACTTGTATGGTTGCTGCCCAGCCGGCTCGTCGCTTGCAATTATTATTAACCGTCTATAATATAGATAGTCAGGCTGGAGACTTACCAGCTTGTCGCCACCCTTCTGAGGTCCCGCAGCCTGAGGTGGTTGGCTCAGGTAGCCTCATGGTAGGGGGGCCCCTGTAATAGAGGAAGGTCTGGACTAGATACAATTGTAACAATTTATACTGTTGGATACAATTCTTACAAAGCATTAGAGAAATGTTAGGTCTGTTCAGGTTGTCAGCCTCTGGATGCAAATTAGTGTTCCCGTTCACTGACAGCAAGCAGATAAATGGAAAACCCCGAGGAATGGAGCAACAAAGTAAAATTAGAAAGCTGTACAATAATTAGGTCTCAGTTCACGAAGCGGTGCAGCGCGAGGCGTAGATTGTCAGTAAACACACGGGCGATGCTTGCGCGCTTCTCTAGGTGGTACCCGCACTGCTGATCTATAGTCGGCAGCACTGAAGTCGCCTCCTTCATGAACTCAATGACTTCTCCCCAAACCTGATCTGAAATATAAATAATGAATAGGAGCTCAGGAGGGAGCAAGAAAAGACGTGCCAAAAGGGCGTAGCCTGTGTGTCCTATATAGTGAATCCCACCCACAGGCACCTGACATAGAGGTATATATAATATGATGGGGAGGGATCTCTAAACTGGGACCACTGCCAAGTACTAGAGGAACCCCCTCGCCCTACAGATCCGCTCTGAGATGTGCAAAGTAGCGACGCTGAGGCAACGTCTCCAGTCTAGGAGTGCGGCTGCAAGTTTGATAAGATCATCAGCCAGGGGTGCAGGACAGGAGAGATTCGTGTGGGTTAGCACAGGTAGAATTGTCTACACAGACACATTGTAACAAATCCTCAACTGTGTGGGCAGGAACAAGTCAGGAGGAATTTTCAGGGAAAACAAGAATATTCTTATTCCCTGACAGCAAGCAGAGATCATGAAATTGGCAAAGGTACTGCCCTATGATAAAGTAGTATTTACATAGGACTGCCCCTTACTGAATACCTGCTCTATGGATAGCCCCGCCTACTTCGCACTTTCCATCTGCTTCCTCTAAATGTTTCTTTTCTTCCAGTGTAAAAACCAACAAAGATTTTGTCAAATTGTTATCGAAGTACGTGGAGAAGGCGCGCTGCCCCCTAAATATGGTGACGCACAGTGAAAACCGGGGAGACCAGTGGATACAGGTGAGATATAGGGGACAGGGCTGAGGAGCTTACAATCAGCTCATCGTCACGGGACCACTTGGTAGGTGGGATGTAATAAGCAGCTTCTCTGATGGAAGATGCCGCTGATATATAAATAGGGTATTAGGCAGAGCAGGGGCCGCCACATACCAGCTGTAAAACAAGCCTGACAGGCTCCACCCACTTTTCTGACCCCACCCACTTTTCTAAAAGTAGTGAGCTGAGCAAAAGACGAAAAAATTGCTCACTATTGTTATAATTGTATACTAGTGTTGACAACCCCTTTCCTTGGGGTTCCTGCACCCCGCTGTCTCCCATCCCTACAGAAGGACACCCCCGGAGGAGCCTCTCTCTCCAAAGGTTTGCGATATTAACTTTCAAAAAGGTACATTGTAACGACTGAGTCCTTGTGTTGCAGGATGAGGTCGAGTTCGGATACACGGAGGCTCCTCACAAGAGGTTTCCAGTTGTCTTGGATTCACCAAGAAACCGAGGACTGAAGAATTTCCCCGTCTCGGAAGTTCTGGTTTGTTGCTGATCCTTTCTTGTTACGGTATAAGATGAATAGTTTGTGTAACGGCCCCACAAGATCCGGAAACACATTGGGTGCCGCTGTGGAGCCGGCTCTTCCAACCAATCAGGGGTTAATATGAACTTGTACTTTCCCAGGGTCCGGACTTTGGATACGTGACGCGGGAGCCGAGTGACAGCAGCACAGTGACCACACTGGATTCTTTTGGAAACCTGGAAGTCAGCCCCCCTGTGGTCGCAGACGGGAAGCACTACCCGCTGGGGCGGATCCTCATCGGAGACGGTCTGTCCAAGTGAGTTCACATTGCCCATGATGCCATCCAGCGGGCACTTGTCCTGGGGCCACTCTTTAACCGTGATTTCGAGCAGTGTTTTCGAACGCATTGCACAGCGTCTTGTAATGCACCCCGTCATTGTAACGGGGGATGAGGGGCGTTAAAAAGTGCTTCAACGCCTGAAAATAGAGCAGACAGCGCTGGAAAATCGCAGCGTTAGAAACGCCGTGTTTGAACGCGAGTCTGCGAGATCCAATTGAAATCAGTGGAGGTGTTGCACTGCGTTTAGCGTGGCGTTTCCAACGAGTGTGACCTAAGACTCTCATGTTTGATACCGATTGCTGAGCCGCTGTATCTAATCCTATCCTGTGTGATACTCTCTGCTGTACCTCATCGCATCATGAGTGATACTGTCTACTGAGCTGTGTATCTAATCCTCTCCTGTGTGATACTGTCTGCTGTACCTCATCCCATCATGTGTGATACTGTCTACTGGACTGTGTATCTAATCCTATCATGTGTGATACGGTCTGCTGAGCTGTGTATCTAATCCCATCATGTGTGATACTGTCTGCTGAGCCTCTGTATCTAATCCTATTCTGTGTGATACTGTTAGCTGTATCTCATCCCATTATGTGTGATACTGTCTACTGAGCTGTGTATCTAATCCTATCATGTGTGATACGGTCTGCTGAGCTGTGTATCTAATCCTATCATGTGTGATACGGTCTGCTGAGCTGTGTATCTAATCCTATCATGTGTGATACGGTCTGCTGAGCTGTGTATCTAATCCTATCATGTGTGATACTGTCTGCTGAGCCGCTGTATCTAATCCTATCCTGTGTGATACTGTCTGCTGAGCTTCTGTATCTAATCCTATCCTGTGTGATACTGTCTGCTTAGATTCTGTATCTAATCCTATCCTGTGTGATACTCTCTGCTGAGCTGCTGTATCTAATCCTATCCTATCTGATATTGACTGCTGAGCTGCTGTATCTAATCCAATCATGTGATACTGTCTTCTGAGCCGCTGTATCTAATCCTAACGTGTAATATCGTCTGTGGAGCTTCTGTTCTAACCCCATCTTGTGTGATACTCTCTGCTGAGCCGCTGTATCCAATCCCATCATGTAGTGTTGAATAACCCCACTACAGCCTACATTCCGCATCTTGTAGCGCCACCTATCGTCCACATTAGTCAGTGTGACACAGATTTGCGCTTTACTAGAATCCTGTAATTACACGCCTATAACCGCCATTCCCGTCAGGTCGCGGGTTTACTTCATTGCTGTACAGTCTATAAAGCGTTCTATGGTTATTACGTGAATCGCACAGCGGTGATCAGCAGCGCCTCCTCGCGGCACGTAACGAGTCCCGGACGCAGCAGCGCCCCCCGCCATGTATAATACTGATGTCTAAGAGCGCGGTCACACGTCCATCGAGTTTAAATTAAAGGGGTGATATCTGCGACAAATCAGCGCCGTGTGACCGCACCCTTATGTGGCGGGGGGTCTTTGGACCGCCGCACCCCCTATAGCTACGCTCATGCATTCAGCTTTACTCTCCGCTATCTACAGGTCTGACATGCGCATGAGTAAAGTCCTCCGAGACTTCCTCCACGCCCAGCAGGTCCAGTGCCCGCTCTACCTCTACTCCACCTGGCTCTTCGTCGGCCATATTGACGAGTTTATGAGTTTTGTGCCAGCGCCGGGGAAGAAGGTAAGAGCGTTGGTAGCGGGCGGAGGGGGAATTACAGAAATATGTGATCCTCCTGACTCATCCCTATGTCATTGCCATGAAGGTCAGAGGTTCATACACATTCTTAAAGGGGAACTCCTCTGCACTGTGTGATGGGCGATCCCCCTCTGTATACGTGTTTCTCGCTCTCCGCAGGGATTCCGGCTGCTGCTGGCGAGCCCTCGTGCCTGTTTAGAGCTTTTTAAGAAGAAGCAGAGAGAAGGACACGGAGACGCAGTTATGTTTGAAGGTGGGTGCAGGCGCCAGGCAGAGGTCTCTCTTCTCTCTCCTCTCTCTCTTTCCTTTTCTGACGAGCAGGCAGGTACTCGAAAAGGACAATACGTGTGTACTGCAGTGTATTATGTCTATTTATTTACATTGGAAGCCATGGCGGACCCGGAGGACATTGACTGGCATTTGGTTATCATGGCAACCCACTACCCCTCTGCAATGGCATGGTGGAGGGCTGATCATGTCAGATGGAGCTCCCTCCATTAACTCAGTACATGCCACAATCAACGTAAGGAGTTAAAAGGCAGGGATCGGTTTTTTTGTCTGATCCCCACTGTTATATTTGAACCCTGGTCGTCAGTCACAGCCAACTCCCGTTGGGGCTGGTGCAGGTTCAGCTCCTTAATCTGCGTCGTAGAGGCGTCGAGTGGCCAACAAGCTCTCCAAGCGGAAGAAGAGGTCACTGCACACAAGGAGCCTCCGAGAGCCTCTTATAGGCCGAGGGGGGGGGGGGGGGGGAACCACTTTTAGGGCCTCCGGTGACAAGACCGTCCATCTAATCACCACAACTCTCATCATCTGTATATCTGCCTGAGATGGAGCTGCAGGTCGAGGTTTACAGCAAAACAACTTCTTCTGGCAGTGGGATTTTCTTTGATAAAATATAGACGTCATGGGGCAGGAAGGGGTTAAGTCGAAACGGCTTACTCTTCAGTAAACGGGCGGATTGTGAGTTCTGATTGGTCGATTTTTGCATTTTTCAGGTGTTGGAAAAAAAACCTATACTATCGATGGCATCTTGTCAAGTAAAGCCCTGAAGCAGTCGTCAGAGCTCTGTCAGGTACGTGAGCATTACCCAGCAGTGACCCGCAGGGGGCGCCACCACAACTGAGGTTCTTATACACACTGCTGAAAAAAAAAAAATCAAGGGAACACTTGAGTCACATAACGGATCTTGTTGAATGCGACATACCCGCCCCGCCCCGCGTGAACCTGCTCTCATCTGTGAGAATGGCGCACAAATGGCGGACCTGCTAATTCGGGTGTTCTCTGGCGAAAGCGAAGCAAGCTGTCTGGTGCTGGACTGTGAGCACAGCGCCCACTACAGGACGTCGGCCCTCATGGAGTCTGGATGACAGTTTGTTCTTCCTAAAGCTGTTTTCACACGGCCGAGAAAATTGTGCAAGATTTGAGCATTGCGGGACGCACAGATCTTTTCAGTAGAGTCATGGCAGCATGTTAGATCGTTGGGTGTGCCCTCGCATCGCCCATTGTTTGCAATGGAGTCGGCATCAGCATCACACCATGTGATAGGTGCATGCGAGTGTGATGTCTCCCCATTGAGAACAATGGGAGGTACTCCGCGATCCTCTGCTGCCTCACATGTGTAGTGAAAGCGCATGCTGGCATGCGCGATATTGGGTCGTGATTCATGGCCCGTGTGAAGCTAGCCTAGGGGCGTATTCCGATGTGCGTATATTGGTCAGGTTTTCACACCCGGCTGATATGCAATGTACCTCTCTGCAGGGGGAGGAGGCGGGCTGGGCACAGTGCACTGAGCTCCCGGCCCTCGCCACTGTTTGCAATGTGAGGGGTGGGACAGGGCAGAGCTAAGTTCTGCCCCATCCCACCCCCTCCCATTGCAAACAGTGGCAAGGGGCGGAAGCTCAGTGCACTTCGCCCAGCCCGCCTCATCCCCCTGCAGAGAGGGGCAGCGTATATCGTCCAGGCGTGAAAACTCGGCTGATATACGCACGTCTGAAGAAGCCGTAAGGGTGGTATTAGATGACTGCTAGTGCTTCTGTTTTGCCACCAATCATTGGGCGGCACCTGTAAGCAGAGCTGGCGGCTGGCACTTCGCACTATTAACCAGCTGTAATAGCGCTGATTGCTGGACGGCCATCATCTAGAAAACACAAGCGCTATCTGCTGCAACTAGTGCTCATGTAATACCACCCCAACAGTACAGACTGATATCCCTGTAGGGTAAGGGCAAGTCCTTGCGGCTAAGACTTTGCCAAGCCTCAGATGCCAAAAGCTGCACAAGCCTGCCAACTTCATCGATAAGATCGTACTTCCATTCTGGTCGGAGTCTGAGCTATAAGCGGTTTATTACATGGGTACAATTATACCAGAGCAGCTAATGCTTATGTAATAGCACGGACTGCCGGGCTGCACTTGCAGGATCAGAACAATTGTCAGGAAACCGCCAGCATGAGCAGTAACCGCTAGCGCTCATGTAAGAGAAAACCTCTATATGGCTGCAACTCTAAATGCAGCAGATTTTGGGAGGTGGGGTTATACGGGATGGTTACGTGTTCCCGCCGGTCTCTGTGGACTGTGTAGTTGTTGAGTCGTCACCCTCCATCTTGTATCCTTCTTCAGGAAGCAATAAACCAGAACAGGCAGCTTATGAAGAAGGAGCTGGGTCTGACTGAAGAAGACATCATCGACATCCCCATCCTCTACAACTGTGACTCTTCCGGGGAGGACGCCGAGTCCTTCTTCCCCAACATGGTGAGACATCATGGATCTACAGCATATAGACACGTGACCCTTACTGTTCCCAGATTGTAGCATATATCACCTTTAACCCTTTCCAATCCACTGTCTGACATCTTCCTACATTCTGATTGAAGCTTGTACAGCTCTAATGTCAGAAGACGTCCGACAGGGTATTCTTACCTTCTATTGCCAGCCACTCCGCTGTCGGAGCCTCTCTGGCGCGCACACTGGCTTTAGCCAGCAGATGGCACTGTTATATAACAGTAAAAAGAAAAAGCCTTTCTAGGAAACCCTGAATCCAAAATTGGATTGGAAAGGGTTAAATTAGGCCACCACCTAAATGATACAGGTGGTGCCCTATATGTGCGGTGACAGGGGCCATGTGTACACCAACACCAAGTGCTGCAGAAGAGGGTATCACCTTGCACATCCCACTGGCAGGGTGCTCTTATGGGGTCTTGCTCAGACGTCTGATGTTTTGCTCTTTCCTCCAGGTGAACATGCTCGTCCTGGGAAAGCATTTAGGGATTCCGAAACCATTTGGCCCGAAGATCTCTGGTATCTGCTGCCTGGAGGAGAACGTGCGGTGCTTGCTGGAGCCTCTGGGGCTCATCTGCACTTTCATCGATGACTTTGCATCCTACCACGAGCTCCTGGGAGAAGTGCACTGCGGCACCAACGTCATCAGGAAGCCGTTCCCCCAAAGTTGGTGGGAGTGCGCCGTGTAGCCACAGATCTTCAGTGCTCATTGTGTTGGTTCTATGCAGGCTCTGCAGAGCATCGCGCTGGGAGCCATAATATGGCCTTAATTTATATTGTAAGAACGCTGCCTGTCAGTTTCCAAGGAGTCACTAAAACCATAAGGCCTCCACTAGACATCACACCGATCCTGCCCCTCCAGCCAAATATATATATACCTCTTCCCAGCTCCTTGTGTAGTCGGTATGGGAGGCCTAGATATTGGCCGGAGCTGCAGTCTTTATATCCTGGCCTCAGCCTCCCACCACGCTCCCTGGACTCTCTTCCCTCATGGCTGAGCTCATACTACCTATACCCAGTTACTGTGGCATAAAACAATCGCAGTATGCTCTAATTTATTTTTTTTTGGGGGGGGGGGATTTAACTGTTATTTATGAGACCCCAAAAAAGGGAAAAAAATAAATGAAATCACTCAGATGTGATTTCACATTTTTTACTATTGAGATGTGATTTGCAAGCATGTGAGTCACGTTTGCGGCGATACAATGTATTTTTCTCACAAAGTGCATGTTTACAAGCGGGATATCAATCCAATCGCACGCTCGCCCGTGGCAATACACCCTGACTTGAATGTGAATGTTCACAGTGGCCATAGTATCAGATTACTTGCTGCACATATATGCTTTACACTTCTGCACTGCTCACTCATTATGTAGGACTAGGAAAGAGCCACAGCCATCTGTACTAAACTGTAGAATGTATATAGTTCACACCACCCTGTATAATGTGTCCGCAGTCTGTATAATTGTTATAACCGATCAGAATAATGTATAATTGTAGCCGACGACCGATTCTATGTACTATTAAATATCTGCCACCTCGTTCCGCTTATTGCCTCCTCCCTCTATAATATAAAGCTCAGATTATGTTCTGCAAGATGTGACATTGAGGGTACGTTCACACGGCCAAATTTACCATGAAGTTTTCTGCGTGAATGTCGACTGCTGCAAAACCCACGTTGTCCGCCATGGCTCTGCCCTCAATGCGCAAAATCCATGCACAGAATTCCAATATATTTCTTGACACGGAAATAAGACTTTCTGCATCAGAACGCCACCCCAATGACTGAGCTAAATCTGAGTGCAGATCCGCTGGCAAAAGCCGCAGCAGAAACACACGGATTTGAAACAGTTTTTAGAGATGGATGCGTGTGGAGAATTCCATTAACCCTTTCCATCCACTGGCTGACCTCTGAAGACATTATGATTTAAGGCTGCACAGCTCCGATGTTGGATGACATCCATCAGGGTTCTCTTACTGTATATTGCCAGCCTCTATGCTGTCGGAGCCTATCCAACGTGTCACCTCATGCAGTACTGGCTTTAGCCAGCATATAGCGCCATTGTATAACCCTTTGAAAAACAGGATATAAATTGGATTGGACCCAGTTATCCAAGTGGAGTGAAAGAAAACTACGGTTAATTACTCCCTCTTGTGGTCAAAAAGGAATATTACACATTTTCAGTGTAGAGTGAATTTAGAATTGACTGAATCCAATGGATCCCACTGACTACAATAGGATCCGTTTGGTTTCCAGCGGGTATTTTACAGACCGACGTAGTGCTGCACGTTGCGCTATTACATCCTGTATGGTAATGGAATTCAGTGACGGAGGCTCGAAAGGGAACAAGCCCTAAGTTGTGTTGCAGTCGCTCAGGGTCACCTGCCGAGAATGTTAAGAGCTTTCCCATCAGGCTAGTGCTACACGGTGACACGGGTCGCATGCAACATCCCAGCTGATAGTCAGTGCTGCACTGCAACCAGCAACAGTGGCAGAAAATGCCCGAAGCGCCGCTCTGAAACTGGTCTGGCACCTTAAAGGCCATTTATATGGGACGATTATTGCTTAAAATTAATTTAAGTGAACGCAATTGATTGTAAATCATCCTATATAAAAAAAAAAAAAAGGTTTCATATTCATTCACTTCTATCATCGCTGGCTTTCAAGCAACCCCCCCCGGGCTTGCCAGCTTCTCGCAGAGTGTAAACACTCCCCACTTCATATAGGTGAAGCGCTGTGCGAGAATCCTGTGGCAATCGAGTGGCGAACTCTGCCTTTCTTAACACTCTGGAGGAGGGCAAAGGACCCCAGCGGTGCCATCAGCACTCAAACACTGGTTTAGACCACTGTTTCTCAATGCCAGTCCTCAGGGACCCCCAACAGGTCATGTTTTCAGGATACCCTGTAGTAATAACATCTACGGTAATGTCTGAGACACTGCCAATAATTACATCACCCGTGCAACGCGGAGGAAATCCTGAAAACATGACTTGTTGTGGGTCCCTGAGGACTGGAGTTAGGAAGCACTGGTTTACAAGACTGTCAGTCTTACTGTCAAGTGACATGTGTCGCCCTAGCGTAAACCTCGGCTAACCACAGGTGGTGGGGGCGGTTGATAAAATTTGTCATAAACTGACAGCTTTGAGCGATCATTTTGCATAGGTACTAATGGGCTAGATCAGTCCTTCATGTGCATGTATTTAGAGAACAGCAGGTGATCTGTTCTCTAATACATCGCTCTTGTTCTCCAGCAGGACAGCTGCTGAAAGAATGTTATCAGTGCTGCCTGCAGAGAACTCAGCGTGCGGTCCGTCTTATCAGCAGCGATGGATTTCATGCTGACCTGCACTCGGGGATGGACACATTTACACACAATGATTATCGCTCAAAAGCCATCTTTTGAGCGATAAATCGTTGTGTGTAAAAGGGCCTTTAGTTTCCACCCAAAGCGATGGTTTTCTGGTATGCAGATGAAGCGTTGACTGTCCAATCACCATGTTCACCTTAAAAAGCTACTAATCCAATCACAGCTTCTCCGCTATTAACGACCGCCCTATTGAAGCAGATGGGAGATACAGAGCGTGACGCACTACACGGTTACAAAAGTTGGAGGTTTCCTTAGCCCTCATCCACTTCAATAAGAGCTACACAAACCGCGCCGAGCAGAAGCGCTCGGCCATTTCCGACAGGCGGTTGGAAGCAGAGAACCGGGTTTACCATCTTGGCCATGAAAAGTCGAGATGGAGTCCTGCCGCGGCCTAGTAACCGACTTCTCCGCCGCCCTTGAGTTGAAGCAGGTGTATGTTCCAGAGGAGCGGTCAATCAGTAAAAAGTGGCGGGGCATGAGACCGTGGACGACCCGCCGAGAGTTCATACCTCATTTTCATATTGAAAAACGCCAAGTCCAGAGCAGAAACTAAAGAGCCCTTCCACTAATCCTCGCCCCCCCTAGCGTCATCGTGGGTTCATGAGAACAAGGTAAGTGCTCGGGTGTGCCCCGACGGTGGAATCCATGGCAAGCTTTCCCACACAGATTCTGCAGCGCAGATCTAGGCCGTGACACACGGACGGCAGTGCGTTTACGTTATGTACTTGCTCGCGCGTTTTACTGCACTTTTTATACACACAAACGTGTAACCATGCTCAAAATCGTTAAAATGGGCAATTAGTGGACTTCGTTCAATCTGTGCTCTTTCCCTCCACAAATAGGCCCGCTGCACACAGGCGGAAATTCCGCAGTGAGATTTCCCGCAGAATCTCCGCCCATGCCCACCTACATAGGATGGCATTAGAAAATGCAATCCTAGACAGACGGCCACGATTTGTCCGCGTGAAACCCTATGCGGAAAACAAATCGCAGCATGCTCTATTTCTCTGCGAGACCCGCACAGAAATGTCAGTGAAGAGCCGCCGGCTGGACGGCAGACGGCACATCACAGAGCTTCGGAGACGCCGGAAGCGGGTGAGCCGCAGGCCTCTGAAGGGGCACGGGTCCGCATCCCGCTGCGAGAATTCTCACATCGGGATCCGAGCCGGCCGTCTGCAGGCGGCCATACACAGAAAAATAGCGCATGCTGTGTATTTTTGTGTGCGAACCAAATGCTTGTGCAACATACGTCTAACTGAGCGAACCCATTGAAATCAAATCGGTTCTATTCACTGCGTATTGTGCAAACAAATTAATTGTGCGCAAATACGTTTGTTGGAATCTGGCCGTAGTGCTTTTCAATGGGCGAATCCACATGCAGATTCAGTGCGGTACTATATAGACTGCGGCACGGATTCCCATTAAAAGCAGAAAGACGCAAATTGGATGCAGAATACAATGCAAATTTCAAAAAGAACAAAAACAACCCCGCCACGCCCATATAGGCTTCCATTAACCTGTACAGCCCTGGTTGTGCTCACACAGCTGATGGACTCGTCACAATGTATCACAGCACAAACATCTCTGCAGCTCTGATAGTTTGTTGCGATCAGTCTGGAACCCAGAACATTTCTTACATTGCTACACTGTAACGAGCCCTCAGCTGTGTGCAGGTCTGCAGCCGCTGCATGTTAAAGGGATTGTCTGGACGGATAGTCATCAGTCTAAACAGCCCAGAATACCCCTTTAACAATGTTGCAATTCATTGACAGCAAGGAGACCTTGAAAGCAGCAGGTAAACAAGTCTATTAGAATGTTACATACTGATACGTCTTAAGTAAATCCCACCCATCCTCATGAAGTTCTAAGCACTAGCCCAACCTGCAATTCACTAGCCGCGCCGGAGAAAGACGCCAAAACGTACACAAACGTATTTTATTTAAACAATGACCTTGAGAAATATAAAACTCAAAACAAAAGATACGACAAGGACCCCCGAACCCTGCAACCTCAGCAAAAGACCAACGTGGGAAAGACGCGACTGTGAAAGAGGCCGCTTCCGTCACCGCGAGCGGCACAGCCACAGGGCGGGGTCAAATCAAAAACTGTACAGTTAACGTTCAGACAGCGCCGGACGAAATCATAACCTAAGAGCAGAACTTCCTGCTGTCCGCTAATAATGGAATGGTCACAAGTGTTCAGACTATCAACGGGGACAAAACTGATAGGTCGCTTTATTGCCATTTGAAAAAAAAATAAAAAAATTCTTAAATGTTCTGCACGGACAAAAAGGCGGATGATCGCTGACTTAAAGTGAGAGCTCATCTTAGTTGATGATGCTAAAAAGAGGTGGAGGGGGAGGGGAGACATTAACTCTTTCTATACAGGAATTTTTTTTTCCCCCATTTTTCAACTTTATTTCTAAATAAAAAAAAAAAAACTAAAATATTACGGAACTTTATAACGGCTTTTATATGTAACAAGGCTGGTAACGCACGGGTGGAGTGTGAACCGTACCGTGCGCCAACCACACACGTGTGTAAGCGAAAGGCACCAATAGTGCAGCACTGCTGGAGCAGAGCCCGCTCACGCTGCCAGTAACACTCGTATCACAAGGCACCGATTCCCGGAAACTCACAAGGTGGGTTTAGGGTGCAGTTTGGCGCTCTCTGCTTTACATCAGCATCAGGCGGCACTGCAGGGTGAAGTGGATGGGAGAGGGGGGGTTGGGGGGCAGGGGTAGGCATGAGATTGAAGAAGCAGCATATGGCAGAATAAGGGAGTCAAGTCAGGTCCCGGACTTCTGTCCCTCGCATTTCCATAGAAACATTAGATATTAAGGTTTTTTTTCCCCTCCCTGGAGAAGTGGAAGTGGGAGAGAAAACTTGAGGAATGTGTCTGATGATTTCCGGTCCCCTTGGGTTAAGTTCAGCTGCCTCACCCCTGTCAGTGCTGGAGCCACCTGCCATAGCGGAGGGCACTGCAGGGGTCACTAGGGATGGGTGAGAGGAGTGGTTGTTATGTTGCATCTCCTCCCAAACCAGAAGGGGTTGGGGGGCTGCCAAGTATCACAGGGTGCGAGGGTTGTACTCCGGGAGCTTCTTTAGCTTCTCCTTGTCTTGTTCAGTTTCATCTCGTGCCACGATCAGGGTATGTGAATAGCCCATGGCCACCTGGGGGAGAGGAGATACCTGAGTGTCAGGGGAAGCGGAGGAATGAAGAAAACGCCTGTCAGTGAACTAAAAGTCGTACAGGGACACTCACCTGGTCCGAGTAGATGCTGTCTAATGTCTTCACCTCCTGAGCAGTGGTGGAGGATTTGGCCTTGTTGTCTCCATAACCCTGAAGAGATTGGATATTAGAAAGACAAACATTCAGGCTGTGATATGAACACCTACAGCCAGGGGGGGCTGTGCAGAGAAAACACAATCAGTGTTAAGGCAAGGACACAAGGTTGTAATACAGCTGCACTCCAGAAATTCTGCCGCTACACAGACCCCCTGAGCTACACGGACCCCCCTGAGCTACACGGCCCCCCGCACACTGCAGTTCTTACTCTGGGTGGGAAAAATGGACAGGGATAGGCCATGCTAGGAGTTCTCACTGACCATTGGTCCGTATATCAAAAAAAAAAAATCATGTGAACAGCCTCATAGGCCAATACGGTGGAGACTGTGTGCTGTCTGTGGGATACACCAACAGCCCATGGCCTGAAAGTTGGCCTTAAAGTAGAACTGCATTTTTAAAAATCTTTTGACATGTCAAAAGTTTTAATGGGTGGGGTTCTGGGTGCTGCAACCCCCACTGAGTGCTGAAATGGACAGCGTCGGCTACTTTCGACAGCTGAAGATGGGCACGTGGATGTCTGTACAAGTCTATGCATCTGAGAGCAGTCGACAAGCCACAAAGACAGTCGAAGAATGCTGTAGTCCCTTCGTTGAAGTGATCAGTGGGGGTCTCGGCACCCGGACCGCTAGCAATCAACACTTTTGACATGTCAAAAGTTTTTAATTAAAGGGGTTGCCCAGCTGTAAAAGACTGATGACCTGTCCTCTGGATCAGCATCACTGGACGTCTGCCGCCTGGGACCCCAGCAGATCAGCCGTTTGCTGAGTCGCCGTTTCAGTGTACGGAGCAGGAAGCACACAGTTCCGTATGCTGCGCAGTGGCCCGGCGTGGTATTGCAGGCAGAGTCTCACTAATGAGAGATATGCCTGCAATACCGCAGCAGCTGATCAGGCAGTGTACCCCTGCCGATCTAAGATAAGTCACCATTCTTTCACTGCTCCTTTGCTGCCGATTTTAGCATAACGACATTAAGTAGCATTAACGATTATTAAAAATTAGATCTTAACATCCAGAAGAGAAATTACAAACTTGCTAGTCACCCATTTGCTACATTCTCACTGCTGCACCCCATTATTTGAGTATCTCTACAGAGACTATACTCTGCTGTGAAGCAATGTGGGGGAGTATATACTATTACCCCGTTTCCCCAAAAATAAGACAGGTTCTTATATTAATTTTTGCTCCAAAAGATTTTACTTTTTTTTTTTACACGTATAGCTGCCGGGATACTATTTAAATTGACTTTTTTTAATTACTGTAATTAGGACAAATTTTTGGAGTAGGGCATCCTCAAAAATCCTGAAAACCTATACTGGGGTTTATTTTCAGGGCAACTTGGTAGAGCGCGCCCCCCCCTGCTACACTGCTGAGTACAGGGTGTAGGGAAGAGAGTTTGGACGAGATCCCTTCCTTATCTCCGCACCCCATCCGGTACTGCCCACATCACGCTCTACATCTCTGATCTACAGAATAAACAATTCGGTGTCAAGTCCCCATCTATTGGTCCACAAATATAAATGCCTTAGCGTTGTCATCCAACCACATGGTGGCAGTATTTTGTTTACAAACCGACAGGCTTCGCTATGGCATATACATATAATCATACAATAAAACTACTATATGGTGCCCAATACAAAACATTACTGCTCCCACAATGCAATTCAACATAGAACGTCATTACAGGCCATTAGCTAAGGTGATAGAGCTCCAGCTAATAACAAAGGGCCGAAGGACTATGATGCCTGCCAGCAGGAATACCATGGAAGCTTTGCTTTTATGCCATGTCTTATACTTCAGTTACAACTGAATGGAGCTCGGGATGTGATTGGAGTATAAGAGGATCTAGTTCAGGATGTGTGCCGGAAAGGTACAAGATCCACAAAATGCCAAAAAGGCTGAAAGACTCACCAGCTCTCCAAAGGTCGGCGAGGGTCCCCAGCTGATTGTGCTCTCATCAGCCGCCACAATAATACTGCTTTTTCTACAGATGAGAGACGATTAGAATGAATTTACAACCCAGATTAAACATTTAACAGGAGCTGCAGGTCAGTAATAGACGTGGCTTATTACATAACGGTACGTGACGAGTGCCAGACGCCATGACTGTACAACAAAGCAGAGAACGGAAGGAAAAAAATAAGGGGAGCAGTGGAGGAAAGCTGCCATAAAAGCCAAAATCCACAGCCGCTCTCATTGGACTGCATCAAATTAACCAAAGGCAATCGCTGGGGCTCCACTGCTTATACATACAAAAGGGTCGCCTGGGACCAAATAAAGCAGTTATATAGTCTGCTGTTGGCCCTCTGTGGCGATGCCCCTCTGATCTGACATTTCTGGCTCCTATTCTAGGGCCCCCCAAAATGGCTGATGAAATCTTCAGACTACCAATGCACTATACCTGCTCTCCAATTGGCCAGCACCACTCACGTGATCAGCGTAGGCCAGAGATCAGTAAACAGTATGCATTGGGGAGTTAGAAAATTGGGGGAGTGCCATTTATGAAGTCCTAAAACTATTCTTATTAATATGTGTAACAGTTTCCAGGAAAGCCGAGTGACAACCAAAGCCGTAACCATCACAGCTCCCGCACTCGGTGGTCACCCAGCCCTCCAAGAATAACAAACGGCAAATCAACCTAAATTCATTGTGCTACAAAATTATGCAGAGCCGACATGAAGCAGCGGGGAGGACAACTAGATATTACAGATACTTCCCTCTTCAAAAGGTCTCAGAAGTTACTTCTAGAACTCACCCGCAGGCCAGACTCCGCACTTTCCAGCCACACAAGTCTTGCACAGTTTTAGGGTACATAGTGGAGTCCCGCGAGGTGTTTGTTGCTCCCCAGAAGAACAGTCCACCTGTAAACCGCACACCAGTTAGTGTTCAGAGACCCTTACAGATGAATGTCCAACCATTCCCGCACCTTTCTATGGCACTCACCCATCTCACTGACAGCAAAAGAGCAGGTAGCTCCAGAATAGATCTGAGAGGCGCCACGTCCAGGGAAATCAAAGAGTTTCACAAGTCGAGGGACCATCTCATCTTTCTGCTCACTGTGTCCCAACCGGCCATAGCCACCGAATCCCCAGGAGAAAACGCGTTTCTGAGAGTCCAGTACCAGCTGTGGGAATAGACAGAAAACAGTCACAATCGGTTCAGGAGACAGAACGAGCCTATGGCTAGTTCCGATAAACTTATGGAAACTTTAAACAAAGTTTTTGCCAGTAAGGACACATTTACACTTACACCTGGTGCCCCAGCCCGATTGCTAATGTTCTGCTCTGTCCTGCGAGCTGAACAACCAAAATACCAAAGAAGCGGAATATGTAGGACAGACCCCACTGACGATAATGGGGTGTGTCCAGCCTCCAGCATTCTGACCTGCATTTGCTGCTCTATTTAATCCAGGACTTTATGCCAGAAGCTGCGAATGACGTAGATACGAAAAGAGCCTAAGAAGATTGTTGATTTTTGGCGCAGTTCCCATTGCTCCTGCTAGGTGGCAGCGCATTGAACAATCATTGTAGAATTGCAAGGGAAGAGTTATGATTAAAGGGGTTGTACCAAGATGCACAATCCTTTTGCAAATGTGGGGTTCAGGGCAATCAGCTGACTGCCCCAAGTCCTCGTTTTGGTGCCCCCTGGCAGCCAGCTGAAGGTGCCATGTGAAGCTGCCACCAGCCTGACATTTCCTATCATGTAGTATTACAGGAAGCCAGAAAGTGTGCCAGGACAGGAGCTGATCTCCATTCCGAGACAAAGAAGGGGGTCACAAGCAGGGTACCGCACTGTGACATTTGTGTGCCCTAGTAGGGCATCTTAACAGGGAATGCCATCATGACAGCTCTTTTAAAGCCTTACCGAATGGTTGGCACCGCAGGCTATGTCTCTTACAACCACGTTGGGCACCGGAAGAATTTGTCCGTCTTTAGTCTTTTCAATAAAAATGGCGATCCGGCGTGGTATGAGCTCGCAGTCGTACTCAATACGCTGTGCCCGTGCTATATACTTGCCATCAGAGTTGTGACCTGTGTGAGGTGAAATAGACGAGTCCTTGGTATAAGATATGATCTCACCCCGCTGAGTGCCGTTAAGTAGAGCTGTATTATAGGTGATAAGTAGAGATGAGCGAGTATACTCGCTAAGGCACATTACTTGAGCGAGTAGTGCCTTAGCCGAGTATCTCCCCGCTCGTCTCTAAAGATTCGGGGGCTGGCGGGGAGGAACGGAGGAGAGATCTCCCTCTCCCCGCCGCAACTCACCTGTCACCCGGGCCGGCCCCCGAATCTTGAGACGAGGGGGGAGATACTCGGCTAAGGCACTACTCGCTCGAGTAATGTGCCTTAGCGAGTATACTCGCTCATCTCTAGTGATGAGACTTACCCAGCTGCCCATACTCGGGGCATCCAAAAGAATACAGGTTTCCTTTGCAGTCCATGATCATGCTGAACTCCGCTCCACATGCCACTTTGGTGATCGGCTGACCGTTATACAAAATCTGTAAAAGAAGCACATGCACTGTATTACATAAGGTCATAAGCAGGGGGTAGGTACCTGCTGCTGGTCCCCTTCACTCACCTGAGCCGGACTGGACACTGCGTCCGTCTTATTGCCCAAGCCGAGCTGACCCATCTTATTCTCTCCGAATGCAAAGACTGATCCGTTCTCTGCAGAGAGTACATCAGGAATGATCATATATATACACATATATATATATATATATATATATACATATACATACACACACATACATACATACACACACACACATATACATATATACACACAGACACATACACCCCATATGGATATACACACAGACATGTAGTTTCCAGCAGAGCACAGCCCAGACACACGCTGCAGTACCTACCTGTCAGTGCCAGTGTGTGGTTCCTCCCGCAGGATGCATACACAAACACTTCCTCCTTAAGACTCTCGACAGGCTTCGGGGCGTCCACTCTCTTGATGTCTCCGTGACCCAGCTGCCCCTTTTCATTTCGTCCTGAAATAAAAGAATTGCTGTTACCGCGGCCGATTACAAGCATTCAATGCGGCGGCGTCCAATGGTTGCTTCAGACGGAATGAAGGACAACCCTGGCAACAGTATGAACCCCAATGCTATGACCGTCCCCCCATCATTCTGGTCCCTGATATATCCTTTACAGTCAGTGCTAAAAGGAACCCTCTACATAAACACAGTTATGCCAAGCGCGGAGCCTGAAGGGGCGGAGCCTGACCGATTCTCCATTAGTGTCTTGTCATGCTCCACCTATCGAAGCCCCCTGTGTAATAGTAGTTGTATGCGGTCCCTGCCATCTCAGACATATTAACCCCTTTACAGTTGTCATAGATCTGAGTGGCCTCCTTGTAACATGATCGATTCCTCCAAGGAATATTCAGTAACTTAAAGTATCTGTCCGGGACTTTTACTACCGATGACTTATCCTCAAGATAAGGGTTCGCCGATCAGCTAATTGCTGGTCTGCTGTCCATATTTAATGAGCGCTATGCCTGCAGTACTAACCCAAACTGATAGCACTGACAGCAGGCCCAGTGAACAGCTGATAGGTGGGGACCGAGAGCAGCGGATCCCTGTCAATCAACTGCTGATGGCTTATCCTGAGAATAGGTCATCAATAGTAAAAGCTCCAGACAACCCCTTTAAGTAAAGAAGGGTGTGAGTTCATTAAAACTCATTAGGGGCTCCGCAGCTGCTGCAAAAAACTCTTTGGGAAGAGGGAGAAACTTCATGCCAGCCACTATTTGATAACATTGGCACTCACTAAACTTCCTAACACAAGAGGTCTGTTACATGTGAATGGCGTGTATGGTTTCAGCTTGAAATGGCTGATAACAGATAGCAATAGATTCAATCCACCTGCAGTACTTACCCCAACTCCATATCTTTCCCTCTGTGGTGATGAGTATACTGTGAGCTGCGCAGGGTCCGGAGGCCACCGTTCGGACCTGTACCCCTGTCAGGCAGCCATACCGGTGAGGTCCCCACAGGTTCTGGCCCAAGTTACGATAAGCAGCTGGCAAAAAAAGTGAGAAATACAAAAGTTGAGACAATGAAATCTGAATATAGAACAGCAAGATTAGCTTCGGCCTTAACCCCTTAATGACATGAATCCTTTTATTTTCAATTCCCTCTACCCTTTAAAAAAATCGTATCGCCTTTATTTATCCGTCAACGTCGCTGTCTGAAGGCTCATGTTTTGCGGGACGAGTTGTGTTTTTCAATGTTGCTATATAATGTATCCTATAATGTACTGAAAAACTTGTAAGAATACGAAGTGGGAGTGAAATGAAAAAACCCCCCAGAAAACAAAACTTCCGCCATCTTTCGGTGCGTCTTGTTTCTATGACGCACAAACTGCAACAAAAACGACCCGATAACTTTATTCTGTGGGTCGGTACGATTATTGCGATTCCAAACTTCAGTGGGTTTTTTTTTGCTGTACTACTTTTTTTTTCAAAGATATTTAATTTTGTTTTTATTGATTCTCTGCCGCCATCTTCTGAGCGCAATAACTTTTTGATTTATCGGTCGCCATAGTTGTGCGACGGCTCTTTTTTGCGGGTCGTCCTGTAGTTGTGTTGCTACCATTTTGGAATACAGCGCATTTCTGGCGGTCTTTATTTCTTTTCTCTAACGACTCACCGTGCGGGGTGAATAAGGAGTTACTCTGATAGATCGGACTTTTGCAGGCGCAGCGATACCAAATATGTATTTTGTTTTAATATTTAGATTCTTATTATGAATATGGAAAAAGCATTTTTTTTTTAAACTTACTTTTTAAAAAAATAATTAGTAAAACTTTATTGTTCTTATTTCTACTTTTTGCGATGCTTTGATCGCTCCTGCAGTTTGATGTAATGCAATAGTATTACGTCATCCTGCGATCGGGCAGGCAGTCTATCAAGCCACCCCATGGGCATGGCTTGATAGGCATTCTGCCACGACAGCCCTGGGGCCTTTCAGAAGACGCCCAGCTCCCATGACACCCGCACTGCTCCCTGCAAACATCGGGGGGATTTAAACGGTTAACAGCTCCGATGAACCGCACGGCTTATTGTAGCTATTGCCGCTGGGTGTTGGCTGTAAGAAACAGCCGGCACCCACATTGTATGAAGAGAGATTGCCTAGCGATCTCTCTCCATACATACCCCGACGCTGCGGGACGTAAATGTATGTCCTATAGCGGGAAGGGGTTAATGACCGCCCCCATGGACATTGGTTGTCTGCACCCATTGGATGGCTGTCTAATGTGTATGGTGGCAGTTCAGCTTCCCCTCTACTCCCCGACAGATATCAGGAGAAAGAGGAATTGGAGATGTGGCCTTTCAATGCCTGATCCTATTGCTCCCTTAAGAGATCAGCCGGCGCCAGAGGTACCCGGGTATTTTTACATGGGCTATCAGCATAAATGTGAGACCCAATAGGGTACAAGACAAGAAATCGCTGCTTAGTTGCTTCATGTCCGCTCCCTGAAACAAAGTGACTTATCGCTCAATATAAACAGGCAGCCGTTCTCCTATGAATGACTGCCTGTCCACAGTGAATAGAGGCGGCCGGCAGCGATCTCCAGCGCACTAAGCCTCCATTCACTGAGCGGCTATCGCTCCCGTGTGTAAGCACAGGAGAGACGGTCGCCCCATATAAAAGCACTCGTACCTCCCTGAACACACCGACGTATATCTGAGCTGAACGCTTGTGTATATATGGGAGCGGGGGAAGACCGCTGTCAGAAGAACAAACGCTGTTAACCCCTTAAGGATGCGGCCCTTTTCTTCTATTCTGATTTGTCCTCCCCACTTTCATAAAGAAATCATACCTCTTATTTTTCCACGTTTTAGCTGACTGGGTTTTGTTTTTTGCGCGACGGGTTGTATTTTTCAATGATACCGTATAATGTACTGAGAAACTGAACTCTTGGAGTGAAATGGAAAAAAAAAATGCAATACCGCCATTTTTTTGAGGAGTGGGTGAGAGGAGCAGGGAGGCGTACACACTGCAGCGAGAAGGACACAAACTGTACTCTATGGGTACGAATACGGCAACACCAAAAAAAAGGTACTACTTTAAAAAAAAATAAAAAATTGAAAGATAATTATTTTTGCCGCCATTTTCTTTCCATCCGCAGTTGTGTGAGGGCTTTCAGCGGGACGTCCTGCGGTTTCTGTGGGGACCATATTTGAGTACATGCGACTTTCTGATCACTTTGTATTCAATTTCTTCTTGGTGACCACAAAAAGGGCGATTCTGACATTGCGTGTATTTTTTTCCTGACGACATTCACCGTCCGGGATAGATAAAGCGTTCCTTCGATTGGTCGGACCTTCACGCTCGCAGCACCACCAATTTTTTTACATTTTATTTAATTAGAAATATGGAGAAGGAAACCGCGAACCTCCAGGATATAACTGTGCATCCCGTGGCATTAAGGGGTTAAAGGTCTATGGGCACCTAAGGTTTCTAGGAACCTGCACCCCCCCCCCCCCCCCCCCCCAATTCCAAGCAGAGGGTTTAGCCATTGCCAAGCCCACACCGGCAGATACGTTGGGCGGCTCACCTTGTTGTTTAGGCACTTCTTTCCGTCCAATCAAATCCCAGTTGGTTGCCCCAAAGATCAGCAGCTGACCCTTCGCTTTGGAGCCTTCAAGTTTCTGGAGAAGAAAAATAAGAAATCTGATACAAATGACACAAAATACAGAATCCCGTCGGCCCCCCCCATCACATCCAGGGTCACCGACACGCATCCTACATGGACACTGCAGACGACCGGCCGACCCAGAAACTAAGAGACCCCAACAGAAGCGGTCAATGTGACCCCCTATAGAGCCGGCGAGTCCCAAAGAGAAGCAGCGTCATGGCTGCTGTGGCAGAGGACAAGTCCCGGCACGGATCCCACAAGCCGCCCGACTGGTTCTAATCCATTTATAACCGGTGATTATAAGACGTCAACAGAAATACAGAAGTACGAGAGGAAGGAAACGTGCAGAATATACATGTCTGCAAGTACTACAGGTGCCAGCGGGGGCGGTAGAGGACACGGTCAGCGCATCTCCAGTACTAAACTAGTAGTGTAAAAAGAGCGCTGCCACAGAGGACAGGCTGAACGCCCCGCCGCTCCCAAATCGGTGAATGCACTGTGTAATGTATGCCGATCAGGCGAGCGGTCCGACGGGCGGGCCCCCTGCGGGCGAACGGTCCGGCCCCCTGCGGGCGAACGGTCCGGCCCCCTGCGGGCGAACGGTCCGGCCCCCTGCGGGCGAACGGTCCTTTAAACAATTCTAACCTAATCTGCATATGGGGCGCGGCACAATCAGACACCAATTTTTGCGCTGCGGCTGCAAAAACACCCAGGATGTTTAGCCCGTCCTCCCCATCGGCGGTCCTGCGGCAGGTGAAAATATGCTGACGAATGTCTTTTTAAAAGATTCAGACTTCCGCATATAAAGCTTCGCCATTTTCAACATCTCTGCTTGCTGACAGGGAATAGAAACATTCAATATTTACACCAAATGCAGACGGCTGGGTCGGATTCTGACTGCAAGATTCTCGCAGCGGGATGCGACGCTGTGCCCCTGCAGTGACCCTGGCTCACCTGTCCGGCGTCTTGCCTCTGTGGATGTAACAGCTGGCGCACAGCTGCGCATGCGCAGAGCAGAGAAGTCGGGCCGGCGATAATCTGCATAGCGTGAGCTTTGCACTAGAATAGGGCATGCTGCGATTACCACCCCGCAAGTGGAACATTGCAGTCGATTTCCGCTCGTGGGCATAGAAATGCCCATCCTACAGGCTGTATCTGCTCCGGATCCCACAGTGCAGATACGGCCGTGTGCACTGGGCCCCCAAGCTGAGGGTTTGTGACATTTGCATCCAGTCTGGAGAGGAACAGTTCGGCAAATCCTTCTGTCCTGACAGTTTGCTACAGTGTATCAGTGCAGGTAAAGTATCAGTCTACAATGTTACAGACCCTCAGCTGTGTGAGCGGCAGCAGCTCCGGGCAGGCTTTCAGTCTCCGGAGGGGAAGAATGTTTCCATTCACTGACAGAAAGCAGAGATCTTAAAGGGAAGATTTATCAAGTGGAAGAAATAAACGGGAAGTTTTGGCGCAACGATTTTTCTGCACATAAAGAAGTCATTTCCTAATTTACAAAAGCTCGCCTCTTAATAAATTCGGCGCACCTTACTGCAGATGCCGACGGGCGCATGAAATAAACCGACCCGCAGCGCCTATCGGAGGGCAGCGAACCGCGAGGATTTGGCTTTATTTACGGGATAACGACTAACCTGCGGCTTATGCCCCGATTTATGTAACGCCGCTCAGGAGACGAGGAAAGCCGCCGGACGACAACCCACCCAACTTCCCAAATAACTGTCTGGATGTCACATGACAACTCCAGCGCCGCCCGCGACGCCATTATCACCCCCGCGACGCCATTATCACCCCCGCGACGCCACTGTCACCCCCAACACTCATGCTCACAATCTTCTCCTTGGTGTGCTCCGGCTCGGTGACGACGACGGCCGCCGGGGTCGGCGATTTGCTGCCTCCCTTCCCTCCGGCTCCTCGCTTGCTGTTGGGCCCCTGGAAGCCATCGGAGCCGGGGCTCCCGTCCAGGTCGTCGTCGTCGCTGCTGAACTCGTCCCGGTCCCTCTTCCTGCCGGCGGGCTTCTTCCTGCCGCCGGTGCGGGTGGCGCCATTCCCGGGTCCGTCGGTCACCTTCTTCCTTGGCATAATGAATGGATCTGATGCGGGTCACTGCGAAGAGAAGGAGACGAAGGGTGAGACCCCCTGAGAGGAGAGAGAGACCCCCAAAACCAGGAGCCCGGGGTCAGCAAGTCAGCAGAGACAAACGTCACAGGGGATCCCCCATAATCTAACACCAAGGAGCCCCCAAAATGTACCCCGACACCCTCCCATCACATCCATCCCCAGTACATACTGAGCCCCCCATGATCCTCCCCACGGAGCCCCCCATGATCCTCCCCGCCGAGCCCCCCATGATCCTCCCCGCCGAGCCCCCCATGATCCTCCCCGCCGAGCCCCCCATGATCCTCCCCACGGAGCCCCCCATGATCCTCCCCGCCGAGCCCCCCGGTCACATAACGCTCACCCTGAAGCGACACAGCGCCGGCCCCGACCACCAGAACAAGTTACCCCGCTCGCCCCAATGGAGACAAACACCCCAAAAACTGCACCTGAGGGACCCCAAAATCTCAGAACCCAAACTGAGGACAAACCCCCTCAGGGCTCCATGAGCCGCAGACCCCCCACTACAACCCCCAGCATTTACACCCGGTTTCCTCCTCACCAGTTTGTCCCGCAGAGATAGTTACACCCCAAGTTACCCGGAACCCTCCTACAAAGCCGGCCGGGTCACCCGCTCTTCTTACACCCGCCGCGCCCGCTACTTCCCCCTTTCCACCCGTTTCCCGGCCGGTCCTCCGTTGCTCCTCCTGTCCTCCCTCCCCCTGTCTGCTGCGCCCCTGGCTCCGGCCGGGTCACCTGCAGCGGGCGGCTGGTCGGCGGGCAGAGCGCGGCCCTTTGTCCAGAGGCGCCGGGTGAGCGATGCGAACAATGGGCTGTGTGTGTCTGGGCTCCGGCACCACGTGGTTCCGCCCCCACGTCCCCTCCCCCACACACAGTGCCCGGAGAGGGCTGCCCGGCTCAGGGGGCGCTCACCTGCTTCACTCCCAGCCGCTTGTCGCAGCGCTCGTCCGTCTGTCCCGACAGTAGAAACTCCTGTCACGACACAAGCGCCCGGCACAACACCAAACACAGGCACATGGGGGAGCAGCGAGACGAGAACGGCCAGAACGACGGGAGTCTCCACAGCGCCCTCTGTCGGGTGAAGGAACACTGCAGAGGCGCCAATAGCAAACGGAGTCTGTAGTGGAGGGGTGAAAATCACAGCGACCTCAGGCGGCGGGAGGAGGGCAGGCAGCAGAGCGCCTCACAGGTCCAGAGCAGTGGGAGAAGTGGCGCTGAGACCCAGCTTCGCGCCTAAACTGCCCTCCCGAATACGGCCGGAGACCCCTCACCACATACAACACTGTGGGGGTCCCATCATCCCTCCATTTAGTGCTGCTGTAACCCCCTCACACCTCCGAGACTCCTTCACTCTCCCCAACATTGTGGGAGCCCCCTCACTCCCCAATACTACCAGGGCCTCCTTACCTCCCAAATCCACCAGGGTCCCTTCATCCGTCCAATAATACCAGGGCCCGCCCTCACCCCCCCAATATTACCAGCACCCCCTCATTCCCCCAATACCACCAGGGTCCCCTCACCTCCCCAATACCACCAGGGCCCCTTCATTCTTCCAATAATACCAGGGCCCCCTTCGTCCCCCAATACTACCAGGACCTCAATATTCCCCCAATACCACCAGGGTCCCCTTATCCCCCCAATATTACCAGGACCCCCTCATCCCCCAATACCACCAGGGCCTCTTACCTCCCGATACCACCAGGGTCCCTTCATCCCCCCAATACTAACAGGACTCCCTCACCTCCCAATACTATCAGCCACTCATCCCCCCCCCCCCCCCACTACCAGGGCCTCCTCACCTCCCAATACCACCAGGGTCCCTTCAGCTCTCCAATACCACCAGGGCCCCTTCCCCCTCCCAATACTATCAAGGCCCCCCACCTCCCAATGCTAAAAGGACCCCCTCATCCCCCATATACTAACAGGACCCCCTCATCCCCCATATACTAACAGGACCCCCCCCCCCCCGCCTCACCTCTCAATACCACCAGGGCCCCTTCCTCCTCCCAATACTATCAAGGCCCCCCACCTCCCAATGCTAAAAGGACCCCCTCATCCCCCATATACTAACAGGACCCCCCCCCCCTCACCTCTCAATACTACCAGGGCCCCTTCATTCTTCCAATACCACCAGGGCCCCTTCATTCTTCCAATACCACCAGGGTCCAGTCATCCTCCCAATAATACCAGGGTCCCTTCACACCTGCAATACCACCAGGACCTCCTCATCCCCCCCAATACCACCAGGATCTCCTCATCCCCCCCAATACCACCAGGATCTCCTCATCCCCCCCCCAATACCACCAGGACCCACTCGCCTCCCAATACCACCGGGGTCCCTTCATCCTCCCTACACTACCAGGACCCCCGCATCCCCCTAATACTAACAGGACCCCCTCAATCTCAATACCACCAGGGTCCCTTCACAGCCCCAATACCACCAGGGTCTCTTCATTCCCCTAATACCACCAGGACTCCCTCACCTCCCAATACCCCCGGGGTTCCTTCATCCTCCCAATACTAACAGGACCCCATCATCGCTCCAATACTAACAGGACCCACTCATCACCCCCAATACCACCAGGGTCCCCTTAATCCCCCCAATACTAACAGAACTCCCTCACCTCCCAATACCACCAGGGTCCCTTTATGCCCCCAATACCACCAGGGTCCCCTCATCCCCCCAATACTAACAGGACTCCCTCACCTCCCAATACCACCAGGGTCACTTCATTCCCCCAATACCACCAGGACCCCCTCACCTCCCAATACTAACAGGCCCCCCTCATCCCCCCTCCAATACTAACAGGACTCCCTCATCCCCCCCCAATACCACCAGGGTCCCCTCATCCCACCCATACTAACAGAACTCCCTAACCTCCCAATACGACCAGGGTCCCTTCATGCCCCCAATGCTAACAAGACCCTCTCACCTCCCACTACCACCAGGGTCCCCTCATTCCCCCAATACTGACAGGACGCCCTCACCTTCCAATACCACCAGGGTCACTTCATTCCCCCAATACCACCAGGACCCCCCTCATCCCCCCAATACCACCAGGACCCCCTCACCTCCCAATACCCCCGGGGTTCCTTCATCCTCCCAATACTAACAGGACCCCCTCATCCCCCCCCAATACCACCAGGGTCCCCTCATCCCACCAATACTAACAACTCCCTTACATCCCAATACCACCAGGGTCCCTTCATGCCCCCAGTACTAACAAGACCCCCTCACCTCCCAATACCACCAGGGTTCCCTCATCCCCCCAATACTAACAGGACTCCCTCACCTCCCAATACCACCAGGGTCGCTTCATTCCCCCAATACCACCAGGACCCCCTCACCTCCCAATACCCCGGGGTTCCTTCATCCTCCCAATACTAACAGGACCCCCTCATCCCCCCAATACCAACAGAACTGCCTCACCTCCCAATACCACCAGGGTCCCTTCATGCCCCCAATACTAACGAGACCCCCTCACCTCCCAATGCCACCAGGGTCCCCTCATCCGGCCGGTGAGTAACGTTTCTGCGAACCCTGCACAGAAATAGTGTATGCTGCGTGAGATTTCGCGCGGCCAAATCGGGCCGTCTGCATAGGATTGCGTTTGTTAACGCAATCCTATGGCAGCTTCCAGGGGTGGAAATCCCGCGGCCTAAGTGTGCAAAAAAAAAAAAATGTGCTGAGGCGTGTAAATACGCATATGCTTGTGTAACAGAGCCCTCCGGCCATCTTCACACAAGCAGTTTATAGTTAAAGCCATGTGTATCCTGCACAGGTCACAGCTCATGCCTATAACACTCTCCAATAGAAATCTATAGGGGATGGTTACAGCTCACCTCCTCCCCCTCTCTGCACAGGTCACCACTCATGCCTATAACACTCCCATAGAAGTCTATAGGTGATTGTTACAGTTCGCCTCCTCCCTCTCCCTGCACAGGTCACCACTCATGCCTATAACACTCTCCCATAGAAGTCTATAGGTGATGGTTACAGCTCGCCTCCTCCCCCTCCCTGCACAGGTCACAGCACATGCCTATAACACTCTCCTCTCTGTACATTCCCTCTATGGACCATGAGGCGACTGTAAAGCATCTCTCTGTTAGCCGCCCTCATAGTCACAGACAGTAGAATAAACAAATCTACACAAAGACAGTAAAATCAGAAAAAATGGAAAATATTTCAGGTTCTGTTTTAATACAGAAATTAAAACTAATACACGCCTTTTAAAGAGAAAGTCACATCAGGAAATGGCCTGTTGGATGAATCCAGTTGTGTTACGGCGACCCTCTAGTGTCAGGACAAAATTCTAAATATATATTTTGTAAAACTTTTGGTGAATTTTTGTTTTGTTTTCTGTCACTGGGAATATTGTAAAATATCCTGAAATCCTGCAGTTCTCACGCTGACCACTAAGCCTAACAATACCTGTTCTGTATAACATCTTCACAGACCATAGAGACAATGGACAGGAGGGGACCCCTTGACTTTTGTGGGCGTGGTCTGTGGCCTGTGCAGGGAGGGAGAGGAGGTAAGCTGTGACATCACTTATTGTGATTGGGGAGTCCTGTGTTATGGATATATAGGTGTCACCTCTCAGAGTACCCCTGCCTGTGATGATAATTAGATGACGTCTGGGAAATTCTGTACAGAACAGGAACGATCAGACTAGTGGTCAGTCTGAGAACTGCAGGATTTTAGGAATTTTTAAAAATGGAGATCCTGACTTAGAAAATAACAAAAATTCTTTAAAAGATGTGGAATCCGATCCGCCCGTGAACATGAGGCCTTAGGTGGTTAAAGTGGGAAGTGTGCTTCAACCTCTACCCATTGGTATTGGCACAATGGTCCGATAATAAGAAGAAACAGCACCCACCCAATACAGAACCTTTGCAGTAAAGGACAAGATAAAAAAGAGCACCTCTGTACCCCAACTGCTGTGCCACAACTGTAGTTGCACTGAATCTCCAGCAGATGTCCTTAGTGCACCTGAATTATATTGCTGGACCATACAAAGAGCTTACAAAGGCTCAGGACCCTCATTGACTTGCTGCTATGGATGCAGTCAAGTCGGAAAGAATTCTTCAAATATTCCCCTTCCCCCAACCCAAAACCAAAGTATCCTTCTGGGGTGGGTCTCATAGCGGAGCACCTCAGGATTTTATAAAGGCTAAGAGGGTACAACCAGGAGCCTGTTGCTGAGTGTATGTTATATGCCATGTTACATTTATAACCAATTCCCTTACTCGGATTGCAGCTTTGTTTGATATGAATGTTCTGCTTCAGATACGGAGACATTGCTCCACTTTCTCTGAGATGTTCAGATTGGACATTTAACATTTTCTTAGTTGCTCCTTAGTAACAGACTGAACTGCTGACACATTGTGCTTCATCTGCTAAGGAGCAAGAGAGAGAGAGAGAACAGTGGAACCAAAACTGCGGGTCTCAAAGTTACTTTGGCAAGACGTCAGCGCTCCTCCGCATCATTAGGTGAGATCTTCAATCTGATTCATCCTGGCAGAGCGCCAGTCATTATTCTGACAACTCCAATACAAAGAAGAAACTTCACACAATGGCTGTTTTACTTATTTTTAGGGAGTGCAACAAAGAAAACAATCCACAATTAGAGGCGTTGGTAAGTCCATGTGTACTAGCAGAAGAAAAGACAAAAGATAATTACTGATGTTACATACCAAAATTTAAATGTCATCATGTTTCTCAATTCATAATACTGCCCCCTATGTAAAAGAGTATTACTGCTATAATACTGTCTCCTATGTACAAGAATATAACTACTATCATACTGCCCCCTATGTACAAGAAAATAACTACTATAATACTGCCCCCTATGTACAAGAAAATAACTACTATAATACTGCCCCCTATGTAAAAGAGTATTACTGCTATAATACTGTCTCCTATGTACAAGAATGTAACTACTATAATACTGCCCTCTATGTACAAGGTAATAACTACTATAATACTGCCCTCTATGTACAAGGATATAACTACTATAATACTGCCCCCTATGTACAAGAATATAACTACTATAATACTGCCCCCTATGTACAAAAATATAACTGCTATAATACTGCCCACTATGTACAAGAATATAACTACTATAATACTGCCCACTATGTACAAGAATATAACTACTATAATACTGCCTCCTATGTACAAGAATATAACTACTATAATACTGCCCCCTATGTACAAGAATATAACTACTATAATACTGCCCCCTATGTACAAGAATATAACTACTATAATACTGCCCTCTATGTACAAGAATATAACTACTATAATACAGCCCCCTATGTACAAGAATATAACTACTATAATACAGCCCCCTATGTACAAGAATATAACTACTATAATACTGCCCCCTATGTACAAGAATATAACTACTATAATACTGCCCCCTATGTACAAGAATATAACTACTATAATACTGCCCCCTATGTACAAGAATATAACTACTATAATACTGCTACTATGTACAAGAATATAACTACTATAATACTGCTTCTAGGTACAAGAATATAACTACTATAATACTGCTCCTATGTACAAGAATATAACTACTATAATACTGTTCCTATGTGCAAGAATATAACTACTGTAATACTCCCCCTATGTACAAGAATATAACTACTATAATACTGCCCCTATGTGCAAGAATATAACTACTATAATACTCCCCCTATGTACAAGAATATACCTACTATAATACTGCCCCCTATGTACAAGAATATAACTACTATAATACTCCCCCTATGTACAAGAATATAGCTACTATAATACTGCTACAATGTACAAGAATATAACTACTATAATACTGCTACAATGTACAAGAATATAACTACTATAATACTGCCTCCTGTGTACAAGAATATAACTACTATAATACTGCTACAATGTACAAGAATATAACTACTATAATACTGCTCCTATGTACAAGAATATAACTACTATAATACTGCTTCTATGTACAAGAATATAACTACTATAATACTGCCCCCTATGTACAAGAATATAACTACTATAATACTGCTCCCTATGTACAAGAATATAACTACTATAATACTGCCCCCTATGTACAAGAATATAACTACTATAATACTGCTCCTATGTGCAAGAATATAACTACTATAATACTGCCCCTATGTACAAGAATATAACTACTATAATACTGCTACTATGTACAAGAATATAACTACTATAATACTGCTTCTATGTACAAGAATATAACTACTATAATACTGCTCCTATGTACAAGAATATAACTACTATAATACTGCTCCTATGTACAAGAATATAACTACTATAATACTGCTACTATGTACAAGAATATAACTACTATAATACTGCTTCTATGTACAAGAATATAACTACTATAATACTGCTCCTATGTGCAAGAATATAACTACTATAATACTGCCCCCTATGTGCAAGAATATAACTACTATAATACTGCCCCCTATGTACAAGAATATAACTACTATAATACTGCCCCCTATGTACAAGAATATAACTACTATAATACTGCCCCCTATGTACAAGAATATAACTACTATAATACTGCCCCCTATGTACAAGAATATAACTACTATAATACTGCCCCCTATGTACAAGAATATAACTACTATAATACTGCTACTATGTACAAGAATATAACTACTATAATACTGCCCCCTATGTACAAGAATATAACTACTATAATACTGCCTCCTATGTGCAAGAATATAACTACTATAATACTGCCCCCTATGTACAAGTATATAACTACTATAATACTGCCCCCTATGTACAAGAATATAACTACTATAATACTGCCCCCTATGTACAAGAATATAACTACTATAATACTGCCCCCTATGTACAGGAATATAACTACTATAATACTGCCCCCTATGTACAAGAATATAACTACTATAATACTGCCCCCTATGTACAAGAATATAACTACTATAATACTGCTCCTATGTGCAAGAATATAACTACTATAATACTGCTCCTATGTGCAAGAATATAACTACTATAATACTGCTCCTATGTGCAAGAATATAACTACTATAATACTGCCCCCTATGTGCAAGAATATAACTACTATAATAATGCCCCCTATGTACAAGAATATAACTACTTTAATACTGCTCCTATGTGCAAGAATATAACTACTATAATACTGCCCCCTATGTGCAAGAATATAACTACTATAATAATGCCCCCTATGTACAAGAATATAACTACTATAATACTGCTCCTATGTGCAAGAATATAACTACTATAATACTGCCCCCTGTGTACAAAAATATAACTACTATAATACTGCCCTCTATGTACAAGAATATAACTACTATAATACTGCTCCCTATGTACAAGAATATAACTACTATAATACTGCCCCCTATGTACAAGAATATAACTACAATAATACTGCCCCCTATGTACAAGAATATAACTACTATAATATTGCCCTCTATGTACAAGAATATAACTACTATAATACTGCCCTCTATGTACAAGAATATAACTACTATAATACTGCCCTCTATGTACAAGAATATAACTACTATAATACTGCCCCCTATGTACAAGAATATAACTACTATAATACTGCCGCCTATGTACAAGAATATAACTACTATAATACTGCCCTGTGTACAAGAATATAACTACTATAATACTGCTCCTGTGTACAAGAATATAACTACTATAATACTGCTCCTGTGTACAAGAATATAACTACTATAATACTGCTCCTGTGTACAAGAATATAACTACTATAATACTGCTCCTATGTACAAGAATATAACTACTATAATACTGCTCCTATGTACAAGAATATAACTACTATAATACTGCTCCTATGTACAAGAATATAACTACTATAATACTGCCCCTATGTACAAGAATATAACAACTATAATACTGCCCCCTATAAACAGGAATATAACAACTATAATACTGCCCCCTATAAACAGGAATATAACTACTATAATACTGATCCCTATGTACAGGAATATAACTACTATAAGGGTGCCCACCCACTAGCGTTTTTTTACTGCGAAATTCGCAGCGTTTTTTTTTTTCTGCAGGGGTCTTTGGGCTATGGGACATGCAAAGCTAAAATCGCAATCGCGATTTTTACATTACAAGTCCCATAGACCCCCTGCAGAAAAAAAAACCTGCGAATTTCGCAGTGAAAAAAAACGCCAGTGGGTGGGCACCCTAATACTGTCTCCTATGTACAAGAATATAACTACTATAATACTGCCCTCTATGTACAAGAATATAACTACTATAATACTGCCCTCTATGTACAAGAATATAACTACTATAATACTGCCCCCTATGTACAAGAATATAACTACTATAATACTGCCGCCTATGTACAAGAATATAACTACTATAATACTGCCCTGTGTACAAGAATATAACTACTATAATACTGCTCCTGTGTACAAGAATATAACTACTATAATACTGCTCCTATGTACAAGAATATAACTACTATAATACTGCTCCTATGTACAAGAATATAACTACTATAATACTGCCCCTATGTACAAGAATATAACAACTATAATACTGCCTCCTATGTACAAGAATATAACTACTATAATACTGCCCTCTATGTACAAGAATATAACTACTATAATACTGCCCTCTATGTACAAGAATATAACTACTATAATACTGCCCCCTATGTACAAGAATATAACTACTATAATACTGCCGCCTATGTACAAGAATATAACTACTATAATACTGCCCTGTGTACAAGAATATAACTACTATAATACTGCTCCTGTGTACAAGAATATAACTACTATAATACTGCTCCTATGTACAAGAATATAACTACTATAATACTGCTCCTATGTACAAGAATATAACTACTATAATACTGCTCCTATGTACAAGAATATAACTAATATAATACTGCCCTGTGTACAAGAATATAACTACTATAATACTGCTCCTGTGTACAAGAATATAACTACTATAATACTGCTCCTATGTACAAGAATATAACTACTATAATACTGCCCCTATGTACAAGAATATAACAACTATAATACTGCCTCCTATGTACAAGAATATAACTACTATAATACTGCCTCCTATGTACAAGAATATAACTACTATAATACTGCCCCCTATAAACAGGAATATAACAACTATAATACTGCCCCCTATAAACAGGAATATAACTACTATAATACTGATCCCTATGTACAGGAATATAACTACTATAAGGGTGCCCACCCACTAGCGTTTTTTTACTGCGAAATTCGCAGCGTTTTTTTTTTTTCTGCAGGGGTCTTTGGGCTATGGGACATGCAAAGCTAAAATCGCAATCGCGATTTTTACATTACAAGTCCCATAGACCCCCTGCAGAAAAAAAAAACCTGCGAATTTCGCAGTGAAAAAAAACGCCAGTGGGTGGGCACCCTAATACTGTCTCCTATGTACAAGAATATAACTACTATAATACTGCCTCCTATGTACAAGAATATAACTACTATAATACTGTCCCCCTATGTACAAGAATATAACTACTATAATACTGCTCCCTATGTACAAGAATATAACTACTATAATACTGCTCCCTATGTACAAGAATATAACTACTAGAATACTGCTCCTATGTACAAGAATATAACTACTATAATACTGCCCCCTATGTACAAGAATATAACTACTATAATACTGCTCCTATGTACAAGAATATAACTACTATAATACTGCACCCTATGTACAAGAATATAACTACTATAATACAGCCTCCTATGAACAAGAATATAACTACTATAATACTGCCCCTATGTACAAGAATATAACTACTATAATACTGCCCCCTATGTACAAGAATATAGCTACTATAATACTGCCTCCTATGAACAAGAATATAACTACTATAATACTGCCCTCTATGTACAAGAATATAACTACTATAATACTGCCCTCTATGTACAAGAATATAACTACTATAATACTGCCCCCTATGTACAAGAATATAACTACTATAATACTGCCCCCTATGTACAAGAATATAACTACTATAATACTGCCCCCCTATGTACAAGAATATAACTACTATAATACTGCCCCCTATGTACAAGAATATAACTACTATAATACTGCCCTCTATGTACAAGAATATAACTACTATAATACTGCCCTCTATGTACAAGAATATAACTACTATAATACTGCCCCCTATGTACAAGAATATAACTAATATAATACTGCTCCCATGTACAAGAATATAACTACTATAATGCTCCCATGTACAAGAATATAACTACTATAATACTCCCCCCCATGTACAAGAATATAACTACTATAATACTCCCCCCCCATGTACAAGAATATAACTACTATAATACTGCCCCCTATGTACAAGAATATAACTAATATAATACTGCTCCCATGTACAAGAATATAACTACTATAATACTGCCCCCCATGTACAAGAATATAACTACTATAATACTCCCCCCATGTACAAGACTATAACTACTATAATACTGCCCCTTATGTACAAGAATATAGCTACTATAATACTGCCCCCTATGTACAAGAATATAACTACTATAATACTGCCCCCTATGTACAAGAATATAACTACTATAAAACTGCCTCCTATGTACAAGTATATAACTACTATAATACTGCTCCTATGTACAAGAATATAACTACTATAATACTGCCCCCCATGTACAAGAATATAACTACTATAATACTGCCTCCTATGTACAAGAATATAACTACTATAATACTGCTCCTATGTACAAGAATATAACTACTATAATACTGCCCCCTATGTACAAGAATATAACTACTATAATACTGCCCCCTATGTACAAGAATATAACTACTATAATACTGCTCCTATGTACAAGAATATAACTACTATAATACTGCCCCCTATGTACAAGAATATAACTACTATAATACTGTCCCCTATGTACAAGAATATAACTACTATAATACTGCTCTCTATGTACAAGAATATAACTACTATAATACTGCCCCTATGTACAAGTATATAACTACTATAATACTGCTCCCTATGTACAAGAATATAACTACTATAATACTGCCCCCTATGTACAAGAATATAACTACTATAATACTGCCCCCCCCCTGTTGGCATTTCCTTATTTTATATTGTGATGTTTGGTAAGCAGCTCCCGCTGACAGGTGAGTAAATGCTCTGAGCTGTTCACAGCTGAGTTCCGCCTCTGTTGCAGCAGTCCAGGTGGTGGCAGGCGCTCTGCTTGTGCTGCGGCTGTCATTGCCTGCCCGGTCTTGTCCTGTGTAGTCAGGTAATAGATTAGGACTCATCAGTTCTGGTATCTGTGGATTGTGCGGCCGGTGGAAACCTGCGGTTATACATCAGGACGGTAAGTGGTTGGCTGCTGGCATGGTGGGGCCACAGGGGTCTGTTGGGGGGTCAGCGGTACAGATAGCGACAGGATATGGAGCTGTCATGTAGTATGAGTGGCGCTATGGGGGTGAGTACTGTCTATATCAGCATGGACGCTGCTCGGCGCCTCTTTCTGTATATCTTGCGTCTCTCTGGTTTTGACACATGTGATCACTGTCACCATAGAGGGCAGCAGAAAGAGGGGACATCATACCTGCCAGCGGAGCAGGAGTCCTGAGCCTGCCTTGTGATACTGTCTGCCGAGCCTCTGTATCTAATCCTGTCATGTGTGATACTCTCTGCCGAGCCTCTGTATCTAATCCTGTCATGTGTGATACTCTCTGCCGAGCCTCTGTATCTAATCCTGTCATGTGTGATACTCTCTGCCAGGCCTCTGTATCTAATCCTGTCATGTGTGATACTCTCTGCCGAGCCTCTGTATCTAATCCTGTCATGTGTGATACTCTCTGCCGAGCCTCTGTATCTAATCCTGTCATGTGTGATACTCTCTGCCGAGCCTCTGTATCTAATCCTGTCATGTGTGATACTCTCTGCCGAGCCTCTGTATCTAATCCTGTCATGTGTGATACTCTCTGCCGAGCCTCTGTATCTAATCCTGTCATGTGTGATACTCTCTGCCGAGCCTCTGTATCTAATCCTGTCATGTGTGATACTCTCTGCCGAGCCTCTGTATCTAATCCTGTCGTGTGTGATACTCTCTGCCGAGCCTCTGTATCTAATCCTGTCGTGTGTGATACTCTCTGCCGAGCCTCTGTATCTAATCCTGTCGTGTATGATACTCTCTGCCGTGCTTCTGTATCTAATCGTATTGTGTGCTACTGTCTGCTGAGCATCGGTATCTAATCCTATCATGTGTGATACTGTCTGCTGAGCATCGGTATCTAATCCTATCATGTGTGATACTGTCTGCTGAGCATCTGTATCTAATCCTATCATGTGTGATACTGTCTGCTGAGCCTCTGTATTCAATCCTGTCATGTGTGATACTGTCTGCCGAACCGCTGTATTTAATCCTATCATGTGTGATACTGTCTGCCGAACCGCTGTATTTAATCCTGTCATGTGTGATACTCTGCCGAGCCGCTGTATCTAATCCTAATGTGTGATACTGACTGCTGAGCTTCTGTATCTAACGCTTTCATGTATGATACCGTCCTGTGATATGTGATATTGCCGTCTGTATCTAATCCCGTGATGTGTGATATTTCCTGCTGTATATAATCCTGTGATACTGCCTGCTGTATCTGATCCTGTGATGTTTGATACTGCCTGCTGTATCTAAACCTCTGATGTGTGATACTGCCTACTGTATGTAATCCTGTGATGCGTAATACTGCCTGCTGTATCTAAACCTCTAATGCGTGATACTGTCTGCTGAGCCCCTGTATCCAATTCTGTTATGTGTGATGTCTAATGAGCTTCTGTATCATGTGTACTACTATCCACTGAGTTGCGTATCTAACACTTTCGTGTATGATACCATTCTGTGATGTGTGATGCTGCCTGCTGTATCTAAACCTGTAATCTGTGATACTGCCTGCTGTGTCTAATCCTATCATGTGTGATACTGTCTGTTGAGCTTCTGCATCTAAGCCTATCATCTGCGCTACTATCTGCTGAGTTGCGTATCTAACACTTTCATGTATAATACTGTCCTGTTATGTGTGATACTTTTTGCTGTATCTAATCCTGTGATACTGCCTGCCGAGCCTCTGTATCTAATCCTGTCATGTGTGATACTCTCTGCCAGGCCTCTGTATATAATCCTATCATGTGTGATACTGTCTGCTGAGCTTCTGTATCTAATCCTTTTATGTGTGATACTGTCTGCCGAACCGCTGTATCTAATCCTGTAATGTGTGATACTCTCTGCCGAGACTCTGTATCTAATCCTGTCATATGTGATACTGCCTGCTGTACCTAATTCTGTGATGTGTGATACTCCCTGCTGTATCTAATCCTGTTATGTGTGATACTGCCTGCTGTATCTAATCCTGTGATCTGGTACTGCCTGCTGTATCTAATCCTGTGATCTGGTACTGCCTGCTGTATCTAATCCTGTGATCTGGTACTGCCTGCTGTATCTAATCCTGTGATCTGGTACTGCCTGCTTTGTCTAATCTTATCATGTGTAATACTGTCTGTTGAGCTTTTGTATCTAAGCCCATCATATGTGTGCTACTATCTGCTGAGTGGTGTATCTAACACTTTCATGTAGAAGACCGTCCTGTTATGTGTAATACTGCCTGCTGAATCTAATTCTATCATGTGTGATACTGACTGCTGAGCTTCTGTATCTAAACCCATTATGTGTGCTACTATCTGCTGAGTTGCATATCTAACACTTTCAAGTATGATACCGTCCTGTGATGTGTGATACTGCCTGCTGTACCCAATCCTGTGATGTGTGATACTGCCTGCTGTACCCAATCCTGGCATGTGTGATACTGCCTGCTGTACCCAATCCTGGCATGTGTGATACTGCCTGCTGTACCTAATCCTGGCATGTGTGATACTGCCTGCTGTACCTAATCCTGGCATGTGTGATACTGCCTGCTGTACCTAATCCTGGCATGTGTGATACTGCCTGCTGTACCTAATCCTGGCATGTGTGATACTGCCTGCTGTACCCAATCCTGGCATGTGTGATACTGTCTGCTGTACCTAATCCTGGCATGTGTGATACTGCCTGCTGTACCTAATCCTGGCATGTGTGATACTGCCTGCTGTACCTAATCCTGGCATGTGTGATACTGGCTGCTGTACCCAATCCTGTGATCTGCGATACTGCCTGCTGTATCTTATCCTGTGATGTGCGATACTGCCTACTGTATCTAATCCTGCGATACTGCCTGCTGTATCTAATCCTGTGATGTGTGATACTGCCTGCTGTATCTTATCCTGTGATGTGTGATACTGCCTGCTGTATCTTATCCTGTGATGTGTGATACTGCCTGCTGTATCTTATCCTGTGATGTGTGATACTGCCTACTGTATCTAATCCTGTGATGTGAGATACTGCCTACTGTATCTAATCCTGCGATACTGCCTGCTGTATGTAATCCTGTGATGTACAATACTACCTGATGTACCTAATCCTGTGATGTGTCATACTGCCTGCTGTATCTAATCCTGTGATGTGTCATACTGCCTGCTGTATCTAATCCTGTGATGTGTCATACTGCCTGCTGTATCTAATCCTGTGATGTGTGATACTGTCTGCTGTATCTAATCCTGTGATGTGTGATACTGTCTGCTGTATCTAATCTTGTGATGTGTGATACTGTCTGCTGTATCTAATCTTGTGATGTGTGATACTGTCTGCTGTATCTAATCCTGTGATGTGTGATACTGTCTGCTGTATCTAATCTTGTGATGTGTGATACTGGCTGCTGTACCCAACTCTGGGATGTGTGATACTGGCTGCTGTACCCAACTCTGGGATGTGTGATACTGGCTGCTGTACCCAACTCTGGGATGTGTGATACTGCCTGCTGTACCCAATCCTGGGATGTGTGATACTGCCTGCTGTACCCAATCCTGGGATGTGTGATACTGCCTGCTGTACCCAATCCTGGGATGTGTGATACTGCCTGCTGTACCCAATCCTGGGATGTGTGATACTGCCTGCTGTACCCAATCCTGGGATGTGTGATACTGCCTGCTGTACTAAATCCTGGGATGTGTGATACTGCCTGCTGTACCTAAGCCTGTGATGTGTGATACTTCCTGCTGTACCTAAGCCTGTGATGTGTGATACTTCCTGCTGTACCTAATCCTGTGATGTGTGATACTTCCTGCTGTACCTAATCCTGTGATGTGTGATACTTCCTGCTGTACCTAATCCTGTGATGTGTGATACTGCCTGCTGTACCTAATCCTGTGATGTGTGATACTGCCTGCTGTACCTAATCCTGTGATGTGTGATACTGTCTGTTGTATCTAATCCTGGGATGTGTGACACTGCCTGCTGTTGCTAATCCTGGGTTGTGTGATACTGCCTGCTGTATGTAACCCTGTGATGTGTGATACTACCTGATGTATCTAATCCTATGATGTGTGATACTGCCTGCTGTACCTAAGCCTGTGATGTGTGATACTGCCTGCTGTAACCAATCCTGTGATGTGTGATACTGTCTGTTGTATCTAATCCTGTGATGTGTGATACTACCTGATGTATGTAACCCTGTGATGTGTGACACTGCCTGATGTATGTAACCCTGTGATCTGTGATACTACCTGATGTATCTAATCCTGTGATGTGTGATACTGCCTGCTGCACCTAATCCTGTGATGTGTGATACTGTCTGCTGTATCTAATCCTGTGATGTGTGATACTGCCTGATGTATTTAATCCTCGGATGTGTGATACTGTCTGCTGTATCTAATCCTGGATTGTGTGATACTGTCTGCTGTATCTAATCTAGGGATGTGTGATACTGTCTGCTGTATCTAATCCTGTGATGTGTGATACTGCCTGCTGTACCTAATCCTGGCATGTGTGATACTGCCTGCTGTACCTAATCCTGGCATGTGTGATACTGCCTGCTGTACCTAATCCTGGCATGTGTGATACTGCCTGCTGTACCTAATCCTGGCATGTGTGATACTGCCTGCTGTACCTAATCCTGGCATGTGGGATACTGCCTGCTGTACCTAATCCTGGCATGTGGGATACTGCCTGCTGAACCTAATCCTGGCATGTGTGATACTGGCTGCTGTACCCAATCCTGTGATCTGCGATACTGCCTGCTGTATCTTATCCTGTGATGTGTGATACTGCCTACTGTATCTAATCCTGTGATGTGAGATACTGCCTACTGTATCTAATCCTGCGATACTGCCTGCTGTATCTAACCCTGTGATGTACAATACTACCTGATGTATCTAATCCTGTGATTTCTGATACTCGCTGCTGTACCTAATCCTGTGATGTGTCATACTGCCTGCTGTACCTAATCCTGTGATGTGTCATACTGCCTGCTGTATCTAATCCTGTGATGTGTGATACTGCCTGCTGTATCTAATCCTGTGATGTGTGATACTGTCTGCTGTATCTAATCTTGTGATGTGTGATACTGTCTGCTGTATATAATCCTGTGATGTGTGATACGGTCTGCTGTATCTAATCTTGTGATGTGTGATACTGGCTGCTGTACCCAACTCTGGGATGTGTGATACTGCCTGCTGTACCCAATCCTGGGATGTGTGATACTGCCTGCTGTACCCAATCCTGGGATGTGTGATACTACCTGCTGTACCTAATCCTGTGATGTGTCATACTGCCTGCTGTATCTAATCCTGTGATGTGTGATACTGCCTGCTGTACCTAATCCTGGCATGTGGGATACTGCCTGCTGTACCTAATCCTGGCATGTGTGATAATGCCTGCTGTACCTAATCCTGGCATGTGTGATACTGCCTGCTGAACCTAATCCTGGCATGTGTGATACTGGCTGCTGTACCCAATCCTGTGATCTGCGATACTGCCTGCTGTATCTTATCCTGTGATGTGCGATACTGCCTGCTGTATCTTATCCTGTGATGTGTGATACTGCCTACTGTATCTAATCCTGTGATGTGAGATACTGCCTACTGTATCTAATCCTGCGATACTGCCTGCTGTATCTAACCCTGTGATGTACAATACTACCTGATGTATCTAATCCTGTGATTTGTGATACTCGCTGCTGTACCTAATCCTGTGATGTGTCATACTGCCTGCTGTACCTAATCCTGTGATGTGTCATACTGCCTGCTGTATCTAATCCTGGATTGTGTGATACTGTCTGCTGTATCTAATCTAGGGATGTGTGATACTGTCTGCTGTATCTAATCCTGTGATGTGTGATACTGCCTGCTGTACCTAATCCTGGCATGTGTGATACTGCCTGCTGTACCTAATCCTGGCATGTGTGATACTGCCTGCTGTACCTAATCCTGGCATGTGTGATACTGCCTGCTGTACCTAATCCTGGCATGTGGGATACTGCCTGCTGTACCTAATCCTGGCATGTGGGATACTGCCTGCTGTACCTAATCCTGGCATGTGGGATACTGCCTGCTGTACCTAATCCTGGCATGTGGGATACTGCCTGCTGTACCTAATCCTGGCATGTGTGATACTGGCTGCTGTACCCAATCCTGTGATCTGCGATACTGCCTGCTGTATCTTATCCTGTGATGTGTGATACTGCTTGCTGTATCTTATCCTGTGATGTGTGATACTGCCTACTGTATCTAATCCTGTGATGTGAGATACTGCCTACTGTATCTAATCCTGCGATACTGCCTGCTGTATCTAACCCTGTGATGTACAATACTACCTGATGTATCTAATCCTGTGATTTGTGATACTCGCTGCTGTACCTAATCCTGTGATGTGTCATACTGCCTGCTGTACCTAATCCTGTGATGTGTCATACTGCCTGCTGTATCTAATCCTGTGATGTGTGATACTGCCTGCTGTATCTAATCCTGTGATGTGTGATACTGTCTGCTGTATCTAATCTTGTGATGTGTGATACTGTCTGCTGTATATAATCCTGTGATGTGTGATACGGTCTGCTGTATCTAATCTTGTGATGTGTGATACTGGCTGCTGTACCCAACTCTGGGATGTGTGATACTGCCTGCTGTACCCAATCCTGGGATGTGTGATACTGCCTGCTGTACCCAATCCTGGGATGTGTGATACTGCCTGCTGTACCCAATCCTGTGATGTTTGATACTGCCTGCTGTAACCAATCCTGTGATGTGTGACACTGCCTGATGTATGTAACCCTGTGATGTGTGATACTACCTGATGTATGTAACCCTGTGATGTGTGATACTACCTGATGTATCTAATCCTGTGATGTGTGATACTGCCTGCTGTACCTAAGCCTGTGATGTGTGATACTGCCTGCTGCACCTAATCCTGTGATGTGTGATACTGTCTGCTGTATCTAATCCTGGATTGTGTGATACTGTCTGCTGTATCTAATCTAGGGATGTGTGATACTGTCTGCTGTATCTAATCCTGTGATGTGTGATACTGCCTGCTGTATCTAATCCTGTGATGTGTGATACTACCTGATGTATTTAATCCTGTGATGTGTGATACTGTCTGCTGTATCTAATCCTGGATTATGTGATACTGTCTGCTGTATCTAATCTAGGGATGTGTGATACTGCCTGCTGTACCTAATCCTGTGATGTGTGATACTGCCTGCTGTACCTAATCCTGTGATGTGTGATACTGCCTGCTGTACCCAATCCTATGATGTGTGATACTGCCTGCTGTACCCAATCCTATGATGTGTGATACTGTCTGCTGTATCTAAATCTGGGATGTGTGATACTGCCTGCTGTACCTAATCCTGGCATGTGTGATACTGCCTGCTGTACCTAATCCTGTGATGTGTGATACTGCCTGCTGTACCTAATCCTGTGATGTGTGATACTGCCTGCTGTACCTAATCCTGGCATGTGTGATACTGCCTGCTGTACCTAATCCTGGCATGTGTGATACTGCCTGCTGTACCTAATCCTGGCATGTGTGATACTGCCCGCTGTACCTAATCCTGGCATGTGTGATACTGCCTGCTGTACCTAATCCTGGCATGTGTGATACTGCCTGCTGTACCTAATTCTGTGATGTGTGATACTGCCTGCTGTACCTAATCCTGTGATGTGTGATACTGTCTGCTGTATCTAATTGTGGGATGTGTGATACTGCCTGCTGTACCCAATCCTGGGATGTGTGATACTGCCTGCTGTATCAAATCCTGGGATGTGTGATACTGTCTGCTGTATCTAATTGTGGGATGTGTGATACTGCCTGCTGTACCCAATCCTGTGATGTGTGATACTGCCTGCTGTACCTAATTCTGTGATGTGTGATACTGCCTGCTGTACCTAATTCTGTGATGTGTGATACTGCCTGCTGTACCTAATCCTGTGATGTGTGATACTGCCTGCTGTATCTAATCTTGGGATGTGTGATACTGCCTGCTGTACCCAAGCCTGGGATGTGTGATACTGCCTGCTGTACCCAATCCTGTGATGTGTGATACTGTCTGCTGTATCTAATCCTGTGATGTGTGATACTGCCTGCTGTACCCAATCCTGGGATGTGTGATACTGCCTGCTGTACCTAATCCTGGCATGTGTGATACTGCCTGCTGTACCTAATTGTGGGATGTGTGATACTGGCTGCTGTATCTAATCTTGGGATGTGTGATACTGCCTGCTGTACCTAATCCTGGCATTTGTGATACTGCCTGTTGTATCTAATCTTGGGATGTGTGATACTGGCTGCTGTATCTAATCTTGGGATGTGTGATACTGGCTGCTGTATCTAATCTTGGGATGTGTGATACTGGCTGCTGTATCTAATCTTGGGATGTGTGATACTGGCTGCTGTATCTAATCTTGGGATGTGTGATACTGGCTGCTGTATCTAATCTTGGGATGTGCGATACTGGCTGCTGTATCTAATCCTGGGATGTGTGATACTGCCTGTATCTAAGGCTGTATTCTCACCAGGGCTTGGTGTCTTTTCCTGCTGTATTATGGGACATCTCTGCCTGGAGGATCTGCCTTGTGATCACCTTGTGACCCCCGCTGCCCGCTGTGGGCACCACTGGCATTTTCTGGGATGTAATCTCACCTGGAGGTTTTTAGGGTGTCAACTGTTTGCTGAACCACTGTATCTAATCTTAGAATGTGTTATACAGTCTGCTGTATCTAATCCTATTATGAGTGATACAGTCTGCTGAGATGTTGTATCTAAGCCCATCATGTGATGCAGTCCGCTGAACTGCTGTATCTAATCCTAGCATGTGTGATACAGTCTGCTGAGCTGCTATATCTATTCTTAGGATGTGTGATACTGTCTGCTGAGCTGCTGTATCTAAGCCCATCATGTGATGCAGTCCGCTGAACTGCTGTATCTAATCCTAGCATGTGTGATACAGTCTGCTGAGCTGCTGTATCTAAGCCTGTCATGTGATGCAGTCTGCTGAGCTGCTGTATCTAATCCTTATATGTGTGATACAGTCTGCTTAACCGCTATATCTAGTACAGCAACTCAGCAGACTGTATAGCACATTATAGTATCTAACCCCAACATGTGATACAGGCTGCTGAGCTACTGTATCTAAGCCCAACATGTGACACAGTCTGCTGAGCTGCTGTATCTAAGCCCAACATGTGACAGTGTCTGCTGAGCTGCTGTATCTAAGCCCAACAATTAAGTGTGCTGAGCTGCTGTATCTAAGCTGAATATGTGATAGTCTGCTGTGCTGCTGTATCTAAGCCCAACATGTAATACAGCCTGTTGTGCTGTTATATCTAATCCCAGTGTGCGATATAGGCTGCTGTATCTAAGCTTGTCGTACGATACAGTTTGCTGTATCTAAGCATGTCGTATGATACAGGCTGCTGTATCTAAGCCCAACGTGTGATATGGTGAACCATACTGCACTCCATCCCTTGAGACGTGAAGCAGCTGGTTGGACGGGTGGCGCTCGGGGGGCTACAGCGCTGGCGTCTGGCCGGGCAACCTGAGCCGTGTTACTTGCTGGCAGCCCCCGGTGGGGCGGTTGGTGTGATTGGTCGCCCTGGATGCTGAGAATAGAAGGGGCCGCCTCGCTGTCATTGACAGTCAGGAGGTGGCGGAGGGCGGGCGGCGCTGTGTCTGACACTGGCAGGTGCGGGGTCCATGCCAGCCACAAGGACGGAGCAGGATGGGCGGCAGGAGAGCCGGGTATAACAAAGGCTGAGGTGGTAAGTGCCCGCTTGGTGCTCACCCGCCCAGTGCTACAATAGAGGGGGCTCGTCTCCTGGTAACGGGGGCTACACAATAGTCAGTACAAGGGACAGCGCCAGGGGGGCGAGCTGATGAAGCCCCCTCTTCACACGGAGCATTGTTCTGTCATAGCCCCTTTGTGTAGAGTTGGATGCGGCTGCTGAGAAGTGAAGCGCTCTGCACACAGCGCGGGGGGCTTATGGTGGCCACAACGGGGCTTATGGTAGCCACTGCTCTCTCTGTTGTCACCGGTGGTGCAGCACATGTCACTGTGTCCCCCCGGGGTCCACGGAAGCGTGCAGCGTAATGGGGGTCATTTGGCTAGATATTGGTGTAAGCACACGCTGTCAGCCGCGCGGTACGGAGCGAGGAGACTTTTGTCGCGGTCGTGAACTGCTCTTGTAAGGTGAGGTGAGGTCAGCGCCGCCGGTGTGATCATGGTGGAGGTCCGCAGGGATTTTGGCGTTGCGCCTCTTCCGTCCGGTTTCTGTGGTTTTATTCCGTTTACCAAATCTCATCCCTAATATTCAGTTTTGTCTTTTGTTCTCCAGATGCATATAAATAAAGTTTATTCAACCCTCACACAGGGATCGTACGCCGGGCTCCATGGCAACCAATCAGATTTCAGCTTCTAGTTAATCCAGAGGAGGTTAGAAAATGAAAGCAGTGATCCGATTGGTTGCTATGGGCAACGCCTCCTCTCTTAAAGGGGTTATCCCATAATCTAAAGTTGTTATTAGTAAGGAGGGTGAGGTTATTGGGCGGGTGTACATTTCACCTTCTCCCCAGCGCGCTCTCATTGGTTGCCGAGTCTGCTGAACACATATAGGTGCGAGCGGTCTGAACGAAGCATTAACCAACCAGTTTCCTTCGAAGACGATCAGCGAGGATCGGGAACCAATGAGTGATAAATGGGAGGGCGGGATGTTAAAAAAATGGCAAGAGCCAATCAGAGCGCTGTGGGAGTCGCACGCCAAACAAGGCCTCACCTCCCCGCTAAGTTGATGGCTGGTCGTTGGAAGATGACAATAATCAACCAGTGACTATTTTTGGGTGAGCTGAAATGAAGCAACTAGTGAACGAATTCTAAGTCCTCCCCTGGTCGGTGGCCATGTTTATACAGAAACAGTCGCTGACTTTCCCTCTATTGGGGGACAATTTGGATGATAGTTGTCCCCCCTAAAGCCACCTTAAAGGGGATCCCCTCTACCAAATATTTGCTGCACAAGCATTCTGTCCTTTCTGGTTGCTGCTGACCAGGTCATGTGACTGCTGCAGCCAATCCCAGCAATGATCTTCTATAGGCAGTGATTGGCTGCAGCAGTCACATGACCTGGTCAGCAGCAACCCGGAAGTACAGAGCAGCAAAGAGAAACCCCGACATCCTTCTTAGCCGGAACATGGCGGCCAGAGGAACAGAGCCAGGCTGGGGACCCTCGGTCCAGAGCTAGGTGGGCAGCCCGGAGGTGGAGTCTGCATGTATCCTACATTCATAGCGTGTCCTGTGAATATACCATAGGATGGGAGTTCCCCTTTAAGACACATAGAGCCTCGTGTACAAATCATGGCGGGATGATGGCAAGAAATACAAAATCGGAAGGCGATATATGAGCGCGGCGCCACTTCTCCGAGCGGTAACCGGCTGAATTTTAATATGACATATTTACACATAACATGCGTGACGCCTACACATGCTGCATACACACATAACACGCCTCGGGGGGCCTGGTGTGTTTAATGCGATGCCGCCACAAGTGGCGCAATGTGTTATTGTAACCTGGGAAGCCACACCCATTTCTGGGCGATATGGTGGAGCGTTAGTAACGCAGGGCACCCGCTTGGAGAATTGCATTTTTCTTGCCAGGTTGGCAAAAGAGCTTGCACTTTAAATTTTTTGATTGTGGTCCAGCGAGGCAGAAGCCCCTCATTGGGGGGGGGGGGGGGGGGGGTTAATAATAATCTGTAATTGTATAGCGCCAACATATTCCGCAGCGCTATAGGAGTCCGAGAAACGGCGTTTAGTAGGAGGTCAGCAGCCGTTATATTTAGGCGGCGCAAGTTATTTCCACGGAAGACATCGCGATCCGCAGGAATTGTGTTGTATCCATGCAAAAAGCTAAAACACCGACAAGAAGTGCGCGGAAGGAGGAGGGGCTTCTGTTTGCAGGTATATTGGCCTCTCCGGCGGCCGCCGTTACGCAGGAGTCATCGCCAGTTTTCCACGAACCACGAATGAATACAAATCTGTGGTGTTAAGTAGAATTCCCCCCCCCCCCCCCCAGCCCGACAGCTCCCGCTAATATGCTGCCCGTGTGTCGGTCTTTACTGCAGCCCTGCCATTTTATTCATCAACCAGAATGAATAGAACTTTGTTTCTGCTCATTATTGAGGTGTTTTTTTGTTTTTTAGTTCGACATTTGATTAATTTGTCAAACTCCATCTAGAAAGTGAAACAACACCTGCGTGTGAGGCTGTGCGGACACGGCGAGTGCGATATACATCCCGCACAATCAGACCTATAGCGCACTCGTAGATGGGATCTCCAGGTTTGTGCAATTCATTTCCACATTAAAAATGCGCGATTTGCATCTGTACAATGCGCTGCTCACACACGTGAGAAAAAAATTGCATGTTGCTGAAAAACGCATCACATGACCTGCGAACGTGATACGTTTTTTTCATGCTCTCATAGAAAAGAATCAACGAATCTCGCAGCGGAATTGCCCCAAACCGCTTGTGAAAATAATGAGTAATTTCACCGTGCGAGTTCTTTGCATCACGCAGTTCCACAGAGCGCGCACATTAATATCATCCATGTAAATATAGCCTTAAACTGTGTTGTCTTGTTCCTCTGCTATTCCTCCTGGAAAAACATGCATAAATTGACAACATGGCTGCTGCACTCTGAATGCCCCTTTATTAGCCCCCCCCCCCCAGCCCCACCCCCCACATCTAGTGGCGCGTTGGACTACTTTTGGCCTTTACAACCGCCGCAGTTCATCGTGGTGTAGATTCTAGTCAGTGATGAAATTGTCCTGCAGGAATATCGGCCCCTGCGGACAAGAAGCCTCTTGTAGTTGCTGCAGATTAGATGGCGGTGCTGACATGTTCTGACCGGCTGACAGGAAGGGCTCATTGGTTCATGCTGCTTGCGCCGAATTCTGACCTCCCATCAGCACAGAGCAACAGAATCAGACAATGTTTTTCCGCTACTCTGTTTTGCGCTCTTTTGCTCCCTGGAGTCTTTCTGTTTCTCTTAGACACAATGGCGCTGAAACAGGTCGCCTGCTGTTATACCATCCGTGCGGAGGAACGGCGAGTTATGCAGTCGGACACGTTAGATGGAGCTACAGGGTTGTATTCAGCTGACTGTGCAGCTCCTGATCATCAGAACGATTCCTGACATCCTCCTCCGACCCCTTTCAGTGATGAGTTGTTTCATCCACAGGATCCCCTTTCGTTGGATGCTTTTCATTGATTACGACATTCTCTGTCTACTCTCTGCACCGTTACACAGGAAAACCCCACGCGGTTGGGAATGACATCCTGGCCCCGGCTAGTCTGGCATCGATGACCGGGCCTTGTTGGAAGTCACTCAGATCGTAAAAGGGCCGGGGCCTCTAATAAAGGATCCATTTAGTGTGGTCAATAATTAGTCCTTGCACTAATAATCTACACATGATTGGTGCTGCAGACTTTAATTACTGGCTTAGAATGGTCTTTGCATTGTGTTGGTTTGTTTCTGTAGTAGTATCAGGCACTTTCAGCTTTAGGCTCTGCGATAAAGGATCTCATTGGCTGCAGGACGTGGATCCGGCCCCGGGGCCGTGCTGCTACATTACATGGGATTTCTGGTAATGATTTACATAGAAACCATCCAGCCCTCAGGACTTTACGCATGAGAGAGCCGTATGTGAGATACAACCCACCTGGCTGTATGAGACACAGGGTGGGGTAGGGTCTCCGCAGGTGGATAGAGACCCAATCTATAACCCCAAACTACATTCAGAGACCCAGGAAGGGGTCGGATCATGAAGACGGTCCTACCGGGTAGGTAAGTGAAAAGGATTAAACACAGAAACTGACCGGCCCTTTGTTAGGGCCCCCGGCCCCTTTGTTAGGGCCCCCGGCCCTCTCACGGTTAGGCCTCCTGCCCACAGTCGGATATTTGCTGCGGAATTCATGGCGAGCGTCTGCACTGTGGATCCGCAGCAAATTGCACCCATAGCATGCTATGGGAAAATCGATTCTTCCTGCATGCTTGTGGAAACCAATTGTGGTTCCTGCAAGTGGAGGAAAAATCCCAGCATGCTCCATTTTTGTGCAAATTCTGCACTGACAGCTTCCATTGAAGTCAATGGAAGTCATCCGATCTGCTTCCCTTGCTCAATCACATTGCGGAAAGGTCGTGAATTCTGCATCATCAGGCGATGACGCGGAAAAAGCAGGAGTTTAAAAAAAAAAATCTGTTCTGTGCAGGTCCGACGGCTCGCGGTGCGGACCATCCGCAGTACAGAAGAAAAAGAAAACAAGCAGCTATGCGGATGTGGATGGAGATGTGACTCTGCAGTGTGCAGGGGGCCTTTAAGCTTCCCGGTATGGAAATTCTCCCTGTGACCCCGGCGTGCAGCATAAAATCACTAGACTAGCCGGGGCCGGGATTTCACTGCCAAACACGTGGGGTTTTTCTCATGTAACGGTGTGGAGAGTAAATTAAGAATGGCGTGATCGAGAAAAGCATCCAACGAAAGGGGATCCTGTGGATGGAAACAACTCGTCACCAAAAGGGGTCGGAGGAGGATGTCAGGAATCGTTCTGACCAACAGGCGCTGCACATCCAGGAACAGACAAATACAATGCTGGAGCTCCAACTAGCATGTCTAAACACACGAATCGCCGTTCCTCCGCACGGATGGCCTATAACAACAGACGACCAGTTCCAGTGCTATTGTGCCTAAAAGAAAGGTGATACTGCAGGGAAAAAGAGCACAAAACTTGTATCACTGAGCAGCGGAAAAACATCACCTGTCCGATGGATCCAGATTTCTGTTGCAGCGTGCTGTCCGCAGGGGCCGATATTCCTGCAGAACGATTTCAGCATCTAGTCGAATCTACAACAGGATGAATTGCTATGGATCTTAAGGCCAAAGAAGTTGCCACTAGGTGGGGCTCTAATAAGGGGTCATTCAGTGTATACATACAGTTGATCGGTGCCGCGATAGCGGTAGACTGGCGTAACCGGCTGCTTCTCATGGGTGTAGATACTATAGAAATGTATACATAGTGTTGCCAGGAAAGGGGAAAACTGGAGACTGGTAGAACCTGCCTCCACTGGTCCCTGCCTCAGGGGTGCAGAGTACTGAGTACAGAGGGACCACCAATACCGCCCCCTGGAGAACAGACCCAGCACTGCAGAGAAGATCCTCCTACTGCTGCTCATCCCTGCACTCCTGCGGTCTTCTGTTATTCTACGCTACCTGCCAACACGGAGGTATGGCCGCGGCATGAGGACACTATTTACGTACGCGCTGGGTTTAGTGTAAGTTTCTGTGATTTAGGCCCGTTTCCGGTCCGATTGCTCTAATGACCCAAATCGAGAGCATCATAGGGAGATGCACTCAAATACTTGTGTCAGTAACTGGGATTTTGGGGTTTTGTAATTGCATATAACTAGCAGTATATGGGTGTGATATCTTCTATGCATCGCACATTACTGTGTTTGATCCCAGGGTCTTTAGGGTTAACCTTCCCGTGTTACACAAGTCGCAGAACACAAAGTAAAAGTGACAGAAAAATAATACAAGAGATAGGAAGGGAAGTAGTGACTCCCCAGTGACTCTCTAACCGCAGCGGCGTGGTTACATGATGCAACAGTAACACATAGGAGTTCATGTTGTGTGGCAGTGACACACTAGCGTATTTGGGTCCATGTGCTTTCCGTGGTAATTCACACACAGCACATGGATGTTTTTTCACGAGGACCAATGGTCCATGGACCTTGTCCAAGTGAGGCTTTTACTACTGATGACCTATCCTCAAGACGGTCATCAATCGTTGATTGGCAGAGGTCCACCACTGATTCCAGGCTTTGCGCCTATTGTGTCCAAGCCAGCTTCATTAGCATTGCAGTTGGAGCCGGAAGTGTAATAGAAGGCACAACTCCCATCGAAATCAATGATAGCTATGCCTTATATTACACTTTCAGCTCCGACCACAGTGAGAACAAAGCTGTCAACATCTAAGTATGGGGGCTGAGATCGTTGGGGGTCCCGAGTGGCTGCTGATCAGCTATTATCCTGAGGCTAGGTTATCACTACTACAAGGGATAAAAGTCCCAGAATGCCCATTTAAGTTGAGAATAGACAAAACAGTTGTAGTTTTAACTATTTAATGATCTGACCTCGGTCAGACTTCTGGTTGAGACTGCAAGTTCTCTCACCCGTCCGCGTTCAATAATAGGCTCCTAATGAGTTTAATGTTGCCCTAGAAACATCCCCAAGGGGTGAGCCAAGGAACCGTTCGCATCGCAGTAAATATCGTTTTCTGATCATACGCCACAGAATAACGATTTGGAATCAGCATGTTTATTGGACATTCTGTTCTGGAACCAAATGTCAAATAAATTGTATCGTTTTTATAAGGAATGGTTACATCTCCGGTCTGGTGGGAAGAAGCAAGTTAGAGCTTCTACATGTGCTGGGACATGAAGCCGGTGATCTCCCCAGCCGCAGACCTTACCACGAGGTGTTTCTAAATTGGGAACGTTAGTCAGTAACTGGCTGGGCGAGCGGCGGGGCCGACTAGTCTGCTGCACCCTGAGAGACACAGCATGAACTCTGAGCCAGGAGGGTGCAGGCAGTGCCATACATGTTATATGTCATTTCCGTGGCATCTATGACAGAGCAGCATTGGCAGGCAGGGGTGATGTCATGGAGCAAGGGATATTAATAAATGTGGAGAATGAGACGGCAGCGACATTACTGACTGTACTGCCTGGAACTTATTAGAAGAGATTTCAGCAGCGCACAGTACCACTGCTCCTGTCCTGTATAATATATATATATATATATATATATATAAATATAATATACACACACACATTATTTATATTATATATATATATATATATATATATACACACACACTGCACAGTCATTCCTTGCCATGAAAATTAACTTTATCACGAAAAACCCCACTTCAAAAATAGAGGTTCACTTGCTGTGAAGGCGGCTTCAGGGATCCCAAGAAAGTCCAGCGAGTGCCAGGACCATTTCCTAAAGAGGATTCAACTATGGAATAAGTTCACAGCAGTGAAGCTTGCTCAGGATTGGCAGCAAGCAGCGGTCAGTGCATCTGTGCGCACAGTGAGGCAAAGGATTTTGGAAGCTGACCTGGTGTCAAGAAGGGCAACAAAATTTAAGAAGGGAGCCCAGGTTCGAGTTCTTGCTGCAAGGAGCTCCGTTATGGTTCCTATGGTTATGTAATTTGGATGGTATAAGGGGGAACTCTACTGGCCTGAGCCGTAAGAGAGACTGCATTGTTGGGAGAAAGAGACGGCAAAGTAGTGAGGAGTCGGCTTGGGGAGCCATAGAGGATGTGCGCTGGAGAATCTGTGTTAGAGAGGACAGTGGCGCAAGAAAGGGGGCAGCCGGTGATTAAGAAGTGCAGCACCATAGCACATCAGAACTGATGTCACAGAGAGAACAAAGCTACAGGGACTACAGCTAGAGAGACCGCTACAAAGGATTCACACCGTCCTGCAGCTCTGTGAATCAGAGTACCTCCAACAGACGTCCAAAGACGCATCGCCTACATTATGGTACTGAACACGATGTAAGTGAGGCTGGCCCTCTGGAAAAGGCCCGACGTGTGCACACAGGTAGTGACTTAAACGCTGGCCTGCCAGTTGAAATACGCGAGCTCCAGCCGACACCAGAGGAGCACATTCATCCACCAGTTGTGGACAAGTTATTGGACAACACTTGTGTGGCGACGGCTATTGGTGGTCCTACTGCGTGTGATACATCACAAAGATCAGCAACACCCTTCAACTGTAGAACAGATTGTTACCATCCCCCACTCATGGTAGCGTTAATCATATTCTTCGTTATAGTCAGTTAGGGTGTCTAACCGCATATTGCTTATCTATTAACAGAAGCTTCTGCAGCAGCTTCATCTCCAAGTTTATTTGTTAATATGAATAAAATCTATATTTTTGTAAACCTACCATTGTACCCCGATTCCTGTGTCGTCTGCCCCTACTGCAACAAAAGACGCCACATCTCCCCAACAAAAACATCAATAACAGACTGGCATTCTGCAGGAAGTACGGAGACTGGACTGCAGAGGACCAGGGGAATTATTTTCTCTGATGATGCCCCTTTAGACTGTTTGGGACATCTGGAAGAATGATTGTCCAAAGAAGAAGAGGCGAGCGCTACCATGAGCCCTGTGTCATGCCGACAGTAGTGTATCCTGAGACCATCCATGTGCGGGGTTGCTTCTCATACAAGGTAGCGGGCTCACTCGCAGTCTAAGACCACCGCCATGAAGAAAGAATGGGATCTAAACCTCCAAGGGCAACTTCTCCGGACCCTCCAGGAGCCGTTTGGTGATGAACAATGATTTTTACATCATGATGGAGCCCCAAGTCACAAGAAGCAGCTCAATGAACAAAGCATTGACCTTTGGGTCCACAAAGTAAATGTTGAGTCTTTACTTAAATGTGTTTGTCATAAAAGACACATGAAATACTTATAATTGTACCTCAGTAACCGTAGAAAGAAATTACTAAAAGATCTAAAAGCACTGAAGTGGCAAACTTTTTGAAAACCAAAACTTGTGTCCGTCTTAAAACTTTTGGCCAAGACTGTAGTTTTTGAAAAAACTCAGCAGGGAGGTTGTTCCAGACATCTTGGAGAACTAAGGACAGGTCTTCTGGGGATGTCGGCTCGCTTCATGTAATCCCAGACAGACTGGATGATGTGAGATCCGGGCTTTGTGAGGGTCAAATCATCACTTCCACGACTTTTTGTTCTTCTTTACGCTGAAGATAGTTCTTAATGACATTGGCTGCATATTTGGGATTGTTTTCCTGCCGAAGAATAAATTTGGACTCCTCCCTGATGGTATTACATGATGGGTAAGTATCTGCCTGTATTTCTCAGCATTGAGAACACCCTTAATCCTGACCAAATCCCCTACTCCATTTGCAAGGAGCCTTCACCATGCTTCACTGCTGCCTGCAGACACTCATTATTGTACCGCTCTCCACCATGCTTCACAGCTGCCTGCAGACACTCATTATTGTACAGCTCTCCACCATGCTTCACTGCTGCCTGCAGACACATTATTGTACCACTCTCCACCATGCTTCACTGCTGCCTGCAGACACTCATTGTACCACTCTCCATCATGCGTCTCTGCTGCCTGCAGACACACATTATTGTACCGCTCTCCACCATGCTTCACTGCCACCTGCAGACACTCGTTATTGTACCGCTCTCCACCATGCTTCACTGCCACCTGCAGACACTCGTTATCGTACCGGTCTTTACCATGCTTCACTGCTGCCTGCAGACACTCATTATTGTACCGCTCTCCACCATGCTTCACTGCTGCCTGCAGACACCCATTATTGTACCGCTCTCCACCATGCTTCACTGCCGCCTGCAGACACTCATTATTGTAGCACTCTTTAGCCCTTCACCAAACAAACTGCCTTCTGTTACAAGTCAAATATTTCACAATATTTTTGCACCCCAGTTCCTACACTTTTTGACATAGGTGAGTCGCTTGGCCTTGTTTCTGTGTTTAAGGCTTCTTGGTTGCAGTTCTTCCATGAAGACCACATCTGACTAGACTTCTCTGACAGTAGATGGGTTTACCTGGGCCCCACGTTGTCAGCCAGTTCTGAGCTGATGGTGCTCCTGGTAAGCCTTCCAAAGGGAAGTAATCATGATGCGTCTCTTCTGCTACACTACGTTTCCTTGGCCGACCGCTATCTGTACAGTTCTCAGTGTTGCTCGTTTCTTTGTGCTTCTCTGACCCATCTGCTGGGTGTAATTCTCAGTATCTGCCCTAAATGGTGCTTTTCTTCTGTGAGGACACGAGATCTTGCTATAACATACAAGATCTTACAATCTGGTGCCGCAGGAGATGCCCTGAGTATGCAATACAGAAGAGGTCGCCCAGTTACTTCGGAGGAGTTAGCGGGGCTTATAGAGTGGTGTTATAGGTTTAGATGACAGGTTCCCTTTAAGGGTTCTGCTGCTGACAGTAGTCCAGATATCACAGGACACTTCAGAAGTTTTGTGGAGTCTGAACTTTGATGGGTCAGACAGGGACCAACGCCGGGCGATTCTAATGTTATGGCTGATTAGTGTACTTTATGGCCGGCTCTGGCGCCTCTGAAGTTTACCTCACTTTTTTGCTGCAGTAATTCTTTGCAGGTGAGTCTTCCAGAATGACAATCCCCATCAGGATCCTCCTGGTATAATGACAGGCAGTGTAACCCAGGAACGCAGGCGGGTAGGTTGGGGTGAGGTCTGCAATTAGGATGATCTGTTATTTTAATTTGCTGGTTAATTTTCTCTAATTATTACTTTACACAGATGACAAGTACATTCTGTATAATTAGGACATAGCATTCTGCAATTGACCTCTTAAAGGTGCTGTCCCAACTGGAGAACCTCTGTCCCTGTGCAGACGCACTCGATATGGGGAGCAGCCAAATCGTGGCTTGGTGCGGTCATGGTTTATGCGGTCATCCATACATTTACCCCATAGCTGATTGCTTGGTTGACTGTAAGCTGGAAGGAGGGGGTCTAATAGGGACAGCCCCTTTAAGATAGCTTGTTATATCTATTACTGGGAATCTGGAGGACACCCGCTATCCCTGCTGCCACAGCTCCGACAGGGACTCTGAAGGGGCAACCTGCTGAATTACATGTATGTGCAGGAGGATTACTATAGAGGTGTCATTTAGGACCTTGGAAAAGCTGGGTGACTTCTGCTGTGAAAGCTACAGTCGCAATCAAAATTATTTCCCCTCATTACAAATTCGGCTTATTGGCTAAATTTACAAACTTTCAGCTGTTTGCATAAAACAAGAACAATTTAAATCGCCCAAAACAACTAATATAACAGGCGTTTCTCCACATTGTTCACAAAATGTCACTTTCACTGACTCTCGCAGTCTCAGGATTATTTCCCCCATGCTGAGCGGCTTTAGTACATAGTAGGGCACCTTTTGCTGTTCTGACCGGCTGCAGATGTGATGTACGGCCAGACAGCGGCTCCTGACAGCGGTCCTGAGGAGTCTTACCCCGGTCCTCATGGCCTCCAGCTCACTAATATTCTCAGATTTGTGTACTGCAGCCGCCTTGGTGGACTATGAGGTCTGCTTGGGATCGCTGTCCTGCTGGAAGGTCCAATGACTCCCAAGCTTCAGCTTCTTCCTAGGATTTCCTGATACTTCATTGAATCCATCTTGCCCTCCTTGAGCTGCGGGTTTTCAGCGCCAGAGGAAACAAAGCAGGCCCAGAGCCTCGCCAAGTCTCCGCCATGATTCACTGTAGCCTTCCCCAGCCGCCGCCATGCTTCTCTGTAGCCTTCCCCAGCCGCCGCCATGCTTCACGATAGCCTCAACGAGCCGCCGCCATGCTTCACTGTAGCCTCACCGAGCCGCCGCCATGCTTCACTGTAGCCTCGCCAAGTCTCCGCCATGCTTCACTGTAGCCTCCCCCAGCCGCTATGCTTCACGATAGCCTCAACGAGCCGCCGCCATGCTTCACTGTAGCATCACCGAGCCGCCGCCGCCATGCTTCACTGTAGCATCACCGAGCCGCCGCCATGCTTCACTGTAGCCTCACCGAGCCGCCACCATGCTTCACTGTAGCCTCACTGAGCCGCCGCCATGCTTCACTGTAGGCTGGAGGTTCTTTTCAGCATCTGCTTCATCCTTACTCCTCCAGACGATCCGCTGACCCAGAGGCCTGAAGAGTTCCAGTTTTGTTCCATCGCTCCACAGAACACAATCCCCAAACCCCTGTGGCCTTGTTATATGGCTCTGATTATACTGGAGGCGACTATCTTCTATTTTGGGCCAGTGGAGGTGACGTCTTGAAGTTCAGGCATGGAGACCTGCAGCGTTTAGTATATGCCTTGGGGCTCCCACACACTTGCGATTGCGTTTTTTGTTAACGCGATTGTCAATAGGACTTTCTATTGTAAAAAAACGTAACACATGCAACTTCGTTTTTGGTGCATTGTGTTTTTAACATTAGAAAGTCCCATTGACAATCGCGTTAACAAAAAACGCAATCGCAAGTGTGTGGGAGCCCTTACTGTGCCAACAGAACCCTCAGTGCCCGCTGCCACCAGATCTTCCTGCATGTCCGTTTCAGTCACTGAAGAATTTTTGACTACCTGCCTCCTCTGGAATCCGGTGGCACCCGGTGAGCTTCATGTCTCCGTCAGGTTATGTCGCCGGAGTTCCTGTAACTCTGAACCTGTGAACTGCTTCCAGCTGTATCTCTGGATGTTTGTATCCCTTTCCTTGTTTGTACAAGGCAGTGATCTGTGCTCCTAACTTTGTAGACGCCTCTCATGACTTACGGTGCTATTACACGAGCGCCAGTGTATTTACACGGCATCCGATCTACAAATGTGCGCCCTTATGGGGGATTCTATGTGAGGGGAATAATTCTGAGCAGGGGTCATTAAAAGGTCCGTCTTGTGATGAACGTGGAGAAACCATTTGTTATATTGGTTGCGTTGAGGTATTTAAATTGTTCTTGTAGGGATTATTTCTTTTGTAATGGGGATGGTGGGGTGTAATAATATTAATTACAGCTATACCATTGGATGGCTGCTAGTTGTTGGTCATTGACCTGACTCATAGACTTATCATGTGTCCTTATGGTCTTGGCCCAATAGAATACAGCTTTGAATAGCTGGAGAGCGGATATCCATCACCGTATAGCCAACAGTGTTTATTAAAAGGTATTTCCACCCGAAATTTGTGATCTCTGGGTGCAGCTTTGTTGCCCGTGTCACCTGTACAGTTACATTACATTGTGATCAGACATGAGATCTGCTTATACTACAGTAACATCATGTATTACTGCTGACAACCAGCCTAGATATCATGTCTAAGAGGTAGTCACAGACCCACCCCCTGGTAATCATCTTTAAAGGGGTTGTTCAGCTATTAAGTATTGATGACCTGTTCTCAGGATAGGTCATTAATAGCTCATCTTCAAGGGTCTACTGCTTGGGACCCTGACTGATTAGCTGTTTGCCAGGCCCGTTTAGTATTACAGCGCTGGAAGCAAAAAAACTGTGTATTGTGCATTGAAGTGAATGAGAGCAGTGCCTGCAATACCATGACGGGCCACTGCACATGTATGGAGCTTTCTACTTCCTGCCTCCTACACCAAAACAGCGGCTCAGCAAACAGCTGATTGGCCGGGGTCATTTTAAGGGGTATTCTGGGCGTTTAACCCCTTGCAGTATTCATGACCAGCCCTCAGGACAGGTCATCAATAGCTGATCGGTAGAGTTCTACGCCCCCATTCCCATTCCCCAAAATATCCCTTTAATTCTATAGGAGTTATGGAAACAGTACGGCGCAGCTAAGCTCGGCCCTTTCCATCAGACCCGCTACCTCATATTCAGCGGTATTCCCATCTTGGCCGAATTGTAGCACCCCTTTAACTTCTCCTTGATAATGTGATCTTTATGTAACAATGAAGTATTCGTATATTTAAAGGGGAATCCCCCCCCCCTTCCCCCCCCCACGCTTGTATATTCTCTGGGACACGGTGTGACAGTTTGGTGACACGGATTCCTCGCTCTCCCGCTGCTTCTCGTCGGTCAGGTTCCCCCCAACAGGACCCATGAGTTCCTGCAAAACTTGATTGTCCAACTTCAGGCCGCCCGGCAGGTTGACGCACAGGGACAACTATTTTCATTATTCCACCAGTGACTGAACAGGACGATAAGAAAACAAGTCCGGACGATGACATTGGCGTCCATGAAATCCCATGATTCACTGGGCTATATTTAGCAAGCGTTCTCTGACACCTCCCCGTCTCGTTCCGGCCTACATGCCATCCTTCTGGGTCACTCCGCATAGAACACTGAGTAACTAGGAATCCTCCGCATGGCTTCTCCACGACTGAATGATGAGATCTTGTACTCCAGTCACAGCCAAAGCTGCAGTCACGGTTTCGTTAACTGCTGCTTGAAACCTGTTCTGCAGTCGTGATTTGATGTCCTGCGGCTGTCGGCCCTGGAGATCATAAATCACATCGCGGTTTACGAAACTGACCTTGGCACTGCGGTACCTCTCACATATTTCATACGTGACTCGGACGTGTAATCAGTGCGCCTACTAGTGGTCAGCAGCCTTACAGCGTGGAATCCCAAGCAGATTCTGCCTCTAAACTCGTGGCCAAAATTGACAGTTAGGCTGCGGATCTCTGCCACGGATCCACATGCGGAATTTCCAAGACAATTCTACGCAGATCCACGTTAAGAAGGGACATGTTTCTTAGCGCGGAGTCGCATTGGAAATTCCACACGTGGATTTTGCCCATTCACAGGACTAAATCCGCACGTGGATCAGTGGCAAATTAGGTGGCTAAACCACGGAGATCTACCATGGTCATCAGAGGCGGCATCTATGGCTATGGACATGTATACCTACGGGGCAGCACATGGATATAGCCGTTTTCAATGTCCGACGTGGACGCGGCGCTGAATCTGCACCAAGAAGTTTTTTTTTTCTGTACACGACTTCGAAATCCACGCACAGAAAAATCTGCGCCGTATAAACTACAAGTTGGCGTTCCCAATCTACGTTGACCTTACCCTACGGGTTACATCTCCTTGTGCACCAAGTAAAGGGTCTTCTCACCACAGTAATGCAGCCTGGCACATCCTGAGGCTGGCGGGCATGGGCACCTCCTTTCTATTCACTTCAGTGGGACAGCTGGTGATAGCCGAGTCTAAGTGCTTGGCTCTGTCTGGCGGCATCATGTGTATTTACGCAATCCCACTGACTTCAATGGGCTATTTTGGTCCATAATACGGACCAAAAATAGAAAATGCTGCGGGTTTATTTATTTTTTTACACACTTGAAAAATGCAGGTCTGAATACCGATATGCAAATCAATGGAGATTCAGCAGTATGTATTACACGTGTGTGTGTATATATATATATATATACACACATATATATACACACACACACACACCTGTGTGAATGAGCCCTCAGTCCAGCCTCACACTGGTGATAAAATTGCGCGATGTGAGAGAGAGAGTTTCAATGGTTTCATTCTCATTTGCAATGTTTTCATTCATGCCAAGTTGCGATAAAAAAAAAAAATTTACAATATCGCCCATTGTTTTCAACGGGGGCGGCAACAGCAGCGCCCGACACATTGAAATCAATAGGAGAAGATTGCGATCCCCTGTTGTGGCTGTGACAGCTGCGCCGGTAGATTCCTTCAGCCCGCAGGGAGGCGAGGCTGCTTCCACGTGAAAATGCTCCGCATCCAGGGGTTTTCAGAAGGATTGCGGTATCAGGCCGTGAATTACGGGCCAATATTGCCCTCGCCAGTGTGGAAAAGCCCTTTGGCCCAATGTCCACGGGCAGATCGGATTCTGCATGCAGGAGCTCGCAGCCGCATCCGACCCTGCCTGCGTCCGAGGACACTGCGTTACCTGTCTGGGTCTTCTATTTCCTGGTCTGTGAAATGCGTGCAGAAGTGCAGGCCTTTTTTTTTTTTAAACTTCTGCTTTCCCGTGGAATTCACAGCCTGGCCACAATTCAATTGCGGATGGGCCCAGGATTAGACGGCTTTGATTGACTTCAATGGAAGCCGTTCGTGTGGAATCCGATTTGTTTTCCGGACCAAAAGGTGTGGCGCAGAGTGTTATAGTAGCAGAATGCAGTCCTAAGCTCTCGCTCACAACCTGAAGGTTGTGGGTTCAAATCCCTGCATGGTAGCCAGGTCAAGGTTGACTCAGCCTTCCGAGGTCAGTAAAAAAGGAGTACCCATTTGCGGACCCTTATGTTTCCCTATGGGTGGCCTGATTTGCGGGGCACCCGCGCGGATTTCGCAAATCAAACTGTGGACATGGAGTCTCAGGCTGATACACATGGGCAAATTTTGCAATTTTCTGACCAAAAAAACCCAGAAATTGCAATAGAACAGATTTGTTAGAATATTCACATGGGCTTTTTTTTTTTTGTACTCAGTCAGTCCAGTCTAATGAAAATCCTTTATTCAACTCAACGGTTGCATTATAATAAATGGATTGCAGTCGCATTGAAATTATGGATGCCATGAAAAAATGTAACCATAAGTGCATGGCGCTACATTTATGCTTTTTTTCCCCCACGCTTGTGAAAAATGGATACAAAAAGGTTGGAAATCAGAATCGCATGGAATTGCAAAAAAATCATACAAAAAATTAAATTGAATTAGCAGTTGCCCGTGCGCCTGCAGCCCAAGTCCTTCGATTTAGGTTAGGGTGACTTTGGCCCCAATATACTGTACATCACACAGGCAGAGATGGAAGCCTGCAATGTAAGTAGATGGTCTTGTGATGCGTCACAACTTGCTGCGACCCGACAGTCACAAGAAACCCAGCAGGTCTGACGAGTGTCGGGTCTCGGTCTCTGCAAACTGTGAGTCACAACGTGGGAACATTCACTGCCATCACACGCTCCACCACAGGCGGTGATGTGTGGCACGCCCCAATACTACGGAGGCTGCAGTACCCGGTTGTGGGCAAAATCTCTGCGTCGTAGAGGCGTCTAGTGGTCAACAAGCTCTACAAGCGGAAGAAGAGGTCACTACACACAAGGAGCCTCCGAGAGCCTCTTATAGGCCAAGGGGAGAACCACTTATAGGGCCTCCGGTGACAAGACCGTCCATCTAATCACCACAACTCTCATCATTTACAGATCTGCCTGAGATGGAACCGCATGCCGGGTATTGCAGCAGAATGATAACTTCTTATGGGGGCGGAGTTTATTTGACAAAGCGTATAATATTGCAGGACTGCGCCGAGTCTTTGGAGTGACACCGGTAGCGCAGTACAAGTCGCCCTGTAGCTTACGTCACTCTGTAGTACTGGATGTTAGCAGGTTGCGCCTGTTTTATTATTCTTATTCTGTATTTTCTGTTTTGTTGAACTGCTGTAAACAGATGTGGAATCTCCGAGCCTCGCCCTCACCTCTCGCCCTCACCTACCTCGCCCTCTTCAGGGTGTGCTGGGTTCGGGGCTGCTCTGCAGGATCTCAGATGGTTCCCCAGTGAGGGATAAATCCTCTATGTGGAAGTTTTGGGATGGTGACAGTTTAGCGCAGTTTGTTCTCATTGGACATTCATGAAGCCTTCACTCTCGGATGTAAAAAAAAAAAAGTCACATTTTTATTAAAGTTGGGATTTGGACAAAAATTTGCAACTTTTTGCAGTCTATATTGCCAACTGACACTTTTTTAAAAGAAGGCATGGCTTGTCAGGAGGGGGCATGGTGACCCCGAACCGTTTCTGAGCACGGAGCCGCCAACATGCGCCGAATACATGAACAGCCCAACACCGCCTCATGCACCAGTGGACTCCATAGAGTTGACTATACTGAAATACTCTGTACTGCTGTACATACGATGGTGGGGGTCACTCTTTACTGGCTCCTGTGGGTGGCCGGTGGTTCTTAGCAGGGGCGATGCATTAAAGGCTCATTCACAGGGGCGTATGCAGATTTAATTCCATGAGTATGCAGTGGACCGAATCACTGCGTATTTATGTGCACCCCCCCCCCCCCCCAAAATAGAAAATGCTGCGTTTTTTTTCATGCGACTGAGAATTGCGTGAATAATATATAATAATATGAAATCAGTGGGTTTTATTCACTCCATATTGCTCACATAATACGGTGTGTAAATATACCCATGTGAGTGAGCCATAACTATGCTGGAGGGTACGCTTGCACCTCCGCACGGCCTGAGCTGGGGGTCCCAGGCCGGTTGCAGAGTCACATGTTATGACTAGCTCACATGGTGACCGTAAACCCCCGGCCGTTTGATGTTATGAAGCCTCTCGACTTTCCAGCAACTGTTTGGCATCAGTAATTGCCAGATCCTGCCAACGATTCCATCTGTTTGCTGCCCCCCCCCCCCCAGCCTCTGCCCCCGGTCGGGCACAGGGGTTAGAGGGGTTTTGGTGCCCTCCTCTGTCTGCCTGCTGTACTGCAGGAGGGGGTGCACTGACCGGTCCTGACTCTGAACAATTCCATACATTTATCTCCCTGCATAGTACCAGGAGTGTACGCAGCGGAGACCCTCATAGCGGACATCAGCTGCAGGACCACCTTCATAACTAACCAGACACATACATGTACTCTGACACCTCCCACCTGTGGGGGCTCCCTCTCCCCTGACCCCAAACTCATCTTTTTGGCCAGGCTGAACAGGAGAGGAGACAGCGGAGTCTCAGCACGTCTTCGCCCTTCCTCCCTGCACCATGCCTGCCCCAATCCTGCTTCGGGAGCCATTTTTATCTCCAGTAAGAACATCCTCTGTGAATGGAGTTGTCTGTTTTAATTTTTATTATTCATTTGAACCCAGACCACCATGATGGCTTCTTCTATATTGCCTCTATGTAACCCCACAAGTAATAATGCCCCATCTAGGGAGTCCCAGAAAGTAATAGTGCCTCCCCCAGTCCGACTGCTATCCCTGTGCAGTAACTCCATCCAGCAGCAGCAAATCATTATCGCTCACACAAGACTGGACTGTCAGCCTGCTCGCTCTGTAGAGGGTATGGCCTGATTCTTCCCCCATCTCCAGCTACACTGTATTACGAGCAGGAGACGGGGGAGGAGTCAGGCTATGCTCTGTACGTAGCACACTGTCCAATCATCCGCTCCTTTGTGAGTGCTGAAGGTTTACTGCCGCTGTTGGATGAACAACTGCTGGGGCCCAGTGCTAGAACCAGGGGGAATCAGAACATGTTTAATGCTTTGCAAGATAGTCCAGGATTTTGGGGACTGTCCCACTAAATCCAGGATGGTTGGTGTCATGTGTTATTAAGCCTCGTTGACATCTGAGTCACAAGTTCTATTCCCCCCAAAAATTACAACCTAAAGCTTTTTTACGTTTCATGTTAGGCCCACACCATGGTCATAGTCATATGTGGTGCAAAAAACATCATCCTGGTGCAAAAGTAAGCAAAAACCAGTTCTAGTAGTGTGGAACTTAAAAGTTGAAAAGCTCACTAATCGAGATGAGCGAACCTACTCGGCCACGCCCCTTTTTCGCCCGAGCGCCGCGATTTTCGAGTACTTGTGTACTCGGGCGAAAATATTCGGGGGGCGCTGTGGATGAGTGGGGGGTTGCAGCAGGGAGTGGGGGGGGGGGGGGGGGGAGGGAGAGAGAGAGGGCTTCCCCCAGCGCCTCCCGAATCTTTTCACCCGAGTACGGAAGTACTCAAAAATCGCGGTGCTCGATCGAGTAATTACTCGAAACGAGTATATTTGCTCATCTCTACTCACTAACTTTTTAACGCATAGTCTAATATGATAGCCAATGTGCTGACTAGCTAAAGTGCAAATACCTTTAGTTACATAAAAATACATTTTTGTGCTAAACGAAATTGGAGTATGGCCTTAGTGTTTACTTTTTCACAGCTACTGAAATCACATCTACACTGCTCAGTAATGTTGCATAATTTCCTCCTTGCTGTTATTTATGTCAGGGTGTTCTACAGAGAGAGAAACAGAGATCCTGCTCTCCTATGTGTACAGTGTATGGAGACATCATAGCAGCAGTCTACACCCACCAGCCCAGAGATAGAGAAGAGATCCTGCTCTCCTCTGTGTACAGTGTATGGAGACATCATAGCAGCAGTCTACACCCACCAGGTCAGAGATAGAAAAGAGATCCTGCTCTCCTATGTGTACAGTGTATGAAGACATCATAGCAGCAGTCTACACCCACCAGCTCAGAGGTAGAGAAGAGATCCTGCTCTCCTATGTGTACAGTGTATGGAGACATCATAGCAGCGGTCTACAGCCACCAGCTCAGAGGTAGAGAAGGGATCCTGCTCTCCTATCTGTGCAGTGTATGGAGACATCAGAGCAGCAGTCTACACCCACCAGCTCAGAGATAGAGAAGAGATCCTGCTCTCCTATGTGTACAGTGTATGGAGACATCATAGCAGTCTACACCCACCATCTCAGATATAGAAAAGAGATCCTGCTCTCCTATGTGTACAGTGTATGAAGACGACATAGCAGCAGTCTACACCCACCAGCTCAGAGGTAGAGAAGAGATCCTGCTCTCCTATGTGTGTAGTGTATGAAGACATCATAGCAGCAGTCTACACTGTGCAGCTCAGAGATAGAGAAGAGATCCTGCTCTCCTATGTGTACAGTGTATGGAGACATCATAGCAGCAGTCTACACCCACCAGCTCAGAGATAGAGAAGAGATCCTGCTCTCCTATGTGTACAGTGTATGGAGACATCATAGCAGCGGTCTACACCCACCAGCTCAGAGATAGAGAAGAGATCCTGCTCTCCTATGTGTACAGTGTATGAAGACATCATAGCAGCAGTCTACACTGTGCAGCTCAGAGATAGAGAAGAGATCCTGCTCTATGTGTACAATGTATGGAGACATCATAGCAGCAGTCTACACCCACCAGCTCAGAGATAGAGAAGAGATCCTGCTCTCCAATGTGTGTAGTGTATAAAGACAACATAGCAGCAGTCTATACCCACCAGCTCAGATATTGAAAAGAGATCCTGCTCTCCTATGTGTACAATGTATGGAGACATCATAGCAGCAGTCTACACCCACCAGCTCAGAGATAGAGAAGAGATCCTGCTCTCCAATGTGTGTAGTGTATAAAGACAACATAGCAGCAGTCTACACCCACCAGCTCAGAGATAGAGAAGAAGAGATCCTGCTCTCCTACGTGTACAGTGTATGAAGACATCATAGCAGCAGTCTACACCCACCAGCTCAGAGGTAGAGAAGAGATCCTGCTCTCCTATGTGTACAGTGTATGAAGACATCATAGCAGCAGTCTACACCCACCAGCTCAGAGATACAGAAGAGATCCTGCTCTCCTATGTGTACAGTGTCTGGAGACATCAGAGCAGCAGTCTACACCCACCAGCTCAGAGATAGAGAAGAGATCCTGCTCTCCTATGTGTACAGTGTATGAAGACATCATAGCAGCAGTCTACACCCACCAGCTCAGAGGTAGAGAAGAGATCCTGCTCTCCTATGTGTACAGTGTATGAAGACATCATAGCAGCAGTCTACACCCACCAGCTCAGAGATAGAGAAGAGATCCTGCTCTCCTATGTGTACAGTGTATGGGGACGACATAGCAGCAGTCTACACCCACCAGCTCAGAGATAGGGAAGGGATCCTGCTCTCCTATGTGTACAATGTATGGAGACATCATAGCAGCAGTCTACACCCACCAGCTCAGAGATAGAGAAGAGATCCTGCTCTCCAATGTGTGTAGTGTATAAAGACAACATAGCAGCAGTCTACACCCACCAGCTCAGAGATAGAGAAGAAGAGATCCTGCTCTCCTACGTGTACAGTGTATGAAGACATCAGAGCAGCAGTCTACACCCACCAGCTCAGAGATAGAGAAGAGATCCTGCTCTCCTATGTGTACAGTGTATGGAAACATCATAGCAGCAGTCTACACCCATCAGCTCAGGGATAGAGAAGAGATCCTGCTCTCCTATGTGTACAGTGTATGAAGACATCATAGCAGCAGTCTATACCCACCAGCTCAGAGATAGAGAAGAGATCCTGCTCTACTAAGTGTACAGTGTATAGAGACATCATAGCAGCAGTCTTCATTCCGCAGCTCAGAGAGATAAGTTGCTTTTACACGGAACAATTTTATAGCTTGGATTCCTGAGATCCAGCGCGCCTAAACTGAACAAGAAGGGAACAATTCTCGTTGCTCATTCGGTCGGGCATTCGTACTGAATGATAACCGTTCAGGTTCCCGTTGGATGCAGGAATCTGAACAATTTTTTCAGACTGTGTAAAAGGGTCCTTAGTCCAGCCTATTCTCCAGACCACAGTTTAAATGTGTATTAGACATACTGCCAATTGTCTTTGAGAAGACCACCCTGGAGAAGACCACTTTTCCATGCAATTTTGGGTGGTCATCTGAGTTTTCAGTTTACACGGAACAGGAATCGCTGGTGTTGGCCTGAGCGTTGTCCTTGGGCTGGGATGAGATGACAGACGGTTGGAGTACCGGGGGGGCAGGATCTGGGGTTGTACTGGGTGAGGTCTACATTAGATTTAGCCACTGATATCTGTGGTTATATTCAGGAGAAATGCCCTCACTTGCCAGATACTTGTGTGTTGTCATCTGGTGACCGTGGCAGGTGCCAGCGGCGGGGACATCCGGTGGCCGTGGCAGGTGCCAGCGGCGGGGATATCTGGTGGCCGTGGCAGGTGCCAGTGGTGGGGACATCTGGGTGGTCAGACTGTGTGAGACGGGTGGCAAGTGCTTAGTCTGTCCCTGTATTTCAGGTCCGAGCACAGGAAAGATGGATTCTGCAGCGAGCTCCCGATTTCACTTCCATGCACTAGGTACAGTAGCCTGCACACCCCTCCCCAGCACTAATACCCTGAGGGTGCTGCTCCCCCACAATCAGGGTGTGCCCCCAGACCCCCAGTGTGATGTGTAATATCTCTGAGGCCCCCAGTGTGTGACATGTAATATCTCTGAGGCCCTAGTGTGTAAAGTGTAATAACTATGAGCCCGCTAAACCCATAGTGTGATGTGTAATATCTCTGAGCCCCCAGAGTGATATGTAATAACTGTGAGCCCCCCAGTGTGTGGCATGTAATATTTCTGAACCCCCCCACTGTGTGGCATGTAATATTTCTGAACCCCCCTCTGTGTGTGACGTGTAAAAAAACTGTAATCCCCCAGTCTGTATGACGTATAATATCTGAGCCCCCAGTGTGTGACATATATCATCTCTGAGCCCCCCAGTGTGTGACGTGTAATATCTCTGTGATGTGTAATAACTGAGCCCCCCCCCCCCCCCCCGCAGTGTGTAACATGTAATAACTGTGAGCCCCCAGTCTGTATGACGTATATCTGAGCCCCCCAGTGTGTGACATGTAATAATTCTGAGCCCCCAATGTGTGACATGTAAAAACTGTGAGCCCCAGTCCGTATGACATATAATATCTCTGACCCTCCAGTGTGTGATGAATGTTTCTCAGCCCCAAAGTCTATAAATCCCCGTTACGTGTGATCAAAAACATTACATGTATGTGACCAGTTATATAACATGTACAGCGGATATAAAAGGTCTGCACCCCCGTTAAGATGCCGTTCTGTTTTCCATGGATTTGCGCAAATAACGGGTCGCATCGCAGGGGGAAATTAATCTGGAAGGATTCATCTGGGTTGGAGTTTTAACATAAGCGGAGCCTGGCATCTTAACGTGGGCAGACTTTATATCTGCTGCATGTGGCATTGTTACATGTTTCTTCTTGGTAGTGCTACATGTATGTGGTTGGTAGTGCTACAGGTGTATACTCCACTGTTTTGGCAGATGACGTCCCCCTGGAGAATGCTGGCGGCGCCCCCCGGCGGGACGATGCTGATGATGATGATGACGGGGAATTCTTTGAATTTGACAGTGACGGAGAAGGCGAGGATCCTGACACCCCTAAAGGGTTAAATGCCCGGAAGCTGTCATCTAATAGCCTCTCGGATGCTCTACAGCAACACACGTCTCCCGGTACAGGCAAGTACCCATCGCATGCTCCATCACACCTGCAATATAGCTAGGACTGCTAAACCCTCTTCAGTTCATTCATACAAAAAAAAATACGCAAAATGTTCTATTTTCGTGCGTATCGTACGCAAAAATAGCACATATTAAACTAATTAAACCTAATTGCCCATCGAAACCAATGGGATCATGCATGCTTTTTTTGTGTGTGCAAAAAATACTGAAAAATACGCACACGTGTGCAAACGTGCGCGTAATTATGCTTCCGCCCGTATGAAGGCGGCTTTATCGAAAATTCTCCATGTTTAAAAGTCTTATAAACTTTTTTTCATAAGACTTTATTCGCTTGTTGTTTTAGCCACAATTTTCTGAAATTGCGGCAAAACTGCATCATGTGAATAAAGCCTAATCATCTGCTAATCCAGAATGTCTGATAATCTGATGTCATATTAACCCCTTAATGCTCCAGGATGTACAGTTATGTCCTGGGTGCACGGGGTTTGTATGGAGGGGATCGGGAGTCAACCTCGCTCCATACAATGCAGTTGCTGGCTGTTTCTCACAGCTGACACTCGCCAGCAACAGCCGTGATCGGCGCCCACACTGATTGTGGCACTTAACCCTTTAAATGTAGCTGTTGGCTCTGACAGCAGCATTTAAATGCCCCGATAACAGTTCGGAGGTCCCAAGCAGCCACCTCACTGTAAGCTTGGAAAGCCCCCAGAGCTGACATTGCAGATTGTGGTATAATGTAATACTCTGGTATTACATCATACTGCAGGAGCGATCAAACAGTCGCAAGTTCAAGTCCTCTATGGGGACTGATAAAAGAAAAAAAAAGAAGTTTAATTATTAAAAAACCCTTTTCCCATATTTATAATAAAAAAATTAAAGAACCCAAAAGCATATTTGGTATCACTGCGTCTAATAAAGTTTTACTAGCGCTGCGCAGCGAACGTCGGCAGAAGAAAAAATACACACCATCAGAATTACGCTTTTTTTTTGGTCATCCTGCCTCCAAGAAAAAAAATTTAATAAAAATTGATCTAAAAGTCACATGTCTGCAAAGAACGAGCCGCACAGAACTATGCTGACGGAACGATTAAAAAAAGTTATGGCGGTCAGAAAATAATGGTATTTTTTTACAAATATATATATATATTTTTTAAATAGTACAGCAAAAGAAAAAGTATATCAATTTGGTATCATAATTAGAGATGAGCGAACGTGCTCGGCCCCGCCCCTTTTTCGCCCGAATACCGCGATTTTCGAGGTCTTCCGTACTCGGGTGAAAAAATTCGGGGGGCGCCGTGGCAGCGCGGGGGGTTGCAGCGGAGAGTGGGGGGGGAGAGGGAGAGAGAGAGGGCTCCCCCCTGTTCCCCGCTGCTACCCCCCGCACCGCCGCGCCTCTCCCCGCCCCCCGAATCTTTACGCGCGAGTACTGAAGTACTCGAAAATGGCGGTACTCGGGTGCGTAAGTACTCATTACGAGTACGTTCGCTCATCTCTAATCATAATCGTACCGACGCGCAGAGTTCTGCTGCAGTGTGTACACCGTAGGAACAGGAACCCCCAAAGATGGCGGAATTTCTTTTTTTTCCCATTTCAGTCCACTTTTAATTTTTTTAAGGTTTTTCAGTACATTATATGATACATTAAATAACACTGAAAAATACATCTCGTCCCGCAAGAAGTAACTCGCAGACGGCGACGACAACGCATAAAAGAGTTATGGTTATTTGTAAATGGAGAAGCTTCGGTCCTTAAGGGGTTAAAGGAGTTTTACTTGGACAGTCGTGGTAATGCGATACCGGTTATCGGCGCACTTGTATGTAATTAATGATTTACTCTGCCGACAGAATAAAGACGGCACAGAAATATCTGCGCTTTCTGCTGGGAACCCACGGCGCGCCCAGATATTCGCACGCAGCGACGGCCTCCGATACAAGACAGGCCTTATAGTATGCCGGGAAATATTACCGTATATCGCTGTTGTGAAGCAAATCAATGACCTCATGGTCATGTGACCTGCAGGGAGCGACCGCAGCCGTTTACGAGTACTGGAGACAATGATGGTATTGATTCCAGTCCGGCGGCTTCGTGTGTTGTATGAATAGCCCCCCTGCCGCTCTGTGTGACGGGGTGACCCCCTCTCAGCGGGGTCCTCCATGCATTCTGCTCTAGTCCTCAGCTCTCATGTCATGACACCGGACCCTGCCGGCGTGCTAATAGTCTCCTCTACCAGAACCGTTCACTGTCATGGTGATGGGTGTCAATTGTAGGACTTTTTCTTAAATCCCCCTATTTTTTTCTCTTTTCACAGAACCAGCCGCTCCGGCGCAGCCATCAAAGTAAGTAGCGAGGCCTGAATGTAGATCTGCCTTGTTTCCTATCTCTGCATGATAGCATATTTATATGGGGTGTAACCAGGAGACCAGAATAAGCCCCCATGACAGGCAGTGGCGGTACGTTGCAAGTCTGGAATAGGTGCATATTTGACCTTCAAGTCACAGAGGCTCGGCATGGACACATCCAGGCCTTACTGTGAACTTTCCTGCAAAGTTAGAAAACTTGGAGAAGCCCCTATAACAGCGCGGCACCATCCTTTAGGGTAGGTTCACAGAAAATCCTGCTGCATTTCTGCATTAAAAGCCCTGTCTAAATCCACTGTGGATCTGCAGCTGATTTCAGCCTTCGCTGCGCTCCTCTCCCAAAGTGCAGCACACGCTGGAAACTGCCACCACCAGCCATGTCATGCGGAAGTGGCATCACATGACCGGCGCTGAGTAGCAGTTGTCAATGTGCACTGCACTCTAGCTGCAGCAGCACGCAGTAGTGGGAGGTTAGAGGAGTGGAATCAAGGCTGCAGGCTGTGCACTCCCGTTGATTTCTATGGAAGCGCTTATACACAAGCCTGCAGCTTTGCTTCCACTGCACGGTCCATGCACCAACTTTTGAAGGTGACCACGCAGGAAGAGGAGTCAGGTAAGTATAAAAAATATACATCCCCGGCGTCATGCAAACCTGCCCTATGAGCACCATAATTTAGTTTATGGTGTCCATACCTGGTAACGCGTTCCCTTTTCATAAATTAATAGTACAAGGGAATACAAGAAACTTTGTAACATATCTTGATCCTCCACTTATTAGCCACTTCTCCTCTCCCCCTGCACTCATCAATCACTCTAAATTTACTGATAAAATACATATACAGAAGTCTGTACACTGAGTGATCAGATTACAGCTACAACCCGTAGAAGTCTATGGACAGAAAAGGGAAGAGGAGTTGGAGCTGCAGAGAGACTCACACAGAGATGCGGCTGCAGCCAGTGCTGTATTGATAGCTACATTGCTCAGTACAGCTGTATAATGTCCTCCATGCTGCTGATACTTAAGGGGGGCGTTCTACAAAGAGATACAGAAGAGGATATCCTGGTCTTCTATTTGTACAGTGTATGGAAACATTATAGCAGCAGACTACAGCCACCAGCTCACAGATAGGGAAGAGATCCTGCTCTCCTATATGTACAGTGTATGGAGACATCATAGCAGTCTACGCCCACCAGCTCAGAGATAGAGAAGAGATCCTGCTCTCCTATGTATGCAGTGTATGAAGACGACATAGCAGCAGTCTACACCCACTAGCTCAGAGATAGAGAAGAGATCCTGCTCTCCTATGTGTGCAGTGTATGGGGACATCATAGCAGTCTACACCCTCCAGCTCAGAGATAGAGAAGAAGAGATCCTGCTCTCCTGTCTGTGCAGTGTATGGAGACATCACAGCAGCAGTCTACACCCACCAGCTCAGAGATAGAGAAGAGATCCTGCTCTCCTATGTGTACAGTGTATGGAGACATCAGAGCAGCAGTCTACACCCACCAGCTCAGAGATAGAGAAGAGATCCTGCTCTCCTATATATGCAGTGTATGGAAATATCATAGCAGCAGTCTACACCCACCAGCTCAGAGGTAGAGAAGAGATCCTGCTCTCCTATATATGCAGTGTATGGAGACATCATAGCAGCAGTCTACACCCACCAGCTCAGAGATACAGAAGAGGTCCTGCTCTCCTATGTGTACAGTGTATGGAGACATCATAGCAGCAGTCTACGCCCACCAGCTCAGATATAGAGAAAAGATCCTGCTCTCCTATGTGTGCAGTGTATGGAGACATCACAGCAGCAGTCTACACCCACCAGCTCAGAGATAGAGAAGAGATCCTGCTCCCCTATGTGTACAGTGTATGGAGACATCAGAGCAGCAGTCTACACCCACCAGCTCAGAGATAGAGAAGAGATCCTGCTCTCCTATATATGCAGTGTATGAAGACATCATAGCAGCAGTCTACACCCACCAGCTCAGAGATAGAGAAGAGATCCTGCTCTCCTATGTGTGTAGTGTATGGAGACATCATAGCAGCAGTCTACACCCACTAGCTCTGAGATAGAGAAGAGATCCTGCTCCACTATGTGTACAGTGTATGAAGACATCATAGCAGCGGTCTACACCCACCAGCTCAGAGATAGAGAAGAGATCCTGCTCTCCTATGTGTACAGTGTATGGAGACATCATAGCAGCAGTCTACACCCACCAGCTCCGAGATAGGGAAGAGATCCTGCTCTCCTATGTGTGTAGTGTATGGAGACATCATAGCAGCAGTCTACACCCACTAGCTCTGAGATAGAGAAGAGATCCTGCTCTCCTATGTGTACAGTGTATGAAGACATCATAGCAGCAGTCTACACCCACCAGCTCAGAGATAGAGAAGAGATCCTGCTCTCCTATGTGTGTAGTGTATGGAGACATCATAGCAGCAGTCTACACCCACCAGCTCAGAGATAGGGAAGAGATCCTGCTCTCCTATGTGTGTAGTGTATGGAGACATCATAGCAGCAGTCTACACCCACCAGCTCAGAGATAGAGAAGAGATCCTGCTCTCCTATGTGTACAGTGTATGGAGACATCATAGCAGTCTACACCCACCAGCTCAGAGATAGAGAAGAGATCCTGCTCTCCTATATGTACAGTGTATGGAGACATCATAGCAGCAGTCTACACCCACCAGCTCAGCGATAGAGAAGAGATCCTGCTCTCCTATGTGTGTAGTGTATGGAGACATCAGAGCAGCAGTCTACGCCCACCAGCTCAGATATAGAGAAGAGATCCTGCTCTCCTATGTGTACAGTGTATGGAGACATCATAGCAGCAGTCAACACCCACCAGCTCAGAAATAGAGAAGAGATCCTGCTCTCCTATGTGTACAGTGTATGGAGACATCATAGCAGCAGTCTACACCCACCAGCTCAGAGATAGAGAAGAGATCCTGCTCTCCTATGTGTACAGTGTATGGAAACATTATAGCAGCAGTCTACACCCACCAGCTCAGAGAAGACTGAGAATAAGAGATGGCGGCTGCTTGCTTTGGGTATGGGCATCTTTTCCACACTCAATCTTCTCTATGGGAAGAAAAGGGAGAAAAAGAAAAAAAAATGCGTTTTATAAATTTAACTAGAGAAAAAAAAACTCTTTAAAAAAAAAAATAAAAAAAAAATTTGAAAATAAGTGTTAAAAAAAACAGAGAAAAGATTGGGAATCCCTGCAGCTGCCCCGTTGTATGGCGGGGTACTTCTCATATGTGATGTGGTCAGCCCGTTAATCTTCCAGCGAGCACAGGGAATATGGTCTGCGCAGGCGGGTTATAATTACTGGGAGCTGGATAACGAAGATTAAGAAAATAAAGATATTTGTGGCCGGTCTCGGGGGAGTCTGATCAGACGGGAAGATTCCCAGCGCTGCGGGCACCTATCCCGTAAATATCCCGCAGAGGCATTTTGGTCTTATAAAGGAAATATCCGGAATGACGGAGATGGTGGAATTATCACCGGAGGAAACCGCAGGAATCATCTAATACAGCTGCAGCCAGATATCTGCTGGGAACAGGAGCGCTGCGGCCCCGGGGGGCCGGGGGGCAAATACTACTTATAGGTGCTAATGAGGTCAGGAGTGGAGTCCGCCGGAATCCATCCAGTTACCGGAATAGTGAGATGCTGTAGGTTTCCAGTTTCACCAAAGATTGCAGTATGAGGAGAGCCGCACATGAAGCCTAATTACCGCGGTCCTTCTTTACAGTGGCGAGAAAATTGTGCGTTTCCTTCACATCTGCAATACGATATTGCGAAGAAAAAAATTGCGACATGTCCTTTCTTTCTGCGATGTGCAATGTTTTTTTTTTATCACCCATATTTCCCTATGGAGCCTTTCTATCGCAACGCACAAACTTGCGATTTTCATTCAATGTTTTTGTAACATTAGAAAGTCCCATTGAATTTCACGCAAAAAAAAAAAAAGAATCGCTGCAAAATCGCGAGTAGCAGTGAGGTTTTTGCAAGAAAAAGCAGCATTGGCGCTCAAAAATCGTGGGGAAAAAAAGTTGCAATATTACCACAATTTTCTCGTGCGGATATTGCGATCGCCAGTATGAAGGAGCCCTAACGGAAAACTTGCAGTAAATAGGCACCTTGACGTTGAGTATTTGGGCGCAGATTTACTCACCGACCTGCTGTGGGTTTTATCCCTTATAGATTACGGGTCAGAACCTGCAGCATAAATGGACACATTTATAAAGAGCGCGTAATAATCTGCAGAGCATATCACTATGTACCTGCCAGGAGGTAGAGGGGACAGAGCGATGTTCTGCAGATCTCTAGAGGTGAGTAGTGGAATAATCTGCAGGATATATCACTATCAGGAGATAGAGGAGACAGAGCGATGCTCTGCAGGTGGAGCAGTCCAGCTCAGATCTGCCTGTAGTAGCGCCCCCTGCAGTATTGCTGCTGGCAGTGTGATGGGAAAGGTCTAGGGGGATGTTGCTTTAGGAAATCCTCCGTGTTGTGACAGCCGCCTCGCTGCGCTCACCCCGGAATCTCCCTCCTCCTTCCCCGGCCGCCGCGGTTTGTTCCTTCTTATCACTTACATTTCTTAGAAAATTGCTAAACGGTGTAAGAATCAGAAGCCGTAGCACGAGACGCCTGCTGGGACTTGTAGTTCTACACGATGGGAGTTGCCGTTGTAACATTTGCCTTGTTGTCCGGCGTCCACAGCCGGTATTCTGCATCCATCTCTTCTGGTTTTGGCTTCCACCCCCGATATTGTGTAACATCTTGTAGAATATCCCGCACCTCTGACAATAGCAAAACCTCAGCGCCAATCCGCAGCAAAATCCGCGTTTGGCCGTGTGGGTTGCGGTACGAAATTTCAAGATGGCAGATCCCACAAGGATATATTCCGCCGGTGTGTCGGCCCCCTTAGTCACTGGTGGCTTAATTTCAGCTCACTGAAAACTAAGTGACAAGCGAGCAATTTCTCACTCAGCGTAAGGAACTGCCTGTTCACAGCGAGTGGAGGCGGGCGGCGGGCAGATCTCCGGCGCGCTCCGCTTCCATCCTCCGAACGAACATCGCTCCTGTGAGAAAGCGATATTTATTGGCACGACTTTAGGACGCTCACTGACGATCTTGCCGTGTAGACGTGCCCTTAAAGCCGGTCTCACACGACCGGGTTTGAATTGCGCAATCCGTGATCATCACCTCTACGGACGATCCGTGGCATTCTGCACACATTCAAACAATAGACCATTTGCGCGTCCGCTCACATGCGCAAATTAAATCACAGCCTGTTCTATTTTAGTGCTGATTCCGCACGGACGGCTTCCATTGAAGTCAGTGGAATCCGTCCAATCTGTGGCCCGTCTGCAATTGGCATTACGGATAGGTCGTGGGTAGCCGTGTGATGACCAGCCGGGGACAGGGCCAGATTCCACATGTAGAATCTGACCTGTCCATATGAGACTGGCGTGATGCCCCTTCACATGAGCGCTGCGTATTTGCGGAACAAACCATGTTTTTTTTGAGCGCGGGTCGGCATATTTCACGCACGTTGATTTGCGCGCGGCGATTGAAAAGGCTAATTAATCTAATAGGCTCCAGATCTGTTCCCAAAAAATTGCATCGCACTTACATGCGAGTTTCACGCGGGTACGACGCAATGCGATTCCTACATTTGCCAATTGAGACATGCTTTTCACGCGTGTTAAAACCCTTCAGCCCTCATGTACTGCGATGCATTTTTCTCACAAAATGCGTCGCACTTGCAGGCAAAATAGCGAGTTTAAGAGTGCGATATCAATCTGCGAAATTCACAAGGACGGCCTCACGTGCGGATTGTGATGTAGAATTGAAAACGGCAGAATTCCATCCGCAATTCCACATCAAAATCCGCTTTTAGACCTGCGGATGTTGACAGCGGACTATTTCGCAGCCTCTTGTCAAGCAGTCCTTAGGGTGCGCTTACATATCCGGTATTTTGGGTGGATCCACGCCAAAGTCCGCATCAAACACTGCATCTTTCGATGCAGATTTTGGCGCAGACTTTCCGTAATTCCGCTACCTATAAACGCACCCTTACGTGGTAAAGTTGGTATTTGGAAATTCGATATTTCCACCACAGACATCCACCCAGAGGGTCGGCCTGTGGAAGCTCTCCGAGGTTTCTGGGACGTTTCTTGCCCGCCGTGATTTTGCGCGTCCGCCGCCTGTCCTGCTGCTCTGAGCCGCCACAGGCCATTCACATGCAGATTGCGGTGAGAATGTCACCCTACAGCCCCCAGTCCTGGGAGAGTCAGACAGAGGCGGAGGAAGGAGGGAGGGGGCAGCGAGAGCGAGGCCCGGGATGTGCCGCTGGAGTCTGAAGCTTCCAGCCACTTCCTGCTGGATAGATCCATGGCAGCAGAGGGAATTGCTGGGCTGTAAGGGGTTAAGCGCAGGTAATTGTGGGCAGGGCTGGGATTGCACTAGAAGGGATTATTATAGGGTGACCCTCATGATACATTGTAACGATTTGTACAGCAGCCAGAACTCTGTGCTGTTACAATGTAACCTTACAGCACTACATGAAGGATGCAGCATTACACAGACGCTGAGGGCACGGATCGGCCGAGACCCCCTGATATGATGAGAGACAGCTGAACCCCCAGACTGCAGCGACAGCTCGGAGACAGAGCGACCATTGTTTAGCCCTAATGTGTTTCCCCCAAACTCTCCCAGAAATGTCAGGGTAATTTTGAGAAGTGCAGAGTTCCTCCTAGAAGCGGCCGACCCATTATGTCTGCAGTCACTGTATCCTGTGTGCCAGGACAGGGGGGCCCCGGGGCCACTGCTGTTGTTGTCAGTGCAGGGAAAGGGACTCTTAATTTGCTTTATCTTTCCAGGTCGCAATCTGGTGTCAGTAATGAAGTGCGCGGGGGGCCGGGGCGGCCGGAGGTCTATACATACAGCATCAAGAAGAGCCTGAGCCAGAAATGTGAGTACTGGCAGTGGTTGGGAGTAGCGGAGTTGTGCGGAGCACTGGCAGTGGTTGGCAGTAGCGGAGTTGTGCGGAGCACTGGCAGTGGCCGGGAGCAGCGGAGTTGTGCGGAGCACTGGCAGTGGCCGGGAGCAGCGGAGTTGTGCGGAGCACTGGCAGTGGCCGGGAGCAGCGGAGTTGTGCGGAGCACTGGCAGTGGCCGGGAGCAGCGGAGTTGTGCGGAGCACTGGCAGTGGCCGGGAGCAGCGGAGTTGTGCGGAGCACTGGCAGTGGCCGGGAGTAACGCGGTTGTTTGTGACTAATGATTATATAGAGTACATTATATCTCATGATTGTATGTGGAGTGGGGCTATAAGGACAGGCCCTATGTGTGATAGTAATAAATCGTCTCTACTGGGCTGGTTCTCATCCTCTCGAGTATAGGCCATGTGTATGTCAGGACGGGCCCTCATGTAGACATAGTAGACATGTCAGCATGGGTCCTCACCCTCTTGTATATTGGGGATATGTATCTCAGAATATGACGAAAATGTCAGGACATGTATCTGGGGGACGTGAATTTCAGGACGGGTCCTCCTCCTGTATATGGGGGACGTGAGTTTCAGGACGGGTCCTCCTCCTGTATATGGGGGACGTGAGTTTCAGGACGGGTCCTCCTCCTGTATATGGGGGACGTGAGTTTCAGGACGGGTCCTCCTCCTGTACATGGGGGACGTGAGTTTCAGGACGGGTCCTCATCCTGTACATAGCGGTAGTGTAGGATGAGTCTTTACTGTTCAGTATGTATGGCACAGGTATGTGAGAATGGGTCCTTATCTGCCTGTATATAGGGGACGGGTCCTCACCTCTTGTATAAAGAGGACATGTATGTCAGAATGAGCCCTCCTGTACATAAGGGATGTGTATGTCGAGATCCTTGTAGACTGTATCCTCTCCCAGTATGTAGGGGTGTATAGGATGGGTCGTCCTGCTGTATATAGGGGACAGGTCTCTGTTCCTTTCTATAGATGTGATTCTTCATGTATATTAATGTTTTTTTCTCATTCTTGTTGCAGTTTTTTCCTCCGGCTCGCACGGCGCTGAAGACGGAGTTATTTATGACGACGTAGCGTGTGAACACGACGACACCAAGTATGGTGAGAAATAACGTTATAATCCCACTTTATGACAAATGATCCGACGGAACGTCTGCCTGGTCATGGGGCTTGTGAGGCGCATTCACACCGGACGGCCTTCTTGCAGCAAAACTGTCTGCATTTGTTTTATTGCCGATTCAGCAAAAAACACATAGTTCCCGGTGTGCCCCATGTGAATGTACTCCTATAGTCAAATTCCTTTAGTCTGGCATCCCCAGGAGCCGGCAGGTGTGAGATTCCCAAACCCCTTTCCACGCTACAGGATGGCACACGGTAGGGCCACCTGAGCCCTGCGGCGGCTTCCACGCTACAGGATGGCACACGGTAGGGCCACCTGAGCCCTGCGGCGGCTTCCACGCTACAGGATGGCACACGGTAGGGCCACCTGAGCCCTGCGGCGGCTTCCACGCTACAGGATGGCACACGGTAGGGCCACCTGAGCCCTGCGGCTTCTTCCACGCTACAGGATGGCACACGGTAGGGCCACCTGAGCCCTGCGGCTTCTTCCACGCTACAGGATGGCACACGGTAGGGCCACCTGAGCCCTGCGGCTTCTTCCACGCTACAGGATGGCACACGGTAGGGCCACCTGAGCCCTGCGGCTTCTTCCACGCTACAGGATGGCACACGGTAGGGCCACCTGAGCCCTGCGGCTTCTTCCACGCTACAGGATGGCACACGGTAGGGCCACCTGAGCCCTGCGGCTTCTTCCACGCTACAGGATGGCACACGGTAGGGCCACCTGAGCCCTGCGGCTTCTTCCACGCTACAGGATGGCACACGGTAGGGCCACCTGAGCCCTGCGGCTTCTTCCACGCTACAGGATGGCACACGGTAGGGCCACCTGAGCCCTGCGGCTTCTTCCACGCTACAGGATGGCACACGGTAGGGCCACCTGAGCCCTGCGGCTTCTTCCACGCTACAGGATGGCACACGGTAGGGCCACCTGAGCCCTGCGGCTTCTTCCACGCTACAGGATGGCACACGGTAGGGCCACCTGAGCCCTGCGGCTTCTTCCACGCTACAGGATGGCACACGGTAGGGCCACCTGAGCCCTGCGGCTTCTTCCACGCTACAGGATGGCACACGGTAGGGCCACCTGAGCCCTGCGGCTTCTTCCACGCTACAGGATGGCACACGGTAGGGCCACCTGAGCCCTGCGGCTTCTTCCACGCTACAGGATGGCACACGGTAGGGCCACCTGAGCCCTGCGGCTTCTTCCACGCTACAGGATGGCACACGGTAGGGCCACCTGAGCCCTGCGGCTTCTTCCACGCTACAGGATGGCACACGGTAGGGCCACCTGAGCCCTGCGGCTTCTTCCACGCTACAGGATGGCACACGGTAGGGCCACCTGAGCCCTGCGGCTTCTTCCACGCTACAGGATGGCACACGGTAGGGCCACCTGAGCCCTGCGGCTTCTTCCACGCTACAGGATGGCACACGGTAGGGCCACCTGAGCCCTGCGGCTTCTTCCACGCTACAGGATGGCACACGGTAGGGCCACCTGAGCCCTGCGGCTTCTTCCACGCTACAGGATGGCACACGGTAGGGCCACCTGAGCCCTGCGGCTTCTTCCACGCTACAGGATGGCACACGGTAGGGCCACCTGAGCCCTGCGGCTTCTTCCACGCTACAGGATGGCACACGGTAGGGCCACCTGAGCCCTGCGGCTTCTTCCACGCTACAGGATGGCACACGGTAGGGCCACCTGAGCCCTGCGGCTTCTTCCACGCTACAGGATGGCACACGGTAGGGCCACCTGAGCCCTGCGGCTTCTTCCACGCTACAGGATGGCACACGGTAGGGCCACCTGAGCCCTGCGGCTTCTTCCACGCTACAGGATGGCACACGGTAGGGCCACCTGAGCCCTGCGGCTTCTTCCACGCTACAGGATGGCACACGGTAGGGCCACCTGAGCCCTGCGGCTTCTTCCACGCTACAGGATGGCACACGGTAGGGCCACCTGAGCCCTGCGGCTTCTTCCACGCTACAGGATGGCACACGGTAGGGCCACCTGAGCCCTGCGGCTTCTTCCACGCTACAGGATGGCACACGGTAGGGCCACCTGAGCCCTGCGGCTTCTTCCACGCTACAGGATGGCACACGGTAGGGCCACCTGAGCCCTGCGGCTTCTTCCACGCTACAGGATGGCACACGGTAGGGCCACCTGAGCCCTGCAACTTCTTCCACGCTACAGGATGGCACACGGTAGGGCCACCTGAGCCCTGCAACTTCTTCCACGCTACAGGATGGCACACGGTAGGGCCACCTGAGCCCTGCGGCTTCATTCACACAGTTTCTGGATTAAAGGAATTTCTGTAGACGTGTTACCATAATACGTCGAGGATCAGAGAACGGGGGGCTGGATCCCCTTGTATTCAATAAGAAGCCCCTCTACTCTCACTGGTCCACTTTCCTCCTCAGCTCATACAAGGTCGTTGTCTTGCAGGACTGGGACAAAACCTGATCTACGAGAACATCCAGCGTGACGGTTGCGTGGGCGACTTCGAGGACACTGGCTGGAGCTCCAGCGAATTTGAGAGCTATAGTGAAGACTCTGAGGCAGAAGAGGTGCAGAGGAAGACGAAACCTGCAAAACCCTTTGTAGCGTTTCAGCCCAAGGTACCGTAACAGGAAATCGCTTACTACAGGTAGCGCCACTTGTTTCTTTTGCCATAGGCCAACCCACAACCGTACACCATAGTAGTGAAGACAGGGATGTCCACCATCATGGCAGGCCCATATGGGGAGTGCTGGCTGCTTGGGCATACTCCCCATACAGTGGGATGTCCCATCAGTGGTCCAGCACTGCATGAAGGTGCAGGGACTCATAATAGTGATGGCTGGGTGTGGAAATGCTGCAGCTTCATCATGGATTCTACCTTTTCATCCGAAAGGAAGAAATTTGCGCAGAAAATCTGCAGCAGTTTTATGAAATCTCACCCACCCTGCCGGCACGGAAAAATGCAGCGGATATTCCACAGTAAGATCTGCAACATTTGCGCAACATGTGAACGTGCCCAACGACGGAAATATACTGGCCTCTCCTGTTCTGTGATGTGTGTTACCCAAAACACATGAGCGGGGTCCCCTACTCAGGACCCCCCTCTATATCCGAGAGGGCAGATCCACTTAGTGACAGCAGCTCCCGTCCCGGCGAACCGCCTTCCACCGCAGCACGCCTACGCAATCTGCATAACCGAACAGTAATTATATACCATGAGCTACGCAAACTGCGTAACGCGCCAAACTGTCATTCAGCGCGGTACATAAACAGATGTAGCATGAATACATTTGTATACGTATGTCATGGTGATCACTGATGCGCTGCAGTTATACCCGCACCATCACCACAGTAGCCCAATGGTGACTGGCTGAAACGGCCGGGATCAGAAGGAACTCTGATCCTGGCTATTTAACCCCTTAGATGCCGTGGTTAGCACTGGCAGGGGGTTGTATTGCAGGACGGTTGTTCACGTGAATGTCTTCCTACGAACGTCCTACAATACAACCCCCTGCCAGTGCTAACCACGGCATCTAAGGGGTTAAATAGCCAGGATCAGAGTTCCTTCCGATCCCGGCCGTTTCAGCCAGTCACCATTGGGCTACTGTGGTGATGGTGCGGGTATAACTGCAGCGCATCAGTGATCACCATTACGTACGTATACAAATGTAGTATTTATGCTACATCGGTTTATGTACCGCGCTGAATGACAGTTTGGCGCGTTATGCAGTTTGCGTAGCTCATGGTATATAATTACCGATGGGTTACGCACATTGCGTAGGCGTGCTGCGGTAATGGTAGGGCGTGCCACAGAATTAAACTTGACAAGTGCTACAACTTCACCATTTTATTTTTTCAACAGGTGAAAAGTTAAATAAATGTTTTGCACCGGCTAAAAAAAAAAAAAAGGCGCAGCCAAAAAAAACCGTATGCGATATTCAAACGTGTTTATTTGATGCAATCATCGACCCCAATGTGCGAGTTCAGCAGCGTCCGAGAACGCTTCAGCGCTGTATGAGGGAAAGGCCGGCAGCTTATTAATACTTTCAGCTTCACTTCTCACCACTTTCAAAATCTCTGCTTGCTTATAGTGAATAGATACATTCCTGCTAACTTACAGAGGCTGAAATGCCAATAGACCCAATCCTTCTGACAGCTGAGGGTTTGTTACAAATGTATCCAGTTTCTACAAGCCTCTGTGAGCTGCAGCCTCCAAGCTGACATGTTACCTGCACCGATACACTGTAACAAATATCAAGCCAAGAGGTAACACTTTCCCTGCTACTAGCCGCCTGTTTTCTTCACTCACATGAAGCTACATCTTAGAAATTGGCCGCTGGCGTTGGCACAAGACGGACGAGGGCAAAGTTGGGCAAATGGAGATGCCAGTTAGATTTATTACAGAACTATCCAACCTACCGGGATGGTGACTGTCAGCGTGCTCACTCAGTGCCCTATAATGCAGTACAGGCAGCTGCCAGCAGGGGTCAGGCCACCAGTGACCCCATAATATAGTCCAGGATGGAGCGACCTCCTCCCTGGGTGTCGGGTTGGGGCTGGGCTGTTAATATTACTGCAGATTCCACCACTGAGCTCAGATGTGTCGCTGCGGACGACCGCTTACATGGAAGGAACGATTACATGCAAAACCTTTAGTTCATGGACAGTCCCTTGTCTGAGTACAGAACAGGAGCACCCCCTAGTGGTCGTTTGGGATACTTGCTGTCTGGCCTGCACAATAAAAAGTTTAGACCCTGTAAAACCCGTTCTTACTAAACTGAATGACCCCTTTATTAGAACCCTGGCGTCTCACGATTGGCGCTTCCCTGTATGGACCCCGCAGTGCAGCATAAAGTCACGTGACGAGTTCTCCGTGGATCAGTTTCAGTGTGAATCCACATTGGATGGGGAAATCCAGCACTCTGAGCGACTTCCAACGAGGCCGGGACATCGGACTAGCCGACCGGGATTTCACTTCAAACCAATGGGGGAGGTTTATCATGTAACGGTGTGAAGAGTATACAGAGAATGGCGCGATCAAGGGAAACATCCAGCTAGAGGGGGTCGTGTGGACGGAAACAGTTTATCATTGAAGGGGTCAGAGGAGGATGTCAGGAATCATTCTATCAGCTGGTCAGAACACGTCAGCACCGTCATCTAATCTGCAGCAACTACAAGAAGCTTCCTGTCCGCAGGGGCCGATATTCCTACAGAACGATTTCATCATCTAGTGTAATCTACACCACGATGAACTGCTGCGGTTCCGAAGGTCAAAGGGGTCCAACACGCTACTAGTTGGGGGTCTCCTACACATCCCAGGGGGATCACTCGTACCTGAAGATGGCGCTCATGCACATAACCCAAGCCACTGTCTGTTTTTCATCACTTCCAGCACTTTAGGAGATGAACCGGGAAGCTCCAGAGCAGCGCTCACACTGCAGTGCTATTACATCTTCTTGGCCCTGGAATCATTGGATTCAGTTATCATTCATTATTACTTTGGCCTCAGGTGATGCTTTTTCTTGAGTTTTTCCTTAAAGCGAACCTCCGATCCTGGAGAAACAAAGATGGCCGCACCGCTTCTCTGACTACCTGAGGCACGCTGTACATTATTATTCATCATCTCTGATTGGCCAGTGCGTTCCATGTGAGCAGAGCTGACCAGTCAGAGCAGCATGTAGGGTCTTAGACTACCCATACATATTAATGTACAGCGTGCCTCAGGTAGTCACAGAGGCGGCGCGGCCATCTTTGATTCTCCAGGATCGGAGGGTCTCTTTAACATTGGTGATTAGTTCGTTTCACCAAATCAATAATTAGCACATTTTCTTTAAGACGCGACCTGTTGGGGTTCCTTGAAGACTGGATTGGGCGCCCCCTAGTTAGCAACAACCCATTGCCCCATCCCTTTATGATCACCAGAACTGGGATATTTGGGTGTCCTCTGACTCTACATGTTCTGTGTTCTTGACATGTTGCTTCTGTGTAGCACGTATTAACCCCTTACTAACTGTGGGGTGCCGCTGTGTGCTTACCGCTCGGCTTACGCTGCTTCTCCTCTCTCTTTTTCCGTCTTCCTGCCTGTCTTGCTTTCTGCCTGCAGCTTTCACCAGACCTTAATAGACTAAAGGAGAGGTACAGCCAGACTAAGAGAGACCTCCTGGCTCTTAGGGTCAGGAGAAGAGACGTCCGTGAGCTGAAACACAGATACAACAGCAAGGTACAATGTTCTCCATGTGTGAATCCGCCACCCTCCTGCAGTAAGGCTCAGGGATCTCCTCAAGGGCCAAGGTTGAAGGCTAGACAGAATCTACATTCACTGCCAACTACCGGTATATAGTGATATGGAGCATGCTGGTATAACCTGGGTATCGCCTGTATATAATTATATATGTACAGCTGGTATAAGATATACATCTCCTGCATATAGTGATATGGAGCATGCTGGTATAACCTGGGTATCTCCTGTATATTATATATGTACAGCTGGTATAAGTTATCCATCTCCTATATATAGTGATATGGAGCATGCTGGTATAACCTGGGTATCTCCTGTATATAATTATATATGTACAGCTGGTATAAGGTATACATTCTGTATATAGTGATATGGACCATGCTGGTATAACCTGGGTATCTCCTGTATATTATATATGTACAGCTGGTATAAGTTATCCATCTCCTATATATAGTGATATGGAGCATGCTGGTATAACCTGGGTATCTCCTGTATATAATTATATATGTACAGCTGGTATAAGGTATACATTCTGTATATAGTGATATGGACCATGCTGGTATAACCTGGGTATCTCCTGTATATAATTATATATGTACAGCTGGTATAAGATATACATCTCCTGCATATAGTGATATGGAGCATGCTGGTATAACCTGGGTATCTCCTGTATATTATATATGTACAGCTGGTATAAGTTATACATCTCCTGTATATAGTGATATGGGGCATGCTGGTATAACCTGGGTATCTCATGTATATAATTATATATATACAGCTGGTATATAGTGATATGGAGCGTGCTGGTATAACCTGGGTATCTCCTGTATATATATACACAGCTGGTATAAGTTATACATCTCCCTGTACATAGTGATATGGAGCATGCTGGTATAACCTGGGTATCTCCTGTATATAATTATATATGTGCAGCTGGTATAAGTTATACATCTCCTGTATATAGTGATCTGGAGCATGCTGGTATAACCTGGGTATCTCCTGTATATAATTATATATGTACAGCTGGTATAAGGTATACATCTCCCTGTATATAGTGATATGGACCATGCTGGTATAACCTGGGTATCTCCTGTATATAATTATATATATACAGCTGGTATAAGTTATACATCCTGTATATAGTGATATGGAGCGTGCTGGTATAACCTGGGTATCTCCTGTATATAATTATATATTGTAGCAGTGTCTACGTTGGGAGGGTGGGGGTCGGTGAAGTCACAGAGGCTCACTTACTCCAGATAACAGTTCAAGTTGCTCTTTATTTTCAGTATTAACAAAGTGACCCAAAGAAAATCAGTGGCCACTGACGTCACGAGAGCTCAGTGCAAAACAGAACACAAAACAAACCACAACCCAGCGGGCGCCAGCTATACATCAGGTCCTTCTCACCCAAGATTAGCCTGCAGCTTATGTTGCTCAGGACCCCACAGTAGTCGCACTCACTCCCAGGCGTTGATCAGGGCTGCACAGCCTTGCAGTCTTCTATGTCTCAGTAATGAGCTCAGGGTTTTCAGCTGAAGTCACTGGGACCCACAAGAAAGTCCTGGACAGGACCCCTACCTCACCCAGGCCAAGTGTCCAGCACCTTCCCATTTACCTGTCCACAATATGTACAGCTGGTATAAGTTATACATCCTGTATATAGTGATATGGAGCATGCTGGTATAACCTGCGTATTTCCTGTATATAATTATATATGTATAGTGGTATATGTTATACATCCCCTGTATGTGTTTGCTGTAGTGCTGGTATAACCTGGGCATCTCTTGAACATAGTGATATGGAGCATGCTGGTATAACCTGGGTATTTCCTGTATATAATTATATATGTCCAGCTGGTATAAGTCATACATCCTGTATGTAGTGATATGGAGCATGTTGGTATGACCTGGGTATCTGCTGTATGCGTTTGCTGTAGTGCTGGTATAACCTGGGTATAGTGATATGGAGCATGTTGGTATAACCTGGGTATCTCCTATATATAATTATTTATGTACAGCTGGTATACGTTATACATCTCCTGTATATAGTGATATGGAGCATGCTGGTATAACCTGGGTATCTCCTGTATGTGTTTGCTGTAGTGCCGGCAGCTCTTTATGTCTGACAAGTGAAACCTAATTTAACGATTTAATGATCCGTCACTGATAGGCTGTAAAGTTAATAGCGGACCTGGGAGAGACGTGTCCCCCCCACTACATATGCGCTGCCCTCCTCCTTCTGTAGTCATACGTGTGTATTGTCTTCTCATGTTGTTGTATTAATACCGCCATGTGGATCGTGTATTTTCTGTGTTCTGCAGATGACGCAGTTGATGAAAGCGGCCCGTAGCGGAACCAAGGACGGACTGGAGAAGACGCGGATCGCCGTCATGCGGAAAGTGACCTTCCTGCAGCGCAAGGAAACGACCGGTACGAAACTTGTATTTCAAGCTCCTTCCACTTGTTTCATAATGCCACGGGTTCAATCCCCCTGTATCGCGAGGTAACCGTGCCAATCCTCCGCTTTACACCATGTCTTCCATTGAACTGAAAAGCTTAGGATATACACTGAATGGCGACGTTATTAGGGCTCCTCCCATCTGGAAGCGCACTGGACTCCTTTTGGCACCCCAGCAATTCATCGTGGTGTGGATTCCACTTGGTAATGAAATCGTTCTACAGGAATATCGGCCCCTGCGGACAGGAAGCTTCCTGTAGTTGGCGCAGATTAGACGGAGGTGCTGACATGTTCTGACCTGCTGACAGGAAGGGGTCAGCGATTCATGCCGCTTGCGCCAAATTCTGACCTCCCATCAGCACGGGGAACAGAAATCTTTACCCATCTGACAGGAGATGTTTTTCCGCTGCTCAGTGATACAATTTTTGCGCTCTTTTGCCCGCTGGAGTCTCGTCTCTCTTAGATACAATGGCGCTGGAACTGGTGGTCTGCGGTTATAGGCCATCCGTGCCAACGTGACATTTCTCTTCTACCAGAAGTGATTAACGGTCCATATATACATATGACATCACATTGTCCCATTTCTGCTTTTATATCCCATCATCTACTCCAGTCACATCCAGAGCTGCATTCACATTACTACTGCCTGACATCAGCTCTCAACGTTGCCCTTGCCGGTTCAGACTCTTTAGGACTCATTCACACGGTCGTATTACACACGCAATCTATGGGTTCATTCACGTGAACCAATACACGGCATGTCCTATTTTGGTACGTGTTACATGCTACAATAGGACATGGAGGTGAATGGGCCGGCACAAATACGTATTCACTGCATCTTGGACACCAAATACGGGGGCACGTCCGCATAGAAAAACCCGCAGAAGCAGGTGAAATACGCAGACGTAAGTGATTTTCACTCGCTGTGTATTTATGCGACCTCAATACGCTTACACTCTTGTGAATGAGCCCTTCCAGCCACTTTACAGTTATAGGTGTGTTTGTCATTGTGTTGAACGTGCGATGGAATTACGCAAATACTGAATGCGGGAAAATTCTCCGTAGAATAGTAAAACAAATACAACCCCGTATAGCGAGGAGCAATATATCATCTGTAGGCGCTACCAGAGCTCTGGTGCAGATGACCAGCGGGTACGGCTGCGTTCACACTTGGCGTTTTTAGTGCGTTTCTGAACCAGAGCAAGCAAAAAAAAAAATAGAACTGCCTTGAAAATCGTGTGAGCGCCGAAGGATTCTCCATTGTTAAAACCGCATCAATAAACAGCATGTAGTTATCGAAAATCACATAGTTTTTTTGCGGAAGAACCGGAATTAAAAACCGCAGCAGAGATGCCATGTGTGTGCGCAGCCTTAGGGTGCATTCACACGGGCCAGAAAGTCGTGCGGGTTCCATGCATTGCGAGATGCACACAAATACAACCCATTATATGCAATGTGTACAGTTACGCGGGCGAGGCTTCTCAGCAGGGAGGCTGTCTGTCTCTCAGCAGGGATGCTGAGAGACAAAGATTGTAGCATGTTCGTGCGAGTGTCGCACAAGGGTAGAACGTGCAGATGTACAACACACATCGCACAAAACACGGACGGCGTTCACACGGATTGATGAACATTCTTACAAGTGTTCACGGCCAACTGGGTAAATGATTCCTGTCCAGTCGGCCCCCATTTATTAGAATGATGTCCGTTCAGCTTCCAGTATATGGGTAGCACGTTTCCCGGAAGAAATAGCATGCTGCGCCATTTCCTCCAGGATTACCTGCCAGGCCTGTACCAGCGGCTGCGACAAAGATGAGAACAGAACTAAGGCTTTCAGTAAAATTAACACAACGACCAACAGAGGAAAATAAAGCGATTCATAGAATGCCGCAGAAGCCATGATTGTCCGCGGACGCTAAACGGTCATTTCACTTACGCTCATGAGAGACCGCCTCCATCTGGACAGAAAACGGGGACCTCCTAGATCTCTAAAGGCGGGAACACTCCTCATCACCTCCTCAGTTCCTGCCCTCTCTGTTGGGCCTCGCTCCCCCCAAATCCGGTGGACACAGAGGTTACCTGTCCGGTATCAGCCCCCTCATGGAGCCGCAGGGTAAGCCCCTATTCTCCCCTGCAGCAAGTGGTCTTCTCCCTGGAGGTCAGTAAGGGAAAGATCCCCCTCCTGCATAGACGACGGCGGCGGCTTGCTGTGCTGCCCCACCTGGACCGGAGGTTTGCAGTTTGTGGTCTCTTGCTTACCTGGGGCTGCCATTAGCAGGTGGAGTTTCAGGTGTGCTAAACTGGGTGACGCCTGCTATCCCCACTGATTGGAGTGTGGGGGAAGCAATGGCCGCCTTCTTAGAGGATCTCCAGGCAGTCCAGGGTGGAGTCGGCTTGGATGAGGGATTGGATTGTGACTTTGCCTTATTCACACGAGCGCATATACGGCGCGTTTTTATGCCCGACTGTATATACGTGACCATCTCAGGCATTGGCTTCCGATGTATTTGTTCACACGGGCGATTATACGGCGTGTAGAAATGTCAACCTGCTGAAAATAGAACATACGCGATCAAAATACGCGCCGACGCATATACGGTGGCCAAAAAGACAGTTCTGAAAAGTATGAACAGGCGAGACTACGCCAACAAGCTCTGGCCGTGATCGTCGAAAAACGTCCTTTCCGGCAATTATACTCCGCTGACGTTCAGATGTAAATACGCCTACGCTCCTGTGAATAAGCCCTAAAGCCGTTTTCAGATAAGCGTATTTTTAGGCGTCCGTAGTACGGATGTGTCAGAGATGAGGTTACAGCCGGCGGTCAGCCATGTTGGATCTGTTTCCGTTTCCATATATTTCGTTTTCTACCGGGCAAATAACGATTCGTATTTACCCAACAGAAAGTAATAGCAATATGGAGACCAAGGCCTATGCCCACGAGCGTGTCTTCACCGTGTGTTATGCGTGCGTTGCACGGCCACGTGATACGCCGTGATTTGAGTCAATGGACTTCATTGCTCAAGATAAATAAATGGCAGCATGCTGTGTTTCTCGGCGCACCACGCAGTGTGACCCCTATATATTGGTATAGGCTGGCTTCAAAAAGCCTGAACAAAAACTGCTTGTGTGACAGCACCCTACCCCTGCAAGAATGAGGGGGATGCCCGCTGCACGCCCAGACCCCGGACCTGCTGACGGCACAGTAGTCGGACTCTTCAGAAGGCTGTGGGCTCGCTCTCCCACAGAAATGGTACGGACAGATTTTGAGAGGTGTCAGCAGACGACGGTGTGTGCTGCCCTTGCTAGAGGAGCCTGCAGGAACGGGGGTCCGGGTGAGTATGAGACACAGCTCCCCAGACCCCATATAAGCTAAACTATAAGTATCATAACTCAGTTTCTGGTCCTTACAGTTGGTAAAAGGTTCCTTTTAAGGGGGTTTTACAGGATAAATCATCAGTAATCTATTGGTGGGGATCTGCCACTTAGGATCCCTGCCGATCTGCTGATTGAAGAGGCCATGGTGCTCGCATGAGCGCCGCAGCCTCTTCTTGGGCCTGTGGTGTCATGTTCATTGGTCACATGACCTGGGAGCAGCCATTCAAGTGAATGGGATTGAGCTGCAGTACCAGGCATGACCTCTATACAATATACAGGGCTGTGCCTGGTATGGACTGAAGTGACAGCAGTGTTCACCGGAGCGCCGCTGTAACTTCTATCAGCTCATTGTCAGAGGTCCCGAGGGGCGGACCCCCAACGATTACAGGACAGGTTATTAAAAGTATACACCTGGAAAACCCGCTTTCTGGTTGATGATCTCTAACCGAGTTCCTTTTAAAGCCCTGACTTTTCTTCCATTAGAATCCTGATCAGTAGAATAAGTTTTTGTCACCCCACCCCCCCCCAACTACTAGTGTATTTGGGGCCATGTGCTATCTGTTATACTCCATTGTACATCTGTCCGCACGGGCAATTCTAACCAGACGCCGCCAGTCGTGATCATTAATCACCCATTCTCGACTGTGGGTGATATGCACAGTCTGTGACGTACCTCCGGTACACGCGTGACACTGCGGAGAGAGTAATCGTAAACGCCTGGACAACTTCAGAAATGGAACGTCCCATCCGTCTGTAAGACCGCTTGTGGAGTCTCGCTAGCACGTTATTAGTGGGCTCTCAAATCCAGCGAGCAATTAGCCTTCGGTAGAAAAGAAACTTTCGTTGCCTCCAGAGTTATTGGTCTAGTTTATTCTCAACGGATGTAAGAGAAACAACAGAATTACTTACCGCTATCCCATTACTTCTGGCACTGGGATGGGACGTCCATCTGGTTGACGGAAGCGCTCCAGTTGGAACATCGGTGGTAGAGCGGACCGATCCTTCCATAAACGTTATTGGTGGGCTCTCAAATCCAGTGAGCAATTAGCCTTCAGTAGAAAAAAAAACTTGGCCCCTTCCCCAAAGTTATTGATCCAGCTTATTCTCAATGGACGCTAGAGAAATAACAGAATTACCTACCGATAATCCGTGTCCCACGAGCCGGCGGCGGCAGCGGCGCTTTATTCTCTGGATCATCTGCTGCGTCTTTCCACGAACAGGGAAGTGATCTGTGAGTCACGGCGTAAATCTCCGCTGTCAGCATACAGGACCTCCTGCTCTTCCTCCTCCGACACCCAAGCCCTCAGTCAGTGCAGCCGAGGCACCGGCCATGTATGCCGACACTCACACCAGTAGCGTGGCCCTCCGGCTCAGCTGGGGGAGGGTCAGACCTTCAAAGTGGTTGCGGAGGTCACAATCCAAGAAGTCGGTGTCAGAGAGCGATGCCAACACGGAAGAGAGCATCTCCTCGGGTAACTGCCATCCGCCACCCCCTCATCAGCGCCCCCTGGATGTCTCCTACTTCATGCACTCTTTCTTCTTGCAGGAGATTCGGAGGAAGAAGAGATGGGCTTCCTGGAAGTAAGCGGACTGGATCTGGACATGGCCCCCCCACCGTCGGAGCTGGGGCCAATGCCAGAGGGGCTCAGTGCCCAGCAGGTGAGAGCTGGGTTAGGTGGCACGTTGTGCTCGCTGTTCTAGGGCGGAAGCAGATAACTTAGCGTTGTGTGTCTTACAGGTTCTGCGGCGTCACATCCTGTCCTCCATTGTACAGAGCGAGCGGAGCTACGTGGAGTCTTTGCAGCGGGTTTTGCAGGTAAGTCCATCCTCTCTGCATATTACAATTTATACAGGGTAGGTAGCACTAGTTCTATCTAGAAGGGACCATAATGTAGCTGAATTTTCTGGTGTGTGAATAGAATTCCAGATCTGCAGTGAAGACTGACACTCAGGCAGATCAGATGTAGAGAAGTAATAGAGGATGGATCTATAGATTTCTATCCTAATCAAGGGTCATAGAAAGCTGGGTGACACCCCTGTGGGCTCTGATCGCCAGCGGTCACCCAGCATTTGAAGTGCTGGAATAGGATGAATGGGGACGGATGGCGTCAGAGAGGAATATGTGGCACATGGCGGTAAAACAGAAGTGAAAATGTCAGCTGTCAGCAGATAGTAATATGGAGTTTGGTTGAGTTCTTCATCCCTCCTGCTTGTACCCCTTGGATCTGTCTCCTCCTCATCATCCTCATCATTGTCTTCCAGGATTACCGCAATCCCCTGCTGGAGATGGAGCCCAAATTACTAAGCGCCCGGAAGTGCCAGTTGGTGTTCTCCCGAGTGAAGGAAATCCTGCACTGCCACTCCGTCTTCCAGATCGCTCTGGCCTCCCGCGTCGCAGAATGGGACTCCACCGAGAAGATCGGGGACCTGTTTGTGGCCTCAGTAAGTGACCGTCGATAGGGCAGCGTTGTAAGACATAGACTTAGATACAGCAGCTCGACAGACAGTATCACATGTGATCGGATGAGGTACTGCAGACAGTATCACATGATCAGCTTAGATACAGCTGCTCTGCAGAAGTATCATACGTGATAGGGTTAGATACATAACTTGGAACTCAGTAACGCACATGATAACATTACAAGCAGCTGCTCAGAAAGCAGGATCACACATAAGAGATGAGATACATGACACCGCAGACATTAGTGCACATGATAGGCTTAGGTACATGACTCGGCGGGCAGAACCACGCATGATGGGGTTAGATACATAGTTACATGTGATAGAATTAGATACATTAGTCCAGTAGATAGTATCACACTGGATCAGATACAGCAGCGCAGCAGATGGTATCACACATGGTAGGATTAGATACACGGCTCAGCAGACAGCACATCACATGGTAAGATTAGATACACTAGCTCAGTAGATAGTATCACACAGGATCAGATACAGCAGCGCAGCAGATGGTATCACACATGGTGGTTTTATACAGAGCGTTATTCCCCATGGTCTCTATTAGGTAATTCTGTATTTCACGGATATTTTATTTTTGTTTTATGTGAATTTTTTTTAGAATTTTACTTCTGTTTTTCTTCTGTTGTGAAACTTTGCGCTCAGATTTGTTCTTGTATCTGTATTTCCCGGCTCGCGCTTCACTTGTGAAACTTCATCGTTCTCTGTCTGGAGCTGATATCTCTCTGCCGAGCTCCATCATAAAGAATTCTATCCGTATACCCCTACATGTGTGTATATACACGGCTCAACCATTACAGGGAACCGACTAGAAGCACCATAGACTAAGTTCTTTGAGGGTTAGGTGATGTGGGGTCCGGGGACCCTCTCTTCATACTTGCCCGTTCTCTGCGCTGGCCCTGTCACAATCAGCGCGCCTGCAGCAGATTGACTCTTCTCAGGAGTCCACGCTCCCCTAGAGATGGATGGGTGTGCGTGCGCTGACTTCGCCGCGGGACACCACAGAAATGGGTATGAGTATGAGAAGAGGCTCCCTTGACTCCACATCACGTAAACTATAAGCACCGCAACCTACTTAATGCTGCTTCTAGTTGGGCACGAGTTCCCATTACAAAAACAAACAAAAACAATTGGTCAGGCTTAGAATTGCGTGAAAGAAAAGTGCCGTTCTCCCCACTTGACTGCGTCTGTGACCACTCAGCCAATCGCAGGCTTCAGCGGTGATTCCTCCATGGCCATTGAAACCTGTGATTTAGCAGCTATCTGCTCAACTGGTGAACGTCACGTGACCACCAGCGCCCTTCAGGGGTCTGAGCACTGGGGCGCTACTGTTGGACGGGCAGTTGTGGGAGTGGGCGGGCTGTTTTCTTTCTTTCACATAATTCTAAGCCTGTTAAACCCAAAAAGGGACTGGGACTCTCCTTCCTAACTGATTCTTCTCTAGTTCTGTTGGCATCCTTGTCACTCCTGGTACATGAGGCGCCACCTGCTGCCCAATCAGGAGATACCGGAGGTCCTGCTCCTCCAGGATGACTCATCCAAGGAGGTCTGCCATGTCCGCCAGGCGTTATATGAGGAGAGACAGACAGAAGAGCATCAACCCGGCATCAGAACAGGAGGAGCTGCCAGAGCCCAACAGAATAACCTCCAGCGGCTACTGGCCAAACTGTCATACAGACTCCATGAAGGCCGACGTCCACCAGGCAGTTTGACTGGCATTGACCAGAAAACACCATGATTGGCATGTCCGCCATTGGCGCGTCGTTCTTTTCACAGCGTCACATTGAGCAGATGGGACAGATGTGAAAGGGTCTGAAGATGGTGATGATCATCGAGATCTGATGTGTGATTTAAGTGTTCCTTTCACTCTTGAGCAGTGTAGATTCGGTCAACCACCAGATAAATTTTCCAACCTTTCTGATCACATTCTTGGCAGACAGATGGGTAAATTACTCAATGGCCAGCCGAAATCATCTGAAGAATCACAGTGACTTCTGTCTGCTGAGAACGTTATCAGGGAGGTCGGTAAACGTTTCCTGGTACATATGGGCCGGTTTAGGTCTTGGCTACATGGACGATCCTTAGTTCTATCTCTGTCTTGCTCTTGTCTATTCTTTCTCTGCTCATCATCTTGTGTCTTTCTCTCGTTCCTCCAGTTCTCCAAGTCAATGGTGCTCGACGTCTACAGCGACTATGTCAACAACTTCACCAACGCCATGACACTAATCAAGAAGGCCTGCCTCACTAAGCCGGCCTTTCTGGAGTTCCTGAAGGTGAGAGCCACGAGTGACCTGGATCTTCTCTATATAAATTAATGGCCTGCAACCGGCCTGTTGGCCAGGGGATGCTGGGACCTGTAGTTTAACAACGACTGGAGGAGCTTAAGTCACCAGTTTCCTGACACCATGTCTCCTTGTCTTACAGAAAAAGCAGGCCGCCAGTCCGGACCGGGTGACCCTCTATGGGCTGATGGTGAAACCAATCCAGCGCTTTCCCCAGTTCATCCTCCTCTTGCAGGTAGGTTGATTATTCATCTCACCCCCAACTACTCCTTTAACCTTATTATCCTCACCTGGTCACTGATCGCTGTGCACTACAGGACATGTTAAAGAACACGCCGCGGGGACATCCGGACCGCTTGTCACTTCAGCTGGCACTCACAGAACTGGAGACGCTGGCAGAGAAGCTTAATGAGCAGAAACGAGTTGCTGACCAAGTGGCTGAGATCCAGCAGCTGTGCAAGAGTATAAATGACCGCAGCACGTTGTATAAGGTGAGAAGCATAAATGGGGGCTCCGTCTTTGTGCTTGCACCATATAACCACCCCCATCCTGGGCAGGGGATCCTGATGGTCACTCCTTTCATCCATTCCATTGTAGGAGAGGAAGCCATCATCGCTCTTGGGTCAATCCCCTTCCCTCTCTTTTGCACAAACATTGAAGTAAAGGCACCTTAACACGGGCAATGATTAGGCACAAACAGTTGTTTGCCTGGTCATCAGCCCATATAAATGTGCCAGCGATCAGCTGATGAATGAGCAAATGCTTGATGGGATCTTTCATGCTACCGCAAAAAAATGATTGCCAGTCGGCTGCGCTTCTCTCCATAAATGGGGGAGCTGTGCTGCCGAGAACGGGGGCGAACAATTGTATAATTGTAGTAACGATTGTTCATCCTCATACCAGTGATCATGTACTGCTGTGAGCGGCAGTAACGAGCTTCATTCAACATGCCATTTTCCAATTGGTCCTTTTACATCGGCCAATGATCATGAATGAGTGTCTTCAGAACCCTTGTTCACCTGATCGTTGTCTTGTGCAGATGGGGCAGCGATCAGCAGATAAACTAATGCGTACGGTTATTTATTGGGTGACCGCATCGCTGCGCAGTTGGGAATAATCGTTCTTCTCTGCAGCACATCTCCCTGTGTTAAGGGGCGATGTGCTGCCAGCAGCGATGAACGTGGATGGAGAACAATCATTCGCCGCCATACAGCGTTCATCCGGCCCGTACAGAAGGGCCATCAGGGCAGCCCTGCCTTTACTTACCCTGCTGGTAGGTTAAAATATGGAACACTTTCCCAGGCAAATGCTATTAATGACCTATCCTCAGCAGAGATCATCAATAGACGATCGCCGGGTATCCGCTGATCAAGATTCCCGTGATCAGGTGATTGCCGGGCGTTCTCGTCAGGGTCTGCGTAGGAAGTCTAACACATAGCTTCACTCCCGAAGCCACATATTACTCTTTTGGCTTTATATTGGGGTTGGAGCTGGAAGTATAATAGGCGACTTTGATTTCAGTGGGATTGAAGCTATGTGTTAGACTTTCTGCTCTGAACCCAATGATGTTGACCCGCTGTACTGACGATGGGCCGGGCGATCAGTTGATCGCCGGGCATCTTGAGTAGCAGATCCCCGGTAATCAACTAGTGATCTATACTGAGGATATCTCATCAATAGTATTTACCAGGAAAGCCCCTTGTAATATCAGCATTCATTGTAGTGCTGGTGACGGCTACCTCTACAAACATGGTGGCTCGAGGACTTGTATTTGTAGGGCGGTTCTTACTTTGTTGTCCCTTCCTCTGTGCTGCTGTGAGTACGGAGTTACAAGACTTTCTCCTTCTTGCAGAGTCTGAGCTCTGGTCAGCACCAACTCCTCATATGTGAGACTCTTACTGAGATGGTGTACGGGGAGAAGGGGCAGCTGCTGAAGTCCAAGGAACGGAAACTCTTCTTGCTCAATGATGTGCTGGTGTGCGCCAACATCAACTTCAAGTGAGTACGTGCTGCCCGGCCAGCGGGCCTGGAATGAGGGACCGCAAGTTTAGAGCGTCCTATGAATCGGGGACCTCTGTTATGAGTGAACTATACATTTAATGCAAAAGTCAGCAGGGTCTCTTTAAAGGGGTCTACCAAGTTCAGATAGTTCAATACCAGTCTGGGCCATTCTAATGTCCCAGGGGCTCTTCTTTTACCAGGGGCCAGCCCGATATTGGCAACCTTGTGCCTCTCGGGCCTCGCTATGTGTTAAAGTGGAACGCAGCGTTACCCCAACTCCAAGTGGCAGAGTTTGGACAGGAAGGAAATGTATATGAGAAAGAAGCATCCGGGGTGCAACAGCCAATCGGCAAGAAACAGTCGCCCTCTGCAGGACAAAGTAAGTTCTGTCAATGTGGGGAAGAGTCCATGTAATAAAGATGCAAGGTTGTAATCATGTCCCACTCCTAGATAAAGTGTCTCTGGGCTCTCCGCGCCTCTACCAGGAGCTGCAGGATGTTAAGAAAGACCTGGAGGTTGTAGAGCAGATCACACAGCTCATCAGTACCCTGCACGGTACCTACCAGGTGAGAACCGCTTCACATTTAGGAAGCTATAGGGGGCGTAGTGCAAGAATCTGGTGCTTTAAACCCTACAGTCCAATGCTCCTATGTGTGTCCTCATTGTTATCCACGATAGGACATAAAAGTGTGATTGGTGGGGGGTCTCACCGCTGAGACCCCCACCGATCCTGAGAACTGGGAACTTGTATTCCCCTCTCCTCCTCCCTGCGGTCACACTGCAATGAAGTAGCTGTCACATATACATGATGCCACTCCATGTATCTTCAGTGGCAATGTCGCAGGTATTGGAGTGCTTGTTCTCGGCTAGTTCCGTCTTCCCCATTGAAACAAAAGTAACAGTACGGTGAAGGTGTGACTTATTTCAAGAATATAACTACTACAGTATAATACTGCCCCCTATGTACAAGAATATACCTACTATAATATTGCCCCCTATGTACAAGAATATAACTACTATAATACTGCCCCCTATATACAAGAATATAACTACTATAATACTGCCCCCTATGTACAAGAATATAACTACTATAATACTGCTCCTATGTACAAGAATATAACTACTCTAATACTACCTCCGATGTACAAGCATATAACTACTATAATACTGCCCCCTATGTACAAGAATATAACTACTATAATACTGCTCCTATGTACAAGAATATAACTACTCTAATACTACCTCCGATGTACAAGAATATAGCTACTATAATACTGCCTCCTATGTACAAGAATATAACTACTATAATACTGCCCCCTATGTACACGAATATAACTACTATAATACTGCCTCCTATGTACAAGAATATAACTACTATAATACTCCCTCCTATGTACAAGAATATAACTACTATAATACTGCCTCCTATCTACAAGAATATAACTATTATAATACTGCCCCCCATGTACAAGAATATAACTACTATAATACAGCCCCCCTATGTACAAGAATATAACTACTATAATACCGCCTCTATGTACAAGAATATAACAATTATAATACTGCCCCCTATGTACAAGAATATAACTACTATAATACTGCCCCCTATGGAGAAGAATATAACTATTATAATACTGCCCCCCATGTACAAGAATATAGCTACTATAATACTGCCCCCTATGTACAAGAATATAACTACTATAATACTGCCCCCTATGTACAAGAATATAGCTACTATAATACTGCCCCCTATGTACAAGAATATAACTACTATAATACTGCCCCCTATGTACAAGAATATGACTACTATAATACTGCCCCCTATGTACAAGAATATGACTACTATAATACTGCCCCCTATGTACAAGAATATGACTACTATAATACTGCCCCCTATGTACAAGAATATAACTACTATAATACTGCCCCCTATGTACAAGAATATAACTACTATAATACTGCCCCCTATGTACAAGAATATGACTACTATAATACTGCCCCCTATGTACAAGAATATAACTACTATAATACTGCCCCCTATGTACAAGAATATAACTACTATAATACTGCCCCCTATGTACAAGAATATAACTACTATAATACTGCCCCCTATGTACAGGAATATAACTACTATAATACTGCCCCCTATGTACAAGAATATAACTACTATAATACTGCCCCTATGTACAAGAATATAACCTGCTATAATACTGCCGGCTCTTCTATCATAGTAGGCATCCCTTTGTATAGACCCTTATTGCTGATGACACTGCGGGGAATCCTCCGGCCCTTGCACAGTTCTCTGGAGGCACTTGATGTATACATGATATACGTTTCTCCTCCTGGCACTTTCTCCCTATAATCAGTAATACATTATATGACCGTACAGAATATTCCTGACCCCTCGCAGCCCTTCCTGCTGACTGTTTCCCTACAAGCGTTATCTACTCTGTCTCACGGTGTGGCCTTCTTCCTCTTGCAGAATCTGAACATGACGGTGGCTCAGGATTGGTGTTTAGGTTTATCCAGACTCATCCGGCTGAAAGAGGAGGACATTCAGTCGGCCAATAAATGTCATCTACGGCTCCAGCTGCAAATGCCAAGGAAATCCGATAAGTGAGTTGGGGGAAAGAGAAGGGACTCGGTGGTCTGATGGGGATGCTGGTTTGGCTCACTAAGAGGGATCATCCCTTGTAAACCAGGTGTGAACTACAGCTCCATCTATAGGACTGTAGCAGTACTGCAGCATAATTCTACAACCATTTAAAGGGCCGCTCCAGGGAAACTTTTTTTTTTTTGTTTTGTATGAAATTAGCATACAGGGTTTACTGTGGGAGATAACATTCTTACTGATCCCTTAACCGAGTTGCAACGTTCTGGTTTCTCACGTGACCTGCCAGATCCTCCCGCATGCAAAAAAATGTCTCCATTCATTCCTACGATACTGACTTTGCAGCTCTCATAAGAATGAACGGAAACACAGTAGATAGCGGAGGATTGAGGTAGTCACGGTGGAGATCATATGGCAGAATGGGGGAACAGGTCTGCAGCCCACTCAACAATGAAGGAATCTGTACGTATGTTATATCCCCCATATGTCCTGCGTGATCGTTACACCCTAGGGAGACAATAAAAAGTTGACCCATGATGGCTCTTTAAATGAGGTCATCTAAAGGATACCCATAATGGTTAGAGCAGTGAGCGTAGTTTGGAGGTGCTCTTTACTGCTCCTCCGAATGAGAGAAGCAAAGAGCACCCCAAAAGTAGTGTTGCTGATAGGTCCTCAATAGTTGATTGGCGGGGGTCCACCACTCGGGATCTCAGCACTTAACTGACTTGAAGTAACAGCAGTGTTCTGGTAATTGCCGCTGTCACTTAAGTCCATACCAAGTATCTTGCCTGTGCCTGGTATTGCATCTCAATCTCAGAATTGGACTAAGCTGCTCCTAGGTCATGTGACCCTTGAACATTGGGACCGCAGTGCTCAACTGATGGATTAGGGTCCCAAGTGGCGGACCCCTGCCAATCAGCTATGTGATGACTTATCCTGAGTAAAGGTCGTCAGTAATTCAGTCCTGGAAAACTACTTTAATGGTTGCGGTGTCGCCTCGTTGTCCAGCATCACTGGGACAATCTCTGTCAGTAAGGGTATCGTTTCTCCTTAAAAAGACCACCTAGAGGGTGAGTGAGGAGACTCGTAATGCCATGCATGCTCCTCTGGGAAATATGCAAAAGAAAAGATGGAATAATACCTCTGCAACGCCACCTACTGGAAGCCAGCATTCCTGCAAGTCAATGTCAGACCTTTTTAACCAGCCTTGTAGCCATGTCTGGGAATATAAGCCAAAGCCAGAATCCTCTCCATAAGGAAAGGATAAACCATGCACAGACAGACTCTTTCGGGGTATTCTGCCTTCCAGTAGGTGGCGCTGTAGAGTTATTGTTCCAAATTTCTATTGGGACAAATTATGTATGGGAGCATACATACAATATAACATTGTCTGAGACACTAGGTGGCGCTGTCTGCTTTATTTTTTTTTCTCATTCCACTTTCCTCGTCTAGTTACATTTTTAGCATTCTCCATTGTGCGGAGCTTTTACTATCCTTGTATGATATTCCACAGAGGAGTATCACACCTCTCATATTATCGTTTGCTCTCTGCTTTTAGCTTATCTACATGTATTCCTTCTGGCTGATGCCGCCTGATCCTTCACTTTTTGTCTTTAGGTCTGGACGTCCAATGAGTTTCATGGTACTTTTCCTCACGCCAAATCCCTTGAGCAAGATTTCCTGGGTGAACCGATTGCACTTGGCCAAAATCGCCCTCAGTAAGTGGAGACGCCGCCGATCGTCTGTTGCAGAAATGATGCTGCAAACAAGTTAAAGGTTATTAAAGCTGCAAATATGCAGAGCGACCGACCAAGAAGGCCTGCGGGTTCGGGGCAGATTCTCTTTTTTTGCATTGCTGCATTCAGATTCCCATAACTTTTTTTATTTTTCCATGGGCGGAGCCCTGTGGCGGCTTGTTTTTTGCGTGATGAGCTGTAATGTTTGTTGGTATCATCTTGGGATACATATGGCTTTTTTGATCATTTTTTTGAGGGGAGGTGCAAAGAACAAAAAAAAAGAAATTTGGCTTTTTAATTTTTTTTTCAATTTACTTTATAGCATTTGCTGTGCAGGATAAAAAGTGGGTTGCTTTATTGTATGGGTCATTCGACGATGCCAAACCTGTTTTGGGAAAGGGCATAAAAAAGGTGTTTTTTAGGTTTTAACCCTTTTAATTTATTGTATTATACACATTTTTTTTTCTTTTTTTTTATGTCCATGTAGGGACACTCTGATAATGCATTGCAGTAAAAAAAAGTACTGCACTGTATTATCACAGGACATGCTAGATCCGGGCACTATTGTCTGGCATCCAGTTGCCATGTTAACCGTTTAGCCCTCCGTGATTACATGGCAGAGGTTGATGACCTCACAAAAGGAGCGCCTTCCCTCTGTGAACCCTTTACATGCCGCGATCAACATTGATCACCGTATGTAAGGACTTAACAGCAGAGATCAGTATTCTCAGTGATCCCCGCTGTTGCAGCAGGAGGTCTGCTTCTGCGCCCGCGCCATCCACAGGATATACGTTTATGTCCTGTCTAGAAACCCCTTTGCAGCTAGGACATAAACTTACAACCTAGAGCGGCAAGGGGTTACCTTTTACGCTTAAAGGGATTGTGCCAAGAGCACATCAGCTTTTCATCATGGAGAGTTGTCCCCCGCTCACAAGCTCTCTATATACCTTCAGTAAGAACAGCGCCTGTTCTGGCGGATCTGGCTGGGGTTTACTCCAGTAAAATCGGATGATTACAGGGGACGGATCCGGGTGATTTACAGGGGACGGATCCGGGTGATTTACAGGGGACGGATCCGGGTGATTTATAGGGGACGGATCCGGGTGATTTATAGGGGACGGATCCGGGTGATTTATAGGGGACGGATCCGGGTGATTTATAGGGGACGGATCCGGGTGATTTATAGGGGACGGATCCGGGTGATTTATAGGGGACGGATCCGGGTGATTTATAGGGGACGGATCCGGGTGATTTATAGGGGACGGATCCGGGTGATTTATAGGGGACGGGATCCGGGCGATGTACGGGGGACGGGATCCGGGCGATGTACGGGGGACGGGATCCGGGCGATGTACGGGGGACGGGATCCGGGCGATGTACGGGGGACGGGATCCGGGCGATGTACGGGGGACGGGATCCGGGCGATGTACGGGGGACGGGATCCGGGCGATGTACGGGGGACGGGATCCGGGCGATGTACGGGGGACGGGATCCGGGCGATGTACGGGGGACGGGATCCGGGCGATGTACGGGGGACGGGATCCGGGCGATGTACGGGGGACGGATCAGGTATTATCAGGTGAGAGCGGGACTTATCGGAGCCCTGCGGTCTGGAACAGGTTATGTATCTCAGCACAACCCCTTTAATAAGCCAACTATTATACGTCTATGTTCCTTCCTGCCTCTGCAATGAAGCCGGTGGTTATTTGCTCGTTGCGCGCCTTCAGTCGGTGTATTTCTGTCACTGGGGAGGGTCATCTTCAGAGCGCGAGATCCCCTTTAAATAACTCGCTCCGGCGGCTCCTGGGAAAGTAATTACGTTTTTTCTTCCTCTCCTTTTATTTTGCCGGCATAATCTCAAGTAGGTGGTTTGTTCTCTCTTTTTAAAAGACCCTTCAAAAAAGGAGAGAAGAGTCGGAGGCTTCTCTCGAAAATTGCAGGGACAAAGAGGTTTTCAACTGTGAAAGCATTTGTGTTTAGCGAGCGCGCACATCTACAATAACGAGCGGCCTATAGAGAAAAGCGTCAGCATTCTGAATGGGGCCTCTCCTGCGCTCCTCGCTCCCCTGCCTCATCAGGGCTTTTTAGAAGACTTCGGCCCCGTATGTCTCATCGTTATCTTCCTCTCGGCTCCCGCAGACGCCGTTGAGAAGCTAAATGGCAAGGAAATTTGTTTTAAATCATTCTGAAAAACGCACTTCTTAATGCCCCGATGTCTCAGCGCCGGATGATTGCGCTTCGTGGTCTTAACTCGTTTTTTTTCACATTTTTTTTATCGGAGAAGCCAGAGGGAAGAGAAGTGTAACTCGTTAAAAAGACCATTCAACTCTAATGGGAAGAAATTGCATTTTTCTGCTTGATTGGTAACTCTGCACGTTAGAGACTCCGCTGTGACGCACCTATTCTCTTCCTGGCTCTCGACGGGTTAATCGTCCCTGCGTCGCTCCGTCTTACCTGGCTCTATTATTTTACTTATCTCCGGACGGTTTTCTCCAGTTCGGATTTGCACATTTTGGATTTAATTAGCATTTTTTTGTCTTTTAAGAATAAATGACTCAACAAAGCGGCTAATTAATGAACGGCTCAGAAATCGTCCCCCTGGAGGAAGAGGAGTCACGTGATCCTCCCCGCTGAGCCTGATGGTCAGAATGCCTCGGTGCTGGCGTCATCGCCCTCAGAGGCCATTTACAGCCTTATAGAACGGTCCTAATCTGCCTTAAAGGGATTGTTTGGTTGAAAGTATTGATGGCCTATTCTGAAGAGAAGCCATAAGTAGTAAATCAGTGGTGTCTGTTGCCTGGAACCCCAACTGCTCAGCTGCTGCTCATGCACTAAGTTGATTTCTGCAGGAAGCAGACAGCTCCGTTTCCCTGTAGTGGCCATGTTTGGTATTAGACTCATACACTTAAATCAAAACATAGCTTATAATACCCAACCTGGCCACTGCAAGGGGAAGTGGAGCTGCCTGCTTCCTGCAGAAATCGGCACAAGCGCACCGAATCGGTAAGTAGATGGTCAGAAGGGTTCCAGGTGGTGGATCTCCACTCATCTACTATTGATAGCTTATCCTCCAAATTGGCCATCAGTACTTTACAACTGGACAACCCCTTTAAGTAAATGACAGCTGTAATCTGATTGGACACTACATTCTAGTACTTTCACATCTCTGTAGTAAAACAGAACATCCGGATGGAAAGTGCGTAGTTGTCATGTGACGGCAACAGCGGTTATGATTGGCTGGAGCAGGATATAATATGCGGACCCTTCTCATGTAATTGTGCTTTGCTTGTTCCCAGGAGAGGAGAACCAGCCGGGCTGGCTGTGCCCCGAGGAAGAGAAGAAAGTCAAAATCCCATTCTGGTCGCCAACACTAGTTTGTCGCCTTCCTGCCTTCTCTACGAAAGCCTCCGATTTACAGGTCAGTTACTAAGAACAGGCGCAAACTACTGCGTCGCTACTGCAGCGCCTTACTGTATTATGGCGGGCGCTGTATGACAGCGGGATGCTGTACAGAGGAGGTTTGGAGCAGCGTCGCGGCCTTGAATCCAGAGCAGCGTCGCGTCACCATCCAACCGAATCCAGAGGGAAAAGTTGTCAGCTAGCACACAGTGCGACAGCAGGACACCATAGAGTTCACTTAACTCGACAGCTTCGCCCCCTCCCCCATATCTAGGGCGGGTCCCCCCTGACACCCCATATCTAGGGCAGTAATTCTTCCCCCATGTTGGGCAGGTTCATTACTCTCCCCATATTTGGGGCAGGCCCCACTTCTTCCCATCTTGGCAGCCCCCCTTTTATTTGTCTCGGCCGGTCCGCACACTGCATCAGCTCGGTATTCCGACAGGTTTTCCGCAGTTTTCCGACTTTTCTGAAATAAGGGGTTCGCAAAATACATATTTCTAATTTGCACCGAGTCATTAGGTTGCTTCTGTGAAATTTTGGGGTACCCGCCCAACGTGGCGTACTGCGGCGACACCGAGGACTGATTTTGTCCTCCGTCACGTTTCAAGCTTTCCGCGTTCGCATCCTGACAAGGTTAAATCCATCTCTCATCTTCTTAAGAGGAGTAAAATGAATGCAAATTGTAATTACTCGACAGCGGCCAATCTGATGTAATGTGCCGTAAACGAGATGGAAGGAGAGGAGGAATTGTGTGCGAGCGGCCTGCAGATCCCCGCCGCTGTGATACCCAGCGGGATGGAGATTCAGACAGGAGAGTAATATTCTCGTATCACGTTCTCCGCGTCTCGTCTTACGCTTCATTTCCCCCGACATGCCTCGTCTTGTGTTTTTGTTCCCCCCGCCATACCTTGTCTTGTGCATCATTCCCCAGTCAGCCGTGCCTTGTCTTGTGTTTTGTTCTACGACACATGTCGCTTTGTTTCCTTGTGGTGACCCGGAGGGTCCACTCAGGACACGAGGCCCACGCCGAGGAGCTGGGAGGTTAACGCGGTCATGGTGGCAATCACCAGTCTCCTTCTTGGAGCGCTACACGCGACCTCGGCCGAAGTACCACGGGGCCTCTTCCGGACACCCCTAGAATACGGATGGCCAATAAACATTTAACAGGATCTGCAGGTTGTCACGGGTGACGCCATCATTCCTTTCCTACCGGAATAAGATGTCGGCGGTGATCAGTAGAGTCCACACACTGTTAACTTTTTAGTACCTCAGTACCTGGGAACGGTCAGGAGGGCCTGGGAGAACCTTACTGCAATAACTGGAACACTTCACAAAGGTACACTGATACAACAATGCAGGCAACACAGCGGAAGAAGATCTGGGAGGAACTCGGGATGATGCTGGTCCTACAATCCTTAGGACTTGTACGGAACCACTACTGGAAGGGGTATACTGAGTGTCATGTGCTTTGTTTCCCCCTTGTAGCATCTTGTCTTGCTCTTTGTTGCCCCCCATCTCGCAGCATCTCGTCTTGCGCCCTATCTTGTATGCCTCTACCTCAGGGGCCACAAAGGGTTTTCTAAGGGTGGCATCGTAAGCTCCGCTGTTTTCGTTCTCCAGAGATCACAGAATGATGGAGATTTCTATTTTTGCTTATATATCGCCAACATATTCTGCAGAGCTGTACACAGGTTATACTTCTCTCTATCCCTGCGCCCAAGAGCTCACAATCTAATATCTCCTTCCCAATGTATCACTCCTGCCGTCGCTGACCCGAGCAGCTTACAATCTAATCTCCGTCACACAGGAGTGTGCAATGACTGAGCCGCAGCCTCAGATGGTTTTCTGCAGGACTGGGCTTCCCTGTTGCGCCCGGCGGGGCTCTTCTGTTGGCGGTTGACCCCGACTATCTGCCGTCCAACCCCACAGCAATCAGTGGTAGTATTTCCCCCGTCGCCCCTGGATTCTGCTGAGTTCCCCCAACAATCGAGCCCCTCTCCGGCTGCAGTAACATCCAGGTCAGTTGAGCTCTGATGCGTCATCCCCCTCTTTAGCAGAGATGGTTCGCTCCGCCGCGCTCTCCAGTAACAGCTGGGATGTGACAGGTCATTTGGAGACTTTCCGACCGTGGGCAGCCCCGTGCCAGTCCTGCGGGAGCGCCCGGCTCGCTGCCTCTGTCTGCACATCACACTTGTTTACGCTAATTAAAACAAATGTGATTTCGCATCCCAACCGGCGCTACCTCGCATCCCCGGTGACCGGCGCAGACCTTTCATGCAATCAAAGAAGGTTCTCTGCAAAGTTTACTTTTTTTCCTTTGTGTTTTCCGTCCCCCCCCTCCCCCCTCCTGCCCTGTAAGGACGCCAGCAGCTGCATGGCACAGCAACGGGCATGAAATGTGGCTTCTTCCGTTGTCACTTTGATCATTTATTTATAATCTGGTGACATATTGTGCGGCTCTGAAACAAGAAGAGACCCAGCTGCTCCACCGCGCAGTCCAAGCCCAGCCGGCCAGTCCTGCCTCGTACTCCGGGGGTACATGACCTTCTAGCTGCACCTGTATTGTCTCTTTATTACTGCTCTCTGTAGTTCTCTACTCCCACAGACTGACTCTTCCATCTTTATCGTGCAGGTAAATATAGTCTATTGATTTCTGTTATCAGCCATTTCAGGCTGTGGAGAGGCTGAGTGTATTGTGTTCTTCAATAGGATAAATGATAATGGAGAGAACCCCCTCCTCATGATCACTACCTGATATTACATAGCTTCGGCACGGATATAACCTCCAGATACATTTACATCATATATGTGATATCAGCCGCTCCTCTTATAACTCTCCAGAACTGATATATCCTCCAGAGACATTTACATCATATATGTGATATCAGCCGCTCCTCTTATAACTCTCCAGAACTGATATAAGCTCCAGATACATTTACATCATATATGTGATATCAGCCGCTCCTCTTATAACTCTCCAGAACTGATATAAGCTCCAGATACATTTACATCATATATGTGACATCAGCCGCTCCTCTTACAATGCTCCAGCACTGATATAACCTCCAGGATATTTACATCATATATAACTGATATCAGCCGCTCCTCTTATAACGCTCCAGCACTGATATAACCTCCAGAGATATTTACATCATACATGTGATATCAGCCGCTCCTCTTATAACACTTCAGTACCGATATAACCTCCAGAGATATTAATATCATATATGTGATATCAGCTGCTTCTCTTATAACACACCAGCACTGATATAACCTCCAGAGATATTAATATCATATATGTGATATCAGCTGCTTCTCTTATAACACTCCAGCATTGATATATGATATTAATATCTCTGGAGGTTATATCAGTGCTGGAGTGTTATAAGAGGAGCGGCTGATATCACATATATGATATTAATATCTCTGGAGGTTATATGTGATATCAGCCGCTCCTCTTATAACACTCCAGCACTGATATAACCTCCAGAGATATTTACATTGTATATAACTGATCTCAGCCGCTCCTTTTTCTAATTCTGCTGTTATAAGCTATTAAATTCAGTGTTGGCTTTTTAAGATTCCTGTGACTTTTTTGCATTTTTCTTCAGTTTCATAGTTATGTTTTTCTCTTGTTTTTGCAGCTAGGGGGCGCTATACATACCACGGTACAGACCTCCCTTCTGGGCTTCTCTTCCGTCAGCACCTCACTACCTCAGGGATACTTATGGGTACGTTTTCCTCTCTCTTTCTGTTGCAGAAAGTGTTTTTGAGATGACGTTATAATATGCAGTTCTGTGACCTTCCAAGCCAATCGTGTTTAAGACTCCAGTCACATCAGGAGCTGCACTCACAATTCAGCTGCCTATGGTGCTGGGATGCAAATTATCTGTAGCCCATTATCTGTTTACACCCCCTGTTTTATCCCGCACCCCAAATGAATACATGGCCGTATCACGTGACCCGGTTCTTGCAGCTGCGCTCTGCTGATTGAGGGGGTCTCTTTACTGGGGAAGCCCCTATTCCTTATTACCAAGATGCATTACTATTTGCATGTATAGAAATTAGCTCTCATCCCAGAGGAAAAAAAGCTGCCTCTGTAGTGCCACCCATTGGGGTAGCTTCCTCCATCAGTCAGAGTCCCACCACACGTTTGGCTTATATCCCAAGTCACATTGCAAGACCTATTAAAAGGTGGGACGTAGACTTCAAGAGGCGCTACCAGAGGCATGACTTGAAGTTGCTGAGCCCCCAATGCAAAGTCTCTAACAAGACCCCCAACTATAATGTCTTCTTATATAGGGAAGAGAGACTTTATGGGCAGCCGGGCCCTGGAGCCTTATGGGGGGGTGGGGGGTGGGAACCTTCTGCAATCCCTATAGTCACACCCCTGTAGCTACATCCAATAGGTGGCATCAAAAGCATAATATATCCTTCTGGATGAGAGCTGATTTGCATACTTTTTTCCCAGAGAGCATTGCCTGGCCTATTAGACTCCCTACGCTTCGCGTAGCCACAAGGAGGAAGGGTACCCTATTTGTATGTAGGAATTTTTAGTGCCGTTGCACACATCATACAGTAATAATCTTCAAATAGCAATGCACCACAGTGCAAAGAGACTGAACCAGCAGGGGGCAGCAGGAAGATATGAGGTCCTGCACCCAGAGTTAAAGGGGTTGTCCGGTTACTGGACAACATCCCTTTAATAGGACTTACTGTGGTAAAATAATAAACACACCTGTACTTACCAGTCTCCTGCTGCTGTGGTCCCGGGATTCGTTATGGCACTGGAAGTCAGGTGATCACTGCAGCCAATCACAGGCTGCAGCGACACTGCTTGCTTTTCTGGCACTGGTGCTCACATTCTGAGCGCCATGATGTCAAAAGATTGAGAACGTGACGCTACAGCCTCTGATTGGCTGCAGTGGTCACCTGACGTCCAGTAACAGCAGCTGTTGAAAGAATCACCGGGACCACAGTAGGGAGGTAGAGGGGTAAGTATATCTCAATTAATTTTCTACCAGCAGCCCTATTAAAGGGATGTTTTCCCATAACTGGACAGTCCCTTTAACTGGAAACAAGCAGAATTGTGCATGCAGCTCTGAAGGAGGCTGGAATATTAAGGTGGCCAAATACTTCATGCTGCTGTTGGCTGAATGTTTCTGCGTCCGACAACTATTCCTTCCAATCCCCCCATACGCTCAGCATGCATGTGTTCTTAAAGGGGTATTCCCATCTCAGTGGGTTATTCCCTTGCCACAGGATAAGGGATAACTTCCTGATTGGTGAGGTCCGACCGCTGGGACACCTACTGATCCCCAGATATTACCTCTGAAGTGATTGTCAAGAAATTCAGGACACTTCAATGAGACCCGCTGTAGATTGCTGAGCGCTTGAACTCTGCTATATCCAGCGGTGATATCTTGGGGTCAGTGAGGTTCCCTTAAAATATATGCATCCTCAGCCGAGCGCACGGTTGTGTATAGTGGGGCTGCAAGAACTAGCTGTGGGCTGAATGAGCAGATCCCTTTAATGGGTCAAAGGGAATAAGTTGCTGCCAGACTCCTCTTAGGGGAGATAAGTCGCCACCAGAACATAAGGATCGGCCATATCGAAGTCCATCAGCCTGATCCCACATCCATTTATTGGTCGGCCGACGGTAACATGTTTGGCTACCGTAGAATCGGTGGCAGGTAAGTAACGGAAGGCTTTAGATGTACATCTAGGCCGTATACTGATTTCACCCATTCTCGTCTTTCCTTGCAGGTTGGCGGGGGTCAGGAGGGAGGCGCCGGTCAGATCCAGATCTTCTCCTTGAACCACACATCTCCCCGCATGCTGAAGGCCTTCCCGCTGCCATCCCGCGTCCTGTGCGTGGAGAATGTGTGCAGTAAAGTGACCGATGAGGGCGGCGACAAAGAGGAGGACTATACGTCCTCTCCGGTGCAGCCAGCCGTGTGCGTGGGGCTCCAGGATGGCAGGTGAGCGGGCACGGAGCGGTGCGATACCCTCCAAAGTCTTCAGGGTCTCATGAGGCGACCGTGCCATAATTAGAAATGCATTGAAGTACCCCAATTAGTGAAATAATAGAACTTGTAATGTACATATGAGGTTCTGCTTCCTTCTGCCGCAGTGATGTGTCCGCCATGATTGCCTAGCGCGACTGCGTCAGGCTGTGACGACGCTTCATTGTAGTCCCCATAACATCCAGCAGCAGTGATTGGCTGCTACAGTCATGTGACATGAAGTCTTTATGAGACCCCTTCGCGCTTATGTGTGTGCCGTCCTGACACAATGGCGCTGTACTCGCAGCCGCCTGACATTTTCGTCCTCCGCTCGGTGTTTGCCGGCTCTGAGAAGGACCTTTTATTATGATGTATATTGATGATGTAGCCGTGAATTATAGATGAACACAACTTGGGTAGCTCTGCAGTGTCTGACATTAGCGCACCCCCCGACGGCCATTACTGCGGTTGTCGCACTTCCGGCATTAACTCTTTCACTGCTTTTCTCCACAGTATAATGATGTACAGCAGTGTGGACACCGGCTCCACCTGTCTGATGGCACTTAGGAGTCCAGACCTGCAGCCCGTTCTCTGTCTCCGGCTTAGTCCCACTCACCTGTGTGCAGGACTGCAAGATGGCACGTTAGCGCTGTACCCCCAAAACCAAGGTAATATGCCACCATATCCCTTGCTCTAATATTTACCTTTGCACCTTTTATCAGTGACAAACGGGACTACAGAGGACAAATGGGGGGACAGGACAATAACACTAGGGAGGGGCAGGGGAGAGAATGATACTCTGTTACTTGTGGGGCAGATAATGATACATTGACACTTTGGCGACAGAACGGTGCCATGCTGACACTTGGAGGAGGTGGGCAGCAGGATAATGGCATGCTGGCACTTGGGGGGGATAGAACAATGACATGCTCACACTTTCTTTTGGGGGGTGGGACAGGACTATGACGTGCTGACACTTGGGGGGGTGGGGAACGGCAACGTCGTGCTGACACTTCGGGGGGGGGGGGGGACAGGTCAATGTGTTGCTGACACTTAGGGGTGGGAAGGGACAATGACGTGCTGACACTTGGGGAAGGAAGGGGGGAGAGGACAATGACTCGTTTATGCTTAGGCTGGGGGGTAGACAGGACAATGATGTGCTGACACTGAGGGGACAGGGGACGGCAATGGGGTGCTGACACTTCGGGGGGGGACAGGACAATGTGTTGCTGACACTTAGGGGTGGGACAGGACAATGACGTACTGACACTTGGGAACTGGGAGGGGAAAGCTCCATGGCATGCTGACACTTGGGGGGGGGGGGGGGGGGGGGGACAATGACGTGCAGATACTTGGTGGGGGGGACAGGACAATATGGTGCTGACACTTCGGGGGTGGGGAGGGACGATGTGGTGCTGACACTTGGGAGGGGAAAGGGTCATTGGCATGCTGACACTTGGGGGGGGGAGAGGGCAAGAACGTGCTGACACTTGGGGATCGGGGGTGGACAGGACGATGTGCAGATACTTGGTGGGGGGGCAGGACAATGTGGTGCTGACACTTCAGGGGGGAAAGAACAATGACGTGCTGACACTTGATGGGGGGGACAGGGCAATGTGGTGCTGATACTTGGGAGTGGGATAAAACCGTGGCGTGCTGACACTTGGGAGGGGACAGCTCAATGGCATGCTGACACTTAGGGGGGACAGGACAATGGCATGCTGACACTTAGGGGGGACAGGACAATGGCATGCTGACACTTAGGGGGGACAGGACAATGACACGGTGACATTTAGAGTCCTTGACAGAGTTCTTATGTTTTTCACTCATCAGGCGGCCTTTGGGACCCGGAAAACCTATCCACGGTGCGTGTCGGCACCAGCCCTGTGCGGGCGCTCTTGGCCCTGGATGATTGCTTGTGGGCGAGCTGCAGGAACCGAGTCACTGTCTTGGAAACAAATCCACTCAAAGTTCAGGTAACCCCGACCCCTTAACGTGCCGATTTCCACTGCAGCTGGTGGTAGCGGTCAGTGAGAACCGTTGTCCCGAGGCAGCGATCAGTAAGGAGTTAACGTTGCGCCGGCGTTGACCCCCTCCCGCGGTGTACGCTCCTCAGCTGCTCGCTCTATTATTTACCTCGGTTCTACGCTTGCATATTTTAACGTCCAAACTAAGTTTGCATCTATTAAAGCTCATAACTCAGCTGCCGGCGCTTCCTGATGAATAATACATCGGCAGCGCAGTGTTATCGAAGGCGCACACACAAACTGACCGCCGCCGTAAAATATGCAGCAAGAGCGGTGCATGCTGGGAAATGGAAGATATGTAAATGGTCGTCCGCTTGGCCTATCTGTAATAAATGTTGCTCAGGGTTGTGCAGATAGTGAGGTCGGCGGAGCGCCGCCGCGTTGGGAATAACAAGAAGCGGCATGTAACTCTTCTTAAGCATTGCCGCTCCCAGCGGATAGAGGGAACCAACAGCAAGACCCCCGCTACACATAACCCCATGGAGGGGCCACCCAGTATAGAAGATTGGTTGTCTGCAGCAGACTGTCCTTGAAGCCACAGGTGCTACAGTGTGAAGGATTGTTCCAGAAGGGGGCGCTACTGGGGTAACACAATAGGGGAAAGGAAGGTGAATGGGTGCTCCAAATGAGAGTAAGTGTCATCCAATAAGAGTGAGAATCTGGGCCTGACTGGTCACCTGACATAGAATCATAGACTGGTAGAGTTGGAAGGGACCTCCAGGGTCATCGGGTCCAACCCCCTGCTCAGTGCAGGATCACTAAATCATCCCAGACAGATATCTGCCCAGCCACTGAAGACTTCCATTGAAGGAGAACTCCCCACCTCCCGTGGTAACCTGTTCCACTCATTGATCACCCTCACTGTCTAATATCTAATTTATGTCTCCTCCCTTTCAGTTTCATCCCATTGCTTCTAGTCTTTCCTTGTGCAGATGAGAATAGGGCTGATCCCTCCGCACTGTGACAACCCTTCAGATATTTGTAGACAGCTATTAGGTCTCCTCTCAGCCTTCTCTTCTGCTAAACATTCCCAGATCCTTTAACCGTTCCTCATAGGACATGATTTGCAGACCGCTCACCATCTTGGTAACTCTTCTCTGAACTTGCTCCAGTTTGTCTATGGCTTTTTTAAAGTGGGGTGCCCAGAACTGGACACAGTATTCCAGGTGAGGTCTGACTAAGGGCTCCCACACACTTGTGTTTTTTGGTAAGACGATTGTCAATGGGACTTTCTAATGTTAAAAACGCAATGCAATGCAACTTGCATTTTTGGTGCATTTGCGTTTTTAACATTAGAAAGTCCCATTGACAATCGTGTTAACAAAAAACGCAAACGCAAGTGTGTGGGAGCCCTAAGGAAGAGTAGAGGGGGATAATGACCCCGCGTGATCTAGACTCTATGCTTCTCCTATTACATCCCAGAATTGTGTTTGCCTTTTTGGCTGCTGCATCACACTGTTGACTCATGTTCAGTCTATGATCTATTAGTATACCCAAGTCTTTTTCACCTGTGCTGCTGCTTACCCCAATTCCCCCCATTCTGTATGTGCTTTCTTCATTTTTCTTGCCCAGATGTAGGACTTTGCATTTCTGCTTGTTAAATACCATTCTGTTAGTCGCTGCCCACATTTCTGGCAAATACTAGAGGGTCTTGTACATTGTTGGCTGCCAGCAGCTGCCCTTGGAAGTCTGGCATGGATAGGGTTGCCACCTTTTGTTACAAAAAATTCCGGCACAGGTAAAACGGGGCATGGTTTTGGGGGTGTGGCGGGGCGCAGCTTATCACTACGTATATTTGTAACTTATTCTATTAGCCCCAACTAGTAATTGTGCCCCCCCCCCCTCCTTCAGAGGCCTCAACAGTAATAGTGACCCAGTAGTGGTCCCATTAGTAATAATTCCCCCAGTTAGCGGCCTTAATAATCATGCAGCCCCAGTAGTGCCCTTTTTAGGGGCTCCAGCAGTGACCCTCATAGTGTAAGCCCCCCAGCCAGGTAGCAGTCAGACCAACAAGCGCATTCACTTATCTGAATACAGTTCTGTATGCCCCCTGCTGTAAACTCACAGGGCACCATAGACTTCTCCCTCCGGCGTTTGTGTTCCTAGATGCCACCTGCTCACACAGGGCTCTGGACGCAAACGCCGGGTAGAGATCATCAGGGTGCTCCGTGAGTGCGGCAGGACTCCGCAACAGAACTCGGTTGAGTGATCGCGCTGCTCGCTGCCCGGCCGGATCTACTCAGTGCAGGTCACTATATTTTCTGGCCTCTAACGGAGGTAAAAAATAAATACCGGCGCCGACCGTCTGGACAGATTACCGTCCGAGCCGGTGGGTTACTGGCCGGGTGGCAACGCTAGGCATGGAATGGTGGATCTGTGGATCACAGCTGCAGGAAGGAACCCCCAGTGTCTGAGGAGGCTCAGTGGGCCGTCTGGCCTGTCCCTGTTTAACCCCTTAGTGACCAGCCTATTTTGTGCTTCTTAATTGATTAGTTTTTTTCAGCTTTTTGCTGAAGAAGTCATAACTTTCATATAATTTTTTTCATCGAATTAACTATATGAGGGCTTGTTTTTTGTAGACAAGTTGTATTTTTTTGTTTATATTGGCACCTCTTTGGTGTATCCATAATGAGTGTTATTAATTTTTTTTTTTTGGGGGGGGGGGGGAGAGGATATATATATTTTAAAAAAAACGAAAACAAAACCCCATTTTATTGGCTCCTGGTGAATTGCATCTGTCTATTTTCTTCTTTATTGGGGGCTGATGGGGCTGTTTATTAGTCACTGTTCGGCCCTGGTGTACGGCGCTTCTTCAGGAGTGTCTCACTTATTTCCCTTCTGTCGAAAACTGTGTGACGGCCAATATGGCCGCATCCTGCAGAGAATCAACCTGCTGTCCTACAACTCAGAATACGTGCTGCACTACAGCCGCCTCCTAAATGTCCCACCGACATGTCAGCTCTTATGGGAGAACCAATACCTTTTGGGTTGGCACCGGCGCTCCCCCGACTCGACCAGCAAGTCTACCTGTTTGTGCCACTTCACCACCTGCTATTCAGGACCCCAAGACCCTGTTCACATGGGGACATTTTACAAGGGATTTTTGGGAGCAGAATTCAGATTGGCAGTGAAATGCGCACCATTTAGTATTCTGTTGGACGTGTAGTGGCCCCGAGTTAAAGGGGCCCCTCTATAAATGATAAGTGTTTGTCCTATGCATTGGTTTTGTCAGTGTGTTCTGTGTGGTATGCATTTGATGTGTATTGCACGTTTGCAGCACTGAGTGGGTTAATGTCTGGGTTATGTCTGGGAAGGGTATCTTGTTGTGTGTTACATATATATTTCCAAGGTGTAGGAGAAGAGAGTCTTTGATATACTTTGGAGAGAGAAAAACTTTTAGTGAGTAGAAGAAAACCAAGCCTCGTGTTAGGAGGACCCAAAGATGGAGGAGTCCGAACGATGGCCTACTACTTGCCCTGGGCACAAGTCACCCAGGCCTCCTCTGTGCTAATATGGAGTACTGACAGAGAGAAGCCGCTGAGTGCAACTTCACCGTGAGTGTGAACTGGTAGAGAGAAAGCAAGTGAGGAAAAGAATAGAGTCGCTGGGAGCAGAACCCCACAGATAACTGGGACTGTGGCTTCGTCTGACACCCCAAGAATCCTCTCTGTCACACCTCCATTCTCTTGTTGCATTTATGTTTGCTGACTGATGTAAAGTTGTTGGACTGGTCAGAGATTTATTTAAGTAAATGCCCTCTACCGAGCGTTCCCGGTTTTGGTCAGAAAATCACCCCTGTGTGTGGACTATTTATTACAACTTCAGGATTCACTGCAGAGGACGGAACGGTGGCGTCACGAGTGACAAAGAACTTCAAGGTAACCGCTAGTTACCCTTTCCGTGTGACCTCCCCCAGCAGTAACTTGGTCGGGTCCCGAGCTACCCCCAGGGGAGGAGACTGTAGAGCCCCGTGACAAGGCCTTCATCTACCGCGCCATTTCCTCGGTTGTGGGCCTGCTCCTTGGACGCTGCAGAAGTCTGCGCTGGAGTTCGTATGGCGCATATTTTTCCACATGCAAATTTGGAAATTTGGGGGGGGGGGGGGGGGAACTTTACCTGTTGGTTCTTGGCGCAGAATCCACATGCACTGGCATGTGTAGGTCGTAGGAAAACCTGTGGCAAAACTCCGCCTTGGAATTGTTCTGTTGCAGACGAAGCCGCACTCGCACAGCCAAGCACAAGCTGCGGCCCAGATTCTCAGCTGCAACTCGCCTCTAATGAGCGAGACTCGAACAAGAATACGACATGTAGCGAGTATAGATGAGCGAGTATACTCGCTAAAGGCAATTGCTCCAGCGAGCATTGCCTTTAGCGAGTACCTGCCCGCTCGAGACAGAAGGTTCGGGTTCCGGCAGCGGGCATGGAGCTGCGGGGGAGAGCGGGACGGAACAGAGGGGAGATCTCTCTCTCCCTCTCTCCCCCCGCTCCCTCCTGCTGACAGACGCTACTCACGGCTCCCCTGCGTCGGCACCCGAACCTTCTGTCTCGAGCGGGGGAGATACTCGCTAAAGGCAATGCTCGCATGAGCAATTGCCTTTAGCGAGTATACTCGCTCATCTCTAGTAGCGAGTTTTCAAACTCGGACCGTCGCGTGAAATAATGTATTCGAATGAATGGGTTCTTTTCCCACGAGACTTCTGTCCATCGTAGACAGAACTTTTGTGAAAATCTCACCTGTGTGAATACATCCTTGCCGGCTTCACGCGAGCGTATGTGCACATGCGATACTTAGTTATTTTGCGCGGGGTACAAATATGCACCGATTGAAACGGCTAATTCATCTAATGAGTCCCAGGTGTGCTTTTTCCAGCAGAATAACGCAGCATTGCACGCATCTCCGTACGCACGGAGCGCTCATTTGTGCACCCTGTCGGGTTCTAGAAGGACCTCTGGTGGACAAATGTGCAGCAAAATAGACCAAAATGCGCGCGGCAAAATACAGAGCTTTGAACTAACGCATTGACATCAATGGATCTTATCCTCTGCTTATTTCGCCAATACCTCTGTGGGAAACCAGCTGTAGGCTCAGATCTATGTTGGAAAAATGTGATGTAGATCTAACCGTTCGGAGGCCTTAGGCTATGCGCAAACGACAGAATTGGCGTCAAATTTTTTTGTACAGAGTTTGCCTCAAAATCCGTTGGGCGCCCCATGGGTGTCCGGCGTGGGCGCCCCATGGGTGTCCGGCGTGGGCGCCCCATGGGTGTCCGGCGTGGGCGCCCCATGGGTGTCTGGCGTGGGCGCCCCATGGGTGTCTGGCGTGGGCGCCCCATGGGTGTCTGGCGTGGGCGCCCCATGGGTGTCTGGCGTGGGCGCCCCATGGGTGTCTGGCGTGGGCGCCCCATGGGTGTCCGGCGTGGGCGCCCCATGGGTGTCCGGCGTGGGCGCCCCATGGGTGTCCGGCGTGGGCGCCCCATGGGTGTCCGGCGTGGGCGCCCCATGGGTGTCCGGCGTGGGCGCCCCATGGGTGTCCGGATTAGTTGTTGTCTTGCTTTTCAGGAAGATGCTGATGTGACCTAGAATTATTCTCTTTCCTGAAGGTACGGCCTATAATAACCGCCGCTCGTGTGCGCCCCCGCTGTTCTATCAGATGCTTCCCTCATTTAAGTGCAAATCGCCTCTCTCTGGAAACTCGCATTAATTCAATGAACATTGCCCCTTTAAAACAGTTGAGTCGCGCAGTTGTCTCCGCTGTGCAATACGTTTAATTTTCCAGCATTTTGTCTGCATGGATCAGAATAGAAGCAGCCGGCCGTGTCCCCCCCCCCCCATCCTCTTTTGGGAAATTGGTTGTAGCGCCAGCGTCATGCTTAGTAACCGCACTAGGACTGGCGCTCTGCTCCATTGACTCTGGTCGTTGCATCCAGTGGTAATGACATGGTCACAGTTTACTGCAGGAACAATTGTAACCGGGATTTAATTATAACTATTGATTAGCCGGGAGATGCGGGGTAAATTAATTAGTCTTCGTCTGCAGTCTCTTCCTTGGTTCTTGATTCCGCACCCCCCAGGGGTGGCTGCACGGAGAACATGGCTGGTTATATGATCCTGTCTCGTGCGGAGCACAGGGTAAGAGAACGCCCAGTGCTGGGGCTGGAGAGGGCCTGTCTTGTACCGTGTATCATGGAGTTGGGGTCCATCAAGGGCCTGTCTTGTACTGTGTACCATGGAGTTGGGGGCTGGAGAGGGCCTGTCTTGTGCCATGTATCATGGAGTTGGGGGGCTGGAGAGGGCCTGTCTTGTACTGTGTACCATGGAGTTGGGGGCTGGAGAGGGCCTGTCTTGTGCCATGTATCATGGAGTTGGGGGGCTGGAGAGGGCCTGTCTTGTACCGTGTACCATGGAGTTAGGGGCTAGAGAGGGCCTGTCTTGTACCGTGTACCATGGAGTTAGGGGCTAGAGAGGGCCTGTCTTGTACTGTGTATCATGGAGTTGGGGGCTGGAGAGGGCCTTATTGTACTGTGGATCATGGAGTTGGGGGCTGGGGAGGGCCTGTCTTGTACCGTGTATCATGGAGTTAGGGGCTGGAGAGAGTCTGTCTTGTACCGTGTATCATGGAGTTGGGGGGCCATCAAGGGTCTGTCTTGAACCATGAAGTTGGGGGGCTGGAGAGGGCCTGTTTTGTACAATGTACCATGGGGTTAGGGGGCTGGAGAGGGCCTGTCTTGTACAGTGTATCATGAAGTTGGGGGGCGATCGAGGGTCTGTCTTGTACCATGTATCTCGGAGTTGGGGGGGGGGGGGGCATCGAGGGCCTGTCTTGTACCTTGTATCATGGAGTTGGGGGCTGGAGAGAGTCTGTCTTGTACCGTGTATTATGGAGTTGTGGGGCTGGAGAGGGCCTGTCTTGTACCATGGAGTTGGGAGGACCATTGACGGCCTGTCTTGTACTGTGTACCATGGAGTTGGGGGGCTGGAGAGGACCTTCTTGTACTGTGTACCATGGAGTTGGGGCTGGCTGGAGAGGGCCTGTCTTGTACTGTGTACCATGGAGTTGGGGGGCTGGAGAGGGCCTGTTTTGTACCGTGTATCACGGAGTTGGGGGGCTGGAGAGGGCCTGTCTTGTACCGTGTATCACGGAGTTGGAGGGCTGGAGAGGGCCTGTCTTGTACTGTGTATCATGGAGTTGGGGGGCTGGAGAAGGCCTGTTTTGTACCGTGTATCATGGAGTTGGGGGGCTGGAGAGGGCCTGTCTTGTACCATGTATCATGGAGTTGGGGGGCTGGAGAGGGCCTGTCTTGTACCGTGGAGTTGGGAGGACCATTGAGGGCCTGTCTTGTACTGTGTACCATGGAGTTGGGGGGCTGGAGAGGGCTTGTTTTGTACCGTGTATCACGGAGTTGGGGGGCTAGAGAGGGCCTTTCTTGTACCGTGTATCACGGAGTTGGAGGGCTGGAGAGGGCCTGTCTTGTACTGTGTATCATGGAGTTGGGGGGCTGGAGAAGGCCTGTTTTGTACCGTGTATCATGGAGTTGGGGGGCTGGAGAGGGCCTGTCTTGTACCGTGTATCACGGAGTTAGGGGGCTGGAGAGGGCCTGTCTTGTACCGTGTATCATGGAGTTGGGGGGCTGGAGAAGGCCTTTCTTGTACCGTGTATCATGGAGTTGGGGGGGGGGTGGATTCATTGGTTGGATTTTGGGGTTCACGTAATGTAACTGAAGTGTAATCGCTCTACAATGAGATGTTCTGCAGCTTTCTAATAGACAGTTCCAGTTTCTCATTGTTTTCAAGATCTCTGCTTGCTGTTTAAGGGTAGGTCTTACAGAAACGGATTTTGATTGTGGAATCTGCGATTGCCATCCGTGCGGAAGATCTGCGGTAAAACACGGACAATAAAAAGGCATATATTTTACATTTTTCATTCACACTCGCAGGTACGAATTGCGTATTCTGTGAGCGGAAGAAAACTCGTAGCATAGTCTACTGTATCGCGGATTCCGCACAGACGGCCCCCATTGAAGTCAATTGATGCAAATGTTTCGACGCTCGTACGGAATTAACGTTACGTATGAGTGGCGGAGATGCTCACAACATCAAAGGAGAAGCTGGGATGCCAGCTGTAGGGGAGAGAGGGGGTCATTCCTTCACACGGACGATACGTTTCGCCATCATTCGCAATTACCTTCCGCAAATGATCGCAGGACTTCAGCTGTAAAAATCTGCATGCGGAATCTCACCTGTTTGTATGAGTCGGGCCTAAGAAGTTCTTTAATTCCTCGTCTTATTTCCAGAGGATGGCGCTCTTCATCCTTTGGCTGCACAGTTACACAGCAGCCCTCCTAGTACACGGCACAGGACAGGCCCTCTCCAGCCCCCCAACTCCATGGTACACGGTACAGGACAGGCCCTCTCCAGCCCCCCAACTCCATGGTACACGGTACAGGACAGGCCCTCTCCAGCCCCCCAACTCCATGGTACACGGTACAAGCCCTCCTAGATACGTAGCACTACTTCTTTGCTCGTGCAACTTTTTGAGACTGTTTGCATAACTCTGACAACCCCTTATGACTAAGTCATGGCTTCCCAGTGGGCCCCCCATGATGTAAAATAAGAGATCTGCTTATATTCACGGCTACCCGCTCGTCCCCGCCCACCGGCCCCAGTATCTTTACAGGCTGCGGTCATACTGAGTCGTCTACAACCAAACTGCTGCAGCCAATGATGGTCACTGAGCGGCATCATTGGCTGCAGCAGCAAATTTATAGTGCATCACATGCAGTCTGTAAGTAAACACAGCGGAGAGCGGCGCCGGTGGCAGGAAACGAGCGGAGGAGGTGAGTATCCACTGATTAGTTATCTTACATTATGGGGGACCCAGTGAGGCCTTTCCATAACTCGGCCAACCCCCTGGAAACATGCAACCAAAATCAAGTCAATTTGGATTTTCTGCAAGTAACACAACATCATTGCTGCAGTTTGGCTTTTGGGCTCCGGCTGCACGGCGACGCATCGCAGTATTGCAGCTAATAATTGTCAGTGATGTTGCGTTGCGATCTGTGACGGTCGCCGAAAATCCAACTCTGTTAAATTTTGGTTGCCCGTGCGTATCGCACCCTAGACACCGCTCTACAGCGCACACCACTGCCACTTGCAAGAGACCTGTCTGCGACAGCAAATCATATAAATCATTTGTGCGTCTTTTCTGAGACTTTGTCGCAAAACCCGTGTAGCCCTAAGCTTTAACAGCTAAATCGCCACAGGTCACAGACTCGGCACTTGCGACTGCGGACGTATGCGACTTGCAAGCAAAATTCAACTGGGTTGGATCTTCTGCAACCGTTATGTCGCAATGCGACACCATTGACAGCCATCAAATGCGACGTCGTAGTACTAGCGTGTAATCGTCGCCCCACGTGGGGTCGCCGCATGTCCCCAGTGTCGTGCGCTCGCTTCATCTCCTCCCTTCTTTCCCTGCAGAGTTTTGAAGCCATTCAGGACGAAGCGGTGAGCATTACCCACATGATCCGAGCTGGCGGGGGCGTCTGGATGGCATTCTCCGAGGGTTCATCTATTCGTCTCTTCCACACGGAGACGCTGGAACTATTGCAAGACATTAACATTTCCACCCGGACGCTGCTGCTGCCAGGTAACGCTCCACTGACCCCCGCCATACTTCTCAGTAATGCCACATTAATGGCTGCAGCAAAACTCCAGCAGCTTCCATGGGTTCTGCTCTGTTTGCACCGGAGCTGCATCCACATCCATTGTGAACTCCCACAATGCAAAGCTGCTGGAAATTGTTCTTGCAGCTCTGGATGTGACTGTAGTAGAAGATGTAACCGTAGATGCGACTGGAGCATTAGGTCTGGTTTCCTCTTCCTTGATAATAGGTTAAGGAACTGCTAGACATTAGATGGCTGTTGCGGGAAATGTGCGGTTCTGGGCCGCCGTCCCCACGGCTTTGGTTACCTGAACGCGTACGGTTATGTCTGTGTTGGTAGGGGGCCCGCACCCGCAGCTGTAATTGCAATGCGGTGGTTACCGAATCCCAGCGAGTTGCTCCCGTCCAGCATGGAGCTGGTCAGCTGTCAGGTTAATGATCCCATAGTACGTCTCCTCGCCCGGCGATAGACTGCGGCCCCCGCTATTATGTAACGATACGCACAAAGCAGATGTTTTGTGTCCATGTAAGAGGAGATAATTAGCAGAGATGCCAGAGCTCGGATGAGCGGGCGCTGTGAGATCTGTCCTGGGGTGGACCGCGGGCCGCATGGAGGGTTAGTCAGACCTCCGCTAACGATATGTGCTACAGATTGGACGCAGCTCGGATTCCCGGCTCCTGCCTCAGTGAATGGTGAGTTTAATCGGAGCTGACGCCCCCAACATGTTTCTTCCCGGCGCAGAGCGAGCGTCTTTTTGTCATGTTTGGTGTCTGTGAAATCTTGATAATAGTCCAGCTGGGAAGTATTGCGAATGATGTGAACCTCTTCCCCACAGGACAGAAGAATCCTCAGGTCACCAGCCTGCTAATATGCCAGGGCTCACTGTGGGTGGGCACACACCTGGGCATTCTCATTACCTTACCTGTGCCTAAGCTGGAAGGAATCCCCAAAATCACAGGTATGACTGATTGATGGTTTACCCCTAGTATATTGCAGCTGAAATGTTGTGCTGTATAGATCTACCATATTGCACTGCAAGCACAGCACTGGGTGACCCACTTATAATGCACTGCTCTGAGAGCCATTGGCCTTAAAGCACCAGTCTCGGACCCACCGCCAATACAATAGTGTGTGCATTACTTATAATGCGCTGCTGTATAATCTGCCAGCTGTGATGTACGTCTCTGATGACCCGCTAGCCATAATGCATGGGTCTGATGACCCGCTGGCCGCAATGAATGGCTCTGATGACCCGCCGGCCGTAATGTACGGCTCTGATGACCCACCGGTTGTAATGCACCAGTCTCAGACCCACCGCCAATACAATAGTGTGTGAATTACTAATAACGTACTGCTGTATGATCCACCAGACATGATACACGACTCTGATGACCCGCTGGCCATAATACAACAGTATCAGACTCACAATACAATAGTGTGTGAGTTATTTATAACGTGCTATTGTATGACCCGGCCGGTCGTAATGCGGGGCTCGTATGACCCGGCCGGTCGTAATGCGGGGCTCGTATGACCCGGCCGTCCGTAATGCGGGGCTCGTATGACCCGGCCGGCCGTAATGCGGGGCTCGTATGACCCGGCCGGCCGTAATGCGGGGCTCTGATGACCCGGCCGGCCGTAATGCGGGGCTCTGATGACCCGGCCGGCCGTAATGCGGGGCTCTGATGACCCGGCCGGCCGTAATGCGGGGCTCTGATGACCCGGCCGGCCGTAATGCGGGGCTCTGATGACCCGGCCGGCCGTAATGCGGGGCTCTGATGACCCGGCCGGCCGTAATGCGGGGCTCTGATGACCCGGCCGGCCGTAATGCGGGGCTCTGATGACCCGGCCGGCCGTAATGCGGGGCTCTGATGACCCGGCCGGCCGTAATGCGGGGCTCTGATGACCCGGCCGGCCGTAATGCGGGGCTCTGATGACCCGGCCGGCCGTCATGCGGGGCTCTGATGACCCGGCCGGCCGTCATGCGGGGCTCGTATGACCCGGCTGGCTGTCATGCGGGGCTCGTATGACCCGGCCGGCCGTCATGCGGGGCTCGTATGACACACCACAATGTAGGCCCCTATAACTCACTGCTGCACATACAATGCAGAATACACAGAGTCGGGTTATATGGCTGTGTAGACCCCAGTGATGCCCAACTATATAGATCAGTGGTCCCTTACGTCTACATTGTTAGGTCATGCTGATACTTGTGGCATAATACAGTGCTCTGTATGCCCCCCCAGATTGCACCCTCTTTATAGACCCCCACAGTCCACTGCTCTTACATCCCCTTCTCCTTTCTTTTTCCACCAGGAAAAGGGATGGTCTCTCTCAATGGCCATTGTGGGCCGGTGCAGTTCCTCACGGTGGCCTGCAGCACGATGGCTCCTGAAGCCCTTAGGACAGAGCAGGAATCGTCAGAAGATGTACGGGAAAGTGAGGGAGCAACAGAAGCCAAAGACCCTTCAGATGGTCACTCCCAGGACCCTTCCTCTGATAACCTCTCACCATCACGCCTTAAAGGGATCCTTCTCCAGTACCGGCTGCGTGGCACATCCCACCTCCCTGGTCATCACCTCTCTGCCAGGGAGGGCTTCAGATCGGACAATGCTTCTCTAGAAACCACTGAGGAAGATGGTTCTATATATGAGATGACAGATGACCCCGACGTTTGGTTCAGAAGCCGGCCTTGTGCCAAGGACGCTCATCGGAAGGAGATCACCTCTGTGGTCATCATCTCAGGAGGACCCGGTTATCGGAACTTCAATCCTTCCAACCCCAACGTCCATGGTGGGGGCGACACGGACAGTTCTCTGCTCATGTGGCAGCTGCCTCTCGTCCTATAGCATTGGGGGGCGTCATTCTACCTGGTGGGGGCTTCAGCTCCTTCTATGCTGTTACCTGGGGGGCTAGGTACACACTAATGTTTACACTCTTCTCCAGCTGCTCTGCCGGATCCCCCCAATGCGGACGGACGCCACAACGGGACGAGACTTTACAAGACCACCCTGTGGTGGTGACCGGGGAAGACGGAAGATTTTATGTAATCGTAACACTGAACATAGATATTTATTGAAGACATATGCGGTATTGGGATACGGTGTTTTCATAGACCCCCGAGCCAGGACTCGGATACACTCCGTAGCTAAATGTATCTAAGGCTGCACCTATGGTATAGGGATACGACATTAACACAGACCCTGCGTCAGGGCCCAGATACACTCCTTAGCTAGCTCAATGTATCTAAGGCTGGTGGCACACATTGCCCAATGTTACATAATGTAAGAATTAACCCACGCACGTCCATCAGCATCTGCAACTTGAGGTGAGTGGTCAGGACCATCACACATGTGAAGTATACACGCAGTATAAGTCTGGAACCTGTATACTAAGAGACCTACTCTAGAGTGCAGCGTATCCAAGTATTATCAGAGGAAACTCAATGAAAAAAAGGCCTGTTTACCCCTCCCATGCCCTTAAAGGGGTTGTCTACTTGTAAACTATTTATTACCTATCTGTAGTCTATCCTATCAATAATAAATTGGTGAGGGCCTGCCACTAGGGGCTCTCAACGATTGGCTATTCGCCAGACCAATGTTCTTGTGCACTGAGCTGATTTTTGCAGGAAGCAGACAGCTCCGTTCCCATTGCAGTGGACTGACTTGGTATTACAGGCAAAGTTCCCATTAAAGTGAATGACCTGTAATACCAAGCCTGGCCTCCGCAGATGGAAAAGAGCTGTCTGCTACCTGCAGAAATCTGTTCAATGCATGAGCGTACCGTCTGGTGAACGGTGCTAAGAAGGGGTGCTGGGCATCAGACCCCGGGTGCTCTACCATTAGTGGCCTGTCCTGGGGATAGGCCATCAGTAGTTTACAAATGGACAATCCCTTTAATATCCATCCACCTACAGGATGCCACATGTGGCCTTTAGAGTTAGAACGCTTCCCTATCTCCGTTGCTTCTCCTGCAAACTAATGACCCTACATTAAGGAATTGTGTGCAGTATGAGGTTGTGCAGCTTTTACTCCTACGGTTGCAGACAAGCGATTGATGAATCGTGTCGGAGGCGCTGCTTTCCTGTGAACTCTCAGGATGCCGGAGCTCTTCCTGACACCCCCTGCTGGTGCAGCGTCTGGGCATGCTCCATTGTACTGCATAGTAGTAATGAATATGGGTAGAATACAGAGAGCAATGCCGTAGGGGATGTGGCAGCTGATAGAATTGTGAGTGCAGCTTTGGATGTGACTGGAGTAGAAGACCTGATATTACTCAATATCAGGACTTGATAATGTAAGATATTTGCAGGGCTGCTCAGCGTTATATGTACATTATAATGAGCTGTACGTGACTGCTGGGGTAGGGGTTATGACACGGGCGTGCGGCTAATGAGTGTGCCTTAGGGTGAAGCTTGATCAGTATCTAGAGGGTTTAATAAGGGACTAGTCTGTTACATTGTTGCTGCCTGTACACTCCTAGAAGCTTCCTTGATTGACCCCCCCACAGTTAGTACCCAGTAACGTATGAAGAATGGTACGAGGACTACGTGGGTAGGGGATCCATGCATGGCATGCACAGACTGGCAGCGAATGGGTTAGGCATGTGGCGACGGCACCATGTGACCCAGCGGGATGCTCGGCGAGATACAGAGACGCAATTAGCAGCTTGTCTGCAGATGTGATTGTACAGAGCAGCTGTTCTCCAGTGATGTACATATGTGCCTGTAAATATACAGATTTCTATGTGTACAGATGATGTATATATCACCAGCATGAATAAAGCGCCCACACGGCGGTGGCGGTGTGTACCCGGCGTTCTGGACTTACTATTGCAATGATTCCATATCGCTGTATGACCAGGCAGGTGCGCCATTCAGGAGACTGGGAAAGCTGGAACGGCGGCCAGATTGCTTGTGAGCCGGAAACAAAGCTTGGAGAAGGTGAGAGCCCTTTAACAATTGTGGCTGTGATGTCACTTTCGTCAGAATGCCCTTAAACTTCAGCCTCCCCGGCTGGAGCGTAAGCTCTTTGGACAAGTATTGGGATGCACATTGATAGCTGAATGTCGCTGCTTGCGCTGGGATACAAGACGCCATCGATCACTCGGAGAGGTGCCGGCATCCATCTCTTTACATGCCTTCTCAGGATGATGGGGGTGATGATTTACGGGCATACAACCGTTAAATAAAACAAGCGCCGCTCTCCTCGGCTGTGCCGCCATTAACAATTTTCTACAGAGATGGTTTATTGATCGCAGCCGCTGCTCCACCTCCTGTGATTTACCGTCTGCGTGCAGCTCCATCCGTCCCCCCCCAAATACGGGACCCCCTTGTAGGTCTAGTGTCCTGGGCACGTATGAGGAAAAGTTACAGCCGCACCTGAATCTTAATGTGTCACAAGCAATTCATAAATGAGCTCCGTCTCTCCAGAGCCCTCCGTTCTGTATTGTGCGGCGCGCTGGGGGAGGCTGCCGGGGAAGGCAGACATTGTTATGTGCGTCAGGTAGGTCCTCCTGTTGTTTTGTGTAATCTCTTTCTAAATTGCTCAGCGAGTTACCTGGAAGGCGTCCAAATTACTTTTTGCATCAATGTTTATGTTGCTTTGATTTTGCATAAACTCTGTCTGCGCTGCTGCAGTGGTCTCCCTTTGCTTCGCATTGGGGGAAATGTTCATCGCTGTTCTATGAGGCCTGGAGAGAAGAAGAGTCAACATAACGGAGGCCCGGGAGCTCTATACGGGGGAGGAGGAGGAGGCGCAACATAACTTGATTGAAAGCAAGAATCCGTGACTTTAAACATTTAATCCAATTGTATTTAGTTTAGTCCTGACGCGTTTCGAGGCCCGTGGCTTCTTCTTCCTCTTCTTCAGAGGGCTGCTGGTGTCCACTACTTTAGAAATAAATCATCTACACACATGGTAAGAATACGCCAATGGAATATAAAGACCTATAGCCTTCAACGAAGAGCTATGGCCTGGAAATGCGTTGGGTATTCAGCTACATAAACAGAATTAAATGGTTTAAGGGGAACCTGTCATCCACTGTATCATTAACTAAAGTTCTGGAGCTTATAGTTTAGGTGACTTGGCGGGCGGGGAACGTCTCTTCTTACTCACCCGGTTCGGGTTCCCCCAGCGAAGTCGGTGCACACACACACACGGTTCGGCGGTTCCCCCAGCGAAGTCAGTGCACACACAGCAAGTGTGAATGTTTTTGGAAGGGAGTGCATGCATGCCTTCCATAGAGATGAATGGGATTGTGCGGACTTCCTTCTGAAGAGTGGCAAGCATGCTTGCTGCGCACATCAACTTTGCCGCGGGCAACGCAGGAACGGAGAACCAGGTGCATAAGAAAAGAGACTCCCCGGACTCCACGTCACCTAAACTATAAGCAACATAACTAAGTTTACGTTGCCTATGGTTGATGACAGGTTCTCGATACGTCAAGGAGTCTTGTTTTCAAGCAAGTGACCCTTCTCCACTTTCTTGGACGAATCTGCTTGTCCCTGTCCGTACCATAATGGATGACAGCGAGTCTTGGGCCAGCCACACCTTATTATAGAAACAGGGTTTACCCATTCCAAGCCTCTGTGATTTACGGCTCACTGGGCTGATATATAGAATATCCAAATGGACCCCAAATCGGCCCCTAGGGGGGGGGGCTCTGCATGATTTCTTCATTGCATAACTCTAGCACCGATGACCAAGCCTCATCGTTCAGATCGCTGGATTTCCCGTATATTATGGATTCACACATAATCCGCGGAAAACCTGATTTTATGTTGCACTGCAGGGTCACGGGGCTAATTTGATTTTTTTTTTTTCTCCGGTGTCCAATTCCTATTGGTAGGATAGTTGCATGTAGCTGGTGCCAAGACTAATTCATAGTTATACTAGATGGCAACATCACCTTGGCTGGACTAATGTGAAATACGGCTGGTGAAAGGACTAAACAGACAAACGTAGCACCGAGGCTTATCTGTTGTACGGAGGTGTAGCTTGTCCCAAGACAAAAGTTGCTATCAACAGTTAGTACCAAGACTAATCGGATTCATAGACTGGTCAACAGGCAAATGTAATATGAAATCCAGCATCTGGTACCAGGAGTAATGGGATGTACAGGGAATATAGCTGGTGCCAAGACTAATCTACATAGCAACATCTGGTACAGTAATGGGATGCACAGAGCTGGTGCCAAGACAACTCTACAACCCAACATCTGGTACAGTAATGGGATGCACAGAGCTGGTGCCAAGACAACTCTACAACCCAACATCTGGTACAATAGGAACATTTATACCAGATAACTGCTTTACCGTCCCAGGAGGCCTGCTGTGATATATAGAGATGTGCTGCTGAGACTAATGTACAGATCAATACCCAGTGCCAGGACTTGTAGCCGATGCCAACATCCCTGTCCCAAGACTAATAATGTGGGGATATAGAGCAGACAGCAAAACTAATGTACAGATGCAGATCTGGTGCCAAGTGTATTGTGCAAATGTACAATTAGTGATGTAATACATGGAGCAGCATCTATTGTCATGATGTACGTAAAGCGATATAGTGAGTGACAAGGCGACGGTGGCAAGACTAATACTATGTGAAGTTGTTGGCACCAAGTCTGAGCTCATCGAGTCCATAGCTAAAGTGCTTAAGGCTGAATTTAGATGGGGTATTAATCTGTACTGTCATACTAGGCGATAGACTGAGCGAGGAACGGCCATCTACAAAAGAACAAGTCTCTATTGGCATCACCGTGCCACAAAAATATACAATAGGTTGGATATTCTTGGGGGGTCTTGAGCATGGAGAAAGATTTAGCCTTACTTGATAAATGGTCAAAACAATGAAAACTGCAGCTCAGTGTTTCCAAATGTAAAATAATGCACGTGTGAAGAAGAAATCTTCGGACTATCATATTGCCTGTTCTTCAGAAGAGAAGGATTTAGGGGTTCTGATTTCTGACCGCTTCAAAGTGAGTCAAGCAGCAAAGAAAGAAAGTAGGATGCTTGACTGGTATTAACAGTAGAAAGAGAGAGATTGTGATCCCGCTGTATAGAGCTCTGAGACCACATCTGGCATACAGTGTTCAGTTCTGGAGATCTCATCTACAGAAAGACATTCATAAGAGACGGGCTACAAAAATGGTGCAAGGTCTCAAGAACAAAACGTATCAGGGAAAACTTAAAAAACTTAATGTATATAGCCTGGAAGAGAGAAGGGAGAGGAGGACATGATGGGGACCTGTATATATGTTACAGGAGGAGAGAAGGGAGAGGAGGACATGATGGGGACCTGTATATATGTTACAGGAGGAGAGAAGGGAGAGGAGGACATGATGGGGACCTGTATATATGTTACAGGAGGAGAGAAGGGAGAGGAGGACATGATGGGGACCTGTATATATGTTACAGGAGGAGAGAAGGGAGAGGAGGACCTGATGGGGACCTTCTATATATGTTACAGGAGGAGAAAAGGGAGAGGAGGACCTGATAGGGACCTGTATATATGTTACAGGAGGAGAGAAGGGAGAGGAGGACCTGATAGGGACCTGTATATATGTTACAGGAGGGGAGAAGGGAGGGGAGGACCTGATGGGGACCTGTATATATGTTACAGGAGGAGAGAAGGGAGAGGAGGACCTGATGGGGACCTGTATATATGTTACATGAGGAGAGAAGGGATAGGAGGACATGATGGGGACCTGTATATATGGTACAGGAGGAGAGAAGGGAGAGGAGGACATGATGGGGACCTGTATATATGGTACAGGAGGAGAGAAGGGAGAGGAGGACATGATGGGGACCTGTATATATGTTACAGGAGGAGAGAAGGGAGCGGAGGACATGATGGGGACCTGTATATATGTTACAGGAGGAGAGAAGGGAGAGGAGGACATGATGGGGACCTGTATATATGTTACAGGAGGAGAGAAGGGATAAAGAGGACCTGATAGGGACCTGTATATATGTTACAGGAGGAGAGAAGGGAGAGGGGGACATGATGGGGACCTGTATATATGTTACAGGAGGAGAGAAGGGAGAGGGGGACCTGATAGGGACCTGTATATATGTCGCAGGAGGAGAGAAGGGAGAGGAGGACATGATGGGGACCTTCTATATATGTTACATGAGGAGAGAAGGGAGAGGAGGACCTGATGGGGACCTGTATATATGGTACAGGAGGAGAGAAGGGAGAGGAGGACATGATGGGGACCTGTATATATGTTACAGGAGGAGAGAAGGGAGAGGAGGACCTGGTAGGGACCTGTATATATGGTACAGGAGGAGAGAAGGGAGAGGGGAACATGATGGAAACCTGTATATATGTTACAGAAGGAGAGAAGGGAGAGGAGGACATGATGGGGACCTGTATATATGTTACAGGAGGAGAGAAGGGATAGGAGGACATGATGGGGACCTGTATATATGTTACAGGAGGAGAGAAGGGATAGGAGGACCTGATGGGGACCTTTTATATATGTTACAGGAGGAGAGAAGGGAGAGGGGGACATGATGGAAACCTGTATATATGTTACAGGAGGAGAGAAGGGATAGGAGGACATGATGGGGACCTGTATATATGTTACAGGAGGAGAGAAGGGATAGGAGGACCTGATGGGGACCTTTTATATATGTTACAGGAGGAGAGAAGGGAGAGGGGGACATGATGGAAACCTCTATATATGTTACAGTAGAAGAAAAGGGAGAGGAGACATAATGGAAACCTGTATATATGTTACAGGAGGTAAAAGGGAAAGTGGGACATGATGAAAACCTTCATATATGTTGCAGAAGGAGAAGAGGACATGATGGAAACCTTTATTTATATTACAGAGGAGAAGGGAGAGGGGGCGACATGATTGGGAACTTTATATTGTTTACAGGAGGAAAAAAGGGAGAGGAGGACATGATGGAAACCTTTTATATATGACTAGCTGATATACCTGTCTTCACCTGAGTTCATTTGATATAGTTGTTTAGGTGTTGTATGCACAGAAAATTTTATGAAGTCGTGGTTACTTAAGAGAAACCGAGGTATAAAATATGTATACAGATAGAGGAGCTTTAGATTCTCCTCAGACTGCATGTACCGATGTTCCTCTGCAGAATGTACCATCCCTCCTATTCTCCTCAAATAGGACATAAAGAATGCTCGTGCCACATTTCATGCTTGTACGACACCGGGAAGTTACATTACAGAGGGTTGGACTAACTTTTGCACTTTGAATTGAATAATGAGGAGAGGGGAGGAGAGGGGAGGGGAGGCTAAACCCCAGCACAAGGGGGCACGGTTTGAGATAGTTGGGGTAAATCAGAAACACATCAGGAAATATTTCCCTGAAATAGTAGCTGCTCAGAACAACCTTCCAGCAAGCCTGGTTAGAAAATGAAGCCTGGGATAAGTATAGATCCATCCTAAGAGATAACTAATATAAGGGGAGACTAGATGGACGACGTGGTCTTTATCTGACGTCGATCTTCTGCTTTTATACAGCGTAACACATTACAATAGTGGAGCAGTGGGTCTTCGCCTTACAAAAGGTAAGCTCTGATCCCGTTCCTAGCTGGCTCACATTCTAAGCCCTTTGTGTATCATCCAATGCTACTCCTCAGTCTGCAAAACCAATTCTAAAACGTATCAGCATGCCCCTCGTATGCGTATAATTAGCGCTCCTCTCCACGCACCTGCTCACAAGTCATCGACCTTTTCCAGCCTTTAATTATGGGACGATGTGAACTATTAATTCCTCAGAAAGCATGTCAGTCTGAAAATACTTCACACAGGTGCGAAGAACGCCGTCTATATAGCCGAGTCGGTGTATATATCCCAGGAGGCCATGATGAGTATACATCGCACTACATTATGTGACTCATACATAAGTCATGTGATACAAGGTTATATCCCTACCCCACCTCGTACTTATGGCTATATAAATCTGCAAGTCTATATAAAGAGCTGTAAACTCTGACCGTTAATCAGTAAGTGACCGGAGGACGGCGCCGTGACCGCAGAGAGGGTTAATGCCCAGGATGTGAATAACATTAATGGATTTCAGTAAAACTGGCACAGTAATGCATTTTTTACAACCTCTTATAGCTGCATTGCATGCAGTAACCTGTTCTGCACAATAGGTGGCGCTGAAGACTGTTCCATCGCCATCAGGCATAACAAATAATAGCGATGACACTAAGGGCTCATTCACACGGGTCTATTTATGCGCCTAATGCCGGGTTTAGGCGTAAACATAAATTGCGGAAAAGTGAGCGAGCAGCGAATATATAGCGCCTCGTGATCGTTCGCACAATGGCCGTTTACATATGTGGATAATTGTGCATTTACGGTTGTTTTTGAGATTGCCTATCGGGAATGTTCACCCTTCACTTCACCCTTTTTTATCTTTTGACTGATTTTCTGTTTTTACCACTCGATTTTCCGCTGATTTTCCATTTTATGTCCGTATAAAAGATGCGATCAACAACAAATGAGCGAATTCTCATTCGTCATTCGCTCGCTGGGCGCCATCATCACTCCGCGGGATTATTGTTCATATTCTCTTGATGTAACAATCACGCATGATAAGCGGACCGCGTAAAATGGACCTTAAAGGGCTTTTTCAGGCATTTACTATTGATGACCTATTCTCACATCCTGCGCCAATCATAAGGCTGCTCGCACTTCCTCACTTTGGCGCCGTCTCTGTGGAGGTTGCACCATGTTGCTGGAGTTCCTTGGGTGCCTCTGGGGTGTCGCTCAGGGCATTATATGATCTTACAGGCATGCCTTCATAATGTGCTATGGTCCCCACTGTGGCAATTCAATAGTTAATTCTTCCTGGTCTTAACTCATCATGCCTTAGAGTACCTAAAGGACTTTTCATACGAGACTCAATCGGTCGCACGACGCTCTGCAAGCCGCAGTGAATTCTGCACCATAATGCGCCGGCTACCTGCGGATCTTGATGCGGAATTCGAAATCACTTATAACCTGCCCGCAATTCTGCATCAAAATCCACAGCGGATTTTGGGGTGGAGTTCCGCAGCTGCGGATTTTGCTGCGCCCTGCAGTGTAATTCTGTCCCGGGTGAAAGGTCCCCAAGTAGTTGCTCCTAATTCGGCTCCTGTAAACTGCTAACCAGTCACCTTGTGTGATCCAGCCTTGTCTGGCCTATTACCTGCATAGATCTGCTACATCGTCCTGCTACTAGTCTGACTCTGCTACATTGTCATCAAGCCCTGTCTGGCCGTCCGTGCTGCTAGCCACTCTGTGATCGCCTATCTGATCGCAATTTCAAAGATCCACAAAACAGCACCTGGGGTCGGTGTCATTACAGTAGGTCATCAGTAGTCGATTGGCAGGGGTCCACCGGGCATCGATCAGCTGATCCTTGGGCCGGATGTCCGCATTGGGTCAGAGTCAGAGAATTTATTTATTACCTTCCCCCCCACCAAGCTGGGTATTTGTTTTACCAACCTCGGAAGGATGGAAGGCTGAGTCAACCTTGAGCTGTCTACCTGAACCATGCAGGGATTGAACTCACAACCTTCAGGTCGTGAGCATGAGCTTAGGACTGCATACTGCTGCACATTTACCGGCTTATTGCAGGGCAGCAGTCGGCCATCGAATGAGCAAACGCTTGTTCATGGGTTGACTGCACCTTTTGCGCGTTGCTCGCTGTAGCACATCACCTGGTTCCTGTATATATTGCTGTAGCTAGAGCCTGACAGACCTTCTATCTGTCACCGCATCACAATGACTGCGCCAAACCCGCAGTGCTGATGGATAATGCCCAGTATGCTGCACAGACGAAGCCTCCGAGCAGAGAAGCGACAGCCCCAGCATCTCCTCATTGACTTGTTATAAATAATCCCTAATAACACATTGTCAGCAGCGACGCTGCAATATTTTCTTCTTGTTCTTCAGATGTTGCTGTGAGATGTTTAACCCCCTCAGCAGCCAGCTTTCCCATACATAGATCCGCGCCTTATAGAAGGGGAGGAGGACCAGGTGCCTAATTGTCAGACTCTCCGCTCGATTGTGGAATATAAGTAATTGCAGGGTATTCGAGAACTGAAGACATCTCCACCACCCTGCAGGGACTCGACACCCACTCACCCGCCACCACCTCTCAGGGGGGCGATACCTACAATCCTGGATGAGGAGGGGGCACCAAATATGTCAGGTCTGTCACCAGGACACCAGCACATGGCTCTGAGGTCAAGCAGCCTACATTTTTTCCTGTCAACTTCTCATCACGTCCCATTGTAGTGCAACAGATTTGCATGTGAGGTTTTTATATAATTCTTACCCCATAGAATCTGGAAAAACATGAATTACAAATGGAGATGTTCTGCACAAGACGGATCGCTCCTCGGGGAACCATGAGGTACAGAATTCTGGTTAGACGTATTTGTTCCAATCTGACCAGAACATCATCCACACTAAAGATCAACCAACTGAACAAGCCAACCATGGAGCCACCGGGCACTCCCAGCAACTGGAGATATTCTGGTCATTCCTGCTTTGTGGACAAATCTATGCCGCTAAGAAATGTGCGGTTCTCATTTGCCACAACTTTGGATTTCTGAAGATGTTCCAGTCATTCCTGGTCTCTGGAAATATTCCTAAAGCTCTTCGTCTCTGGAGACATGCCCGTCACTCCTGGTCTTCATAGATGTTCTCATTACTCGAAATCTCAGAAGATGTTCCCAACGCTCTTTGTCTCCTGTGATGCTCCCATCACTCCTGATCTCTGCAGACATTTCCTGGTGTCTGGAGACATGGCCTTCACTCCTAGTCTCTAGAGATGTTGCTATCAGCCAAGATATCTGCAGACATTTCCACCACTCTTTGTCTCTGAAGCCATGCTCCTCATTCTTAGTCTCTGGAATTGTTCCTATTACTCTTTGTCTCTGGGGACATGCCTAATACTCGTAGTTTTAGCAAATATTCCTGTGACTCTAAGCGTCTGAAGTCGTTCCTATCATTCTTTGACTCTGGAGATGTGCCCGTCATTTCTGGTTTCTCAAGACCAGTCTGTTACTCCTGGTGTTGGTGGATGTTCCCATCACTCTTGGTTTCTTGAGATGTTCCCATCACTCTTGGTCTCTTGAGATGTTCCCATCACTCTTGGTCTCTTGAGATGTTCCCATCACTCTTGGTCTCTTGAGATGTTCCCATCACTCTTGGTCTCTTGAGATGTTCCCATCACTCTTGGTCTCTTGAGATCTTTCCATCACCCCAGGCATCTTCACATGTTCCTGTCATGCCATGTTGCTGGAGACGTGTCATTCGTTCTGTTTCTCTGGAATCATTCTCATCACTCCTGGTCTCTAAAGCTGTCTCTCCTGGTCTTGGTAGATGTTCCTGTCATTCCAGGTTTCTGGTGACGTTTCTTCTCTTCTGGTCTCTGGAGATGTTCCCATCACTTTTTGTTTACAGAGACGTTTCTGTCACGCCTGGTTTTTGGAGACGTGCTCATCACTCCTGGCCAAGACACTTACATCACTCGTGGTATCTGGAGTCGGTCCCGTCACTCAGGATCCTAGGAGATCTCTGGCTCACTATGAGATATTAACTTAGACTCCTATTTTTGCTTCTTCGAGAATCCCCTTGTCTACAACCACCGCCTGCAGTTATACTATATGGGCAGAATTCACTATTCTTTCCATGGGCCGATTGTCTCCTCTCTTGTCCCGGTCTCTGAACTTCTGCTACTAAATGTATAGAGAGCAGCAGAACAGCCGGATGTTTAGTGGGAGCAGAACAACCCTCCTCATAAATGACAATACAATCACTAATCAGTTGTGTATACAGTGAGGACTCTTCAGGGACTCATTCCGAGCCACAATCTTCCCAATAAATAACCTCGGAGATCCGGACTCCTCGCGGCTCCTACATTCGGCTCCATCTCTTATGTATAATGTTCCACTTTCATCTTCCCTTCATTGTATTACATTATGCTCAGCAGCAAATAAATCCTCAGGTAGCGTTTTATGCTACGCGTTTGATCTAAACAAGATATTGCCGCAATGATTAAACTCCGATTCCACGATTAAGGCGACGGCGTAGCAATGCGCTGTCTGTGGGGCTGACTCCCCCCATGTAACTTCATGTTCTCTTACTGCAGGAGAACGAGATGCTCAAACAACTCACATGTATTCAAGTCTTAAAGGGGAAATATCCTCCCATATACCCCAAGACCCAGGCAGCAGAGAGAGTCACTGTAATGGCAATGCATCATGGGGGCCAGAATATAGCACTCTGTATAAGGACACTTATATACTGTGACTCCCCTTTCCTGCACTGCGCAGTGTCCATAAGAAGTCCCCATTAGGCAGCAAGTAAAAAGGTGGCTAAGAAAGCTGTGATTCTTCACAGTTAAAGGGTATGTTGACTTTTACAGCCATGTTTTTGTGTACACAGCTTCTATACAGACCCATGTGTCTCCATGGAAACAAACGTTACAAACATTCCCTGAATCTCATTCTGCAGTCCTGTGTAACTTTCTCTGCCTCCTCTTTTTGACAATACAAGCAATCGGAAGAGAGTACCACATGACTGCATGCTCCCACTGTGAAGGGGCCCTGGGATCTGGCTCAGGACAATGGCAGTAGCACAGAGACTCCAGGGATAGCTCACAGCAGTTTCTCTCACCATGGAGTATCCCTTGCCCCTCACTCCCCAGCATGGCTGCACAGACTGTGAGAATTATCCTCTGTTCCCCACACTGCATCATAGCTGCACAGACACAGAAAAGTATCCCCAGCTCCTTACACTGCAGGCTAAATGCACAGACATGGGGGAGTATCCCCAGCCCCTCACACTGCAGACTAGCTGCACAGACACAGAGGAGTAACCCCAGCTCCTCACACTGCAGACTAGCTGCACAGACACAGGGGAGTATCCCCAGCTCCTCTCACTACAGACAAGCTGCACAGACACAGAAGAGTAACCCCAGCTCCTCACACTGCAGGCTAGCTGTACAGACACAGAGGAGCATCCCCAGCTTCTCACACTGAAGGCTAGCTGTACAGGCACAGAAGAGTATCCCCAGCTCCTCACACTGCATCCTAGCTGCACAGACACAGAAGAGTATCCCCAGATCCTCACACTGCAGGTTAGCTACACAGACTCACTACTTCCTGTCTCTACTTCCAGCTCAGAGACCCAATTCTCAATTCCTCCCCTTTTTAAAGTCACAGTAGTTTACAAATCCCTGACGCAACAGAATCTCAAATAAACATTAAAAAGTCAGCAACAACCATACCCCCATTACTCGACTACACAGGGCTGATTTGTAGTTTGTAGCCATGGCAACTGATAGGTTTAAAATTTACCATTTTGTGTATACAGCTCCTAGGCAGACCTATCTACAATTGCTTCATTTTTTAATGCGTTGGATGCAGCTGTGGTGATGGGAAGGGCGAGCGCTAAGAAGCCAGCAGAACTACTATATGTTAGTGAACTCTTGCTCTGCTCTTGCTCTGCTCTGATGGAGCAGGTTCCCTTTAGAGGATCGTGGGTAAACCTAGCTGATCATAAGGGGGGCGGGGGGTTACAGGGGTCATATAACCGGGAGGGATAGCACTGACTGTGCAGATAATTGCACCTATGCATATCATGGAGTTGCCAATAAAGTTAAGTCCTTTGGATAGAGGATAGCTAGCTGAGCGTTGGGGATCCGACCCCCCAAAGATCTGGAGAACAGCAGTTTTGGGTGTCCATGAATGAAGAAGCGGTGGTCGCACATGCGCACCACCTCTCCATTCATTTCAATGGGACTGACGGATGTAGCCAACTTCAAACGCGCAGCTATTTCTGGGTCACATTGTAATGAATGGATCAGCAGTGTGCATGTATCCATTGTACCATTGTTTTGGGGATGCCCTATTCTTCCAATCTGCAGGGTCCCAGTGATCAGATCCCCAATGATCAGCTAGTAATCCCCTTTATTGGACAACCTTGCAGCTGCACAGTCGGCGCCATTCTACCCAGTGACGTTTTGCAGGAAATGTGGCTATTTGGTGGGGTGCATCATCCTCCTTCCTCCCGGATGAAGCTGATGGCGGAGGATGGGAGTTTTACAGAAGCTTCTCATGCTGGGAACATGTTAGATTGTGATCACACGCAGGCACCTATGTTTATTTAATTATGCACCTCCATCGCCTTCACTGCGTCGGTCGGCGGCAGCGACAGATCATCTATCTGCAATGAGTGCGCCGGCTGAGCCCTCAGCTGCCGCTCATTAATAATCATTTCTAGACAAACTCTACAAATTCCTGCACTGGAGACTCAAAATTAGTTCTTCTAGGAGGCCGGAGACCCTGCGGAGGGTGGGGGATGGGGGGGGGGGGGGGAGTCTGAGGTTGCCCTCAGTTGACATGGGTATTCGGTTTTACGATGCGGTCTTGCGGCTTTTACAAAAACAGGTAAAATTTCCTTCACCTGTAAAAGCAGCCGATTACCGTTCTGCAAAAACATGTAAAAATTAATGTGGTTTTTCGATGTAATTCGAAGCCGCGCCACAACTGCCTGCGCACCGCTGCTCTGTTCACATGGCGCATTTGGGGCGTGCAGATTTTGGCATCGCTGGGGGGCCCAGCACTCGGCCCCCACAGCTATCACACAATGATTTCCTATGCTGTGGATAAATGTCTTTATTCCCTTCCCGCCGCACGGCGTATGAGTACGCTCTGGGCGAGATGGGGTTCCCGCCAATGGCTGTAGTTACGTCCTATGAATAGAACAGGCTCCTAAGTAGAACCCGTGCCAACTGCAGCATAAGCCTACTGGGAACCGGCCTCCGCCGCAACAGCAGGGATCCGTGAGAACACAGATCCCTGATATTAACCCCTTACAACCTGATGGGTTGCCATAGCAACCGGATTCCAGTCAGTGGCATCCGTGTCTGCCGTGGCTTGTAATCACTATGATAAGCAATAATGCAAAACAGCACAGAAGTACTGCAGTATATTATTAGAGCGATCATACAATCACAGGTTCAAGTCCCCTACAGGGACGAAAAACTAGTTAGAAAAAACACATGTACAAAATACTTTAAAGAAAACCTTTTTTACGCACTTTCCACTCTTTTGCTTAAAATAAATAAATTTTAAAAATTGGTGTTGTCGCATCGGTAATGACCCAAACAGTAAATTCAACACACTTTTTATCCTGCACAGCAAACACTGCAAAAAAACAAGGAGCCAAAATGCTTTCTTTTGTTTATTTTACCTTGGAAAAAAGTCAACGTGATAAGGGTGCCTTCACACTTGCGATTTCGCTGCGTTTTTTTTAAGGCAACTGTTAATAGGACTTTCTAATGTCAAGAACGCATCGCACAAAAATCGCAGGTTTGTGCTTTGCGATTTTTGTGCGATGCATTTTTAACATTAGAAAGTCCTATGAACAGTCGCGTTAAAAAAAAACAGCGATATCGCAATCGCAAGTGTGAAGGCACCCTTATAAGGGCTTATTCACACATCCGTATATCGGCTGGGTTTTCACGCCTGGCCAATATGCGGTGTCACTTTCTGCAGGGGAGGAGGGGAGGCGGGCTGGGAGCAGTGCACTGAGCTCCGCCCACTCTACGCCCCTCACCACTGTTTGCAATGGGAGGGGCGGGATGCGGCAGAGCTAATTTCCGCCCCTCCTATTGCAAATAGTGGCGAGGGGCTGAGAGGAGGCTGAGCTCAGTGCACTCAATTTTTTTTTTTCCAGTATTGTCGTAATCGTACTAACCTCCAGAAAAAAATATATCATTCCTTTCATGCTGCTTGATTAATGCTGCAAAACCCTCTCAAAACTAAAAGCAATGGCAGCATTTGTTTTTTTCTCCCAAAGGAATAAAAGTTATATAATCTAATATATATATATATATATATATATATATATATATATATATAAAACTTAGCATGTCCTGTGTCTGTATGTAGCTGAAATACTGCTACTATGTGGTCATATGGCCACATGACATGCTAAGGCATTTACTGCACTTTTTGGTAATATAGGATGTACTTTTTAGCAAAAGATAAACTTGCTAGAAAGTGTGTGCGTCCTGCAGTCCAAAGTCAGGAGGATCTAGCAGTGCCAGATCTCCCTTACCGCCTCCTTCCTGATTGGGAAGAGCGCTGATAAAGTGCTCTATCAGATCAGTAAGAGAACTCTGTGGCTGCAACCTTCCCTCTCCCTGCCAGCGCTGAGGAGAGGGTCCAGATCAGCTTCTGGATGTACGTGGGGAAAGGAAACGCTCCCCTACCAGATCTGCATGCGCCGAAGCAAGCAGGGAAGAACCTTCATGACGTTATAGTCATGTGACCAGATCCTGGGAGATTCAGACTGGGGCCTCTGCTGTGCGCACTGTGTGCTGCTGCCGATCTGTATGTACATGCAGAGCTAAGTGTGCAAATACTGCAGAGCTGTATGTACACTCATTGTCAAAAACAATCATGAAGGGGTTAACGGGAGAACCGCTTACATGCGCTTTGGTGGTGTGATGTCCAGCAGGAGAACGTTGCGCCCCTCCGTGCAGTCTGCATTGTACTCGTCGCGCGGTGTGTGTCGCCTCCTGAGCCTCGTCTGTTCTCCTGTCAAGCCAACGACATATTCAGGCGCTTCATGTATTGGGATGGGGATGGCGGTTATTTGCATCCGGCTGCGCCTGCGCCTCCACACGTCTTCCCTTAAAGCATTTCATGGCATTAAAGCCAAATCAATAGGAGTCCAAGCGCTGATGCAGAGAACAGGGGCGCCCCGTCGCTGGTGGAGTCGTGTTCTGCACTCTCATGTACATTTCAGTAAATCCCCCTTTTGTCTGCCGCAGCCGCCTTTATATTATCCAAAGTGTTCAAAAACGCAAATAAAAGGCACAAAAGGCGTCGCAGTAAGTGCGCACAATGTAAGGACGGATGCCGGCTCAGCAGTCCCCTCCACAACCTGCAGAAAATACAGATAACCAGATCCCCCCCGCCCCGCGACTCCGTAACAAGAAGACGCTCCCAAGTTACAACAGATCTGAACCTCTGGAAGGGCGGAGGGGCGTTTACCCCCAAATTAGAGGAAGCTTCTATGACTTATTATAGTAAGGAGAGCAGTAACTGCAGTCGGATGGGAGGCAGGGCACATTTTTGATCTGGGCCCCTCTATTGTGCCCCCATACACAAAGAGTGGCTCCAGTGTTCCCCCCCTAGATCAACTGTGCCTCCACTGTGCCCCATACAGTATTAGTACCCCATATCATATAGCCCTCATATAATAATACATAGAAAATGGCCATATACTTACTGACTAAGGAGTGCATATAGGCAGGCAGCAGACTACCAAATGAGGGAGCTAATTGCACCTGTGAGGGACACCGATGAGACAGCCACTCACACCACCTCTTAATATAGAGGGGGGTAGCTGCTTGGTGTATACGCCCACACAGAGTGGATACAGAGTGGCAGGCCTTCTGATACATGTAGTGCACCATGCAGACCAGCAACCTATTACTGATGCCATAATAGTTCGGCGGCTTGCCCTGCACTTCAAACAATGAACCACATTGGTACTGCCACCCTGGGCTCCCCCTGGAGTTTTAACGCCACACTGCATGTGAATGATAGATAATAAATGCAAGGCATTGGTTGGATTTTGGCCAAGATACATGAGCCCACTAACCACGTCAAGGTTCCTTGCATGTAGTGGGTCCCTATACTACTATAAATACATCACAGTGTTTCTCCCTAGATCAACTGTGCCTCCACTGTGCCCCATACAGTATTAGTACTCCATATACTATAGCCCTCATATAATAATACAGCCCCCACTGTGACCTTATATATTAATAATACCTCTTATAGTGATAGTGCTTCCCATATAATAACAGAGCCCCCACTGTGCCCTCATATAGTAATAGTGCCCCGTATAGTAATAGAGCCCCCATATAGTAATAATACCCCCATTATGCTCCTATGTAATAATAGTGACTCCTATAGTAATAGAACTTCCTTATAGTAATACGATAGTAACATAGTAACTGTGCTCCATATAGTTACAGCACCCCAATAGTAATAGAGATGCCATTGTGCCCCTGTATAGTAATAGTGGCTCCATACAGTAATAGTTCCTCTATATAGCAATAGAGGGCCCAATATAGTAATAGAGCCCCCATATAGTGATATTGTCCCTATGTAGTAAAAGTGCCTCATATAATAATAGAGTCCCTTTAGTGCCCCCATATAGTAATAGAGCTCACATAATTCCCCCCTATAGTAATAATACCTCTATGTAGTGATAGTGCCCCCATTATGCCCCTATATAGTAATATTGCCTCATATAGTAATAGCGCCCCCATCTAGTAATAGCGATCCTATATAGTAATAGAGGGCCTAATATTCTGACATTTAGTAGTAGTGCACTTATACAGTAATAGAGCCCCAATTGTACCCCCATACACTGATAGTGTCTCTATGTAGTAACCTAGTATAATAATAGAGCCCCTGTAGTGCCCCCGTGTAGTAATAGAGCTCACTTTATTCCCCCATATATTAATAGTGCCCTCACTGTGTCCCCATATAGGAAAATACCCCCATACAGTAATAGAGCTCCCATTGTGCCCTTATACAGTAATCGTACCTCCATGTAGCAATAGATCTCCATTTTGCCCCCATATACAGATGGTGGCAATTAAAAAAACAAACCATCAATCTCCTCTAACAGCGGCTCTCTCGATGAGCGATCAGCAGGTCGTCTTCCTCTACCCGCGCAGGCGGTGTGATACAGTGACATCACTGCGCTGCCTGAGCCGACCGGAAGCCTGAGAGCTCCTGAGTCCTGGCCAATGGAACTCACCTGATTGTCTTCGAGGGTAAACACCTGGTGTTGGTTTCCATGACTGATGAGCCGCTATACTATACCTGACGCCTCCACCAGATCCCCATATTCCTGATACTGGACATACGGCGGTCACTAGTGGACATGGAGGCCTCCTCGGCTGATCGCAGGCTCCTGTTCATAGGAAGAAGAAAAAGTGTAACATTTATGACAAAATATTCATCTCTGTCCGCTGCTACAAGGCAACGGCCAACAAGACGAGACCGTGCAGAACCCGCGAGGAAGCCCGCTCAGTGCACAACCGTCAGCAAGCAATGCAAAAAGTAATAAGAGGTCGTTACATCGAATAACTAATTAAAGAGGTCATGAGGGGGCATTATTATTACTAAATGGGACCATGAGAGACAATATTATTAAATAGGGCTATGAGGAGGCATTATTATTAAATAGGGTCAGGAAGGGGCACTACTATTAAATGGGGCCATGAAGGGGCATTATTATTAAATGGGGCCATGAGAGACATTATTATTAAACAGGGTAGTGAGGGTGCATTATTATTAAACAGGGCTATTATAATTATATTATTAATTATATTATTAAATAGGGCCATTAGGGGGGCATTATTACTGCATGGGGCCATGAGGAGGCATTATTATTAAATGGGACCATGAAGGGGCATTATTATTAAACAGGGCCATGAGAGACATAATTATTAAATGGGGCCAAGAGAGGTATTATTATTAAATTGGCCATAAATTGGAATTATTATTAAACGGGGCCATGGGGGGACATTGTTACAATATTAAATGTGGCGTTATTACAGGGTCATAAAGGGCAATGGGGCATTATTAAACGGAGCATCATTACTACACAGGCCCATGAGGGGCATTATTATTACTGTGAGGGGGTCACCGAAAGACACTCTTATGGAAATAGAGGGCGTGGCTTTGCAGAAAAGGGGCTTGGCCTGTCACGAACATTTGCTATGATGTTCCACGCGCAGCGCTGCAGTTGTCTGTTCTTTCATTGTTGAAAAGTTGGGAGCTATGATAGAGCCCCAGCATCTTTGGGGGCTTTCAGGAGGGGTTGGAGACCAGATCCCTACTGCTCCCTATGGAGGGGGCTGTTCCTCAGGCAGTGAAGGGACGGAGCTTACTTTAACCAATTCTGCCTAGATCTGGCGGCTGAAGACGCTGATTTGAGTGAAACCCCACAGTATAGAGGGCATCGCTCCCCGTGTACAACTATGACATCATGGGTGACATCATTATTACATGGACATGTATGTGCATGGAGGAGGCAAGCTAAGAGCGAGCATACAGGTCATACTTGGCTTCCACGTTGGTTCTGCATCATGCCATCACACACCTTGCCGACTCCGATTGTATGGTCTCTGGGCTCTTGTCCGGTGATGCTTGGTCCCGGGGATTGTCCTCCTCCTGCCCCTCTATCTCTGGGCGCAGCGGCACGCGCTCCTCTTGCTGGCACGGCTCTCTACAGACGGCTGGCACGTCTCCCTCGGATGTTTTATTCTGCGCTCAGGATATCTTGGCAGATCTAGAGACAGATCTAAAATCCGGCATTAAAAAAAAAAAAAGCACAACAAAAGCGACTCCCGGCTGAGCGATGCAGTGCGGCGGAGAGAACGTGCCTTTCTGTCGGCCTTTGGAGGTTGAGCTCTTGGGATAAGTTCAGATGTAAGAGCATCTTTCAACTACCTGCAGCGGGACGGAGGAGGCATCAAAAGCCGAACGCTCTGAACATGAAGCGCGTTGTAAGTCACACAAATCGCTCTTCCTAAAAGGCCGAGGGACGGCGGGGAATTGGCCGCCACCGAGCTGAGAGAACGCGTCCCGCTACGCGAATCCTGTGGATACCGCACTACAGAGGCAACACCTGCACCCGCCGCTCCTCAAAATGTGATTACCTGTAAATTCTCGCAGTGGCGGCGCCGGGTCTCGCGCGTCTGATGGATGATTCCGGGCTCCCCGCGCCGTCATTAAAGCTCAATTAAAATGATAAATGAATTGAGAGACTTTTCTCTCCGGTAATTATTCTGACTGGACGGACAGTGAGTGATCGGCGCCGTGTCACACCCCTCCCCCCTCCGTGTTCGTACACCTGCTTTACTTCCTGGCGAACGCAAGCTGACAGCCGATAAGACCAACTGCGAGACGTCAGCGGCGGATGAGGAACAGTCTGCTGCCCCAGAAGCTGTCAATCACAGCCGGATACTCCGCCAGCACTGAGAAAGCCTGTAAATATCCTTCAGCAGGCTGGAACATCATGGATATATACTTCCACTCCAGTCACACCCAGAGCTGCGCTCACAATTCTGCTGGTCAGCAGATATAGAATAACAACCGACTACTACAGCTGAGCTCCAGTTCAGAGGGGATGTAGTGCCTGGTGGTAAATACTACCATCACATACTGTGACCAATGCAGATATAACCAGCAGGGGGCAGCGGTCTGCAGCCTCCAGAGCAGAAATCCTGCAGAACAGGAAGCCGGCTGGATTGTGGGTGCAGCTCTGGATGTGATTGGAGGATAGGACAAGGTCAGTGCATAAAACTCAGGATCTGATTTATCCCATGCAATCAAGAAAAGAAGAGAATTTCCCCAAATAAAGGGGGGAGAGAAAAAAAAAGGGTGTGTATACTTTTGCAACAGATATTTTTTCAGTGCTCCACCACACTTACGCTAGGGCAACATGTAAGGTCGCGGCTAATGACTGTCAATGGTGTCTAGTTGGGACCTGCGGTCTCATGCAATTGCAGCACAGAATGTCCAACTTGGTTGGATTGAGGCGGAGGGTCAGAAGTCAGACGGTAAGGGACTTAGTCGTAATCACAGATCTCCTCGTTTTGTGTCTGCAGCTCCTAAGCGTCTTCCTTGCTCTTGTACAGGAGGACCCGGCACGTCCATATAGTTCACAGACAGCCTATTATGTAATGCTTCATTTACCCTGTGGTGGCGCTGCAAGGTGAGGAGCACTTTCCGCAGGATTCTCTTGCTGTCTTACAGATAGGGTTGCCACCTTTGTCACAAAAAAAAATACCGGCCATGGTAAAAAAAAGGGGGCGTGTGTGTGGGGGGAGGGGGTGACTTGGGGCGTGGCTTATCACAGCATTTTTTTTCTTCTTTATCTCCTGGATCCTGTCCACCGTTTGTGCACATGCGCGGGATCCATACAATCTACACATATATAATTATATACCCCCACGCATCACACACACAGCTCCACTCACTCACTCACTCACTCACTCACTCAATCCATCCATCCAGAACCCCACAGCTCCAACACACGCACAGCTGCAGAGTCCTACATTTACTTAGGCCCTGGAAGCTGTCGGCTCTGCAGGTCTGTGTTTCCCCTGCCGGAGGAGAGTTAAAGGGGTTGTCCCGCGCCGAAACTTTTTTTTTTTTTTTTCAATAGCCCCCCCGTTCGGCGCGAGACAAACCCGATGCAGGGATTAAAAAAACAAACCAGATAGTACTTACCCGAATCCCCGCGGTCCGGCGTCTTCATACTTACCTTGTGAAGATGGCCGCCGGGATCTTCACCCTCGGTGGACCGCAGGGCTTCTGTGCGGTCCATTGCCGATTCCAGCCTCCTGATTGGCTGGAATCGGCACGTGACGGGGCGGAGCTACGAGGAGCCGCTCTCCGGCACGAGCGGCCCCATTCAGAAAAGAAGAAGACCGGACTGCGCAAGCGCGTCTAATCCGGCGATTAGACGCTGAAAATTAGACGGCTCCATGGAAACGAGGACGCTAGCAACGGAACAGGTAAGTGAATAACTTTTGTATGGCTCATAATTAATGCACAATGTACATTACAAAGTGCATTAATATGGCCATACAGAAGTGTATACCCCCACTTTGTTTCGCGGGACAACCCCTTTAACCGGTGCTAGGGGGCAGTGTTGGCTCTGAAAATACAGGCCTGTAATAGGGCCGGTAAAAAAAAAATACCGGCACCGGGGTTTACTGGCCGGGTGGCAACCCTACTTGCAGATCACCTGATTGCTGATAGACTCAGCTGCTGGACGTCTTGTGATTGCCGTCAGCAGAACGCCATTAACGCTAAGGGAGGAAGAGGAGTCCGTGTTCTCTAATTTATAGCAGGATGGAGCTCAGAGCTAAATCTCCTCAAATCAGACCCTGAGGAGAAGGGACCCCAAAACCTGCAAAACATTCTGTCTCAGGCCTCTTTATACACAATGCTGATAAAAGTATTGCCCCCCCCCACCAATGTGCGGTCAGGTGATCTGTGAGCATTAGGTATAAAGGAAAGGATCACACAGGAGACCCCAGTACAGAAACCATCAGATGCCCCCAGGTGTAGAGCCAACAATGGGTTCTGGTGGGGGGGAAAACACCAGGTGTAGAGCTGACATCAGGGTCTGGTGGTGGGATGTCAGCAGGTGTAGAGCTGACAACTGGGTCTGGTGGTGGGATGTCACCAGGTGTAGAGCTGACAATGGGGTCTGGTGGTGGGATGTCAGCAGGTGTAGAGCTGACAATGGGGTCTGGTGGAGGGATGTCACCAGGTGTAGAGCTGACAACGGGGTCTGGTGGTGGGATGTCACCAGGTGTAGAGCTGACAATGGGGTGTGGTGGGGGGATGTCACGAGGTGTAGAGCTGACAATGGGGTCTGGTGGGAGGATGTCACCAGATATAGAGCTGACAACTGGGTCTGGTGGGGGGATGTCACCGGGTGTAGATCTGAAAGCGGGGTCTGGTGGGGGGATGTCACCAGATATAGAGCTGACAACGGGGTCTGGTGGGGAGATGTCAACAGAGTTAGAGCTGACAACGGGGTCTGGTAGTGGGATGTCACCAGGTGTAGAGCTGACAACGGGGTCTGGTAGTGGGATGTCACCAGGTGTAGAGCTGACAACAGGATTTGGTTGGGGGATGTCAACAGGTGTAGAGCTGACAACGGGGTCTGGTGGTGGGATGTCACCAGGTGTAGAGCTGACAATGGGATCTGGAGCAGGGGGATGTGAACCAGGTGTCGAGCTGGGAACAGGGTCTGGTGGTGGGATGTCACCACGTGTAGATCTAACAATGGGGTCTGGTGGGGGTATGTCACCAGATGTAGAGCTGACAACAGGGTCTGGCGGCGGGATGTCACCAGGTGTAGAGCTGATAACAGGGTCTGGTGGTGGGATGTCACCAGATGTAGAGCTGAAAATGGGGTCTGGCGGGGTGATGTCACCAGGTGTAGAGCTGACAACGGGGTCTGGTGGTGGGATGTCAACAGGTGTAGAGCTGACAATGGGGTCTGGTGGGGGGATGTCACCAGGTGTAGAGCCGACAATGGGGTCTGGTGGGGGGATGTCAGCAGGTGTAGAGCTGACAATGGGGTCTGGTGGGGGGATGTCACCAGTTGTAGAGCTGACAATGGGGTCTGGAGCAGGGGGATGTGAACCAGGTGTCGAGCTGAGAACAGGGTCTGGTGGTGGGATGTCACCACGTGTAGATCTAACAATGGGGTCTGGTGGGGGTATGTCACCAGATGTAGAGCTGACAACAGGGTCTGGCGGCGGGATGTCACCAGGTGTAGAGCTGATAACAGGGTCTGGTGGTGGGATGTCACCAGATGTAGAGCTGAAAATGGGGTCTGGCGGGGTGATGTCACCAGGTGTAGAGCTGACAACGGGGTCTGGTGGTGGAATGTCAACAGGTGTAGAGCTGACAATGGGGTCTGGTGGTGGGATGTCAGCAGGTGTAGAGCTGACAATGGGGTCTGGTGGGGGGATGTCACCAGTTGTAGAGCTGACAATGGGGTCTGGAGCAGGGGGATGTGAACCAGGTGTCGAGCTGAGAACAGGGTCTGGTGGTGGGATGTCACGGGTGTAGATCTAACAATGGGGTCGGGTGGGGGGATGTCACCAGTTGTAGAGCTGACAACGGGGTCTGGCGGTGGGATGTCACCAGGTGTAGAGCTGACAATGGGGTCTGGTGGTGGGATGTCACTAGGTGTAGAGATGACAACGGGGTCTGGTGGAGGGATGTCAACAGGTGTAGAGCTCACAACGGGGTCTGGTGGTGGGATGTCACCAGGTGTAGAGCTTCCAATGGTGTCTGGTGGTGGGATGTCACCTGGTGTAGTGCTGACAATGGGATTTGTTTGGGGGATGTCACCAGGTGTAGAGCTGACAACAGGGTCTGGTGGTGGTATGTCACCAGGTGTAGAGCTGTCAATGGGGTCCGGTGGCGGGATGTCATGGGACATCGCAGCTTCTGGACTTTCCAGAGTCCACTGTCGGCCATGTTTTTGGGAGATGGAGACCATCCAGCGTGTGCGTGCCGCCATAGTCAGGAAGACCATGTAAACTGACAGGATGTGGACAACAAAGCCTTGTACGAGTTGTGGAGACATCACACACACCATCTGCCCTCATCAGGAGGTTTCACGGGATATTGGAACATCGACTAGCACCAGAAGCCTCCATAGGGAATGGCATGTGAAGGGTTACCATGGACGAGCGGCTGCACACAACATCACATCAGTGAATGCACAGCAACACCTGCAATGGGGCTCGGAGCATTGGACTGTAAGTGAGTGGAAGCAAGTGTTGAAGACAGATGAATCACAGGACACCATCTTCCTATCGGAATAGCCACACTTGGTTGTGACGGTTGCCTGGAGAATGGTTTCTACGGGACTGCATTATCCCAACAGTGAGGTTTGGATGAGGTTCTGTTATGGTAGGGGGTATTTCTGCTGGGAAGGACTAGGACCATTGGTTATAGTGAAGACCACCCTCAGCGCCAATGGGTACAGAGACATTCCGGACAATGTGGCATTACCTTCCCTGTGGTAATACTTGGGTACAGCTTCGTGTCTCTACCAACATGACTGAGCACTATGTCATACGGCACGCAGTCTAGAGGAGCAGAACGTTTTCAAACTTCATTGGCCGAAAGTCTGGATCTCAATCCCATCAAGCATTGGGGTGAACTAGAATGCCGTATCCATGCACGCCCAACATCCCCCACATCACTGTCTGAAGCTCTCCTCGAGGAAAGGAGGCAAATCTCTCCCCACATCTATGGGCATTTATTGGAAAGCGGCCAAGGAGGGTTACTGCAGTCATTGAGGCTGAAGTTGGCCAACACCAGACTGAGAAATGTGAATAAAATCCAATTTCATCACCTTCTATGTGTCCCAATACGTCTGCCAGCATAATGTATACTACAGCTACAAACAATCCTCCTATCGGACGGTGCAGAATAATAGAGCTGCTCCATCTGCATACTGAAAAAATGGGAAGACGCTGGCCGCACCATACAAACATATTTATAATGAGGCATCAAACAGAGCACCACTGCGGAGATGAAAGATGTCGCCATGTGTCAGCCGCACGGCCGTTCACTCGCATGAGGGCCAACACAATGTCTTCAGATTCTCTGACCACAAAGTAAAAAGGAAAGTCTGACTGTGTAGTGCCAATTCCCCACTCCGTGCCATTATCAAGGGATGAGCATGATTGACGCTTCATCTGTACTCTCCTCCGATGTCAATGAATTTGGTTGGTTAATAATTTAGCATTAGGGGAGTGGCTCAGCGGCGAGGAGAGCAGACGTACCATACGGGAGCTTTGTGGCTGGTACTCTTCACATTGTGTCTTCATGCCTTCATACCGTCCAGACGCTCCTTTAAGCTGAGACGTCTTCCAGGCAGTACGGACCTGTTTTTGGGTAAACTCTGGAGACAGGAGGCCGAAGACTTTGCTAGGACCATACCAAACATTAATGGCGGCCCGCTGCTCTTCTGTCGCCAGCATATTCCGCCATTACAGAGACCGCAGCTGATATTGTCCCGTAATTGAAGCTACTTAAAAGCACTGACGTGTATTCTACCCTCCTCAACTTTGAAATTGCAGCATCATGTAGGAAAAGTTGTGGAGTTCTGAAAATTGCAGGAATGATAGATATGCTAATGATATGCAAATGATGACAAAATATTCAAAACGTCTCAATTTATTTAATACCCAGTATAAGCGCCACATGCAGATACCCCCGCACTCACACACCTTGGCTGCGATCAGTGAGCTTATTAATGGTTGTCTGAGGAATATTCTGCAACTCTGGATGCACTTGGGCACACAAATCATCAAGATCTGCTGCTGGCCGCTCCCTTTACAATTCCCGACCAATGATGTCCCAGATGTCCTCGATGGGGGACAAGTCTGGAGACGCTGCAGGCCATGGTAGCACGTTTAGGCCAGACAGGCTTTTCCCAGTTGCACAAGCAAGATGCGGTCTGGTGTTGTCATTTCAAAAATGGCTCCTGGGACACTTCTGAGAAATGGCGCTACCACTGATTCAATGACCAAATCACATAACCCTGAGCTGTTAACCCTTTCCAATCCAATTTGCATCCTGGTTTTCCTAGGGGGCTTACTCTTTTTCTGCTGTTATACAATGCCACTATCTGCTGGCTAAAGCCAGTACTGCATGAGGTGACACGGATAGGCTCCGACAGCAGAGAGGCTGGCAATATACAGTAAGAGAACCTTGATGGACATCTTCCAACATCGGAGCTGTACAGCCCTAAATCATAATGTCTTTAGAGGTCAGACAGTGGATTGGAAAGGGTTAATGTACCTGGAAGGAAGATTAGAGGGGTCCGGCGATCATACATTTTACCACCCACACCAAAATCCCAAGAGTAGGACTGGTATTCCCTCGTGAAGGCTTCATCATGGCGTTGCCCACGTGGTCTCCAGACCGATCTCCAGCTATCATTAAATCGGAGGCAAAAGTAAGAAGAGGACAGGCCGCCATTCCAGCCTCCATTACCATCTCGCTCGGCACCATGCTAGCCTTTGAGAGCGGTGATGTGAGTTCAGAGCAACACTTGTGGCTGGACGTCTGCTTGTAGCCCAATGTCCTCCAAGCGCCTTCTGATGGTTTGTGTAGACACTGTTCGACGCCCGCGGCTGGGGATGTGATGTCCAATATCACTCACAGTACAGAATGGATCACTAAGCTCCATTCTTCTAACCTGACGACCGTCCGTGTAGAGGTTCGCCTCTCTGCACCTCTTGCTGTCATTCGAGTTCGGCGTTGTTCTCCCAACCACTGGGACATGCAGCGTTGAACTTTGCTAACGCCTCGGCCCATAAGTGTAGTCATCTGCCGGAGCGATTAACCAAGGCCTCTCTGTTCATGGATTCTATCCTTCTCTATTTGCAATGAGTGACAATCACCGGCATGCTGGCGAACAGGAGGCATCGCACAATCATAACGCAAGACTTTATCTAATTTTTGAGGTTTCACGAAGCTGAAAAAATTTGCTTTCAATCTGGCTTTTATACCATTGAAGCCCCTCCCACATGCCACAGATTGGAGCTAGCTGCTTGAAATTGTGGTCATTTGCATATCTTAGGATACCTTCAACTTCCTTGATTTTCATAACCTTGCAGCTTGTCCATCTTGGTATTGCAATTTCAATGTTAAGGTGTGTAGATGGTAAGAAAGAACTGGACAGACTCTCCCCGTTTCTTTTCCTCAGAGGCCCAGCAGCTGCCCTCACACAGAAACCCACTTTATCCTCAAGCCCCTGAATTCTCCTTCTTAGGAGATTGGGCTGGGGACTTTCTGGATTATTTCCATCACCTTCTTCCATATGAGCCGTTATCTCAATGGAACGAGAACAGAGTAGTCAATGGACTTTCCTCTCTGTTTTGTATGGTTTTAAAGGGAGTGGAAGCTGCTCCGCATGTAGAACTGTGAACCAGTCCATCAAAGATTGACTGGAGGAATCCAAGACCACCATGCAGTCCTTTCTGACCTCCACTGCATAAGAGACGACTTACTGGCTACAACTTGTGATCTCTGATTGACGACATGGATAATAGAGTAACCATGAAATGAGAGGCTTGGTGGGCTCAGTACCCGATCAGGAATTGGTCATGATACTATCCTCTCTATAGCCATGGGCCATAAAAAGGACCAGCCTATGACCTTATTACCAGTTCACTGTTTGAAGTCAACCCGGGCTACAACTACAACTGCAGCCCCAGCCGTAGTGTGTAAGTGCTCCAAAATGAGGGATAAGTCTGCCTTACTCGAACACTTCACCTGTGCATTCAAGAAGCCCTGGAATATCAGGGTCAATGTCTTCAACCTCTTCTTCCTGACCTGTGAAGAAGGACTCTATCACAACATGAAGCTCTTAGGCCACTAACAGAGAGACTCAGGTATCACCTACAAGTGCAGATTTCCTTTCTTACTCCAGGCTGCAATCAAGGGTCACCTGGTTACCCTATGAGCTCCATGAGATCTACCACCATTCAATCAAAAAACTAGAACGGGTAACGATCATCTTCTCTTATGGACTTTACAAGTTTTACTGTTTGCCCCAGGTGATCCAAGATCTCCACAGGGGAATCCCTCTACCACATTGATGAGCTGACCTTGGCGTGGAGATATTGTATATTGGTATGCGTAGATTAAGTAACTGATGGTCATTGTGCAGCTGCCATCGATTTGTGTGTAACGATACAGTTGAGTTTATGTAACAGGATACATTATGGCCTCCATGGATATTTCCGATCCTAGACATGATGGCCATTGGAAAGTGCCCATGGCCAGGTGACTGTGCTGGGTGGGATATGTGCATCTGTTGGATGAATGAGAGAACACGTCAAGCCCTGCAGGGTGGTGCATGTTTAGTTTTTGTAAGGCGGGGTGTGGCATGCATAATGCTTGTTGCGTTGTTGTGGTAGTGGAATTAGCAGAAAGTATATGAGCAGAGGAATAACTTGAATCTCCTGGGCCCCAGTGCAAAAACTGTAACTGGGCCCCCTACTATAATGCTTTATTCATAGTACTGGGCTGCCTATATGGAAAAGAGAGGGCTTAAGGGTCCCCTAAGGCTCCTGGGCCCGGGTGCAACCGCATCCCCTATAGTTACGCCCCTGTATAGGAGGGCTGTACAGCTTGGATGTGGCCAAGTCATGAGCTAGAAGTGAAACCCTGGAAGCCTGAGTGAGATGTTTGGGTGCAGCTGTATAGTCTGCAAGTTAATGGCACATATTTCCTGGAGCCTCCTGCCTGGATGATAAGAGTCCGGACAGTCGGACAGTTGTAGCTGTGGCAGTTGTGCTCATAAATCCACTTTGTTGCTGTGAAAGTGAAATAGTAAAAAGTGATATTAAAAGACTAGTATTTATTAGGAAATTATAGTACCAGTGTTTCTGGTGGCGAAATGCGCCACACAGCTCTGCTACACCCCACACATCACACACAACTCTGCTACATGCACGTCACACAGCTCTGCTACATGCATGTCACACACACAGCTCTGCTACATGCTTGTCACACACACAGCTCTGCTACGTTGCTTTCACATATAAGTTGCACGTGATTTACGACCTTCAGCAGCTTGCTGAGGAGACATGTTCACTCGTAGCTTTCGCATATCTGCTGCATGAGATTTACAAATTTCAGCTGGTCCAAGGATATTGGCTTGTGCTTGAAGGTTCTGGCACCAATGCGTAATGGACAGTCCTTTCCAGGGAGTGCCAGGTCTTTTGGCGTGAATAGTAGAGGAAGTTCTTGTACAAGTGGAGGAGCATCAACGGTGCGTAAGTAGGGATTTGCTGGCAATTTAATAAAGGCCAGTGCAAGTTTCGGGCAAGTTATCGCTTTAAACACAATTGCTCCATCTGTAGCGGACCGTCCCATGGGACGTCCAAGTGTTTTTTGAGAGGGAAAGGGAAGGAAGCGTGCATTGAGGTAAAAAGGGAGGATGCCAGTGAAACTTCACAAGATGGTCCCATTTCTAAGTAGGTATCTGGATGGGGAGAAGGGGCGGTTATTGTTTTTGTGGTTTTCGGGAGGGTTTAGGATCCCTGCACTGGAGCATCGGGTCCCCTTTTCTGTTAAGAATTAGCATTCGGCGATGCAGTTCCCAGCAGTGGTGAGGGAGAAGTTATGGAAGGAAGTTTCATTGGGGCGGATGGCAGGCCCTTTTGCGGCTCCGCCGGTCCCTAATTTAGTGGTGTCCCCTTTGTGGGTGGTTCCAGAAAAGGAGCCCGGGAAATTTTGTTTAATTCACCATCTGTCTTATCCTAATCTTGATGCGGCGGTAAAGTGGATGCAGCGGTGTGGGCAAGGGGTGCTGTTGGCCAAGACGGACGGGGAGTCCATGTTTCGTTTGTTGCCGGTGTATCCAAACAGCGTTCACCTGTTGGGATGGGTTTGAGAAGGAACATTTTTCATTGATCAGTGTTTGCTGACGGGCTGTTCCATCTCTTGCACTTATTTTGAGGCGTTTAGTTCCTTTTTGGAATGGGTTGTTCGGGACGTGTCCAGTTTGCAATCGATTTTTGCATTACCTGGACGATTTTTGTGTGTTGGGCCGGCAGATTCTAGTGTTTGTGGTTTACGGCTATTGACGATGCAATGGGTGGCCAAAAAATTTGACGTCCCGTTGGCGCCTGAAAAGACAGAGGGGTCGGTGACCTGCCTTTGTGTTCTCTATATTATGATTGATATGGAGAGGATAGTGCGTCAGTTGCCGGATGATAGGTTGGTTTCGCTGCGCCATGATTTGTGGAAGGTGTCAGTCAAAACAGGTTACACTGCACGATTTTCAGTCATTACTGGGTAAACTGCTGATGGGTCCGGTGTTTTGCAGGAAGATGGCGGTGGCGACGGCAGGGGTGAAAGCAGACCATCATTTTATTTGCATTTCTGCAGGGATTCGGGGGGATTTGGAGGTTGGGTCCTCCTTTTTAGGGAGGTACAACAGTCAGTCATTGTTTATCGACCAGGCGGTGGATAATTTCGATTGTGATTTGTTTATGGATGCGGCTGGGGCGGTCGGTTTTGGGACGTTTTTTAGGGAACAATGGTGCGCAGGTCCTTGGCCGGAAGAGTGGCGGAGTAGTTTCTGATTATGGTGGCAGTTTCAATTTGGGGTCCATTGTGATAATATGGGAGGGGTGCAGACAATTAATGGGGTGACAGCTCATTCACCGCCAGTGGTAGATTTGTTGCGGCATTTGGTATTGGCCTGCTTGTCTCTGAATGCTTGGGTGATGGCGGTACATATTCCAGCAGTGGACAATGGTATAGCGGATGCTCTTTCTCGTTTCCAGTGGGATCGTTTTTGAGAGTTTGTACTGGAAGCGCAGGGAGAAGGCCTACCTTGTCCACTGGAGCTGTGGAGCGTGGTTGACATGCGGCAGAGCAGTTAATTGAGGGTTCGCTGGCACATGCCACGTGGATGGCATATGAGGCAGTTTGGAGCCAATGGCAACAGTGGGTGAGCGAGTTGGGGGCGATGTCTGGGAGTGATGAGGTGGTGGCGTTGCTTGCTTTATTGGGGAATATGGCGGTGCACGGCTGGTCGGTGGCGAAGGTGAACCGTCTTATGGTTGAGTTGGCCTTTAGTTTTAAGTTGCGAGGGCTGTGGGATTTGACTTTTGGTGTGGCAGGCATTGCGGGATTTACGCAAGGGTCAGGTGGTAAAGGATAGGAGGCGCCCAATTACGTTTGTAATGTTGGAAAGGATGGGGCTGTCTTGGGAGAGATTAGTTGGGATAGTTTTGAGGTAAGTTTATTTTGTTGCGTTTTTTTGTTTGCCTTATATGTGGCATTTAGGCTGAGCAAGTTGGTGTTCCCCAGCAAGGGGGTGCAGGGCGGTTTGGAGATGGTAGATGTGATAGTGCAAGGTGCGGTGTTGGAGATTTGCCTGAGACGGTCGAAGACAGACCAGATGGGAAAAGGGTAGAAGGTGCGATTGGCGCAGGTGCCGGGGGCGAATATGTGCCCAGCGCGGTGTTTTGTGGATTACAGGGTGCGGTGGTCTGGTGAAAGGGATCCATTGTTTAGGCTCACGGATGGGTCCTTTGTGTCTAAATTTCAGTTTAACGGGGTTTTGTGGAAGGAAGTTGCAGAATTGGGTTTACCGGGGGGTTGGGTATTCGTCTTATTCCTTTAGGATTGGCGGCAGAATGGGATTTAGCCCCTGAGGTGGTGAAGAGGATCGGAAGGTGGGAGTCGAGGCGGTACCAGCTGTATATTTGTCTGGAGTTGGCGGTGAGGGGGTTAGCGAAGGAGGTCGCGGTAGTGTCAAATATCGTTGGGTTTTTGAAAAAGAAAATGTAAAAATTCTGTTGTGGTATGTGGGGGTTGGGGGGGGGGGTAGAATTTGGAATGACACGTGGTTTTTTCCTATCCCCCTACACGTCATGATTCTCCAGCTTTGGTATGGCTGTTGGGACACTCTTTTGTGTTTTGGGCCGCAGGGAGGGCGAAAGTTGAGCTAAATAGGAGACAACTGGGTTTTAGTCGGGAGGTAACAGTCATTCGTTGGTTGGGCTTTAGGGGGATGAAGTGATGTCAGGTGTTGCAGAAGGTGGAGAGATTTGCGTGACTGCATAGTTGTCCTGAGGTTCTTGTATTGCATTTAGGGGGTGATGATTTAGGGAGTCGGTGAGAGTTAAGACGGTATGACTTCTTGCGGATGCGTAGTCTCTTTCCGAAAATGGTCATTGTGTGGTCAGAGGTTATTCCACGTAAGTGTTGGTGATGAGCTAGCTCATCGGTGAGGATTAATAGGGCTGGGGTGAAGCTCAATAGGCATGTGTCGGCATTTGTGTCGCGGAATGCTGGGATTAGTGTGCGGCACGTGGATTTAGAGAAAGGGGTAGGGGATTTTTGGTCAGAAGATGGGGTGCTTTTGAATGCTCTTGGCATTGACATGTGGTCCTTGGCGATTCAGGAGGGTATAAAGAGGGCGTTGTACCGATGGGGGCCAACGCGGGCTTAGGTGTAAGCCGTGCTGGCTGTGGCGGGTGGGGGGTCCTTGGAGTCATTGGAACTCGCACAAGATTCTCACCCGTGTGAATGTAGTCTTAACGGGCTGATATCTCTTCTCTGCGTCGTAGAGGCGTCTAGTGGCCAACAAGCTCTACCAGCGGAAGAAGAGGTCACTGCACACAAGGAGCCTCCGAGAGCCTCTTATAGGCCAAGGGGGGAACCACTTTTAGGGCCTCCGGTGACAAGACCGTCCATCTAATCCCCACAACTCTCATCATTTACAGATCTGCCTGAGATGGAACCGCAGGACGGTTTATACAGCAGAGCGACAACTCCTGGGGGCGGGAGTGTTTTATAGAGAGTGTATATAGAGAGACTGTGTAATGACAAAAGGTCTGTGAATGTATTGAGAAACTGTAATATAGACGGCGGCTGTGATTATACAAGAGCTACTGAGCTGAAGAGACAGTGTTCGGATTCCACCAGGGCTGGCAAGCTGATACAATGTTGTCATATTCCAGTCTGTATTGTTGAGTACTACAGATTACATTGTCAAAGTATTTGAAACTGTGTCAAGTTAGTGACAATCCCGCTACTTCATCTGCTAAATAGCTTGTTCTGGTTTATTACAACACGTGCCCTTAATCCACCTGCACGTTGAGGACCACCACACACCCAACCCAGGACTAATCACATACATTATACCATAGGAGGCACTTGTAAGGGGCTGCTCTAACGTGTGAAAATGTTGCTATGGCAATGGATTGGAAGATGCGCCAAAATTACAGCGAGCACCAAAATGTTTGCCAAATTCGGGCACCATAGAACTTAGGATGTCTAATAGACGCTACTGATTGGCTGATGCCTGGCATATAAAAAGGATAATTTCTTGCTGTGAGGTAGAGGAAGAGCAGCGGGAGCATAGAGCCTGCTGTGGGAAGAGCTGCATGGAAGCTGAAGTGGGTACTGCACAGAGGGACCTGGTGTGCCTGCTGTCTGGATCCTAAGAGGAGAAAGTGGCCTTGCTACTACTCTAACCCAGTGGGGTATCTGGGTTGCAAACAGGGGGAAGAGGAACAACGTGGTGGAGTTGCATTCCTGAACTAAGGCAGCCTGGCTCAGTGGAAGCGCCGATTCCTGCAAAGCACAACTGTAAGTGAGGCCAGCCTCAATTCTATGTACACACGGATTGAGAGTAACAGGACTGTTACGTTGGAATGTGCTACACCTATAAATTGGGACCATTTAGTGAAATTCCATCGGCCATTTTTACAGATTCAGCCAGTATACAGGGGTGTGAGACTATGTATTAGCAACATTTCCATTAAGTTTGAACGTTGTGTTAAGCCTTTAAAGAAGTGTTAATTGTGTTATTTTTGCTTATGGGGACTGGTCTTGCTACAGCATTATTGCTGCTATTATGCTGGTATTATTCTGCGTTGTACCCAAAATATTAACCCCTTTACGCCCCAGAACATACATTTATGTCCTGGGTGTGCAGGGTTTGTAAAGAGCTGACACCCACCTGCAACAGCTGTGATCAGCGTGAAAGCTGATTGTGGCTATTAATCCCTTTAAATGCCCCAGTCAATATTCTGGGGTCCCGAATGGCTCCTCCATGATGAGATTGTAATTGCAACTGGCAGATGAATATGTGTTCTTCTGGTGTCAGCTCCAGCTCGCATATTTAAACTGGCAGGCCTGCGTTTAAGTCACTACCTGTGTGCACACGTCGGGCCTTTCCCAGAGGGCCAGCCTCACTTACATCGTGTACAGTACCATAATGCAGGCGATGCGTCTTTGGACGTCTGTTGGAAGTACTCTGATTCGCAGAGCTGCAGGACGATGTGAATCCTTCATATCGGTCTCTCTAGCTGTAGTCCCCGCAGCGTTGTTCAGTGACGTCGGTTCTGATGTATTCTCAAGCTCCGTCTGCCCCCTTTCTTGCGCCACTGTCCTCTCTAAGTGGCACAGATTCTCCAGGAAACGTCCTCCATGGCTCCCCAAGCCGACTCCCCACTCCTCTGGCAGCTCTCTCTCCCAACAATGCAGTCTCTCTTAAGGCTCAGTACCCCTGGAATTGCTCTCCAGCTTGTAGCTCTCTATGATCTCAAGTACTCCAGATCTCCCATCTGACCTCTACAGCCAATGGGAAGTCACATACAACACTGCATAGAGAAATACACAAACTGTAGTAATGTATGACTTCCAGTAGAGGTCGCCCTTATACCATACAGATTACATAACTATTGGAAGCACAACAAAGCTCATTACAGCACAAACTTAATCTGGGCTCCCTCCCTACACAACATGCAGATGTACAACCTATTAATGATGCCACATATGATTCAGCCCAGCAGGATGCCCGACACCTCAAAGGTGACCCACATCTACATTTTATAGCACCAGTGAAAACTGCTCGTCCCGCAATACACCAGCCTTCAGACCGCTACGGCGATGGATAAATAAAAGAGTTAGGATTTTTTTGAAAGTGGGGAGGAAAAACCGGAAATTAAAAAAAAGGGTTAATAGTGGTAGGATTTTAGGGGTTAATAGTGGTAGGATTTTGTTAGCTGCAGCATTAGGCTAATTTCACACGGGCCAAAACTGGCCAATCGTCATTGTAGTCACTCGGACGTTAGCAGTCCATAATATGAGAAATGGTAACGCAGCTCAGCATCCACTTGTGGCGATGGTGCGTGGTAACCGGTCGCAAATGGTTGTTGGCGCGGTGATGACAGATGGAGGCAGAAGCGGCACGTTTTTACAGAAAAATCCATTTAAACAAGTGATCCGCCTCGCTCCACAGGAAGGTTTTTGCATTTCTAACGTTATGTATTAAACTGGTGGCATAAACTCTTAAAGCGACAGTACTCCGAATTTCACTGCCCATCTCCCGCCATTCAGATGCATCCTCTATAACTCCTCCTGGCAACAGCACAGAACTGTAACCTGACTTTCAGGGCTTCTTCATGCTGACGATCGCAATTTAACCGCGAGAGAAACCTGTCAAAATCGCAGTTTTCTTCACGTCTGGGCGTCAGCGATGCTTTTTCTTCGCTGCTGCTTGAGATTTTATCGCACGTTTTTCTTGTGATAAACAATAGGAGTTTCTGATGTTAAAAATGCATCGCGCGAAAATCGCCAGTTCATGCTTTGCGATGCGATAGAAAGGAGTCTCCCTAGGGAAACACGAAAGACGCAGAAAGAAAGGACGCGCTGTAATGGTTTTTCGACTCCACTTCGCATGAATGAAAACGTCGCAGATGGGAATGAAACCATTCAAAATCATGGGTTTCGTAATTCTGCGTTTTCACTGTCACATCGCTCAAAAATCGCGCCATTTTATCTCAAGTTTGAAGGCGCCCTCAGTGTCAATTGCCCCTTATCTGCGGCATAGCCCCTACATACATCGCATCAATATGGCCACAAGTGCCCGTAGGAGCAGCGTTCCTTCTCCCGAGCGCATCAAGCACCTCAATGGGAGCTGCCCTTTTTGGATATGAGTGTGGTCGCTACATGGGCTTTGGCGCAGCAGCGTCTGTTCCAACCCCGGAGTATCCCCGGCACTGACAGCCGGCGCTGCTTGGAAAGCCCCTGTAATACCTCCTGATCTCCCTCCTTCTACACCCCTGTGGGGGCCGCATATATTGTATTTCAGCCGCACTTCAGTAGCAGTGAGAGATTCCAGCGACCTCATTGGTTGTTGGGTACACCCCCCCTTTGGAGATGTGCACGAGTACTAGTTCACGAGACCCGCGGGGGGTTAGGTTTAGGGTTAGGGTTTAGGGTTTGGATTTAGGGTTAGGGTTTAGGTTAGGATTTAGGGTTAGGGTTTAGGGTTAGGGCTTAGGGTTAGGGTTTAGATTAGGGTTTGGGTTAGGGTTGGGGTTAGTTGCTGCTTATTTAATGGGCCGCCCACTCGTGCACATCTCCAAAGGGGGGGTGTACCCAACAACCAATGAGGTCGCTGGAATTGCTCACGGCTACTGAAGAGCGGCTGAAATACAAAATATGCGTGGGGGCCGCGGACCCCTCGGCCCCATCGGTCCTAGTTCTTTCCTCCCCCCGCGGACCCCTCGTCCTTATCGGTCCTAGTTCTCTCCTCCCCCCCCCGGACCCCTCGTCCTTATCGGTCCTAGTTCTTTCCTCCCCCCCGTGGACCCCTCGTCCTTATCGGTCCTAGTTCTCTCCTCCCCCCGCGGACCCCTCGTCCTTATCGGTCCTAGTTCTCTCCCCCCCCCCCCGGACCCCTCGTCCTTATCGGTCCTAGTTCTCTCCTCCCCCCCCCCGGACCCCTCGTCCTTATCGGTCCTAGTTCTCTCCTCCCCCCGCGGACCCCTCGTCCTTATCAGTCCTAGTTCTCTCCTCCCACCCGGACACCTCGTCCTTATCGGTCCTAGTTCTCTCCTCCCCCCCCCCCCCGGACCCCTCGTCCTTATCGGTCCTAGTTCTTTCCTCCCCCCGCGGACCCCTCGTCCTTATCGGTCCTAGTTCTCTCCCCCCCCCCCCGGACCGCTCGTCCTTATCGGTCCTAGTTCTTTCCTCCCCCCCCGTGGACCCCTCGTCCTCATCAGTCCTAGTTCTCTCCTCCCCCCCCGGACACCTCGTCCTTATCGTTCCTAGTTCTCTCCTCCCCCCCCGGACCCCTCGTCCTTATCGGTCCTAGTTCTTTCCTCCCCCCGCGGACCCCTCGTCCTCATCGGTCCTAGTTCTCTCCCCCCCCCCCCCCCGGACCCCTCGTCCTTATCGGTCCTAGTTCTTTCCTCCCCCTTCGGACTCTCGGATGTTGTACTATTTATACCAAATGATACACAGAATGCAGAACACTCCACACATTCAGCGGCGGATCTTCCGCTCGGACTCAAAGTGTTCCTGAAAACCAGGGTTAAATCTTGACGAGGAGCGCGGCGGTATTATGAGACGCGTCTTCAAAGCTCTTCCCCGAAAACACAGTGCGTGCAGCGGGAGAGAATTTATCCTTATGAAATATTCACACATAGACTCTCGTCTCAAACATGTTCAGTGCAACTCGAGGCACGCGCCCAAAACTGCGAGCCGCCAGATGGAGACGTGCGCAGCACCTGGGGTCCAAAACGCGTTAACTGCTCACCTGCCGAGGGGCCCAGAATTCACCAGGAGCCCTCTGGGCATATGTTCATCAAAAATACATCAGACGCAGAAGCTTTTCATCTGTGCGCTCGTACAGCCTGTGCCTGATAGTGCCATGTGTGCCGGCGGGTGGCATTGAGCGGTCGCCAATACCGCTGGGTCAACAGGCGCCAATCCTTATGGAGGTAACATGCTTAGGACTATGACTAATAGCTCATGATATATCCTGCAGATGATTACACCACTGAGACCCTCTACCTCCTGACAGATACTTGGGGATATATTCTGCAGCTTATTGCACCACTCACCGCTCTACAGATCTGCAGAATATCGCTCTGTCCTCTCGCACTCCAAAAGGATAAACAGTGATCTATTCTGCAGATTATTACACCACTGATGGCTCTAGAGATCTGCAGAGCATCGCTCTGACCCTTCTACCTCCTGACAGATACTTGGTGATATATTCTGTAGGCTATTCGATAACTCTGCAGATCTGCAGAACATCGCTCTCTCCTCTCTACCTCCTGATACACAGTGATATATCCTGCAGATTATTACACCACTGACCTCTCTAGAGATCTGCAGAGCATTGCTCTGACCCTTCTACCTCCTGACAGAAACTTGGTGACATATTCTGTAGGCTATTTGGCCACCCTACAGATCTGCAGAGCATCGCTCTCTCCTCTCCACCTCCTGATACACAGTGATATATTCTGCAGATTATTACACCACTGACCACGCTAGAGATCTGCAGAACATTGCTCTGTCCCTTCTACCTCTTGACAGATAGTTTAATATATCTGCAGATTATTACACCACTGACCTCTCTACAGATCTGCAGGGAATCCCTCCGTCCTCTCTATCTCCTGATATATATATTCTGCAGAGTATCACCCCGCTGAGCTCTCTAGCACTCAGATGACATATAGGCATCTCTCCATGTAAAGTGATGCCCCCATATTTCTCCTGAGTCTGTGCTGGTGCCCAGGGTGGTCCATGATTTGTATGCATTAGGCTTTTCCTGATCCTGTTGCCACCCGATCTCTCACTGTGCCATATCAATACCGAGTACATCCTGCTGGTGTCGCTGTCGCCCTAGTGTCTCTAACAGGCTAAGCAACTGACTATAAGTGATACAGACAGTGACATAGTAACACAACAGCATAAAACTAGGAATGTGATCCCCTCTAATAACCCCCCCACCCGGACCGATGACATCACCGCCATAAATACTGCGCATTGCTCACCTCTATAGAGGGTTTCTCAAGAAAAGGAAGACGATCCAGCAAAAGAAGCGTCAAAAGATGAAAAATTATTTCCAGCTGAGAGATACAAGTTATATTCTTGTACATAGGGGGCAGTATTATAGTAGTTATATTCTTGTACATCGGTGGCAGTATTATAGTAGTTATATTCTTGTACATAGGGGGCAGTATTATAGTAGTTATATTCTTGTACATAGGGGGAAGTATTATAGTAGTTATATTCTTGTACATAGGAGGCAGTATTATAGTAGTTATATTCTTGTACATAGGGGCAGTATTATAGTAGTTATATTCTTGTACATAGAGAGCAGTATTATAGTAGTTATATTCTTATATATAGGGGGCAGTATTATAGTAGTTATATTCTTGTACATAGGAGGTAGTATTATAGTAGTTATATTCTTGTACATACGGGAGCAGTATTATAGTAGTTATATTCTTGTACATAGGGGGGCAGTATTATAGTAGTTATATTCTTGTACATAGGGGGCAGTATTATAGTAGTTATATTCTTGTACATAGGGGGCAGTATTATAGTAGTTATATTCTTGTACATAGGTGGCAATATTATAGTAGTTATATTCTTGTACATAGGGGGCAGTATTATAGTAGTTATATTCTTGTACATAGGGAGCAGTATTATAGTAGTTATATTCTTGTACATAGGGGGGCAGTATTATAGTAGTTACATTCTTGTACATAGGAGGCAGTATTATAGTAGTTATATTCTTGTACATAGGGGGCAGTATTATAGTAGTAATATTCTTGTACATAGGGGAGCAGTATTATAGTAGTTATATTCTTGTACATACGGGGCAGTATTATAGCAGTTATATTCTTGTACATAGGGGGCAGTATTATAGTAGTTATATTCTTGTACATAGGAGGCAGTATTATAGTAGTTATATTCTTGTACATAGGAGGCAGTATTATAGTAGTTATATTCCTGTACATAGGAGGCAGTATTATAGTAGTTATATTATTGTACATGGGAGCAGTATTATAGTAGTTATATTCTTGTACATAGGGGACAGGATTATAGTAGTTATATTCTTGTACATAGGGGGCAGTATTATAGTAGTTATATTCTTGTACATAGGGGGCAGGATTATAGTAGTTATATTCTTGTACATAGGGGACAGGATTATAGTAGTTATATTCTTGTACATAGGGGGCAGTATTATAGTAGTTATATTCTTGTACATAGGGGGCAGGATTATAGTAGTTATATTCTTGTACATAGGAGCAGTATTATAGTAGTTATATTCTTGTACATAGGGGCAGTATTATAGTAGTTATATTCTTGTACATAGGGGGACAGTATTATAGTAGTTATATTCTTGTACATAGGGGGACAGTATTATAGTAGTTATATTCTTGTACATAGGGGGACAGTATTATAGTAGTTATATTCTTGTACATAGGAGCAGTATTATAGTAGTTATATTCTTGTACATAGGGGGCAGTATTATAGTAGTTATATTCTTGTACATAGCGGGCAGTATTATAGTAGTTATATTCTAGTACATAGGAGGCAGTATTATAGTAGTTATATTCTTGTACATAGTGGGCTGTAATATAGTAGTTATATTCTTGAACATATGGGGCAGTATTATAGTAGTAATATTCTTGTACATAGTGGGCAGTATTATAGTAGTTATATTCTTGTACATAGGAGGGCAGTATTATAGTAGTTATATTCTTGTACATAGCGGGCAGTATTATAGTAGTTATATTCTAGTACATAGGAGGCAGTATTATAGTAGTTATATTCTAGTACATAGGAGGCAGTATTATAGCAGTTATATTCTTGTACATAGGGGGCAGTATTATAGTAGTAATATTCTTGTACATAGTGGGCAGTATTATAGTAGTTATATTCTTGTACATAGAGAGCAGTATTATAGTAGTTATATTCTTATATATAGGGGGCAGTATTATAGTAGTTATATTCTTGTACATAGGAGGCAGTATTATAGTAGTTATATTCTTGTACATAGGAGGGCAGTATTATAGTAGTTATATTCCTGTACATAGGAGGCAGTATTATAGTAGTTATATTATTGTACATGGGAGCAGTATTATAGTAGTTATATTCTTGTACATAGGGGTAGTATTATAGTAGTTATATTCTTGTACATAGCGGGTAGTATTATAGTAGTTATATTCTTGTACATAGCAGGCAGTATTATAGTAGTTATATTCTTGTACATAGTGGGCAGTATTATAGTAGTTATATTCTTGTACATATGGGGCAGTATTATAGTAGTTATATTCTTGTACATAGGGGGCAGTATTATAGTAGTAATATTCTTGTACATAGTGGGCAGTATTAGAGTAGTTATATTCTTGTACATAGGAGGGCAGTATCATAGTAGTTATATTCTTGTACATAGGGAGCAGTATTATAGTAGTTATATTCTTGTACATAGGAGGGCAGTATTATAGTAGTTATATTCTTGTATATAGGAGGCAGTATTATAGTAGTTATATTCTTGTACATAGGGGTAGTATTATAGTAGTTATATTCTTGTACATAGGAGGCAGTATTATAGTAGTTATATTCTTGTACATAGGGGCAGTATTATAGTAGTTATATTCTTGTATTTAGGGGGGCAGTATTATAGTAGTTATATTCTTGTACATAGGGGGCAGTATTATAGTAGTTATATTCTTGTACATAGGGAGCAGTATTATAGTAGTTATATTCTTGTACATAGGGAGCAGTATTATAGTAGTTATATTCTTGTACATAGGAGGCAGTATTATAGTAGTTATATTCTTGTACATAGGGGGCAGTATTATAGTAGTAATATTCTTGTACATAGGAGGCAGTGTTATAGTAGTTATATTCTTGTACATAGTGGGCAGTATTATAGTAGTTATATTCTTGTACATAGGTGGCGGTATTATAGTAGTTATATTCGTGTACATAGGGGGCAGTATTACAGTAGTTATATTCTTGTACATAGGGGGCAGTATTATAGTAGTTATATTCTTGTACATAGGGGTCAGTATTATAGTAGCTATATTCTTGTACATAGGTGGCAGTATTATAGTAGTTATATTCTTGTACATAGGGGGCAGTATTATAGTAGTTATATTCTTGTACATAGGGGGCAGAATTATAGTAGTTATATTCTTGTACATAGGGGCAGTATTATAGTAGCTATATTCTTGTACATAGGGGGCAGTATTATAGCAGTTATATTCTTGTACATAGGGGGCAGTATTATAGCAGTTATATTCTTGTACATAGGGGCAGTATTATAGTAGCTATATTCTTGTACATAGGGGGCAGTATTATAGCAGTTATATTCTTGTACATAGGGGGCAGTATTATAGTAGTTATAGTCTTGTACATATGAGGCAGTATTATAGTAGTTATATTCCTATACATAGGGGGCAGGATTAAAGTAGTTATATTCTTGTACATAGGAGCAGTATTATAGTAGTTATATTCTTATACATAGGGGGCAGTATTATAGTAGTTATATTCTTGTACATAGGAGGCAGTATTATATTAGTTATATTCTTGTACATAGGGGGCAGTATTATAGTAGTTATATTCTTGTACATAGGGGGCAGTATTATAGTAGTAATATTCTTGTACATAGTGGGCAGCATTATATTAGTTATATTCTTGTACATAGGGAGCAGTATTATAGTAGTTATATTCTTGTACATAGGAGGCAGTATTATAGTAGTTATATTCTTGTACATAGGGGGCAGTATTATAGTAGTAATATTCTTGTACATAGGGGGCAGTATTATAGTAGTAATATTCTTGTACATAGTGGGCAGTATTATAGTAGTTATATTCTTGTACATAGGGGGCAGTATTATAGTAGTAATATTCTTGTACATAGTGGGCAGTATTATAGTAGTTATATTCTTGTACATTGGAGACAGTATTATAGTAGTTATATTCTTGTACATAGGGAGCAGTATTATAGCAGTTATATTCTTGTACATAGGAGACAGTATTATAGCAGTTATATTATTGTACATAGGGGGCAGTATTATAGTAGTTATATTCTTGTACATAGGGGGCAGTATTATAGTAGTTATATTCTTGTACATAGGGGTAGTATTATAGTAGTTATATTCTTGTACATAGCGGGCAGTATTATAGTAGTTATATTCTTGTACATAGCAGGCAGTATTATAGTAGTTATATTCTTGTACATAGTGGGCAGTATTATAGTAGTTATATTCTTGTACATATGGGGCAGTATTATAGTAGTTATATTCTTGTACATAGGGGGCAGTATTATAGTAGTAATATTCTTGTACATAGTGGGCAGTATTAGAGTAGTTATATTCTTGTACATAGGAGGGCAGTATCATAGTAGTTATATTCTTGTACATAGGGAGCAGTATTATAGTAGTTATATTCTTGTACATAGGAGGGCAGTATTATAGTAGTTATATTCTTGTACATAGGAGGCAGTATTATAGTAGTTATATTCTTGTACATAGGGGTAGTATTATAGTAGTTATATTCTTGTACATAGGAGGCAGTATTATAGTAGTTATATTCTTGTACATAGGGGCAGTATTATAGTAGTTATGTTCTTGTATTTAGGGGGGCAGTATTATAGTAGTTATATTCTTGTACATAGGGGGCAGTATTATAGTAGTTATATTCTTGTACATAGGGAGCAGTATTATAGTAGTTATATTCTTGTACATAGGGAGCAGTATTATAGTAGTTATATTCTTGTACATAGGAGGCAGTATTATAGTAGTTATATTCTTGTACATAGGGGGCAGTATTATAGTAGTAATATTCTTGTACATAGGAGGCAGTGTTATAGTAGTTATATTCTTGTACATAGTGGGCAGTATTATAGTAGTTATATTCTTGTACATAGGTGGCGGTATTATAGTAGTTATATTCGTGTACATAGGGGGCAGTATTACAGTAGTTATATTCTTGTACATAGGGGGCAGTATTATAGTAGTTATATTCTTGTACATAGGGGTCAGTATTATAGTAGCTATATTCTTGTACATAGGTGGCAGTATTATAGTAGTTATATTCTTGTACATAGGGGGCAGTATTATAGTAGTTATATTCTTGTACATAGGGGGCAGAATTATAGTAGTTATATTCTTGTACATAGGGGCAGTATTATAGTAGCTATATTCTTGTACATAGGGGGCAGTATTATAGCAGTTATATTCTTGTACATAGGGGGCAGTATTATAGCAGTTATATTCTTGTACATAGGGGCAGTATTATAGTAGCTATATTCTTGTACATAGGGGGCAGTATTATAGCAGTTATATTCTTGTACATAGGGGGCAGTATTATAGTAGTTATAGTCTTGTACATATGAGGCAGTATTATAGTAGTTATATTCCTATACATAGGGGGCAGGATTAAAGTAGTTATATTCTTGCACATAGGAGCAGTATTATAGTAGTTATATTCTTATACATAGGGGGCAGTATTATAGTAGTTATATTCTTGTACATAGGAGGCAGTATTATATTAGTTATATTCTTGTACATAGGGGGAAGTATTATAGTAGTTATATTCTTGTACATAGGGGGCAGTATTATAGTAGTAATATTCTTGTACATAGTGGGCAGTATTATATTAGTTATATTCTTGTACATAGGGAGCAGTATTATAGTAGTTATATTCTTGTACATAGGAGGCAGTATTATAGTAGTTATATTCTTGTACATAGGGGGCAGTATTATAGTAGTAATATTCTTGTACATAGGGGGCAGTATTATAGTAGTAATATTCTTGTACATAGTGGGCAGTATTATAGTAGTTATATTCTTGTACATAGGGGGCAGTATTATAGTAGTAATATTCTTGTACATAGTGGGCAGTATTATAGTAGTTATATTCTTGTACATTGGAGACAGTATTATAGTAGTTATATTCTTGTACATAGGGAGCAGTATTATAGCAGTTATATTCTTGTACATAGGAGACAGTATTATAGCAGTTATATTATTGTACATAGGGGGCAGTATTATAGTAGTTATATTCTTGTACATAGGGGGCAGTATTATAGTAGTTATATTCTTGTACATAGGGAGCAGTATTATAGTAGTTATATTCTTGTACATAGGGGGCAGTATTATAGTAGATATCTTCTTGTACCTAGGGAGCAGTATTATAGTAGTTATATTCTTGTACATAGGGGGCAGTATTATAGCAGTTATATTTTTGTACATAGGGAGCAGTATTATAGTAGTTATATTTTTGTACATAGGGGGCAGTATTATAGTAGTTACATTCTTGTGCATAGGAGCAGTATTATAGTAGTTATATTCTTGTACATAGGGAGCAGTATTATAGTAGTTATATTCTTGTACATAGGGAGCAGTATTATAGTAGTTATATTTTTGTACATAGGGGGCAGTATTATAGTAGTTATATTCTTGTACATAGGGGGCAGTATTATAGCAGTTATATTTTTGTACATAGGGAGCAGTATTATAGTAGTTATATTTTTGTACATAGGGGGCAGTATTATAGTAGTTACATTCTTGTACAGAGGAGCAGTATTATAGTATTTATATTCTTGTACATAGGGAGCAGTATTATAGTAGTTATATTCTTGTACATAGGGAGCAGTATTATAGTAGTTATATTTTTGTACATAGGGGGCAGTATTATAGTAGTTATATTCTTGTACATATGGGGCAGTATTATAGTAGTTATATTCTGGTACATAGGAGGCAGTATTATAATAGTTATATTCCTTTACACAGGGGTCAGCATTATAGTAGTTATTTTCTGGTACATAGGGGGCGGTATTATAGTAGTTATATTCTTGTACATAGGGGGCAGTATTATAGTAGTTATATTCTTGTACATAGGAGGCAGTATTATAGTAGTTATATTCTTGTACATAGGGGGCAGTATTATAGTAGTTATATTCTTGTACATAGGAGCAGTATTATACTAGTTATATTCTTGTACATAGAGGGCAGTATTATAGTAGTTATATTCTTGTACATAGGGGCAGTATTATAGTAGTTATAGTCTTGTACATAGGGGGCAGTATTATAGTAGTTATATTCTTGTACATAGAGGGCAGTATTATAGTAGTTATATTCTTGTACATAGGGGTCAGTTTTATAGTGGTTATATTCTTGTGCATAGGAGGCAGTATTATAGTAGTTATATTCTTGTACATAGGAGGGCAGTATTATAGTAGTTATATTCTTGTACATAGGAGGCAGTATTATAGTAGTTATATTCTTGTACATAGGGGCAGTATTATAGTAGTTATATTCCTGTACATAGGAGGCAGTATTATAGTAGTTATATTCTTGTACATAGGGGGCAGTATTATAGTAGTTATATTCTTGTGCATAGGAGGCAGTATTATAGTAGTTATATTCTTGTACATAGGAGCAGTATTATAGTAGTTATATTCTTGTACATAGGGGGCAGTATTCTAGTAGTTATATTCTTGTACATAGGGGGCAGTATTATAGTAGTTATATTCTTGTACATAGGGAGCAGTATTATAGTAGTTATATTCTTGTACATAGAGAGCAGTGTTATAGTAGTTATATTCTTGTATATAGGTGGCAGTGTTATAGTAGTTATATTCTTGTACATAGGGGGCAGTATTATAGTAGTTATATATTCTTGTACATTGGTTACTTCTAGAAGCTGAAAACCTCTTCTGCCCTCTTCCTTCTCATACAGAAGGCCGACTTGTCACATTGTTTCCAGTGTTGTGATTGTGAAAGCAGGTACACAGGAGTTTGATGTGTTCCGGTTTCATGTTGATGCTCTTTCTACCTTAGCTCAAATTCTGCACAGTGTCATCGTCAGTGTAATCCAGCGACGTTCGGCATCTCTGCTCCCCTCCCCCTTCCATCTTCGGAGTGAATAGCATCTTAATTATGAAGAAGCTCTTTCAGGCGACTATTGACGAAGAAATGTATTCTGACAGCTTTTTTTCTAATGATTTCGATGGCGCCGTTTCATTAGCGGAGGCTTGTTAGCTCAGACTCCAATTCGGGATGTTTTTGTTTCATTTTCCTATTTTTTTTTGCTGGAAATATTTCACGTATTTGCCGCTCATTAAGATAAAGAGTCTTCAGGAGTTTGGATTCCCCAGTTGTCACACTTGTGGGTGAGTTTGGTTGCCACGGTTCTTGAACTTAGGCATGGATAATTCTGTAATATTGGCTCCTCTGGTGGACAGAATGAGAACTGCAGCTTGTGAAGGCACTGCCTGGAATTGTTTATAAAATTTTGTCTTTTCACCTCTTTCTCTGTTCTGCATTTGAGTTAAAGAAGCTCCGCCCAGCTGAGTCACATGACTATTTAAAATGTTTTCATAAAAGTCTATAGAGACGATAAGAATCGAACTGCTGGTCGCTCTTAAGGAGGACAAGTTCCTTTATGAGTGTCACATGTTGCCGTGATCGCACGTGTAGCAATTTTTTGTCCATCTATTGTATTTTGCATTTCTTTTAGCTCAGTTTCTAGATCTCTACATGCTGTCAGTGAATTGAAACTTTTTTGCATATACCACGAAGGTAAAAGCCCATCCAGATCTTATCCTGCTAACACAGCTGAAGCTTTGCTTCAATGTACCAGAGTTTGTGTTGCAGTCCCTCACCGTTATCTCTGCTTGCTGTCAATGAATGGAAACATTTTTATTTCTATCTATAGGTTCTAAAACTGTACAGAACCAATACTTTGTATATTTGATGGTTTATTATAGTTGTATCCAATCTAAACAATTGTTTGGGAGGGAAATGCAGCGGCAGCACTAATGTCTCTCCTGTCTTATTAGTTTGTTACAATGTACCAGTGCAGATAATATGTATCAGTCTGAACTGTTCCTTAGCTTATAGATCATATAGACTAGGTGTAGTAATTGTAGCAAACTCTCAGCTTGACAGGTTTTCAGTATCTCGATTGCACAAGGTGAGTTGCAACAAATCATTTAAAGGGGTACTACCAAGATTGACTTGATAAAAGTCTGATAGGTGGGGTTTCACTGCTGAGACCCCCACTGATCCCAAGAATGTGGGTCCCGAGTCCCCCTCTTCTCATCACTACAGGCTGACTGCACCCACCCACACCGACGTGGAGACTGAATGGAGTGACGGTTGCACAAGAATGGCGCTCTCCATTCATTTCAATGAGGCTGGTGGAGTTCTAATGCTCGGCAATCTCCTGCAGCGCCATTGAAGATGAATGGAACAGCGCTGCACATGTGTGACCACCACTCCATTCAACCTCCTGCTCACTGTGAGCCCACAGTAAGGAAGAGGCGGGACACAGTACCACCGTTATCAGGATCGGTGGGGGTCTCAGTGATCAAACCCCACCAATCAGGCCTTTACTACATATCCTGTGGCAGGTGATAAAAGGGCAAGCCTCTCCATTCATTTAGTACATCTGCCACATCCAAGTCTATGCCAGCTACGAGCCAGCGTTGATTTTTGCTATAATTTACTCTAGATGCTAAGTCCCACCCACTTTTAAAAAAGTGATGAGGCCAGCACAAACCCTCAAAAAGTTGCAATTTTTGACACTTGTCCAGTTTTTGATGCCATAATTCTGGGGCAAGTGAGATGATACGTGTCCATTTCTGTTTCACTGGTCACCATTTACCAGATCTCTGCTTGCTAGCAGTGAATGAAACCTTTTTTTTCCCATGCACACCAAGAGGCTTAAAGCCATCAAGACCTCATCCTGCTCACACAGCCGGGGGCTTAAACAGATGCCCGTGTTTTTGTCCTGTCATGGCGGCATAACGGGACGAAAGAAAACTATTGATTTCAATGGTTTAGTTTTCACTATAGGGATTCTCGCGCGTTAATACAACAAGCGAGAAAAGATACGGCACGACCTTTTTTGTAAAATGTGCGCGCAATAACCAAAAACCCCCGGTTCATGTGCTAATATGCCCCCTATCAGCAAGCGTATCAGCGCATGCGCCCATGTGTATTTGCCCTGAGGGTTTGTTCCAACATATCCAGTCTACACAATGCTCTGTGAGCTGAACTCATCAGACACACATCTCCCTCCTGTGCTGATAGTTTGTTACAATGTATCACTGCAGGGATACATTGTATCAGCCTGGTCTATTCAGCTCATTGGTTATTTATGTTGGGTGTAATTGTAGCAAACTCTCAGTTGGACACATTGTTTCGGTATCTGGATGTAGGCAAAATACAATTTTCAGAGATCTTAAAATAATGAGGACACAAAGGCCCGATGTCCACGGGCGGATCGGATTCCACATGCGGGAGACCATTGCGGAATCTGACCCTGTGCCTGGCCGAGGACGCTGTGGTCACCTCTCCAGGTCTTCTCTGTGCTGTCCGGGTCTTCTATTTCCGGGTCTGTGGATGCGTGCGGAATCGTTGGCGCTTATACGCAATCCTTTTTTTTTCAACTCCTGCTTTCCCGAAGAATCCCAGGCCCGTGGATCGGATGGCTTCCATAGACTTCAATGCAATTTGTCCATGCGGAATCCGCATTGAACTGGAGCAAGATTTGATTTTTTTTTTTTTTCTGGACTGCAAATCAATTCTGCGTGCTTTATTTAATTTCCGGACAACTATGTATGTCAATGGGCGGATTGACCCACGTGGATTCCATAAATCAGATCCGCCCCTGGAAATTGGACCAAAGAGGTAGATTTACTAATACTGCCTAAGGGCTCCTTCACGTGGCCGTAGACGTTTTACGTGAACCCGCTGGCGCCATAAAAATGCATGAATGGGCACACAAAGCTAATGTTTGTGCACCCATTCAGACTGCCCGAGCCCGATGCATATACGCCGAGCCCCCAATGCCTTCCCTCCCTCTTGCTGGCTTTCTGCCTCTTTCCCGCCAAGCAGCCAGCAATGAGAGGGGGGCAGAGCTAAGCTCCGCCCTCTTTGCCCACCACCATTGCAAACAGTTAGAGAGGAGGAGAGTAGAGAGAGGGAGTGTAGCAGTAACACTGCTAAACTCCCTCCCACCTTCCTTCTCCGGCCGCTGTCATTGGCTCCCATAGAAGTCTATGCAGCGGCTGATGTATTCCGCCCAAGAAGATAGTTCCAGGACTATCTTTCCTGCCTGGCCTAAATGGGCCCGGCGCTATATTTGCCGTCTGGGCACTTATTTGCCACAGTAATACACCCCTGTGATCTGATGCATTGGCACCCAATGCATCAGATGGTAGTGTTTATTGTCTGGCCGTGAAAATGGCGGCCGATATACGCTTGTGCGAATAAGCCCTAAGGGCCATTTTATACAGAACGACCTGATGGGCGCAGAGACCTGACCGCCGTTCCACTGATAACCGTTTCTGTGCTTCAATCATCGCTCAGTAAATGGAGGTGAAGCAGCCGGGGATCGTTCCTGCCCGCCTCCATTCCTAGTAAACAGGCAGTTGTTCATGGATGAGCGGCTGCCTGTTCACACGGCCGATCGGCTCTTCAGTAGTTATGCCTACAGAAACTGACTGACGAATGAAAAGCGAATGAATTCTCGTTCTTCATTCACTCGCTGCACTTAGATTTCCGTGATTAAGCTAGAATCCGAATGATTATCGGACCGTGGAAAAGAGAATATTTACACTAATTATCCTTTAATCTGATCTTTGGCCCAAAATGAAGCATATTATTGTAAATGGTTTTATTCACATGATTTTTTGAATCGGCCAAACAGTCCAAGCAAAAAGACTTGCAGCGCGTCCTACATGGCGATTATCGGACGAAATTACTTCAAGCTTATGAGTAAAACAGAAGAACGGATTGAGCTTGTTGGATGCGACTGCGATCTGTTTAATGTAACATTAATAACCATACCAGAAAGCGCGCAGAACCTTTAGGCCTCATGTCCACTAGGAAATTCGGGCCGCGCGGATTCTCCATGCAGAATCCCGCAGCGGGACCCTCCTTTCCCGCGGACACGAGGCCTGAAAATAGAATTTTCTTACCTGTCCGGACGCAGCGGGTTCCTGTCCGTCGCGGCCGGATCTTCTTTCTCTGTGCCTGGCGGATGCGGCATGCGCCGTGCACTCTTCCCCCCCCCCTCTGAACTCCTGCTCTCCTGCGCAGAAATTCAGCTGCAGGTGTCCCGCAGGACCGGACGGCTTCCATAGGCTGCTATGGAAGCCTGCGGGAGCTGTCCGCGGGAGACCCGCAGAAAATGGAACATGCTGTGTTTTTTCTCATGTGCGGGAGAAAACGCAAATCCATTAAAATGCCATCCACGGGTGCAAATTACAATGTAATTGCCCGCGGATGGCTAATGGATGGCTATGGGCAAAGTCGAATGCAGCGGAATCCGCAATTTGATTTTGCCAGTGGACATGAGGGCTTAATTACATTTTACATGTTTTTAACACACAAAAAAACCGGATGCAAAACAGATAAAAATTGGGCAAAAAAAAAATCACAAAACGGTAAAAAAAATTACCTAAAAATCGGTACGATTTTTCAGAACTGAAAAAGACACCTGTGTGAATAAATGCTAATAGACGGCGGAAACTGAGACTAGACGGTCCTAAAATGGGCCAAGTCGATGGCGTCCGGCGCATCTGTAGACGGTCTGGTCTCACTTTATTCCACCTAAATGTTAGCATAGATTATGCCAAAAATTTAGGCACAATTTTTGGCGCAATTTGTCCCATTTAGGCCACGCCCCCTTTCCACTTCGTCATTTCCCCTTTGTCAGACGTCTTTAAAAAGTGTCCGATAGTGTCTAAAATGCATCATAAATGTGGTGCACAGTACGTTAGGCAGTTTTTTGGCCCAATTTGCACCAGAAAACTGTTGAATAGTAAATTTGCGCCAATGTCTGTTAGATGTAATACAACGAGGAAGCTTAATTTAGAGAAGACCGGACGCCGGCCCTTTAATTAATGATGTAGCCCCTGGATGAAGTGTTGGCGATCACACTGTATATATAATGGCCGTGCGAGCAGCGTCCTGTATACACGTATATCCGCGGCCTCCCCTCCTCCACGTCTGATTTCTAAGTCAACAAAATAAGAAAACACAAGAAAACGCCAAAAAAGACCCAAAAATAACCCCGGCTGGAAATGAGGCTTTTATCCCGGCTGATGCTCTGAGCAGATGGAAATTTCATTGTGTGTCACTTTGTGATAAGATAATGGGAGACGTTTCAAGACGATTACAGTAAAATTGCTCGGTTTGATGATCCGCGGAGACGTCGGCGGCGCAGGAGACGTTCAGGATGTTACTGGTGGAATCTGTGCTAAAATTGAGGTGAAACAAGGCCAAAAGCAGAGCCCCTTTCTGCTGCCTGAGAATCCAAGGCGGCTGCTTCTCCCGCTGATGACGCTGATCCTCGCTCTATATAATATCCGTTATCTCTGCTGCGTCCATTACACAAGTCCGCCGTCTGCCAGCCACTTAAAGGGACAGAACGCCGAACGGTTCTCATGTGAATGAATGGCTTCTAGATTGGTAACATTGACAGCAAACATTTAGTAATCTCTTCGGTTTTTGTCTAGGGCCTCATTCACACGAGTGTTTCATCTCAGCTCTTTCGTCGCCGGAGAATCGCTACCATGTGAAGCGCTGGATTCCAATGCATTCATTCACGCGGGCGATTTTCAGGCGTGTGAAAAAATTGCGCTGTAAAATTGTTAAATCATATTCGGTCGCCATTTTTCTTGCAGCGTCAAAAGATAAGTCATGACCTATCCTATGACGAAAAGCACTGGAGGCTCCCATAGATTCCTATTGGAGGGGGAGGAGTTTACCTGCATCCAGTGCCAGATGACAGCTGGCTCTATTTTAGCTAATAGAAGCTATTCTGCTGACCGATGGAATTCCATGCGGCAGCGATTTTTTTTCACGCAATACACTTGTGTGAATGGATGAAAAAACACTAATTAAGTTGAGAATTAGATCGCCGCTATTCTTCTCTATTGCCATTTTCGGCCATGTGTCGCCAGCGTGAAATCGCACACGCTCGTGTGAAGGAAGCCTAAATGTGAACATCATTGAAAAACTGATATCGTGTTCTACTCCAGTCAGATCCAGAGCTGCATTTATAATACTGCTGTCGTATCATGTCTTATAGTCCAGTCACCTGCAAAGCTGCATTCACAATTCTGCTGTTCTATAATATCTTATACTCCAGTCACATCCAGAGCTGCATTTATAATGTTGTATTATGCTCCACTCACATTTGGGGTTGCATTCACAATTCTGCTGTTCTATAATATCTTATACTCCAGTCACATCCAGAGCTGCATTTATAATGTTGTATTATGCTCCACTCACATTTGGGGTTGCATTCACAATTCTGCTGTTCTATAATATCTTATACTCCAGTCACATCCAGAGCTGCATTTATAATGTTGCTGTCATGTATTATGCTCCACTCACATTCGGGGCTGCATTCACAATTTTGCTGTCATATATTTCTTTATAATCCAGTCACATGTAGAGCTGCATCACAGTTCTGCTGTCATATTACATCTTATACTCCAGTCACATACAGAGCTGCATTTATAACACTGCTGTCATATTATGTCTGAACTTCTATCCTATCCAGAGCTGCATTCACACTTCTACTCCAGCTGCATTCAGAGATGCATCTAATATTCTGCTTTCATATCACGCCTCATCCTCCAGTCACATCCAGAGCTGCATCTAACATTCTGCCTGACGGCATTAACTCTCTTGGGGTGGTGACAGGATAAGTGGAGGAATATTCTGATGGGGCTGGGAATTGTGTAATCAAGGCAGACAATCCTCTGTGAGCTAAACACAGCAGTAGCAGAAATCTCTCTGCTGTCCTAATAGTTTGTTACAATGTATCATTCTGGGGTCCAGGCCACAGAGCATTGCATAGACTGGATACAACTGTAACAGACATTCAGCTGCCAGAAGTGTGAGGTCAGGGTGGGTTTTCAGCCTCCGGATGTAACAAAGAAAACTCCTACTTGTTGACAGCAAGCAGAGATCTTAAAAATTATGAGGAATTAAAGCACAAGAACTATTAGAAAGTTGTAGAACTTTTCATTCCATGATGGGTGCAGTCCCATTTATTTACATGGGACTGCTGCCCTCCCTTCCATTTGTTCATTAGCAGTGATCAGGGCTGCAGCACAGAAGTTCCCTCTGTTGGTTGAGCAGGGGCGCGGAGCAGACATCCTCTCTGGTGGTGGGTACAGTGCAGATGCCCCCTCTGGGGATAAGCGCAGTGTGACAGTCCCGTCCGGTGGTAGAGTGGTGACAGAGCACAGACATACCCTCCACTAATGGGCTCAGCATAGCCGTCCCCTCCAGTAAGGGGCGCAGTGTAGCCCTCCCCTCCAGTAATGGGCACAGTGTAGCTGTCCCCTCCAGTAAAGGGCATAGTGTAGCCGTCCCCTCCAGTAATGGGTGCAGTGTAGACATCCCCTCCAGTAATGGGTGCAGTGTAGACATCCCCTCCAGTAAAGGGCATAGTGTAGCCGTCCCCTCCAGTAATAGGCGCAGTGTAGCTGTACCCTCCGTTGGTGGATTGGGGGCACAGCACAGACATGCCATCCACTGATAGGCATCTCCTCCAGTAATGGGCGCAGTGTATCCGTCCCCTCCAGCAATGGGTGCAGTGTAGCCATCCCCTGTGCAATGGGCGCAGTGTAGCCATCCCCTGAGCAATGGGCATAGTGTAGCCATCTCCTCTAGTAATGGGCACAGTGTAGCCATCCCCTCCAGCAAAGGGCGCAGTGTAACCGTCCTCTCCAGTAATCGGCGCAGTGTAGCCATCCCATCCAGTAATGGACGCAGTGTAGCCATACCCTCCGTTGGTGGATTGGGGGCACACCACAGACATGCCCTCCACTGATAGGCATCGCCTCCAGTAAATAATGGGTGCAGTGTAGCCATCCCCTCCAGTAATGGGCACAGTGTAGCCATCCCCTCCAGTAATGGGCGCAGTGTCGCTGTCCCCTCCAGCAATGAGCGCAGTGTAGCCGTCCCCTCCAGCAATGAGCGCATTGTAGCCCTCCCGTCCAGCGATGGGCGCAGTGTAGGCATCCCCTCCAATGACGGGCGCAGTGTAGCCGTCCCCTCAGGTGATGGGCGCAGTGTAACCGTCCCCTTTGGTGATGGACGCAGTGCACCAGTCCCCTCCAGTAATGGGCGCAGTGTAGCCATCCCCTCAGGTGATGGGCACAGTGTAACCGTCCCCTTCGGTGATGGACGCAGTGTACCAGTCCTCTCCAGTAATGGGCGCAGTGTAGCCGTCCCCTCGGTAATGGGCGCAGTGCAGCCGTCCCCTTTGGTGATGCACGCAGTGTTGCTGTCCCCTCCAGTAATGCGTGCAGTGTAGCCGTCCCCTCCGGTGATGGCTGCAGTTTGGCCGTCCCCTCGGGTGATGGGCGCAGTGTAACCGTCCCCTTCAGTGATGGGCGCAGTGTAGCTGTCCCCTTCAGTAATGGGCGCAGTGTAGCCATTCTCTTCAGTGATGGGCGCAGTGTAGCTGTCCCCTCCGGTGATGGACGCAGTATAGCTGTCCCTTCCAGTGATGGGCACAGTGTAGCCCTCCCCTCCAGTGATGGGCGCAGTGTAGCCATTCCCTTCACTGATGGGCGCAGTGTAACCGTCCCCTTCAGTGATGGGCGCAGTGTAGCTGTCCCCTTTAGTAATGGGCGCAGTGTACCCATTCCCTTCAGTGATGGGCGCAGTGTAACCGTCCCCTTCAGTGATGGGCGCAGTGTAGCTGTCCCCTTTAGTAATGGGCGCAGTGTACCCATTCCCTTCAGTGATGGGCACAGTGTAGCCATCCCCTCCAGTGATGGGCACAGTGTAGCCTTCCCCTTTGGTGATGGGCGCAGTGTAGCCATCCCCTCCAGTGATGGGCGCAGTGTAGCCATCCCCTCTGGTGGTGGAGCAGGGACGGTCTGTGCTTCTGGGAGATGGTTTATCCAGATCAGATTAGGAATAACTGGGGTCCGTCCATCAGCAGCGCCCGCTCCCTGTATCATTGTGTCATGAGGCTCACTATGGCGCGGTTACGGGGTGCGGCAGGTGGTGGTCGCTCAGTATCATCAGCCGCTGCACCTGTGATTTTAATATGAGCTCTGAAGTATTGCTGTGCAGACAGGAGATGTCAGCAGCGGCCCCTGCGGCCCATCTCTTCCGTACAGGTATTTATATAAGATGATAGATTCTGGCACCCGAATCCGCCACTTATCTCTCCATTAGCGCCGCCCTGTAATCGCCTCGCGCCGCACTGTAATCATCTCGTCCGCACTTTATTTTGACAATTTATTGCATCCGAAATTAGAGAAAAATGAAGCAGATAGAGGAAGCCTCGCAGGGCGCCGTGTCTGCGAGCGGCATAACGAAGACAGTGCAGACAGAGCACTTACATCTAGTCCTAAAGCCTGCCGGGCACCGCGCCATTTTATAGAAGCTGCAATATGACCAACATGGCGGATAGAACTGATTAAAGCAGTGTTGCCCAACTTCAGTCCTCATGACCCCCAACGGTCGTGTTTTGAGGATAGTAAGAACACCTGAGGTGCTGCCAATACTGAGGAAATTCTGGAAACATGACCTGCCGGGGGCCTGAGTTGGGAAACACTGACTTAGGCGGACCTCACACGGGCAAGAGCGATATGGTCCGTGAATCCCGCCCCCATATTGCGCTTGACATCCGTGTAAAATCCGCAAGGATACAAGGCACGTGAGACCTCACATCATCCAACACGTGGTGGGATGCTGCCACCGGCCCCGTTGAAAACAATTGGAGGACACTAATGGCATATAAGAATGTGGAGGGCACTGATGGCATATAAGACAGTGTAAGGCATTGATAACTTATAAGATGGTGGTGGGTACTGATAACATATAGGACGATGTAGGGCACTGATGACGTATAGGATGGTGGATGGTACTCCTGTTGCATAAGACTGTATGCTCTACTGAAGTCAGAATTATGACTGCAGCTCTGGATATGAGCGGAGTACAGTGCCCTCCACCATCCTATACGCCATCAGTGCCCTCCACCATCCTGTATGCCATCAGTACCCTCCACCATCCTATACGCCATCAGTGCCCTCCACCATCCTATACGCCATCAGTGTGGCCTCAGTAGTGATAGTAACATAGTATGTTAGGCTAAAGTGAGACAATGTCCATCCAGTTCAGCCTGTTTCCACCCCCCCCCCCCCTTGTTGATCCAGGGGAAGGCAAAACAAATCTCAATAAGGCAGAAGCCAATCAGCCCTTTTGGGGGAAAAAATTCCTTCTCAACTCCATAATGGCAGCCAGAATAATCCCTGGATCAACGTTTGAGTTCTACCTGACTGTAAGACCCAGATCAACAACCCACTGGTTATTTAATGTCTATATCCTGCAATGTCATAGCGCTCATTTGTAGCCGCACATTGTCCTCCGTTGCATTGATTATATTGTATAATTTTGTATCATCTGCTAATATTGATATTTTGCTGTGCAGCCCCTCTATCAGGTGGTTAATAAATATATTGAACAGAATGGGGCCCAATACTGAACCCTGTGGCCCCCCACTAGCAACGGTGGCCCAATCAGAGTACGATCCATTTATTACCACCCTCTGCTTTCTATCTCTGAGCCAGTTCTTTACCCAGATACACACGTTTTCACCCAATCCGAGCTGCCTCATTTTATATATCAGCCTATTATGTCAAAGGCTTTAGAGAAGTCCAGATATACGAGATCAATAGACTCTCCCAGGTCCAGCCTAGAACTTACTTCATTGTAGAAGCTGATTAGATTGGTCTGAGCGAACCCTCATGAACCCATGCTGATGAGCAGCTATGCCGTTGCTTTCTTTGACGTATTCTAGGATAGCGTCTCTCAGAAACACCTCCAATATTTTTTCTAGTTATTGAAGTCAGACTTACTGGCCTGTAGTTATCAGGCTCCCTTCTTGACCCCTTTTTGTATATTGGAACCACACTGGCAATATGCCAATTCAGTGGTACAATCCCGGTCTCAATAGTGTCAGATATAGTGTCCCCTATATCTGCCCCATGATAAATAGTGTCCCCAATATCTACACCATGAGAGTGGCCTCAGTAGTAATAGTGTCCCCTATATCTGCCCCAGTAGTAATAGTGTCCCCTATATCTGCCCCAGTAGTAATAGTGTCCCCTATATTGGCCTCAGTAGTAATAGTGAGCCCCACTGTAGCCCCTGTATAATACGGTGGAGAGTACTGATGGCATATAAGACGCTGGAGGGCACTTATGGTGCATAAGACAGTGGAGGACAGTGATGGTATATTGGATGGTGGAGGGCACTAGTGGCTTATAAGATGGTGGAGAGCACTAATGGCCTATAAGATGGTGGCGGGCATTAATGGCGTATCAGATGGTGCAGGGCACTGATGGCGTATAATACGGTGAAGGATACTGATCGTGTATAAGATGGTGGAGAGTACACATGGTGTATAAGGATGTGGAGGGCACTGATGGCGTATAAGACGGTGGAGGACACTGATGTCGTATAAGACGGTGGAGGGCACTGATGGCGTATAAGACGGTGGAGGGCACTGATGGCGTATAAGATGATGGAGGGCACTGATGGCGTATAAGACACTCGAGTATAAGGTGGTGGAGGTCCCTGATGGCCTGTAGGATGATGGAGGGCACTGATGGTGCATAAGGGGGTGGAGGGCATTGATGGCATAAAAGATGGTGGAGGGCACTAATGGCCTATAAGATGGTGGAGGGCACTAATGGCATATCAGATGGTGGATGGCACTAATGGCGTATCAGATGGTGAGGGCACTAATGGCGTATCAGATGGTGAGGGCACTAATGGCGTATCAGATGGTGAGGGCACTAATGGCATATCAGATGGTGAAGGGCATTGATGGCATATAAGACGGTAGAGGGTACTGATGGCACATAAGACAGTGGAGATTACTGATGGCGTATAAGACGGTGAAGGGCACTGATGGCGTATAAGACGGTGGAGGGTGCTCCTGTTGCATAAGACTGTATCCTCTACTGAACTAGTAGGGAGCAGTAGTAATGTATAAGTCAGAATTGTGAATGCAGATTTGGATATGAGCGGAAAAAAATGCCCTTAACCGTCTTATATGCCATTAATGCCCTGCACCATTTTATGCGCCATCAGTGCCCTCCACCATCCTATATGCCATCAGTGCCCACCACCATCTTATACACCATCAGAGTGGCCTTAGTAGTAATAGTGACCCTTATATCAGCCTCAGTAGTAATAGTGAGCCCCACAGTAGCCCCAGTAGTAATAGCGCTCCCTTGAAACCCACATATTTACCTCCTCCGCTCAGCACTGCTGCGGGGGGGCAAGTGTGTGCGCCCGCACATGTCTGTATCGACCGTCCCAATTCAAGATGATTTTCATGAAATCGGCCTGATACCGACATGAACTAATCATTCCACTTATTACTCATCATTAGTGGTGGGCACTGCTGAAACATAAGATAGCGGTGGGCACTGCTAATATATAAGATGGTGGCTGGCACTGCTGATATATAAAGTGGTGGCACGCACTGATGACATATAAGTCAGTGGTAGGCACTGATGACTTATAACATGGTGGCGGGCACTGCTGCCATGTAAGCTGGTGGTGGGCACTAATGATGTATAAGTTAGTAGCGGACACTGATGACCTATAAGTTAGTGGCGGGCACAGATGACGTATAAACTTGTAATGGGCACTGATGACATATAAGTTAGTGGCGGACACTGATGATGTATAACATAGTAACATAGTAACATAGTAACATAGTATGTAAGGCCGAATGAAGACATTGTCCATCTAGTCCAGCCTGTCTATCCTACTGTGTTGATCCAGAGGAAGGCAAAAAACCCCAAGGCCAGAGCCAATTAGCCCTTTTGGGGGAAAAATTCCTTCCCGACTCCCTAATGGCAATCAGACTGTTCCCTGGATCAACCCCTAATAGATCCTACCTGCCTATATACCAGGATTGACACTTAACCTAATATTTATATCCTGTAATATACTTCTTCTCCAGAAAGACATCAAGTCCCCTTTTAAATATAAGTTAGTGGCAGACACTGATGACCTATAAGTTAGTGGCGGACACTGATGATGTATAAGTTAGTGGCAGACACTGATGACCTATAAGTTAGTGGTGGGCACTGATGACCTATAAGTTAGTGGTGGGTACTGATGACGTATAAACTTGTAATGGGCACTGTTGACATATAAGTTAGTGGCGGGCACTGATGACCTATAAGTTAGTGGTGGGCACTGATGACCTATAAGTTAGTGGTGGGCACTGATGACCTATAAGTTAGTGGCAGACACTGATGACCTATAAGTTAGTGGTGGGCACTGATGACCTATAAGTTAGTGGTGGGTACTGATGACGTATAAACTTGTAATGGGCACTGTTGACATATAAGTTAGTGGCGGGCACTGATGACCTATAAGTTAGTGGTGGGCACTGATGACCTATAAGTTAGTGGTGGGCACTGATGACGTATAAACTTGTAATGGGCACTGTTGACATATAAGTTAGTGGTGGGCACTGATGACCTATAAGTTAGTGGTGGGCACTGATGACCTATAAGTTAGTGGTGGGCACTGATGACCTATAAGTTAGTGGTGGGCACTGATGACCTATAAGTTAGTGGTGGGTACTGATGACGTATAAACTTGTAATGGGCACTGTTGACATATAAGTTAGTGGCGGGCACTGATGACCTATAAGTTAGTGGTGGGCACTGATGACCTATAAGTTAGTGGCGGACACTGATGATGTATAAGTTAGTGGTGGACACTGATGACCTATAAGTTAGTGGCGGACACTGATGACCTATAAGTTAGTGGTGGGTACTGATGACCTATAAGTTAGTGGTGGGTACTGATGACGTATAAACTTGTAATGGGCACTGTTGACATATAAGTTAGTGGTGGGCACTGATGACCTATAAGTTAGTGGTGGGCACTGATGACCTATAAGTTAGTGGTGGGCACTGATGACCTATAAGTTAGTGGCAGACACTGATGACCTATAAGTTAGTGGTGGGCACTGATGACCTATAAGTTAGTGGTGGGTACTGATGACGTATAAACTTGTAATGGGCACTGTTGACATATAAGTTAGTGGCGGGCACTGATGACCTATAAGTTAGTGGTGGGCACTGATGACCTATAAGTTAGTGGTGGGCACTGATGACGTATAAACTTGTAATGGGCACTGTTGACATATAAGTTAGTGGTGGGCACTGATGACCTATAAGTTAGTGGTGGGCACTGATGACCTATAAGTTAGTGGTGGGCACTGATGACCTATAAGTTAGTGGTGGGCACTGATGACCTATAAGTTAGTGGTGGGCACTGATGACCTATAAGTTAGTGGTGGGTACTGATGACGTATAAACTTGTAATGGGCACTGTTGACATATAAGTTAGTGGCGGGCACTGATGACCTATAAGTTAGTGGTGGGCACTGATGACCTATAAGTTAGTGGCGGACACTGATGATGTATAAGTTAGTGGTGGACACTGATGACCTATAAGTTAGTGGCGGACACTGATGACCTATAAGTTAGTGGTGGGTACTGATGACCTATAAGTTAGTGGTGGGTACTGATGACGTATAAACTTGTAATGGGCACTGTTGACATATAAGTTAGTGGTGGGCACTGTTGACATATAAGTTAGTGGTGGGCACTGATGACCTATAAGTTAGTGGCGGACACTGATGATGTATAAGTTAGTGGTGGACACTGATGACCTATAAGTTAGTGGCGGACACTGATGACCTATAAGTTAGTGGTGGGTACTGATGACCTATAAGTTAGTGGTGGGTACTGATGACGTATAAACTTGTAATGGGCACTGTTGACATATAAGTTAGTGGTGGGCACTGATGACCTATAAGTTAGTGGCGGGCACAGATGACGTATAAACTTGTAATGGGCACTGATGACATATAAGTTAGTGGCGGACACTGATGATGTATAAGTTAGTGGCAGACACTGATGACCTATAAGTTAGTGGCGGACACTGATGACCTATAAGTTAGTGGTGGGTACTGATGACGTATAAACTTGTAATGGGCGCTGTTGACATATAAGTTAGTGGTGGGCACTGATGACCTATAAGTTAGTGGCAGGCACAGATGACGTATAAACTTATAATGGGCACTGATGACATATAAGTTAGTGGCGGACACTGATGACCTATAAGTTAGTGGCGGACACTGATGACCTATAAGTTAGTGGTGGGTACTGATGACCTATAAGTTAGTGGTGGGTACTGATGACGTATAAACTTGTAATGGGCACTGTTGACATATAAGTTAGTGGTGGGCACTGATGACCTATAAGTTAGTGGTGGGCACTGATGACGTATAAACTTGTAATGGGCACTGTTGACATATAAGTTAGTGGTGGGCACTGATGACCTATAAGTTAGTGGTGGGCACTGATGACCTATAAGTTAGTGGTGGGCACTGATGACCTATAAGTTAGTGGTGGGTACTGATGACGTATAAACTTGTAATGGACACTGATGACCTATAAGTTAGTGGTGGGTACTGATGACGTATAAACTTGTAATGGGCACTGTTGACATATAAGTTAGTGGCGGGCACTGATGACCTATAAGTTAGTGGTGGGCACTGATGATGTATAAGTTAGTGGCGGACACTGATGATGTATAAGTTAGTGGCAGACACTGATGACCTATAAGTTAGTGGTGGGTACTGATGACCTATAAGTTAGTGGTGGGTACTGATGACGTATAAACTTGTAATGGGCACTGTTGACATATAAGTTAGTGGTGGGCACTGATGACCTATAAGTTAGTGGTGGGCACTGATGACGTATAAACTTGTAATGGGCACTGTTGACATATAAGTTAGTGGTGGGCACTGATGACCTATAAGTTAGTGGTGGGCACTGATGACCTATAAGTTAGTGGTGGGCACTGATGACCTATAAGTTAGTGGTGGGTACTGATGACGTATAAACTTGTAATGGACACTGATGACCTATAAGTTAGTGGTGGGTACTGATGACGTATAAACTTGTAATGGGCACTGTTGACATATAAGTTAGTGGCGGGCACTGATGACCTATAAGTTAGTGGTGGGCACTGATGACCTATAAGTTAGTGGTGGGCACTGATGACCTATAAGTTAGTGGTGGGCACTGATGATCTATAAGTTAGTGGTGGGTACTGATGACCTATAAGTTAGTGGTGGACACTGATGACGTATAAACTTGTAATGGGCACTGTTGACACATAAGTTAGTGGTGGGCACTGATGACGTATAAACTTGTAATGGGCACTGTTGACATATAAGTTAGTTGTGGGCACTGCTGGTATCTTATCTGTGAGTGCCATTGGCAGACTGACCAGTCAGGACTCTGGGAGAGCTGGGTGACCCCCTTGTTTTCCGGCACTCTGGGGACCAGCTGACTAGCAACATTAACCCTTTTATGGCAGAAGAGGGTGCGGGACATGTAACTTCCAGCAGGTGAAGTGATTGGCATCGCCTGATATTTGATCCAGACTCGTAATTTCAAGATTCGCTGGTAATTTATGATCCCCAGACAAGCAGATCCCCGCTTCGGCATCGCGCTGCCATTAAACGGAAATTGCTAATATTCCCGTAATTAATGCTCTATTAAGGGGCCAATAATGGTTATGTGACGCCGACATCCGCAGTCACAGGCGGCGTATATCACACACGCACCTGTAATAAAGTGGGGGAGGGGCGGTAAATCAGTGGCAAAACCTCCCAATATAAACGTCAGCGGGAGATAAACCTGAGAGACTGCGACACCGCGCTCAGCAACGGCCTCCGCCGCTCTACTGCGCTTCATGGACTTCACTTCTAGATCCTCACTGTTTTCAAGAGCTCTGCTTGTTGTCAGTGCATTGGATGATTCCTGTTGACTCCAACCCTTCCTGACTTGAGACTTCTGACAGCTGAGGGTTTGTTACAATGTATCCAGTCCAGACGATCCAGTGTGATACAAGTAGCCTCCATATTGTCTACATTGATACATTGTAACAAACAGCACAGCAGAGATTTATTTCACAGAAAAAAAACTGAAATACTGTAGCAGCAGACTTGTGAATGCAGCTCTGGATGTGACTGCAGTATCAGGCACAATGTAACAGCAGAATTGTACATGCAGCTCTGGATGTGACTGGAGGACAACGATATGATAAAACAGCAGAATTATGAATCCAGTATTCAATGTGACTAGAGAATAAGACACATTTCACAATAGAACTGTATATGCAGCTCTGGATGTAATTAGAGTATTAGGTATAATGTAACAGTGGAATTGTGATGGCAGCTCTGGATGTGACTAGAGTACAAGAGGTGATGTAACAGCAGAAATGTCAATGCCATTTTGAAGGTAACTAAGAGAATAAGAGACGTGTCACAGCATAATTGTACATGCAGTTCTGGAGGTGATTGGAGTATCCCATATGATGTAACAGCAGAATTGTAAATGCAGCTTTAGATGTGATTGTAGTACAATACATGATATGATAAACCAGCAGGAATATGAATGTGACTAGAGCATTAGACATGATGTCACAACAGAACTCTGAATGCAGCTTTAGATGTGATTGGAATATCAGAAATGATATAACAGCAGAGTTGTGAATGCAGCTCTGGATGTGGCTGGAGTCCAAGAGCTGATCTAATTGTGTAAACGTGAATGGAGTTTTCAATATGAGTGTTCAAGGGCAGATGCTGCAACAGTGGAATTACCAATGCAGATCTGGACGTGATTGGAGTAGAAGACATGATATAACAGTGGAAATGTGAATGCAGCTCTGGATGTGACTGGCACATAAGACATGGTATTACAACAGAATTGTAAATGCAGCTTTGTATTGGACTGGAGTAACAACAGAATTGTGAATGCAGATCTGCATGTGACTGGAGGTTAAGCCATGCCATAATATTGTCATTGTGAATGCAGCTTTGGATGTGACTGGAGTATAAGTTACTGACCTCCTTTTGTCTCCGGGCACCTGAGCCGGCGTTCTCCTCCTCCTCAGTGTTTTCCTCCTTTCTCCTCGTTGCATTTAATGTGATTTTTAAGTGAATGTAAAGCAGAGGCATAAAGAATGCTACCGAAGGTAATTAAAGCGCGGAGCGTCGCTGTGTATCCGGGCAGCCCTGTAGCAAGGACATCTCAGCGGGGGGACAAGTCATTGTGCGCACCTCCAGCCTGGTGACACCGCCGCGCCGCTCCCAGAAAAGAAGGCGATATTTATGGCATTGTCTGCAAGCTAATAACGCAGATACGATCTGCTGCCGGCTCCATCCGCACACAGGAGACGTTCCCGGGGAGCGAAGACGCTTCCCATTTTACGCGCTCTCGGGGGGATTGGGGCTTTTTAGTGTTTGCAGCATATTCTCCTCTTCAAATCCCACAGAAAACTGCAACAGAAGCAGAACAGGACGCCCTGCGCGGTGGCGCCTTGCCCTGTGCGGTTATACGGGGGCACTAGAGTACCCAATATGGCTGCCATTCAGGGGTCCTCACCCAGCTTTCCAAGGCCCCCGAATGACAGTTCTGCCGCAGCCGCACCCGCTTTCCCGCATTAATTCATGACGTTACTTTTCGGAATCCGTTTTTTTGACCTCGAAGTGACGACCCGTGCCCCACGGAAACGAGCGGCGGCCATTAAAATGTCAGATCATTTATTCTTTAAGAGGACTAAATAGTTTTGTATTTGGGACGAGACGGAATATTAATAATTAATCCCGCGGTTATAGTAGATAGAAACGGTCGCCAAGTGGATTATGAAACGTGTTTTTATTTTTCACGTTTGCGGATAAAATCTAAATTTTTTCGCCCTTTGACCCGCCATAAAGAAGTGACGGGAGCCGAACGTCTCGGGGGCGATGATTGCGCCATAAACGCCTCTCCACGTGTCGCAGCGCTGTTCTATTTTTATGCCGCCGCTGTGTTTTTAAGCTGCGTCTGGAGCCGCCGGTAACATCGCGGCGTTTACTGCTGACTATAAATTGTTAGAGACGTTTTCTGCGAGTAATAACTCCCTGACCGCTCCATTACTCGCCGCATTCTTAATTTGATTAAGTGGGAAGATGGATTAATGACCGGTAGACTGTGTGTAACTGATCCCGGCGTCCACCTCGCCCACCAGGGAGAAGAAGACAAATAACAATTGATGAAGACGCCGCGCCATTTATGATCCAGAACGACGCCGGTCGGCCGTCTCCTCACAACTCCTCTGAATTGTGCTCTCTGGGGCGAGTAATGACCCCCAGATCCTTCGGTGGTGACCTCAGAAGCCGTAAAAAGATATAGCAAGGCTGCAATACAGACTGACGGTATTAAAGGGGTATTACAGGATACACTGCCGTTACGGGGGAGCAGGGGTCCTGCAGTACAGTGGACGGTCATGTTCAGTAATGGACGGGGGTCGTTTCTCAGATTGCCTCCTCTTTAGCAGCTTTGATTAGGGAATCTCTAAGCCAGTTCACCTCTATAATGCCCATCACAGCAGAGCTGCCAGTCACTTGTCCGCCACCGTAAGGACGGCGATGAAGCAGGAGGTTAGTGGCGGACAGATTTTTTTCGTTATTCTTTATAGCTGTGAAACAAACTAATCTAACGAGATGCAGATTCCTCCCGAGGTCACAGTCTATTAGCAGGTCAGTCTATAAGTAGATAATGATGTCACTGGAGGAGGGCAATGATGTCATACCGTTTATTAGCAGGTTGGTCTATAAGTGGATAATGATGTCACTGGAGGAGGGCAGTGATGTCATACAGTTTATTAGCAGGTTGGTCTATAAGTGGATAATGATGTCACAGGAGGAGGGCAGTGATGTCATACAGTCTATTAGCAAGTCAGTCTATAAGTGGATAATGATGTCACAGGAAGAGGGCAGTGATGTCATACAGTCTATTAGCAAGTCAGTCTATAAGTGGATAATGATGTCACAGGAGGAGGGCAGTGATGTCATACAGTTTATTAGCAGGTTGGTCTATAAGTGGATAATGATTTCACCGGAGGAGGGCAGTGATGTCATATAGTGCATTACCAGGTCAGTCTATAAGAGGATGATGATGTCACAGGCTGAGGGCGGTGACACCACACAGTCTATAAGCAGGTCAGTCTGTAATTGGATGATGATGTCACAGGCTGCGGGCAGTGATGTCACACAGTCTATTAGCAGTACAAGCAGAAACACAGGGCAACAGCACTTACTAATGCCAGGTTCTTAGTATATAGTTTGATCAAAGTATATTGGCCAAAATCCAGGTGACCGCGCTCATGGATGGGTCCTAACCCTAAAACTAGCCGGCTTAATGATAACCTGGGAACCTGGGAAAGATGGGTTCCTACCTTTTAACAGACATCTCTCTCCTGGTCCTAGGGCTCTTTCACATGAGCGTATATCGGCCACCGTTTTCATGGCCGGCCGATATACGCTACGATCTGAGGAGTAAAAACTCGTGAACGGGCACACAAATCTAACGTTGCCCCTTCCCTTCCCTTGTTGGCTCACCTCCTCTCTTCTCCCCTCTGGCTGTTTGCAATGGGAGGGGGTGGGATAGGGGTGGAGCTAAGCTCCCGCCTTCTTCCCGTCCCTTGTCCGCAGCCATCAATGAAAGAGGCGGAAATGGGGCATCACTTAGCTCCGCCTCCGCCCCACCCCTCCCATTGCAATCAGCCAGAGGGGAGGAGAGAAGAGTGAGGGAGTTTAGCAGTCACGCTGCTAAACTCCCTCCAACCTCTCTTCTCCGGCCACTGTCATTGGCTCCCATAGGAGCCATGCAGCGGCTGATGTATTCCGGCCCGAAAGATAGTTCCAGAACTATCTTTTGGGCCCGACGTAAAAGCGCCCGGCGCTACATTGGCCCGGCCGTGCGCTTTTACATTGCGCGATATGGCCATTTGATCTGATGCATTGGAATCCAATGCATCAGATCCTAGCGTATATCGGCCGACCGTGAAAACGGCCGATATACGCTCTTGTGAAGGAGCCGCTTCTACATGGGCGATTTTCTCACGCGATTTTGTCGCAATGCGTTCTTATGGGTTCTTCCACACAAGCGATGTTTTGTAGTCTGCGACATTGCGAGACTACAAAATCGCGGCATGCTCTATACAGCCATGATTGCGATATTTTGTAGCCTATGTTTACCTATGGAGCCTTCCTTTCTGTTGCGTCAGGCGAAAACGGGGTTTTCGTGCGATGCAACTTTGACAGTAGGAAATCCTAATGTCAAAGCCCTAAACTAAAAGAAAAAAACCACATGCATCACCTAAGAAGCGCTGACAGCTCCAAGTCTGCTCCCCGGTCCACAGCAGTATTTTTCAAGCATGTCTTCGGGGCAGGGATTGGAAAATCCTCGTCTCCAGGAAGTGCTCCTTTAGTTGGCCGAGTGCCGTGGCGCTCAGCCAATCAGAGCCAGTGCTCAATGTAAGTGGATGTTGATGTTACAGATAGTGGACAGTGATTTCACTCTATGCAACAAGTCAGTCTGTGATTGGACGATGAAATCATATGGTGAAGGCAGTGATGTCATACAGTCTCTGTAGCAAGTCAGTCTGTGATTGGACGATGAAATCATATGGCGAAGGCAGTGATGTCATACAGTCTCTGTAACAGGTCAGTTTGTGATTGGATGATAACACAGGAGGAGAGCAGTGGGGTCACACAGTCTCTGTAACAAGTCAGTCTGTGATTGGATGATGATATAACACGAAGGAAACAGTGAGGTCAAACAATCTTTGTAAAAACTCAGTTTGTGTTTGGATGGTGATATCAGATGGTTAGTGCAGTGATGTCACACACTCTGTTAGCAGGTCCAGTCTGTGATTGGATCATGATGTCACACTGAGAGAAGTGAGGTCACATAGACTATGTTGTAGGTCAGCCTGTGTTTGGATATCGATGTCACAGAAGGAGAGCAGTCATGTCACCCAGTCTAGTAGCCGGTGATTGTATGACGATGTCATAGGGAGGAGAACAGTGATGTCACAGTCTATGTAACAGATCAATCTGTGATTATATAATGATGTCACAAGAGGAGGGCAATGAGGTTGCACAGTCTATTAGCAAGCCAGTCTGTAAGTGGATGATAATGTAACAATGACTGTAATGATGTCACAGTGTATTTACCAAGTCAGTCTGTGTTTGGATGATATCGTCACAGGAAGAGCATTGATATCATACAGTGTAGTAGCAGGTCAGCCTGTGACTGGATGATGACATCATTGAGGGTAGCGAAATATCACAGTCTATGTAGCAGGTCAGTCTGTGTTTGGATGATAATGTCACAAGGAAGGCAGTGTTGTCACACAGTTTGTCTCAGGTCAGTCTGCGATCGGATGATGATGTCACAGTGAGGGAAGTGATGCCACAGTCGGAGCAGTAAGTTAGTCTGTGATTAAATGATGTCACGAGGTGAGGACAGTAGTAGATGTAGCTGTTCAATTTGTGATTGTATGATGACACTGGAGGAGGGTAATGATGTAACACAATCTATGTAGGAGGTCAGTCTGTAATTGGATGATGATGTCACAGGGCGAGAACAGTGAGGTCATACCTTCTCAGGGCAACTCATAACTTCATGAGGAAATGCTACTTCTGCAGGGAAATAATTGACATCATTGACTTATAAATTTGTTGTTGAGTCCATCATGAAAAAATACCACAGAATTGCCCATAACTAATAACTGCAGGTACGGGGGAGGCATGGGGGGTCCTGTGCCTCATACTGACTTGGATGAAATAGGATAAAGTCCTGAGAATTGAGGCTGGGATGATGTCCAAATATCAGAAGGGCTGAATGTTCACTCGGAGGCGCTGCGGTAGAGGGATGCGAGCTTCTCTGCTGCTCATTCAGTATGACTGTATTAACGCTGCAGTGGCCCCTGATGTGGCTATGAGAACAGGGGACGGATATTACCCTCCTCCCGCACGGTCGTAACCGCTCCACGCTGGATATAGAGCTGCCATTAACCTCATTATGAAGCAGAGAGCCTACAAGGCAATCCTGGCCCACATCTAGGAGATATAACGAGCAGCTCAATATTAGCAACTTATAAAGGGAGCCTCCGAGCAGCCGTACCGATCGCTCCACCTGCAGGAGAGATCACCGGACTGCGCTGTCCTGCGTCACCATCTTCTGACGTCTCCCTCTCGCTATGGTCATAATATTCTCCATCACTAGATCCGACACCCATTATAATTAGTGCTTAATTACTGCCAGGCAGCACAGAGGACAATCCCATTATCTCCCCTATAAAGAAATATCAGCCCCTCCGTCGGAGATCGCGGCGCTGGAAGGAATATCGTTATATTAATGAAGGACTTGAAGAGGAAAGATGAAGTCGGGGACATTCGCAGCGAGGAGTCAGAGGGGATATATTTGTTTAGTGCTGATTTTTTGGGAAGAGCGATAATAAGACAGGAGTCATAACCATGTGGTCATGTGACCATGTACTGCAGGGTATAGGGGTTCACAGTGTTATATACATGGAGATTAATCCTTTTAGAATTGTGACTTGCAAATATACCTTGTGCTTCATTTCCTTATTATTTTCAAAACCCTCTGCTTGCTGTCAGTGAACAGGACTATTCTTAGGCAAATCCAGATCGAACGCTTCTCACTGGGTGGGTTACTTATAAATGTTACTTGTCTTACAGGATTTAGATTTCAAACTGATACATTGTATCAAACTAACAAATGTGTCATCTGTTTCCCTCTAAACTAGAATCAAGAATCATCCCATTCAGTGACAGCAAGTAGAGATCTTGACATGCTCAACAATTAAAAATATATACTTGAAAAACCTGTGGAACATTTCATTATACAAGGATAACACTTTGGGTGCAATAAACCCATATACATCAATCTCATCTTTATCTTCTACTAGCTGATATACCCGGCTTTGCCCGAGTTAATTTGGTACTGGTATTTATCTGGTGTTCACACGGAAATCTCATGAAGTCGTGGTTACTTTAGAGATACCAGGAAAACAATATGTTCACCATTTTGCATATTTCTCTGCGTTACCCAGGAAACACCACGTGGAGGTGACCATGCGACGTTTCCTTTATATAAAATGACATCGGGAAGTGAGAGAATTAGATTACGTACGTAAAATTTGGACACTAATTCTTTTGCGCTAGAATTGAATAATCGAGTTGGGACCCATTAGCTTTTCCTATTTATGACACAATCAATGCTCGTGCCAAATTTCATGTTTCTATGACATTGGGAAGTGAGAAAATTAGATTCCGTACGTAAAATTTGGATGCTAGTTCTTTTGCGCTAGAATTGAATAATTGAGTTGGGACCCCTTTACTTTTCCTATTTTGGACATAATTTCTGCTTGTGCCAAATTTCATGTTTCTACGACATCGGGAAGTTAGAGAATTAGTGTCGAGTCAGTGAGTGAGTCAGTGAGGGCTTTCGTCTATATATATAGATTTCACAAGGAGTTTTGCAAACTCTACACCGTAAGGAACTTAGTGGCAGAACACCCGACTGATAATGGGGCACATCGGCGAAATAGCTCTGATGCCACCGCTGTATCCTTCACAAAAGTCTTTGTAGCTTACAGCCCTGCTGGTCTGGACGCCACTTGGCTCAGTGAATAGGAGAGCGAGGAGTTTGTCTCTGCACTGAGCAAAACAGGGTCACAGAGGGGGAACTATCACTTTATGGGGCCATAGACGGGGGATGTGATTACTTAATGAACCCACAGAGGGCACACTAGCCACAGAAAATGCAATATTGCTTTATGGGGCCACAGAGTGGGCAGGCACTGTTACTTTGTGGGGTTACGGAGGGTGAACAGTTACTTTGCAGGAAACACAAACAGAGGGAACACTTACTTTGTGGAGTGACAGGATGCATTATTACGTTGTGGGGCCACAGAGGGGGCACTAGTAATAGGTGGGGCACTGGGAGGGATGTTGTGGGTAATGGCAGTACAGTATGTGGTGCAGTGCAAAAACAAGTCAAGGCTAGAAGAGGTCTTCCTGGTGGTCTGGACCCAGACAGAGGAGAAAAAGGAAAGGAGATGATTTCAGTCAGAAAAGTTACCACCTGTGATCACTGGAGGTAACTGCACTGTAATCACTATCACTGGAGGTAACTGCACTGTAATCACTATCACTGGAGGTAACTGCACTGTAATCACTATCACTGGAGGTAACTGCACTATAAGCACTATCATTGGAGGCAACTGCACTATAAGCACTATCATTGGAGGCAACTGCACTATAACTGTGTAGAGCTGGTATCCAACTATAATTACCCAGCTGTCTACTAGAGCTGATCTGCTTATCTAAACCCATCCAATTACAGGTATGTTGTCTCCAATATAGTTTTTTTTTTTGGGGGGGGGGATAGAAATTCTTAGTATTTATATACAACCCCCATAAGTTCTATGTACACCCCTGTAAGAACTCCTGTATCTGGGAGGAACCTCTATGGGAATGTAACTATGCACATCAATACAAAAACACCGTATAGGGTTTGTGACCCCCTTGGATCCGTGCATACATGAAGATCGATTAGTGATGTCTGAGGGGCTTCCACCATTGCCTAGAAGAAAAGACCAGAGTCACAGAGGAAAACTAGGAGGGCTAAATGAAATGGTTGTGCTGTAAATAGGAGAAACACTCTGAAATGCACCAAGGATGAGGAATACCAGGCGGCTGCTGGAGGATCTGTCACTATGGACCTCGGTCCTTTCACAAGGACCAGACAGGGAATGACGGAGGTCATATCCACTTATTTTGATGATGCGTTTCGAAGCCGTTCAGGTCTCTTCTGCTTTTCCTGGAGATCTGTTGGCTCCGAAACGCGTTGTCAATATAATTCTCTCAAGTGTCTGCCCTCCCATCTGCTCCTTGCAGCAAGATTGAGATCTATAGAAACCCGTTCTTGGTGCTGCCGCGTCTGGCATTGTCCTGGTACCTGTCCAGTATGGGAACGCCAGGGCTGGGGACGCCAAGTCAGACACATAGTCGGATTCGTATCCAAGACCTCTCGGTCTTACTTATGACGGGTCTAAGGATCTGTCTGGCATCTTTTGCTTTGCTGTTTTCTTGCTGTTCATCAGAGTGAAATCTCCATTATGATGAGCGTTCATCCAAACTGGCAGAAGTGGGGTTAATGGAGAGGTTAATGCTTGCGGCTGCGCTCCCTTCTCCGCGCTCTCTGTCTTTCGCAGTTGGCTGTGTTGTCAAGATAAGCCATGCTGCTCTCCAGGTGGCCCTGGTGGGCTTCACAGGCTGTAATTGATTTGGAATGAAGCAGGCAAAGCCTCCATCCCAGGTGGAGCCCGCGGCGCACAACATCTGAACAGTCAATCACAGGCTGGCCATCGACGCTTTCTTGGCGGTCTTTGTTTGCTTCCATTGCCTTAAGTTGTCCCTACTCCTTGGGAGCTCAGAGTGGGGGGCCGCACTCCTTCAGAGATGCAATCGATACCCTCAATTACTAAAGAAGAACTGGCTGTAAAACTACAGGACCCCAATCTGGATACTGGCTCGGAGTCATCAACCCCACCCCAAATCTTTATGTATCTGGGGTAAATTGGGAGAAGTCTGACCCTCGGGGCAATAATGGTCATGGAGTCCTTACCACCCTCCGCCATTGTACACTGAAGCAAGGTTACTATATTGGGGTTCCGCAGAATTAAAGGGGTTGTACCAAGATTAACTTTTATCACCTATCAATGTAAAAGTCTGATCAGTGTGGGTCTCATCACTGAGACCCTCACCAATCCCGAGAATGGGGGTCCTGTGCCCCCCTGTTCTGTCACTGTGGGCTTGCTGCACCACTGGCAGTGAGTGGCAGTCACACATGCTCGGCCACCATCCCATTCAATCTGACGTCACTAGGAGTGGGTGCTCCAAGTCCACAGTGACGGAAGAGGGGGACACGGGACCCCATTCTCAAGATCCCATCAATTAGACGCTTATCACCTATCCTATGGTACACCCTTTAAAGGGGTTATTCAGGATTGAACTATTGATGGAACTATAGATGCTCAGCATAGATCATCAATAGTTAATCAGCGGGGGTCCACCACTTGAGTCCCCCATTGATCAGCTGTCATCTGGTCTGCTGGCAGAGTGGTGGGAGGCAGAAGCTGACTGCTCCATACACACTGCAGTGGCTTGGGTTGGTATTGCATTTAATTCTGTGGCAGCTGTGCCTGCAGTACTAACCCGGGTGCAGTGTGTATAGGTATGATAATTGGCACAGCTCTGGACCCTGGCACGCCGGACACACACGAGAATTATACAGCCATGAATCCCAATTATATCGTATCCCTTAGGGGTCATATCCTTTCTATCCCTTAGGGCTCAGTCACACGGGCATTTTTTGCTGCGCATGTTTTTTGCGTTTGCGATTTGGATCTATTAGAACCAATGCTTTTCAATGTCTATTTTTTACCTGCGCACAAAAATTCGCATCGGTAAAAATAGGGCAACAGATTTCAAAACTCAAGTAACTGCGGCAATCAGGATTTTTGGATGTGAAACCTCTGGATGCTGCCACATCCAGGGGTTTCACCTTGTCATCAATGGGGTTGGTGGTAGCAGCGGTGGTGGCCCCATTGACAACATGCAGAGAAGATCGCGATCCTCTGGCACAGCTACGACAGCTGTGGCCGAGGATTTCTGCATCTCTGCGGGGAGTCCCCTCATCACTGAACACTATGACAGCATTCTCAGTGTCCAGTGACAAGGGGATGAAGAATTCCCCTGCCACAGCTGTGGCACAGGAGTGCAATGTTCTCCCATTGCTTTCAATGGAGCCGGTGCTTCTGTAGCCACATTGAAAGCAATGGCCTGCAGGCAACTCCTGCAGTGATTTTTGGGGAAGGGCTTTAAATATAAGCCTTTCCCTGAAAATAATCTCTAGAATGTGTAAAAAATTAAAAATATATAAACTTACCTTTCTGCCGCTGCCGGGGCTCAGGCACATCTAGCCGCTAGTCCTCCTGAACTGCTCTGAAGTGCCCCATTGAAAGCAATAGGAGAACATCGCGCTCCTGTGCCACAGCTGTGACAGCTGTGGCGGGGGAATTCTTCATCCTCGCAGGGAGACCCCTTGTCACTGGACACCGTAATAATGCTGTCACAGTGTTTAGTGATGAGGGGACTCCCTGCAGAGATGAAAAAATCCTCGGCCACAGCTGTGGCACAGGAGCACGATGTTCTCTGTATGTTCTCAATGGGGTTGGTGCCGCCGCCGCCGGCCCCATTAACTACAAGGTGAAACCCCTGGATGTGACAGGAATCCCCTGCTGTGGCTGTAGCGGGCAGCGCACTTTATGTACGAATTTTGAACGCAGCCAAGTGAGTTTTTTTTCAGCGTGATGCCCACTCCGGTTACGCAAATTTTTGTGCGTATGAGTTTTGCACAAAAAAGTAGGCATGAAAAAACCTACCTCTCTGACTGAGCCCTAAGGGCGCATTCACACTTGCAATAAAATCGTGTGATGCGAGAGTGAGTGTAAACGCAGAATGATGAAACCAATGATTTTCAATGGTTTCATTCCAATTTGCCATGTTTTCACTCTTGCAACGTGACGTTAAAAAAAAAAAAAAAAATTGGCTAATTAAAGGGCCGACCCCGAAACACGTATCTGCTGGTTATAATTGACTCAAAAGAGAAGTTGGATGAATCTTATCCCACTGCCTGTTGAAATTCATTGGAAAGCGGTGCCGGATTACCAGTATTGTTTCTCCATTCACTCCATGCCTATCCGTATCACATCTTGTATCCAAGCTAGAGGTGGTACAACAGGGTACTAGAGTCTCCATGCCCCACATATCACATCTTGTATCCAAGCCAGAAGTGGTACAACAAGTTAATAGAGCCTCCATGCCCACCCATATCAGATCTTGTATCCAAGCTAGAGGTGGTACAACAGGGTACTAGAGCCTCCATGCCCGCCTGTATCACATCTTGTATCTAAGCTAGAGGCGGTACAACAGGGTACCAGAGCCTCCATGCCCGCCAGTATCACATCTTGTATCCAAGCTAGATGCGGTACAACAGGGTACTAGAGCCTCCATGCCCGCCTGTATCACATCTTGTATCCAAGCTAGATGCGGTATAACAGGGTACTAGAGCCTCTATGCCCCCCGTATCACATCTTGTATCTAAGCTAGAGGCGGTACAACAGGGTACTAGAGCCTCCATGCCCGCTCGTATCACATCTTGTATCCAAGCCAGAGGCAGTACAACAGGGTACTAGAGCCTCCATGCCCCCCGTATCACATTTTGTATCTAAGCTAGAGGCGGTACAACAGGGTACTAGAGCCTCCATGCCCGCTCGTATCACATCTTGTATCCAAGCCAGAGGCAGTACAACAGGGTACTAGAGCCTCCATGCCCCCCGTATCACATTTTGTATCTAAGCTAGATGCAGTACAACAGGGTACTGAAGCCTCTATGTCCACCCATGTCACATCTTGTATCCAAGCTAGATGCGGTACAACAGGGAACTAGAGCCTCCATGCCCACCCATATCACATCTTGTATCCAAGCTAGAGCTGGTACAACAGGGTACTAGAGCCTCCATGCCCGCCTGTATCACATCTTGTATCCAAGCTAGATGCGGTACAACAGGGTACTAGAGCCTCTATGCCCCCCGTATCACATCTTGTATCTAAGCTAGAGGCGGTACAACAGGGTACTAGAGCCTCCATGCCCGCTCGTATCACATCTTGTATCCAAGCTAGATGTGGTACAAAAGGGTACTAGAGCCTCCATGCCCCCTGTATCACATTTTGTATCTAAGCTAGAGGCGGTACAACAGGGTACTAGAGCCTCCATGCCCACCCATATCACATCTTGTATCCAAGCTAGATGCGGTACAACAGGGTACTAGAGCCTCCATGTCCGCCTGTATCACATCTTGTATCTAAGCTAGAGGCGGTACAACAGGGTACTAGAGCCTCCATGCCCCCCGTGTCACATCTTGTATCCAAGCTAGATGCGGTACAACAGGGTACTAGAGCCTCTATGCCCCCCGTATCACATCTTGTATCTAAGCTAGAGGCGGTACAACAGGGTACTAGAGCCTCCATGCCCGCCCGTATCACATCTTGTATCCAAGCTAGATGCGGTACAACAGGGTAATAGAGCCTCTATGCCCACCCATGTCACATCTTGTATCCAAGCTAGATGCGGTACAACAGGGTAATAGAGCCTCTATGCCCCCCGTATCACATCTTGTATCTAAGCTAGAGGCGGTACAACAGGGTACTAGAGCCTCCATGCCCGCTCGTATCACATCTTGTATCCAAGCTAGATGTGGTACAAAAGGGTACTAGAGCCTCCATGCCCCCTGTATCACATTTTGTATCTAAGCTAGAGGCGGTACAACAGGGTCCTAGAGCCTCCATGCCCGCCCGTATCACATCTTGTATCCAAGCTAGATGCAGTACAACAGGGTACTGAAGCCTCTATGCCCACCCATGTCACATCTTGTATCCAAGCTAGATGCGGTACAACAGGGAACTAGAGCCTCCATGCCCACCCGTATCACATCTTGTATCCAAGCTAGAGCTGGTACAACAGGGTACTAGAGCCTCCATGCCCACCCATATCACATCTTGTATCCAAGCTAGATGCGGTACAACAGGGTACTAGAGCCTTAATGTCCGCCTGTATCACATCTTGTATCTAAGCTAGAGGCGGTACAACAGGGTAATAGAGCCTCTATGCCCACCCATGTCACATCTTGTATCCAAGCTAGAGGCGATACAACAGGGTACTAGAGCCTCCATGCCCGCCCGTATCACATCTTGTATCCAAGCTAGATGCGGTACAACAGGGTACTAAAGCCTCCATGCCCCCCATATCACATCTTGTATCCAAGCTAGATGCGGTACAACAGGGTACTAGAGCCTCCATGCCCCCCATATCACATCTTGTATCCAAGCTAGATGTGGTACAACAGGGTACTAGAGCCTCCATGCCACCTGTATCACAATCACACAGAGAAATTTTCTCTTAACTCGGACAACTTCTAGGGAAGCGATTGTTCTAACAATGAGCATACATAGAACTTTTAAGAAAGTTGGGTAATCGCCCCGCTCGCAGCTGTTATGGCGGCCATATTGAGTCATACCCGGCTTTTCCATAAGCTGATCTAACTAGTAACGTGACGGCAGACGACTCCAGGACTGATGTTTCTGGGTGAATGTTCTCTGCCTGCTGGTGCTTAAGGATCTGGCTCTGTGCTGCTGGGATCATTACTCGATCCCTAATCAGGGGTGCCTTGTACTTTTCCGCCGCCTTGCTTAAACCCGCCCGTGTGCCCTGAGACTTGTGGTTTAAGCTTCCAATTAATTATACATTTCATGGTCGTCTGCAAACTTTGTATATTATAAATAAAATATCACGGACGGTTGTTCGGAGGTTTTACAAGCTGAGGAGTTTAATGGAGATGACGGCAGATGAGTCCTGCACTGAACCCTCCTCGTCTACACACGCAGAGCGCAGCTCCGAGGGACGAAGTGATCACCGGTGAGCGGACGCTTCACCATTATTTTAGGGAAACAGTCAGGTCTCATTATCGATGTCACACAACCTCTAGGACAGGCGCCCTAAACCACCGTACCGTGTCACTTCCAATCCGTCACCACAACACTCGCCATCCGCACCTCCGTCCAGTCCTACACAACAACTCATATGAAAGAGACCCAAGCCTCAGATACCGGAGGCAGCTACAAGCAATGGAGATATTCTTCACCAGACACTACCAATAATAATATCTATCATGGAGGAACCTGAACAATAGCTGCCTCTAATACGAAAAGATCACAATGGAGCACAAGTTTCTTGTTTAAGGTAGAAGATTTTTTCCAGCGCTCCGTATTACCCCCTGCTAGTTAATGCATTAATTATAAGATGCTATTAGGAGTGCGGTACAGTTAAGTGGTTGTCACTTGTCCAATCTAATTTAGCCATTGACATGACAAACTGAAAATCATTAATCACACTACTATAATACTGCTCCTTTATGCAAGACTATAACATGAAAGGGGGACCTGTTTGTATAGCACCAACTTATTTTGTAGCGCTTTTAGGTAATATGTTTATTACCCCCCAACAAGCTGGGTACGCATTTTACCGACCTCGGAAGGCTGAAAGGCAAAGTCGACCTTGAGCCAGCTACCTGAACCCCTTACTGCTCCCTATCTACAAGAATATAACTACTATAATACTGCCCCCTATGTACAAGAATATAACTACTATAATACTGCCCCCTATGTACAAGAATATAACTACTATAATACTGCCCCCTATGTACAAGAATATAACTACTATAATACTGTCCCTATGTACAAGAATATAACTACTATAATACTGCCTCCTATGTACAAGAATATAACTACTATAATACTGCTTACTATGTACAAGAATATAACTACTATAATACTGCTCCCCATGTACAAGAACATAACTACTATAATACTGCCCCCTATGTACAAGAATATAACTACTATAATACTGCCCCCTATGTACAAGAATATAACTACTATAATACTGCCTCCTATGTACAAGAATATAACTGCTATTATACTGCTATAGTATTGCGCCCTATGTACAAGAATATAACTACTATAATACTGCCCCCTATGTACAAGAATACAACTACTATAATACTGCCCCCTATGTACAAAAATATAACTACTATAATACCGCCCCCTATGTACAAGAATACAACTACTATAATACTGCCCCCTATGTACAAGAATATAACTACTATAATACTGTCCCTATGTACAAGAATATAACTACTATAATACTGCCTCCTATGTACAAGAATATAACTACTATAATACTGTCTCCTATATACAAGAATATAACTACTATAATACTGCCCCCCATATACAAGAATATAACTACTATAATACTGCCCCCTATGTACAAGAATATAACTACTATAATACTGCCTCCTATGTACAAGAATATAACTACTATAATACTGCCCCCTATGTACAAGAATACAACTACTATAATACTGCCCCCTATGTACAAGAATATAACTACTATAATACTGCCCCCCATGTACAAGAATATAACTACTATAATACTGCCCCCTATGTACAAGAATATAACTACTATAATACTGCTTCTATGTACAAGAATATAACTACTATAATACTGCTCCCCATGTACAAGAATATAACTACTATAATGCCTCCTATGTACAAGAATATAACTACTATAACACTGCTATCTATGTAAAAGAATATAGCTACTATAATACTGCCCCCTATGTACAAGAATATAACTACTATAATACTGCCCCCTATGTACAAGAATATAACTACTATAATACTGTCCCTATGTACAAGAATATAACTACTATAATACTGCCCCCTATGTACAAGAATATAACTACTATAATACTGTCCCTATGTACAAGAATATAACTACTATAATACCGCCCCCTATGTACAAGAATATAACTACTATAATACTGCCCCCCTATGTACAAGAATAGAACTACTGTAATACTGCCCCCCTATGTACAAGAATATAACTACTATAATACTGCCCCTATGTACAAGAATATAACTACTATAATACTGCCCCCCTGTGTACAAGAATATAACTACTATAATACTGCTCCTATGTACAAGAATATAACTACTATAATACTGCACCCTATGTACAAGAATATATTTACTATAATACTGCCCCCTATGTACAAGAATACAACTACTATAATACTGACCCCTATGTACAGGAGTATAACTACATTAATCCTGTTCCCGAAGCTACAAGAAATTATAGGTCGTAAGTGCAACATGTTTTGAGAATAATTGAAGTTTAGTACCTTACCCAACTTGTGTGGGAGCCAAGTAGAGGGAGGGCTTTCACCCTTGATTTAGTATTAACTAACAAACCGGACCGAATAATGGGGGTGCAGGTTCAGGGACACTTGGGAAATAGTGACCACAATATAATCAAATTCCAGCTGTTATTCAATAGGAAGCCTTATCAGGGAGCGACAAAAAACTAAGCTTCAGTAAAGCAAAACTTAATCAGCTCAGAATTAATCTTGGGAATTTTAATTGGGAAATGTCCTCAAAAATAACAGCACAGACGGCAAATGGAAGAAGTTTAAAAACATCCTAATTGCCTCATGTGAGCAGTGCATACTCCTTAAAAATAAAAGAGCTACAAGTAGAAGGAAACCAATGTTGCTCGACAAGACTGTACAGAGGAGGAAGTGCAGAGCCGGTTAAGAAGGATTAAAATCGATAAATCGCCGGGTCCAGATGGAATACACCCAAGGGCTCTAAGGGAACTAAGTGACTTGATAGCTACACCGCTATTTCTGGACACTATAGAGACTGGGGTTGTACCACTGGATTGGCACATTGCCGGTGTGGTCCCAATATACAAAAAGTGGTCTAAAACAGAACCTGGTAACTACAGGCCGGTAAGTCTCACTTCAATAATTGGAAAAATACTTATGGGGCTTCTGAGAGCCATCCTAGAACACCTCATGGAAAACAATGGCATAACTCCTCATCAGCATGGATTCATGATGGGGTGATCATGTCAGACCAATCTGATCAGCTTCCACGTAAGTAAGCTCTAGGCTGGACCTGGGAGAGTCTATTGATATCGTATATCTGGACTTCTCTAAAGCATTTGACACCTTGCCGCATAATAGGCTGATATATAAAATGAGACAGCTCGGATTGGGTGAAAACGTGTGTATCTGGGTAAAGAACTGGCTCAGAGATAGAAAGCAGAGGGTGGTAATAAATGGTTCGTACTCTGATTGGGCCATCGTTGCTAGTGGGGACCACAGGGTTCAGTATTAGAGCCCATTCTGTTCAACATATTTATCAACGACCTGATAGAGGGGCTGCAGAGTAAAATATCAATATTAGCAGATGATACAAAATTATACAATATAATTAATACAACGGAGGGCAATGTGCGGCTACAAACGGACCGAGATAAGCCGGGGGCTTGGGGAGGAAAATGGCAAATGGAGTTCAATGTGGATAAATGTAAGGTTCTGCACAAGGGCAGGAGAAACGGATGTCACCAATATACAATAAATGGGGTACTGCTAGGGAAGAGTGAGATGGAAAAAGATCAGGCAGTACTAGTGGACTGTAGACCTAATTGGAGCAATCAATGCCAGTCTGCTGTTGCAACGGTAACAAGAGGACATCCGCTACGTCTAGAAGAAAGCAGGTTTCATCACCAACACAGAAGGGGGTTCTTTACTGTAAGAGCAGTGAGACTGTGGAACTCTCTGCCTGAGGACGTGGGGATGGCAAAATTCGTGGAGGAGTTTAGGAGGGACTAGGTGTCTATCTAGAGCGCTATGATATTACAGGATATAGACATTAGGTTACCAACGGGGTGGTTGATCCGGGTCTTGGAGTTGGGTAGAACTCAAACGTTGATCCAGGGATTTTTCTGACTGCCATTATGGAGTCGGGAAGGAATTTTGTCCTCCAAATGAGCTAAATTGGTATCTGCCTCATAGTTTTATTGGATCAACAAGAGGGGAGGGGGTAGAAACAGGTTGAACTAGATCAACCTTACCAATAATAACACTGTATGAGCACCAGACTGTGACCATAGTGTTACTAAAAAAACCTGTATGAAAGACGCAGATTACCCCCATACAGTAGCAATACAGTGGTAGATACCATTTTACCAGTTCATAGTAACAGTATACAAGTGCTCTGCAGACTATATAAGTGCTTACAGTACAGTTACATCCAGTGATCATAGGTGACATCATCTCTGAATCTCTGACTAAGGTTGTTCACTTTCTTCTCCATCTAGCCCAGACTACAATCATGGCTTCTCCTGGTCATAACTTGTCTCTGCAGATTTTGTCACACAGATATGTTTGACTCCTCAATTTTTCAGCCACCTGCCTTTGTTTTGCACACCTTTCCGCAATCTCCCGATCCATAGTGCCCCAGATAGTAAGAATGCATAATAGTATCCTCTTTTTGTTCTCCCTGTAGGCTCCACACAGTAAGTACCACTTTCAGTGCCACTTTTTACGCCCCGACCCAGTAATAAGTCCCTTTATGGCCTCCTATTTGTAATAATGCCCCTCCTGTCCCTAGTATAGTAATAATGATGCCCCTCACAGCTACTTTCATTCTGACCCCCATTTAATAATAATAATGCTTCTCATAGAACTGCTTTAGTAATAATGTCCCCCCTGGCCAACTTCTAGTAATAATAATGCCTCTTTTGCCTTATATATGCATAAAATAAAAAAAAACACATTTACTCACCTGAGTCTATGCTCCTGGCTCCTGCAGATCACATGACAGCGGTTCCATGTCGACTTCCATGTTGCTCGCGATCATGTGATTGCTACATCTACTCCTGGCCTCACCAATGCCGGATAGTGAATATAGTGACCACATAATCGGGTGCACCGTGGATTTGGACATGGGCCTGCTGTCACATGATCTGCAGAGGCCAGGAGTCGGAAGCATCGGCTCAGGTGATTCAGGTGGTGGTGTTTTTTTGTCATTTCCACACCAAAATTGTCAGCCCCTACAGCGGCTCCGGGACCCAACCAGCCCACTGGGATTTTTCCTGGTGAGTTAAATGGCCAGTCCGTCCCTGACTATAATACTGCCCCCTATGTACATGAATGTGGAGGTAAGCCGGTTGGAGTATTGTGTATATAAGTGGCAGAGCTCATGTACTTGTAGTCTTTACATTCCGTCTCTCTGCCGGGTGCAGAAGTCATTCTGCTCTTGTGGTCACTGCGCTCCCTCCATCAATGGTCACATGACAGCAAACAGATGGCGGCTGGATTAACCCGAAGCCAACGCAGCATCAGATCTCAGCCCAGAACAGGACAGTATTTATCTATGAATAATGTAACACTCCGAGCTTTCCAGAGAAGCCGAATGCAGCAGAATGAGGACATCTCACCCCCCCCCACCACCACCCTCACCCCCACCGCATCGGAGAAAGTTCTCATAGTTCTTATCATCAGTTTTATAATAAGATTTAATATTAGTTCACGCTGAACATTCTGGAATGTTCTAATCTATAGTATACAGCTGGATCTGATGGAGTAACTGTGCAAGCAGGACGGCCCCTGTGTCCTCCCATGGATGGACTGGACGGCCCCTGTGTCCTCCCATGGATGGACTGGATGGCCCCGTGTTCTTTAGAGCACCGGGCCTCCTCTGATCCAGGAGGGAGTGGCCAGAGGAAGCAATATAATCCGTTTCGCATCTATGGAACGTTCAAGATCTGGAAGGAGCAGAATACCTTGAAGACCATCTGAAGGCCCTTTATTCTAGTGGTCAGTGGGGGGATTACAAGTCCTGAACTTCCAGACATAAACTTTTTATTGCAACCTTGTATTTTTATTTCATTTTTACAAATCAGGAACTAAACCTATCAGTGTGAGGGGATAGACCAGCGTCCCCCCTTCTCCACCGACAAGCATTTAACTCACTTGCGGTCCAGGTCCAGTAGCAGCGGGGTCAATGCTGTAATCAGTGAGATCCCCGGACTCTACCCCAGTGTTTGCAAGCAGGTCAGAAGTCGCAATGATCATAACAGCTGCTGCCACCAGAGCGGGACTGCAAGTGCTTTAAATGCTTGCCGGATGGCTATAGGTCCACCATGGCGATCACTACTAAGATTGGTGCTACTAATGGAGGTCACCATTACTACTGGCGCCTCTATGGGGGTCATTATTACTACTGGGGCTACTATGGGGGTCACTATTACTACTGGGGCCACTATGGGGGTCATTATTACTACTGGGGCTACTATGGGGGTCACTATTACTACTGGAGCCACTATGGGGGGATCGCTATTACTACTGGGGCTACTATGGGGGGTCACTATTACTACTGGAGCTACTATGGGGGGTCACTATTACTACTGGGGCCACTATGGGGGAATCGCTATTACTACTGGGGCCACCATGGGGGGGGGGGTGGTCACTCTTACTACTGGAGCCCCTATTGGGGTCACTATTACTACTAGAGCCACTATGGGGGGGGGGGGTAGCTATTACCACTGGCATCACTATTACTACTGGAGCTACTATGGGGGGGATCACTATTACTACTGTAGCCACTATGGAGAGGGGGTCACAATAACTACTGGGGTCACCATGGGGGGATCGCTATTACTACTGGAGCCACTATGGGGGGTCACTATTACTACTGGAGCCACAATGGGGGTGGGGAGGTGTCACTATTACTACTGGGGTCACTATGGTGGGATCACTATTACTACTGGGGCCACTATGAGGACGGGGGTGGGTGGGTCACTATTACTACTGGAGTCACTATGGGAGTCACTATTACTACTGGAGCCACCATGGGAGTCACTATTACTACTGGAGTCACTATGTGGGGGACACTATTACTACTGGGGCCACTATGGGAACGGGAGGGGGGTCACTATTACTACTGGAGTCACTATGGGGGTCACTATTACTACTGGCGCCTCTATGGGGGTCATTATTACTACTGGGGCTACTATGGGGGTCACTATTACTACTGGGGCCACTATGGGGGGGATCGCTATTACTACTGGAGCCACTATGGGGGGGATCGCTATTACTACTGGGGTTACTATGGGGGGTCACTATTACTACTGGAGCCACTGTGGGGGAATCGCTATTACTACTGGGGCCACCATGGGGGAGGGGGCGGTCACTATTACTGCTGGAGCCCCTATTGGGTCACTATTACTACTAGAGCCACTATGGGGGGGGGGGAGGGGGGTAACTATTACCACTGGCGTCACTATTACTACTGGAGCTACTATGGGGGGGATCGCTATTACTACTGGAGCCACTATGGAGAGGGGGTCACAATAACTACTGGGGTCACCATGGGGGATCACTATTACTACTGGAGCCACTATGAGGGGTCACTATTACTACTGGAGCCACAATGGGGGTGGGGAGGTGTCACTATTACTACTGGGGTCACTATGGTGGGATCACTATCACTACTGGGGCCACTATGGGGACGGGGGGGGGTCACTATTACTACTGGAGTCACTATGGGAGTCACTATTACTACTGGAGCCACCATGGGAGTCACTATTACTACTGGAGTCACTATGTGGGGGACACTATTACTACTGGGGCCACTATGGGAACGGGGGGGGGGGTCATTATTACTACTGGAGTCACTATGGGGGTCACTATTACTACTGGCGCCTCTATGGGGGTCATTATTACTACTGGGGCTACTATGGGGGTCACTATTACTACTGGGGCCACTATGGGGGTCATTATTACTACTGGGGCTACTATGGGGGTCACTATTACTACTGGAGCCACTATGGGGGGGGGGATCGCTATTACTACTGGAGCCACTATGGGGGGGATCGCTATTACTACTGGGGTTACTATGGGGGGTCACTATTACTACTGGAGCCACTGTGGGGGAATCGCTATTACTACTGGGGCCACCATGGGGGGGGGGCGGTCACTATTACTACTGGAGCCCCTATTGGGTCACTATTACTACTAGAGCCACTATGGGGGGGGAGGGGGGTAACTATTACCACTGGCGTCACTATTACTACTGGAGCTACTATGGGGGGGATCGCTATTACTACTGGAGCCACTATGGAGAGGGGGTCACAATAACTACTGGGGTCACCATGGGGGATCGCTATTACTACTGGAGCCACTATGGGGGGTCACTATTACTACTGGAGCCACAATGGGGGTGGGGAGGTGTCACTATTACTACTGGGGTCACTATGGTGGGATCACTATTACTACTGGGGCCACTATTACTACTGGAGTCACTATGGGAGTCACTATTACTACTGGAGCCACCATGGGAGTCACTATTACTACTGGAGTCACTATGTAGGGGACACTATTACTACTGGGGCCACTATGGGAACGGGGGGGGTCACTATTACTACTGGAGTCACTATGGGGGTCACTATTACTGCTGGTGCCTCTATGGGGGTCATTATTACTACTGGGGCTACTATGGGGGTCACTATTACTACTGGGGCCACTATGGGGGTCATTATTACTACTGGGGCTACTATGGGGGTCACTATTACTACTGGAGCCACTATGCGGGGGATCGCTATTACTACTGGGGCCACTATGGGGGTCATTATTACTACTGGGGCTACTATGGGGGGTCTCTATTACTACTGGAGTCACTATGGGGGAATCGCTATTACTACTGGGGCCACCATGGGGGGGGGGGCGGTCACTATTACTACTGGAGCCCCTATTGGGGTCACTATTACTACTAGAGCCACTATGGGAGGGAGGGGGGTAACTATTACCACTGACGTCACTATTACTACTGGAGCTACTATGGGGGGGATCGCTATTACTACTGGAGCCACTATGGAGAGGGGGTCACAATAACTACTGGGGTCACCATGGGGGGATCACTATTACTACTGGAGTCACTATGGGGGGGGGTCCCTATTACTACTGGGGTCACTATGGTGGGATCACTATTACTACTGGGGCCACTATGGGGACGGGGGGGGGGGGGTCACTATTACTACTGGAGTCACTATCGGAGTCACTATTACTACTGGAGCCACTATGGGAGTCACTATTACTACTGGAGTCACTAAGTCACTATGTGGGGGACACTATTACTACTGGGGCCACTATGGGAACGGGGGGGGGGGTCACTATTACTACCAGTACTGGGGTCACTATGGGGGGGATCACTATTATTACTGGGGCCACTATGGGGGAATCACTATTACTACTGGGGCCACTATGGTGAGAGGGGTCACTATTACTATTGGGCCACTATGGGGAACACTATTACTACCGGGGCATCTATTAGAAACAATGGTTTCCTATAGAAGCGTTCACATGAAGCAATTTTAGACGCGCTAAATACTGGCGCCTCCACACTTGCGATCGCGATATTGCTGCCGTTTTTTAACGCAAATATCAATAGGACTTTATAAAAACACATCGCACACAAATAGCAAGTTTGTGTTTTGCAATTTTTGTGCGATGCGTTTTTAACATTAGGGAGTCTTATTGACATTTGTGTTAAAAAAACGCAGCGATATGGCGATCCCAAGTGTGAAGGTATCCTAACAAAGATAGGACTGCAAAGCTCGAATCTAAGGTCCGTGCTGCAAGAACAGCTGGGTACTGACCTATCTTCGGTGCGTGCTTTCCATAGACTTCTATGGAAGCTGGATAACAAGCGCCTCCGATCATGTGACCGGGATAATGACAGTCACCCGTTGCCGATCCTTTGCGCAGTTAAGCCGCGATCTTTTCACGCGTCTATATTGTGCTAAAACGGCTCTGGTGTGAATGAGGCCTCAATAACATGACACATTTTTTCGGTGGGTTGGTACAATTACAACAATACCAAAATTATTTTTTCTAGGTTTTTCTACTTTTGCACAATAAAACTCTTTAATCGGTACCATATTGGGATACCTGTGGTTTTTTTTAAATCCCTTTTTTGGGTCTTTGCCTCGTTTTTAGGAGGGTTTAATGTTTTTTGCTGTGCAAGATAAATAATGTGTTCCATTATATGCGAGTTTACGGCGCGTCCGGTCGTGGGACAGAGCCCTCATATGTGTATTTACACGTCTTTCTCCTACGCTGCCTTTATCGTTGCCTTCACAATGTAGCCGCGTTTCATTAGATACTTCGCTGGTAAATATACGCCGTGACGGAATATCCCCCAAACTTCTACCGCTGTTGGCTATAAATCGACGCTCATTATCCGTAATTTTAGCTAATAGGTCATCTTGATATAATATTGTGGGTTTCTTTTTAACGAGCTCAATTATTTCATTATATTCATTAGTGTCTTTAACCCTGTGAGGGGAGGAAGCAGCTCATGCCATGTGAAGCCTTTTGGATCTTCAAATTGCAATCACGATATCCTCTTGGATTGAACCATAAAAAAGGGGACTTGTTATTTGTATAGCGCCAACTTATTCCACAGCGCTTTCAGTTAATTTATTTATTACCCCCCAGCAAGCTGGGTACTCCTTTTACCGACCTTGGAAGGATGGAAGGCCAAGTCAACCTTGAACCGGCAACCTGAACCAAGCGGGGATTGAACTCGCAACCTCCAGGTCGTGAGCGAGAGCTTAGGACTGCATTCTGCTGCCTGCAGACGGCCAGGTCAGATCCCGCTGTGAGAATCCTCGCAGCGGGATGCGGACCCGCGCCCCTGCACAGCCCTGCGGCTCACCCGCTACCAGCATCTTCTCTCTGCACTATGTTGAAGCTGCCGCCCAGCTGGCGCATGCGCAGAGAGGAGCAGGCCCGTCCCTAGCGACATTTCTGTGCAGACCTCTGCGAGACCCGCACAAAAATAGAACATGCCGCGATTTGTTTTCCGCACGTTTTCACGTGCATTATCTAATGCAATCCTATGCCAGCGGGCACGGGCGGAAATTCTGCGGGAAATCCGCCCGTGTGCAGGGGGCCTTAACGTGAGGCAACTGACTTATTAGATGTATTAATACATTAATAACCTGCTCTACAAATATGGTTTGTCTATGGTGGATGATAACGTGGCGACAAGATCACATGACTGTCTTGACTGTTCCTGATTGGCTGAGATTACTTTTAATGATTTTGATTTTCATTAAGATGCCATAAGAGCGGTAACGCTAGAAACACATAGAAGCTGCTAATACATAACAGCGAAACCGGTTTCATGGATTAGGTAATAAAGTTTTTAAGTATCTGCTGGAATTTTAGGCAAAGTTTTTGGAAAAGCCCCCAACATCCTCGAACATAGAAGAGGGTCCCAGGACTGCCTTGACACTATGGACACTGGTCAGGTATCACCTTGTAAGGACCTTGATGTTGGCTTGCAGAATGAATGTATTTACTAGTTCTTTGGTGCACAAGGACCACATTGGCGACTGTTCTACCTCCAATCTATGAACATATGGAGAATGATGGCAGGATTGCGTCGGGGAAAGAGAAGAGCATGAAAGTACCTGGGGAGTGAGCGGCTCGGCGGCGGTGATGTTTGAACTGTGTTGAGGCAAGCGGTGGAGAACCAAGAAGGGAAGACGGGAAATGTTTCATCTGTAGGTACCTGACTAGTTCTCCTCCTGCAGGGGAGGGTTGGTTCCTGACATAATTAGGAAGTGGTGCAGTTTCTTGAGTCCTTCTACAGACCGGACTCGGACCATGTGCAAAGACTCAAGTCCTTGGGGAGAGAGCACAGTGCCACATATAGGAGCCAAAGGAAGGAAAGGAGTGAGCTCAGACTGGGTTAGTAATAAACGATGAGAGGGAGCCATAGGAGCCTATCTAGCAGAAACGGATGGAATTCTGGTACCTCCAGTGCAAACCAATGGGGGTTGCCTTAGTAGCATGGTAAACTAACTCAACTAAACATCCAGTGATGTCACCATTTGGCTAGTTTCTATGACATGTGTGAGTGATGTCACCTTGCTGGCCATGATGATACCACTAAGTGCAGACAAGCTTTCATGGATAGCCCATGTTTGCCTCAACCTTAAGGGCTCATTCAAGTCTTGCAGAAAACCACAGACCCAAGTCCCAGCTTTATGGAAGACTTCGCCCAATGGGTGATCTGCACTATGAGCTGTTATATCCATAAAACCCCCAATAAACATTTACATAATCATCCTGTAAGGGTGCCCACCGGTGTGTTAGGTCCTCTTTTCAGTTTGCCTATCTATACAAGTGCATGCTGGGTGCCATGATGTTTCTTCATTGATATGGGCGAAGAAGCAATTGTAGGGTTACAGCCCGAATAATGGAAGAATAAGGAGGGTGGCTAATGAGGAGCGCGGTGATATGTAGTATCGGTTTCCCATGCAGAAGGTTATAGTAGTCCGGTGGATGGGAGGTGCAAGTGGTCTGATTGGGGAAGAGCGCCACTAGTGTGGAGAGAGAGCTCTCCGGTTCTTAGCTGGAGGAGTGATTGTTTGGAGGAGTGTGAGCAAGCGTGCCCAAGTGAACAGTGTGATACCCCAATAAGAGTGGACTGTCTAAGCCAAGTGTTTTTGGCCCAAGTGAGCCCAATGCTGGAACCGTCATATGATGGAAGGGACCCCATTGAGTACAACGGTGTCCGTTTTGCATCGACACAATGTGGCTTCGCCTCTTTTATCTCCTTTTATCTCCCGTCTCACAAAGGGTAAATGTCCCAAAAATGCTGAGTCTCGATTCAAAGCTGTTCCTGACCGATCCGGTATACTTGGAGTAGCCCTTCCAAATCCTGGTGCTTTAGATAAGTGATGGGGTAAGTGGGGCCCTCACACTCTCCACTGAAGGGCCCCTTCCTGTACATCATAATCAGTAACAAAAAAATGAGTGAATCACTCCTCATCAAAAAGATAAGCGGTGCCTGAAAGATCCTCCATGATGAATGTATTATAGCCAACAGGAAGACGAGATCGAATTTGCATATTGCACCCCCCCAAAAAAATCACCCCCCTTCTCTGCAAACCCTCCGTATCCCCCATACATCATAATGCAAGACCTTCAAACAAAGGGTCGGATGGCGGTGCCTCATTACCATCTCCACCATCCTCATCTGGTAATTATTGGTGCCTCCTTAATGATGACTTATCGCTCACAATTACAATTAATGACTTTCTTTTCTGCTAATTAAATAGTCTTCTAGTGATCAGGGATAATGGTCTCTCCGAAAATGAAGCTCCTACCTGGCACACACGCACCAAGGGCAGGGCTGTTAACCGCTTCAGTACTTGGCACACGGAGGGGAGAGGGCCGGTGAAGCTACATATTTTACCTGCCGCCCCCTTTACCTGTCACCTGCAGAGGTTGCCCCGGATTGCTCTGCAGGGAGAAGGGGTGTGGAGACCCCCGAATCCTGGTGGACCGGGAGAACGGAATCTGGTAGCCAGTAATGAGCTTTATTTACAAGCCCGTTTAACGATGCGGTCACCTAATGGGAACCGGCGTGGGATTGGCTGCGACAAACACGTTAGCAGTGCGGGCTTGGTTCTTGGTTTGCCGGCCTTTGAAGGAGTAAGTCCCGGTCTCTAGATCAGGGGTGTCCAACTCATTTTCACCGAGAGGCACATCAGCATTCTGGTTGCCGTCAAAGAGCCGTTTATAAGAGCTCATTCACACGGGCATAGCGGCCAGCGTTTTGTCGCCCATTCATACGACCAGGAGCAACATATTTAGCGAAAAAATACACAGCGCCCCAAATAACCCTCGCTCTATAAAAACCCTCGCGATGCCTTCCAATGCCTGCTTTTCGCAGCGTTGGGTGCTGCTAAGATGCCCCCCCCCCTCTCTTTTTTTCCCCAGCCCCCATGGGGAGCCGCCGCCATATATCGGACAAACGATAGTTCCAGAACATATTTCGGTCGCTGTGTTCCATTTGCCTCAGATGGTCGCATATATCGGTCGGGCGTAAAAACATCGCCGTTTAGGCGCTCGTGTGAATGAAGCCTGAAACTGCATCCGCCGGTGTTTTGGAGTTTCTCCCCTTCCACCTCTTCAGCACTGAGATTCCTACCTTGCAGGGTGCCGGGTGGGGCTGTCAGAGCAGAGCAAACGCGGGATGGGATAGGGATGGAAAAGCTGGGTGCACACGCGGGATTGGATAGGGATGGAAAAGCTGGATCATGCGCTGGATTGGATAGAGATGGAAAAGCTGGGTGCATGCGTTGGCTTGGATAGGGATGGGAAAGCTGGATCATCGGCTGGATTGGATAGGGATGGAAAAGCTGCATCATGTGCTGGATCGGATAGGGATGGAAAAGCTGGGTGCACACGCTGGACTTGATAGGGATGGAAAAGCTGGATCATGCGCTGGATTGGATAGGGATGGAAAAGCTGCATCATGCGCTGGATCGGGTATGGATGGGAAAGCTGGATCATGCGCTGGATTGGATAGGGAAGGAAAAGCTGGATCATGCGCTGGATCAGGTAGGGATGGGAAAGCTGGATCATGCGCTGGATCGGATAGAGACGGAAAAGCTGGGTGCACACGCTGGATTGATTAGGGATGGAAAAGCTGGGTGCACACGCTGGATCGGATAGAGACGGAAAAGCTGGGTGCAGACGCTGGATCGGATAGAGACAGAAAAGCTGGGTGCAGACGCTGGATCGGATAGAGACGGAAAAGCTGGGTGCACACGCTGGATCGGATAGGGAAGGAAAAGCTGGGTGCACACGCTGGATCAGATAGGGAAGGAAAAGCTGGGTGCACACGCTGGATTGGATAGGGATGGAAAAGCTGGGTGCACACGCTGGATTGGATAGGGATGGAAAAGCTGGATCATGCACTGGATTGGATAGGGATAGAAAAGCTGGGTGCACGCACTGGCCCTATGGACAGGAGAAGGGATGGTGCAACATCTGCTGCACAGAAGCCAGGGGGAATGCTCATGGCCGTGACTGGTGGGAGGAGGAGGAGGTCGGGGAAGCCGTGGCCAGCAGCCATAACACAATCCTCTGAGGCAGGAGCACGGATGCCGGGCTGAAGGCTCTTATCTGCACTGATACATTGTAACAAAACCAGCTCTGCTCTATTAACCCTCTCTTGCTTGGTCATTGGGATTGCACGGGTCTACTAAGGAATGTGTGTCCATTTATTGTGGTCCATTGTCCAAGAGAAGAGGAGCGCACAATAACCGCGCCGCAGGATGCGAACGTATACGTTTTTACTGGATGGCGCGAGATTGGATTGGCATCATGACAAGCTGAGTGAAGGCTGGACACACGTGTAGCTGAGTTTTAAGTATTCGCCGCCGTCTCTCGCCACCGTGCGCACTGCAGCCAGAGCCCGGGCACACGAGCCGCTCTCTGCCCGGTGCCTGGCGCACGCACGCTGGCCGTCCGACCTCTTTATTTAAACATCACAGGAGCAGTGATGAGCCGCGAGGACCGCGCTGCAGTCGTGTTTGGAAGATTCAGAGAGGAACAGTCCTCCAGTCCTGCTCATTCCGACTGATGTCGCTGCCAGGCTGATCGCACATATCAGTGCGTGTCTGCACCATGCCAGAGCTACCCGCGGGCATCGCGCCGCCGCACTTATCCAAGGCAATCTAAATACGGCTCAGGCGCAGCCGTCCAAATGTCCCTACCAGGCATCATGGAGGCTGCTGTTCGCATCCAGTCCAGGCGCAGATGACAGCGGGGAAGCGGTAAATATAACGGGGAAGCGGTAAATATAGTCACGAAGCAGCGAGAAGAATGTGTCGGGGAATGTGGAGATGAGCCGGTATCTAAGGCCGTATCACACAGGATGGGATGAGATACAGCAGCTCAGCAGAGAGTATCACATGGTAAAAAAAAGTGTAAAAAAAGATGAAATTACGTTCCTAAGTCCAACAGATTTATCCGCGGACCCTAACCTGATTTCTGCGCACGCGCCTGTCGCCAAAGTGGCGAATGAATGTGCAACAGCCGTGGATGGCCAGGGTAATTTAAAATTACCTTACTCCTGGCTACCAAACAGAGCTGAGAGCCTGGAGTTTTCACAGGGGGCCGCGGTACGAGGTTCTTTGTCATGTGATCGCCGCTATCCAATGGATAACGGTGATCACGTAAATGTAAAAAAAAGTTAAAATTTCCCCTTCCGTCATGGATCCGCACCATGGGGGGGAGGTGAGATTACTTACCTGAGGCATCCGGCGATGTCCCCGATGAGATAATTGCGATCATGTAAAATTAAAAAAAGTTGAAGTGTAATGGCGCTTGTAGTTTGGGCCCCGTTGTTCTTCCAGACATAAGATTAGGGCCACAACGGGTATGTCTCTGAATACAGGACAAACAGGAGGATCCATTTTGGGGTGAAAGTCTTCATTCCTATGTGTGCTGTGCAAAAAAACCTGTTTTTAAAATGACACAATATGCAAAAAAATGAGAATCGTAATTTTTTCCTTCTGCTTTGCTTGGATTCATTCAAAAACTGTGGGGTCAAAATACGCAGTACACCCCTAGAGGAGTTCGGTAAGGGGTCTAGTTTCCAAAATCAGGGTATTTGTGGGGGTCCTCTGTCGTTTTGGCCGCTCAAGGGCTCTACAAGTGGGCAATGGGGCATAAATCACCTTCATGCAAAACGTCTGTTCTGAAAGCCACCGGCTGGTCCTTTCGGTTTGGGCCCCGTTGTGCCTACAGACATAAGATTAGGGCCACAATGGGTATGTTTCTGAACACAGGACAAATGGGGGGATCCATTTTAGGGTACAAATCCTCATTTTCCTTTGCACTTTAGAAAAAAACCTGCCTTTAAAATTACATGAAAAATATGAAGTTTTATTTTTTTTCTCCTTTAAATTGCATTAAGTCCTGAAAAGGAACTGTGGGGTGAAAATACTCCTGACCCCCTCACGGAATACATTAAGGGGTGTCGTTTTTAAAATGGGGTCACTTGTGGGGGTATCTATCATTCTGACACTCATGAGTAGAGATGAGCGAGCGTACTCGGAAAAGCACTACTCGCTCGAGTAATTCGCTTTATCCGAGTATCGCTGTGCTCGTCCCTGAAGATTCGGGTGCCGCTGCGGCTGACAGGTGAGTCGCAGCGGGGAGCAGGGGAGAGCGGGCGGGAGAGAGGGAGAGAAAGATCTCCCCTCCGTTCCTCCCCGCTCTCCCCTGCAGCTCCCCGCTCTGTGCCGGCACCCGAATCTTCAGGGACGAGCACAGCGATACTCGGATAAAGCAAATTACTCGAGCGAGTAGTGCTTTTCCGAGTACGCTCGCTCATCCCTACTCATGAGCCTTCACAATCTTGGCTTGGTGTAGGAAAACAAAATGTTCCTCAAAATGTTAATAATTAATGTTAAATTTGTATGTCTCCTAAATGGTTAAAAAAAAGTAAAGTTTTTCCAATGTGCTTCCAGAATAAAGTAAACAGATGGAAATATATATCTAATCAAAAATTTTGCAGTATGTTTGCACATATTCGACATATTGCAGTTTTTTTAAACATTTTCCCAATTTTGGCGCTTTTATTAAATATCCACAAATTCAATTGGTCTATCTTTACCACCTAAATAAAGTACAATATGTGGCGAAAAAACAATGTCAGAATCACTGGGATATGCAAAACCTTTACTCTAAGTTAAAATGGCACATGTCAGATTTCCAAAATTTGGCTTCGTCACTAAGGCGCAAACAGGCTTTATCACTAAGGGGTTAAGCATATTCGTAGAAATGGCGCTAACGCTAGTTCCACTGCCAAATCACATAAAGCTGAGCTGTTAGTGTATCTGGAATGAAGACTAGAGGGGTCTGTGGCACCCCACACCATACTTCTGGTCACCGCTGTAAAAGATGCGGTCTGGTGTTGTCATGTTAAAAAATGGCTCCTGGGACACTTCGGAGAAATGGCGCTACCGCTGGTTCCATGACTGAGCTGTTAGTGTATCTGAAATGAAGACTAGAGGGGTCCGGCCACCGTACATCATGCCCCTCCACACCATATTCCTGGGAGAAGGACCGCAGTGACGTTCCCTTGTGAAGGCCTCTTCATGGCGTTGGCCACGTGGTCTCCAGACCAATCTCCGACTATCACTGTATCCGCAACAAAAGCCAGACTCATCACTGAGGAGGACGGACCTCCATTCCAGCCTCCATTACCGTCTTGCTTGGCACCATGCTAGCCTTTGAGAGCGGTGATGTGAGGTCAGTGGAACACTTGTGGCTGGACATCTGTTTGTAGCCCAATGTCCTCCAAGCGCCTTCTGATGGTTCGTGTAGACACTGTTCGACGCCCGCGGCTGGGGATGTGACGTCCAATATCACTTGCAGTACAGAATGGATCACTACGCGCCATTCTAACCTGATGACCGCCCATGTAGAGGTTCTCTGCACCTCTTGCTATCACTTGAGTTCATCTTTGTTCTCCCACCACTTGGACACGCAGCGGTGAACATTGCTGATGCCTTGGCCCATACAAGTGGCGATCACCGGCACGCTGACGAACAGGAGGCATCGCACAATCATATGAAGACTGTCCGATTTTTGAGTTTTCATGTAGCTAAAAAAAATTAGCTTTCTGCCTGGCTTTGCTACCATTGAAGCCCCTCCCACATGCCACAGATTGGAGCTACCTGCTTGCAAATTTGATCATTTGCATATCATAGCAACACCTCCAACTTCCTTAATTTGCATAATCTTACAGCTTGTCCGTCTTGGTGATGCAATTTCAATGTTGAGGAATGCAGAATTAAAGAACCTGCAGCTGGAAACTAAAAACAGATTGGAAAAATGGAAAACGCGTCCGAAAATGAGTAAATACAATCTAGGCGATCCGTTCTCTGTCATGTAGAAGGGAGTTTTGGCGCTGGATGAACGCGGTTGTTCCCGGGTCTGGAGAATTCTGGATTTGCTGGTGTTTAATGTCAGCTGTCAGACGGGCCGCGTCTGCAGGCTTCTTCCTCTGCCAGTATTGTAAACGGACACCTGAGGCTTCTTATAAACCAGATTTCAAGTGTTTACAAACCCGCGTGCGAACCTTGGCGGACACGAACGTAAATTCACATAAACTGAGGCTGTACTACAGAGCGAAGGAGACCTGCAATAATATGGTAAGTGTGCGGCTACAGGAGGAGGCGAGAGAGCGCAGAATTATAAGCAATGCTCTAATAACAAAGGCGAAATACGTGCCCGGCCCCCCTGGACAGCTCTACTGCAAACATGCCACCGACATTATCAGCAGCCAAAGAAATCGTCGGATCCCGTCAACCGTGAGTAATGTCAGCGGCCACCTTTGGGGAATCGTTATTTATGCACTCACCTAAAAATGTTCTTTTCCAATTTCATTAGTTTTTCAAGTGTAAGAGCCCTTGGACACGGGCAGGAGTATTATTTTCGATTCTCGCATCCAGCAGGAATCTGTACGGTTATCACTCAATGTAAATGTCCCAACTGAACGCCTCTTGTTCATCGTTCAGTTTCTGCCAACATGGATCGACCGTGTAAACAGGCAGCGGCTCACTTATGAATGACTGCCTGTTTACTGTGAATGGAGTTGGCTGGAACGATCCCCGATCCACTCAACCTCCAATCACTGAGCGATGCTTGATACTGTGTAAAGGCACAAGAACATTCATTGCTGGGATGGCCTGTCGGGCACCTGCACCCAACAGGTTGGCTCATGTAACACTTATAGGGGTTGGCCAAACAAATATTTTTGAAAGCTGCTCAGCGTGGTGGGAAAAAAAAGGTCCCGACTTGGGCAGTCCTTGAGCGCCAGGGGCTTCTGGAAATGGGTCAACAGGACTCTTTCGTCGAGGAGCCTCCTCGTCAGAGTCCTGATCTCCCACATCCCCAGACCCCACCGGCGTATCACCTTCAGAACCAAGGTAGCGTAAGCCGGAAGATGCCCGTGCGGCGTGCGAAGGTCCTTCACTCGCCCTCCTGTCTCCCATTCCTGGAAGAAGGGCCGAAACCATCCCCTGCAGGAGTAGACCCACGGAGGAGCCCTCTCTTGCCAGAGGTTGCCTATGTTGATCTTAAAAAAAGTGTTTACAAGAAACACCACGGGGTTGACCATAGACAACCCCCCTAGTCTCCTCGTGCGGTATGTAACATCTCTCCTGATCAGGTTCAACCTATTCCCCCACAACATTAGGAAGAACAGGTTGTAGACCCGAGTCCAGAGAGGTTCTGGCAAAATGCATACGCTGCCCAGGTAGATGAATAACGGGAGCAGGTATGTTTTGATCAGGCTAATTCTTTCCCGAAGGGTCAAAGACCAACCCTTCCACTGATTTACCTTGTGAGTTGCACCATCCAGCCTGTCCACCCAATTTTGCATGGGGTAATCCCCCTGGCCGAATTTGATGCCAAGTACTTTTGCTGAAGTTTGGGGCACCGGAAGGGTGTCCGGGAGATCAAACGTAGGATCCCCCCTTCCTAACCAGAGACTTTCACACTTATCCCAGTTGACCATAGACCCGGAAGCTTCCGAGTAGCGGTCCACCTCCGACACCACAAACTCCGCCTCCTCTCTCGAGGACACGAAGAGCGTGACATCATCGGCGTATGCCACTGCCCTCAGGGTAGCCTCCGGCACCGCCCGGTCCATCCCGACCCCTGCTATAGGTCCACAATCAACCCTCCTAAGGAAGGGATCTATCGCAAACGCATACAACAGGGGGCTTAGAGGACAGCCCTGACGGACGCCGGACCCCACCTCAAAAAGGCGGCCGGGCCAACCGTTCACCAGCGGGAAAGTCTCAGCCCCTGCATACAATGTTCGCAGCCAATCAACAAACCCCACTGGCAGGCCGTATCTCAGAAGGACGGACCAGAGGTACTCGTGATTAACCCGATCAAACGCTTTGGCCTGATCCAAGGACAGCAGGTACCCCTCCCAGTGACCAGCCCTACCCTGCTCCACTGCCTCCCGGACACCGAGAACAGCGCTAAAGGTGCTACGGCCTGGAACAGAGCAATGCTGCGCCCCCGAGAGGAGCCGGGGTGCAAACTTGACCAGCCGATTAAACAGCACTTTTGCCAGAACCTTCCTGTCCATATTGAGAAGCGCTATGGGACGCCAGTTCTCAATACGGCTCGAGTCTTTACCTTTTGACAGAATGATCAAGGCCGACCTCCTCATTGACTTTGGCAGAGTGCCCGAGGAAAGACACTCATTTAATACCTCCGTCAAGAGGGGACTCAAGAGGTCTTATAATACTCGGATGTTAATCCATCCGGACCTGGCGACTTTTTGGGCCGGAGCCCATCAATCGCCAGTCTAACTTCCTCTTCTCTGATCTCTTCTGTCAAAACGCCAAGAGAGGTGTCTACCCCTGGCCCAGGGACAGCTTCAGCCAGGAAAGCCGACATCACTTCCGAATCTAGATCCCTCTTTCCCAAGAGTTGCGAGTAGTAGGATCTGATGACCTCCAGAATCCCTGATCTGGATCGATTCAGGGACCCCGTACTGTCAATCAGTCCAGTGACCACTTTACTATTCACTGACATCCTACAGTTTCTGTAAGGGTCGGGCGAGCGGTACTTCCCGAAATCCCTCTCAAAAACCAAGGATGCGTGTCTGTCATACTGGCACGTCTTGAGTAAAGATTTCACTCTGGAGATCTCCTCGCGGCTACCTCCAGTCGAAACGAGATGTTCGAGTTTCCACCTCAGGCCGTTGTACAGGCGGTACCTGTCCAGGCATCTGAGGTTGGAGAGCTCACGGAAGAACCTCGCCGCCCTCCTCTTGAACATCTCCCACCACTCTGACTTACTGCTACAGAGATCCAGTAATGGTACCTGGCTCTGCAGAAAATCCTCAAAGGACTGTCTTATCTCTGCTTCCTCCAGGAGTGATGAATTCAGTCTCCACAAACCTCTACCCATCCGGGGGGTCTCTGCAACATTCAGAGAAAACAATATTAGACAGTGATCGGAGAATTCCACCTCAACAACGGACACTGGTGAAGAGATGGCTTCCTCCTTCAAATAAAACCTGTCTATTCTAGACCTGCTCTGACCCCTATAAAAGGTGAATCCCTCGTGGCCTGGGGTGTGCCGGATGTGGACATCCACCAGGCGAGCCTCGCTAGCTATGCTATTAAGTGCGACGCTGTCAAAAGTCAACCGCCTGTCTCCAGAGCCTCCCCTATCGCGGGATCTTGTGACTGCATTAAAGTCACCTCCAAAGACAACTTGGCGGCTGGTAAAAAGGTAGGGCTTGATCCTCATAAAGAGACTCTTCCTGTCCTTTTTTGACTGGGGACCGTAGATGTTTACAAGTCTCAATTCTTGTCCCTTCATGAGGACATCTAAGATCAGGCACCTTCCCATTTCTAATTCAATAACTCGTCGGCATTCGACCGCTGCGGTAAAAAGGACCGCCACTCCGCTATACGGCTCGGCCGCAAGAGACCAGTAGGAAGGGCCTGACCTCCACTCCCTTTTTGCCTTATGTATGGCTGCCAAATCGGACAGCCTGGTCTCCTGCAAGAATAAAATGTCGGCTTCAACGCGGCCGAGAAAATCAAAGGCCGCAAATCTAGCCGTATCCGACTTAATGCTGGCAACGTTAATTGATGCCAGAGTCAGCGGAGTGGGTGCCGCCATCATGAGTGATTAAATTAGATGGCTTTCTTCCTCACACCCGCTTCTTCGGGGTCAGAGGAAAGCCCCTTGCTTCTTTTTTTGGACACAGATGTGTCCATAGCAGGGGATCCCCCGACCCCATCGTCCTTGTTTCCAGGCTCCAGAGTAGCCCCCTCCCCGGAAGGAACTATGCCTCCACGAGTAGGAGACTCAGTGCCCCCTGTTGACCCTTTCTTTGCCCCAGGCACCTTGCCCTTCGCTTCCCCCTCAGAGGAGGAAGAGATGTCTTGAAGGGCCCGGTACCTGTTGGAGAGTCCAACTGGAGGCGAGCTGGCTTCTCCTTCCAGTACTTTGCCAGGGGTGGGAGAAGATCTTGAATCCCCCCTTCGCTTTCTCCTAGTGGCACCTAGCTTACGCCGTTTCTCTAACCACCTCTTTCCTTCCTCATCCACACTCTCATAGTGGGAGGAATCTGAAGAGTTGGTATTTCTCTCCTCCCTCTGGATCCTCCTGTCCTCTTCATCCACTTCGCTGTCCCTCAAGGCCTCAGCCGCACAATTTGCTTCAGGAACAGGGGCCACCATTGACCCACCTGCTGTGGGCGCTCCTGTCAGCTCCCTGCTCCGTCTGCGTTTGTCCTGACGCCTCTGCTCAGCAGGCGTCTTTTGCCGGTTCTTCCCTGGCTCCTGAGCTCCTCCACCTCTGCTAGTCCCCTCACCCCCGGAGGCCGCACCATGGCCCCCATCCGTAGGGGCTGACACCGCATTGGCAAAGGAGCGTGGACAGCGACTGAATGGGTGACCAAGGTCACCACACAGGTTACACCTAATCTCTGTACAGGAGGCAGCTAGATGACCCAGACCCCCACACAGAGCGCACTTCAAGGTCTTACAAGCGGCGCTCAAGTGTGAGGGGTCGCCGCACCTGTGGCAGAGCTTCGGCTGCCCCTGGTAAAAGGCCAGGATACGATCCCTGCCGAGGAAGGCTGCAGAAGGTATGTGTGCCACTGAGTTACCTGAACGCTTCAGCTTGACCATAAACGTCCAGGCCCCGGACCATATGCCGTGCTCATCCCTGTTCTTTCTGGGCATGTCTGTCACCTCTCCGTATCGACCGAGCCACGTCATTATATCAAAACAAGAAAGTGACTCGTTACGAGTCAAAACGGTCACCTTCTTGACTTCGTTCTGGCGAGACACCACCTGGACGGCAAAGTCTCGCCAGCCGGGCTCGCTTTTCATCAGCTCGTAATTCCCCCAGAAGAGTTCTAGACCCTCTGGGCGAACGAAGCTGATGTCAAACTCAGACGTGCCGAAGGGATGGATTAGGGCAAAGATGTCAACCGCCCTAAAGCCCATCTTCAGTAGAAGCTCCACTACCCTCGCCCTCGGGGGGCATGTATCATTGCCCCTCCAACGAAGACGGACCACATTCCTACGACCTGCGTCCTGCCCGGGTGTTGGTAGGGACCATACGGTCTCCCCCCTTTGCTCTCGGAAGGCTCCTAAGCCGTGTCTCTCTGTCCAAAGAGATAGGTTCACCTCTCTTCCTCCAACTGTGATTGAACTCTCCCCCTTCCGTAGAGCCCCCAGGAGGCGCTGTTGCAATACGCCCTCCCTAGAGCCTGGAGACAAGGAGGACCCTTCCCCTCCAGCGGCGACACTGGCATAACTCCTACCAGCTGTCGTCGCCGCCGGAGGGGCGACTGGAACCTGTGATGTACCCTGACTATCCCCAGAACCTGTGCCTATATTTACAGTAGGTTCCCCTGTGCTGAGAACAGTAGCTTCAGCCCGTACCTCCGAGTGCGTCGGAGCATCAGACTCGCGGGCTGCACCAGACACATCCACACCTTTCATACCAAGACCTTTCATTCCAAGACCCTCTGGACCGGACTTGGGGTTAGAAGCAGCTTTTTTATTTTGGGCCTTGGTAGACCTGGGGGGTGGCACTGCTGCCCCATCTTGCGCAGCTGCAACCACCGTAATGACCCCCCCATGGTCAGCACTCTGCATTCCGGCAGTATTAACATTTTTATTTTTGCTTTTTCCTTTACATTTGCCAGCAGCCTCCACATCACTGGGTGCCTGGGACCTAGGCTGGGACCTAGACTGAGGGACCCCTGTAGACCGACCTGTCGCACGGGGGACCCCCGATCCCGCAGCACCCTCCGCATCACTGGCCTTACTGGCGCTGGCAGTTCCGCCACTGCCAAACTCTTTTGCCACCTTGCCTTGTCCTGTGCTGGCCGCCCTGCTGGCTGTTTCTGTCACTGCACTAACTGAAACAGGGACAGAAGACCCGGCCAGTTTAACTCCTTTATCCCTGTTCCCATGTTCAAAACCCACTGCAGAGTCAGAAACCGGGGTTCTCAGGGTGGGGGTGCCCTGATCCGACTTTGCAGCCAAACCAGCGCCCCCCGTCACATACACAAATTTCTCCTGCACCAAATTCTTTTTTTTTCCTTTTTTCGCCTTGATTTTCACTTCCTCCTCTGGTAAATCATCACCAAACTTAAGGCTGCTCATATTAGGGGGGGATTCCAACAGCCTTATCTGCTGCATTATTAAAGCGCCCCCATCGCTTTTATCTTCTTCTGGATCAGAATCCCCGGAGGTTAGAGGCAGCGCAACCTGCTCCGGCCGGAGGCTGCTGGTGGTTGTAGTGCCACTCTGGGTCTGCTCTCCTGAGCAGACAGGCTGCTCCCTCAGACTGTCCTGGTAGGTGTCCTCCTCAGAACAGTCACCACTGCTGTCTCCATCGCTGGAGTGATCAGCCTCCTTGTGACCGCTGTGTCCTGACGCCATCTTGGAGAACCTATCACTGTTTATTAATTTTTCCCTAAAGGGACCACTTTGCTCAAGAATCCTGTCCCTCTCTTCCTTGCACCTTTGTATGCAGTTTTTACAGTCTTGTATGGACTTGCTGATTGCATCTCTTTTTCCTTTAGCAGCGGTCTGGTCCTTCAGTGACCTGGCCGACCGCAGCTTCTCCTTCTGCAGGAGGATTTCTCTCCCCGCTCGCTCATAATCCGCCATGCTGGTGGCCAGACGGGAGGCCAGCTCTACCACAGACTCCCCTTTCCGACGATCACTCCACTGTGGCTTACCTTCTTTGCTGAGCGTTTGGCTGCGAGTTTGACTGCGGGTCATCATTTCGCTTCCGGCGCTGTCAGATGCGGCTGCACCAACCTGCTGGGCCATGTCACTGCGCCTGCGACCTGGACCCTCTCTCTTCGCAGCTTTACTAGCTGCTCCGGCTTTCCTGGTTGTTGCTGCTGAAACCACGTATGCCGCCAGCGCCGCTGATGGTGTTGTCGCTGCCTTCTCAGCACTCCCCCCCCTCCGACCGAAGCCGGGGGGGGGGGGGGGGGGAATTGCGGGACTCCATAGAACAAGAAGCCCAGCTACGTGCTCTGATCCTGGGCTCCAAAACAGGCTTCCAGCTGGGACTGCAACCACACTCTGGTTCTCTGAGGAGCTCCAACAAACCACACCTTACTCCAGAGCTGCACTCACTATTCTGCTGGTGGAGTCTCTGTGAACATACATTACTTATCCTGTGTTATACTCCAGAGCTGCACTCACTATTCTGCTGGTGGAGTCACTGTGTACATACATTACTTATCCTGTACTGATCCCGAGTTACATCCTGTATTATACCCCAGAGCTGCACTCACTATTCTGTTGGTGGAGTCACTGTGTACACACATTACTTATCCTGTACTGATCCTGAGTTACATGCTATATTATGCTCCAGAGCTGCACTCTCTATACTGATGGAGTCACTCTGTACATACATTACTTATCCTGTACTGATCCTGAGTTACATCCTGTATTATACTCCAGAGCTGCACTCACTATTCTGCTGGTGGAGTCACTGTGTACATACATTACTGATCCTGTATTATACTCCAGAGCTGCACTCACTATTCTGCTGGTGGAGTCACTGTGTCCATACATTACTTCTCCCGCACTGCTCCTGAGTTCCATCCTGTATTATACTCCAGAGCTGCACTCACTATTCTGCTGGTGGAGTCATTGTGTACATACATTACTTATCCTGTACTGCTCCTGAGTTACATGCTGTATTATACTCCAGAGCTGCACTCACTATTCTGCTGGTGGAGTCACTGTGTACATACATTACTTATCCTGTACTGCTCCTGAGTTACATCCTGTATTATACTCCAGAGCTGCATTCACTATTCTGCTGGTGGAGTCATTGTGTACATACATTACTTATCCTGTACTGATCCTGAGTTACATGCTGTATTATACTCCAGAGCTGCACTCACTATTCTGCTGGTGGAGTCATTGTGTACATACATTACTTATCCTGTACTGATCCTGAGTTACATCCTGTATTATACCCCAGAGCTGCACTCACTATTCTGCTGGTGGAGTCACTGTGTACATACATTACTTCTCCCGCACTGCTCCTGAGTTACATCCTGACATTCCGCAGTGTTACATTGTATCGATCGCTTCCTATTTGTCACATTGTGGCTCCCCGTCATTCCTGCTTCTCCTCCAGCAGATACAATATACAATGTAACATGGTGTCTGCTCTCTGGACTCGGTTAATAAATCTTATTTTCACATGATTGTTCTCCTCCTTCAGACGGAGGCCATGCAGAGTATGTCAGCAGCGTGGGCATGGTGCCAGCATCCCTGCGTTGTGCACCCTGATGGTATGAAGCCCCCATTCCTACTGACAGCTCCCACCTCCACAGCACTTACTATGGGCGGCAGGATGTGCAGCAGCAGCTGCTCCCCAGGTGATTCTGAGTCCTCAGCTGGATTTTCACTTTGAGCTTTTCTGGGTCCCCCCAGGAGTTCTGATTTTAATGAATTTCTTCCTGGCTTTGATGCAGCTCCCTGCCTGGTGGGAGCTGGTGACGAGGAGGACACGGAGTTAATAGACTTTACTTTCATTTAGTTAACTCCTTCCATATAACGGATACTGAGGCTCAGTGAAACAAAGTGTTGCTCAGCCTCCAGAGGTCACAGGCGCAGCACACAACGCACATACATGGCCACTTTATTAGAGACCCCCATCTAGTAGCACTTTGGCTTTCCAAATGGCAGCATATGGTTGTGTCCAGGGGCGTATCTATAGAGGGTGCAGGGGGGCCCAGGAGTCTTAGGGGGCCCATAGGGCATCTCTTCTCCATATAGGGAGCCCTGTACTATGAATAAAGCATTATAGTTGGGGGCTCTGTTATAGGTTTTGCATTGGGGCCCAGAAGCTTCAAGTTATGTCTCTGTGCAGCATGGTTTAGGTATGGGTACGGGTACAGATAGAGGGGGGCCCCAGCTCACGTTTTGCATCAGGGCCCCTGAGCCTTTTGTGACGCCACTGGTTGTGTCCATCCACAGGTATGAGAGGGTGCGCCTAGAAAACCTTCCCCGCGCCATTACTCCACCTCCTCCAGCCTGACAGCATGCATTCATGCTGCTGGCACCAAATTCTGCCTCCCATCAGCACGGAGCCGCAGAAATCTGGACCCATCTGACAGGTGATATTTTTCTACTTGTCAGTTTCAAAATTTTCTGTGCTTTTTTACCCTCTGGAGTTTCGCCTTTCCGTTTCTCTTAGCAATGGCGCTGGAACTGATCACCTGCTGTTATAGCGCATTTATGCTAAGGAACAGCGAGTTGTGCGTTCAGACACATTAGCTGGAGCACCAGCGTTGCATTCTCTGCCCCTGACTGTGCAGCACCTGTTGGTCAGAAGGATTCCTGACATCCTCCTCCGACCCCTTTCAGTGAAAAGTTGTTTCTATCTATAGGACCCCCTTTTGTTAGAGAGGGCCGGGCAGCCTAGTATGGGGGTTATTCTTACTGTGGCACCCATTGAAGTCTAAGAACCCCATAGACTTAATTCTAAAACATCTTCCCAGTAAGAAGCAGCAGCCGGCGGCTTATCACCGGCTCATAGTCTTCAGCTGCTGTATGGTAGTCATCTCTCTGCGGTATTTACACTGTAACAATCCGCTCGTGTTCCCTCTTTTCAGGTAGAACCGTTGTGAAATGCCATCCAGCTTAATTGCTTGTATTTAACATGAAGCTACTGTATTGCAGGGGCAGCGCGGATAAATGGCGCGTCTGTGGTAAGCCCTGTCAAGGTGAATAATACGACGCTCTTGTTACACGTGCGCTTAATTACCAAAGTGATTTATAGAAATGATGTAAATGAATATTAGCACTGATTACAATGTGGCTTGGTCTGCGGGCAGGAGTGGAGGGCACTGCACGGGCACAGGTGGTGACGTAGGAGGCACCACAGTGAGTGAAGCAGAGAGGGCAAGGAAGAGTGAAATGCAGAACAGGTGGGAGGGGTGGTGATTTGACCTCAGGTACTGACTATGGGGAAGAAGCACTCAGCGATGTCCAGACATCCTCCATCTATATCAAGTACAGCGCAATATTCAGCACAGTAACGCTATACAGAGCGCTCTAACTCTCTTCCACTGTGCCTTTCAATCCCCCTTGTCTCTTGCCCCATAGATGTCTCATAGCCCTCTGTCTCTTTTCACCAGTCTCTGTCTCATTTCCCCAGTGTCTGTCATTCCCCATGTTTCTTTTCCCCCGTCTCTTGCCTTGTATCTCTCATCCCCCGTCTCTTTCCCCCAGTATCTCTCTTTGTGCTCTGTCTGTATCTGTCTTTTTGTACTGCCATGCAGTCTCTCACTCCTCTCTATTTTCCCCCTCTACCATGCTATCTATTGCTTTTCCACTCTCTCTGTTGTATGTCTGACTTTGCTCTCTCTCATGCCTTTTGTCCTTATTGTGTCTCTCATCTGTCTCTATCTCCTTCTCTCTGACCCCCTTACCTCTCATCCCTCTCTCTCTAATCCCTTTCCCTCTAACCCCTCTGTCTCTCTTTCTCCTATCTCTCTCTGTCATTCCTCTCTCTTTCACCACTTTCTCGCTCATCCCTCGGTCTCTCTTATACCTATCTCTCATCCCTCTCTTTCTTTCTTCTTCTCTCTCATCCCTCTTACCCCCCTCTCTCGCATCCCTCTCATCTCCCTCTCTCTCTCTTTCCTCCCTCTCTCTCTCATTCCTCCATCTCTATCATCTCTCTCTCTCATCCCTCTTTCTCATCTCTCTCATCCCTCTTACCCCTCTCTCTCTCATCCCTCTCTCTTCTCACTCATCCCTATCATCTTCCTCTCTCTCTCTCTCTCTCTTTCTCTTTCCTCCATCTCTCTCTCATCCCTCTCATCTCTCTCTCTCTCTCTCCTCCATTTCTCTGTCATCCCTCTAATCTCTCTCTCTCTCTTATCCCTCCATCTCACTCATCCCTCTCTCTCTCATCCCTCTCATCTCCCTCTCTCTCTCTTTCCTCCATCTCTCTCTCATCCCTCTCATCTCTCTCTCTTTCCTCAATCACTCTCTCATCCCTCTCTCTCTCATTCCTCCATCTCTATCATCTCTCTCCTCTGTCATCTCTCTCTCATCCCTCTCATCTCCCTCTCTCTCTCTTTCCTCCATCTCTCTCTCATCCCTCTCATCTCTCTCTCTCTTTCCTCAATCACTCTCTCATCCCTCTCTCTCTCATTCCTCCATCTCTATCATCTCTCTCCTCTGTCATCTCTCTCTCTCATCTCTTCCTCCTCTCCCGCTTTCCCAGGCGCAGGCTACCAGTGAAGATCATTAAATGTTGGGGGTTCGGTCTCGTCGGTCTTGTCTAATTTTAGTAACTTCCTCCCACGTCATCCACTTTTAATTGAAAGCTTAATTAAAAAATGAGTTATGAAAACACATCGTGCGCTCCTCACATGACGGGCGCCCACCTTCCTGCTCAGCATGAGAAGTGCGGAGACCGCCAGCCATGAAGAAGCCTCCATCCATATGGTGCCAGCCTGGTTGTGAAATCACCTGACCCCGGGGTGCTGACCCCTGGTGACCCCCGTAGTCGAAATATGAAGTAAATAACAGCTGTGTGCGCCGCCATTGTGTGCTGTGAGGTGACTTCTGACTGATGATCTGCTGTGAACTCCATGTCTGCGATAGCAGGTGACATACAGTCCAGGAACGTGGCAGCAATGGCAATGTAGGAATGGTGGAATATATCCTTCACCTCTCTTCCTCACAACCAGGCCCTCCGATCAGGACTAAGAACATCTCCAAACCAAACACAGGGGTTTCACTTGTCCACAGTTATAAAAACAGTGCCACTCATGTCCACAGGTTGTGGGTGGTATTACAGGTTAATTTCTACAACCTGTAGAAGGAATGGAAAAGTTAACCCAACATAGTTAGAATAGTCATGTCCATGCAAGTGTTTCTACCAGAAAGTGATATAAATGCTGATTTAGTTTGGTTGTGCAGTTAGGATATTGTAGCAGTCTCTGTTGTGGCCCCTGTAGACACTACTTGTGTGGTCTCGATCCCAGACACAGTGGCTACTGGAAGGTGTTCATCACCAGGTCACCATGCTGGGCGTGTGCTTCTCATGGTAGGACATGTCTTACCCCGGAGGATGGTGCCTATTTTGATCTAAAAGGCAAGCTGTGGCAATCAAGGTGTTGTGTTGTCAGCAGTGGTGGAGTGACAGCAAGTACAAGAGGGTGGTGCAAGGTTGCAGTGTGAGCTGCTGGAGCCTCCTGGTTGGAGCTGAGAGTGCCCAGTCAAGACTATTACAGCTGTGGAAGCTGGACCCACTGTATTATGGAGAGAGAATGGAAGTCCACCATTAAAAGACTGAGTGCATCATTACGAACTGTTGAGAGTATCCATCTAGCCACACCAGGCCTGATAAGTAACTACAAGGGACTTTGAGTATGCAAAAACACTGTGATTATACAGACACTGTGGATATACATAGACTGTTATTACACAAAGAAAGTGTAAATACCCAAAGAGCCTGATTATAGAAAGAGTGGGTATACAAAGAGACTGTAAATATAGGAAGAGACTGTAAATATATAGAGACTGTGAATATACAAAGAGACTGTGAATATATAGAGACTGTGAATGTATAGAGACTGTGAATATACACAGAGATTATGATTATACAAAGAGACTGTAAAAATAGGAAGAGACTGTAAATATATAGAGACTGTGAATATACAAAGAGACTGTAAAAATAGGAAGAGACTGTGAATATATAGAGACTGTGAATGTATAGAGACTGTGAATGTATAGAGACTGTGAATATACAAAGAGACTGTGAATATATAGAGACTGTAAATATATAGAGACTGTGAATATACAAGGCATTTACTGCACAGTTAAAACAAATGTTCTTGATTCCGCCTTAGCTGGCAAGCTGATAAACCCATGGACAAGTGTGGTGCTGTTTTCCTAATCCTGCAGTGTTGGACTTGGTCAGAATTAGAGACTGGCCCCAGCTACTTGGCCATGATCGGTGCTGGACCAACTACAGGTTTATGATGACTGTGATAATCCTCTGCAACAAGTGATCATAAGCATTGAAAAGCTATTGAAAAGGCAACTAAATTGTGACACTGAATGTTATCTTAACATGTTAAAAGACAAATTAAACTTGGCTCCATCTCTACATCTATCATCTTGGGCAACCCTTCCATGAGGCAATCTGAGCCAGCCACCTCAGGCAGGACTTCAGAGGGGTGATGGGTTGCCACCCTGCCACACTGGAGCTGCGGACAGAATGGGTGCACTGCTTGTGGGGTTGCTGCCTGTCTGGAGGTTCAGTATGGGATGCAGTATTAATACTGTGGCAACTATGGAGGACACTATGTATACTGGGGCCACTATGGGGGCACTATTACTATTGGAGCCACAATGGTTGACACTAGTAACATTGGGGTCACTATGGGGAACACTATTAATACTGGGGCCTTTATGGAGGACACTATTATTACTTGGGGCACTATGAGGCTCACTATTACAACTTGGGTCACTATGCGGGACACTACGACTACTGGGGTGACCATGGGGGTCTTGATTAATACTATGGCTACTATGGAGGGCACTATTATTACTGGAGTCATTATGCGTGACAGTATTAACACTGGGACCAGTATAGGGATCACTATTACTACTCTGGTGCCTACCAGGGTCAATATTACTACTGGAACCACTAGTTACAGTGGGGTCACTGGAACTAGTGGGGCCATTAAGGGGGAAACTTACTATTGAGGTCCCTACTGGGGTCACTATGACTACTGGGACCACTAATGGGGTCACTATGACTACTGAGGCAACTAAAAGGGACACTTACAATTGGGGATCACTATTACTCTGTCACTTTGGACAAATCTCAATGCTTCAAATATGTCTTGGGTATCTTGAGGATTGGCACTTTCAATGCCCATTAAAAAAATGTTTTTTTTTCCAGGGGGCGCCATTTCACACCTTGCCTCAGGCAGCATAAAGGCTTGGAGTACCCCTGAACATCATGCATGATTATAGCCCCCCATGGTGGCCAATTTAGAAGACTCTTCAGACTTTCAATAGAATCATATAATATACTTGTCCAATCAAAACTTGGCTCATAAGACTTGACATGACAAGACTTGACTTGACGTATCATAACATATGCGCGGTCGGTCCACTTATCCATACAATGTATCATATGCGTCATTATCTGATTGACAATCCCGATGCAAACAATATGATGCTAATAATCCTCGGCGCTGACTGTATTTTATCACCCAGCTTCCGAGAGGCGATTCAGCTCCTTGAGAGCCGGTCTTAAATAATGCCATTTCCATACAAAAATGACAGTTGAAAAGGTCGCGGTTAATATTGCGCCGTCCTGGAGATGAATGTAGAAGGATTTACCGTATTATTAACTATAAGACAATACTGTCAGGTTCGCCGTCCGCCGCTCTCTGCTTAGTCTTGTATGAAGAATAGAAGCCTCCTTATAACAGGTCAAACAGCGACTAAAGACGCGGGCTTTGTGGAAACGCAACATCTGACTTCTTTTTAACGATAATGTTAATTCTGAATCTGTTCAATCTCCTCCTCGCTGCGGGGAATGTGGCGCCCAAAAATCATCCCCGTATGACCCTAAGGTAGAGATGAGCGAGCATACTCGCTAAGGGCAATTGCTCGAGTGAGCATTGCCCTTAGCGAGTACCTGCCCGCTCGAGAGAAAAGGTTCGGCTGCCGGCGCGGGTGACAGGTGAGTTGCGGCAGTGAGCAGGGGGGAGCGGTGGGGAGAGAGGGAGAGAGAGATCTCCCCTCTGTTCCTCCCCACTCTCCCCCGCAGCTCCCTGCCCGCCGTCGGCAGCCGAACCTTTTCTCTCGAGCGGGCAGGTACTCGTCAAGGGCAATGCTCGCTCGAGCAGTTGCCCTTAGCGAGTATGCTCGCTCATCACTACCCTAAGGGTTCTGTATAAATGCCCCAACTGAACGATGAGCGACAATTCCTTCGCTTCTTGTTCGTCATTCAGTTTCTGCATGCAGAAAACTAAATGACGGATCAGCCGTGTGAACAGGCAGCGGCTCACTTATGAATAACTGCCTGTTTACTGCGAATGAAGGTGGACTGGAATGATCCCTGGCGCGCTCCGCCTGCATTCACTAGCGATGGTCGTTCCTGTATAAAAGGGCCATAATACTGAGGTAGAGATACATTTTAAGAGTTTCCGCAGAGTTAGATGAATCCCTCCATTATATATCCAGGTGGTCCTCGGGATGAATAGTCAATAGTTGATCAGTCGGGGTCGACCTCCATCGATCAGCTGTGTGCAAGGCCGTTGTGCTGTTTCACTGTACAGAGCTGGAAGCTGACAGCTCCATACACTTTGCAGGCCTCATATTGCAGGTACAGCTGCCATTGAAGTGAATGGAAATAGTGCCTGCAATACCAGGTTGGGCCACTGCCAAGTGTACGGAGTTGTTTGCTTCCTGCTGCATACAACAGGTGGAGTCCAGAGGATAGGATAGGTAATCGATACCTATCTATACATGAGCAGTGCTTTCCGCAGCTTGCTCTATCTGTGTGCGTTCCTCGGAACGCATCGTCCATTGTTCTTAATGGGACAGGAACACACAGCGCACAGCGAGCTCTGCGCACACGAGTGCAATGCCAAATTTCCCATTGAAAATAATAAGAATCACTCACTGTTCCTCTGACACGGCTGAAAGCCGTAATGGAGCATTGCAGCCTCACAGAAATGATGGGAGGCATTTTTGAAAAAGGCCTCGCACCCTCGGGGACGGTCTGCTCCGTGCTCCTCATGGCGATGCTGGACTTCCATGTCAGTCTGTTTTTGTGACCCTCAGTAACAACTGGTTCATTACTGCACCTTCTGTGCACGGTGAGCCGGAGCTCACTTGCTTACGTCCTTCTTTCTTCACTACTGGCGCCAAACTGCACCAACAATATGGCGCCTCTTCCACTTCCCGACTTGCTGGACGACCTGCTAGAACTCAGATTTAAAGTAACAGTGCACACACAATTATTTTTGCATGAAACCTTTTAAAAGGTTATACCACCGCCAGGGGTGCCCCAAGCCTTTATGCTGCCTGAGCTGAAGTGTGAAATGGCGCCTCCTCGGCAGAAAATGAATAATAATTTTACAGGTATTGAAAGTTTCAATACACAAAATACCCAACATTAAGACTTGTCTGCAGTGACAGAATAATAGCACCCCCAGTAGTAATAGTGGCCCCCTTAAAGGTCCAAGTAGTAATAATGACCTCCATAGTGGCCCCAGTAGTAATAGTGACCCCCTAATGGCCCAGTAGTAATAGTGACCTCCATACTGGTTCCAGTAGTAATAGTGTCCCCCTTAAAGGTCCAAGTAGTAATAGTGACCTCCATAGTGGTTCCAGTAGTAATAGTGACCCCCTTAATGGCCCAGTAGTAATAGTGACCTCCATAGTGGTTCCAGTAGTAATAGTGACCCCCTTAATGGCCCAGTAGTAATAGTGACCTCCATAGTGGTTCTAGTAGTAATAGTGGCCCCCTTAATGGTCCTAGTATTAATAGTAACCTCCATAGTGGTTCCAGTAGTAATAGTGGCTCCCTAAATGGCCCAAGTAGCAATAGTTATCTTCACAGTGGTTCCAGTAGTAATAGTGATCCCCTTAATGGCCTCAGTAGTAATAGTGACCTCCATATTGGTTCCAGTAGTAATAGTGGCCCCCTAAAAGGCCAAAGTAGTAATAGTGACCTCCATAGTGGTTCCAGTAGTAATAGTGGCCCCCTTAATAGTCCTAGTAGTTAAGTAACCTCCATAGTGGCTACAGTAGTAATAGTGCCCACTATACTGACCCTAGTAGTAATAGTAACCCTATTAGTGGCTCCAGTAGTAATAGTGTCCCCCATATTGGCCCCAGTAGTAATAGTGTCCCCCATATTGGCCCCAGTAGTAATAATGTCCCCCTTAGAGGCCTCAGTATTAACAGTGTCCCCTGTAATGGACCTCTTGCCAGGTAGCAACCCAACAAGCATTGAACTCACTATCTTGGTAGTTCCGGTCTGACGGCTGCCGTTGCTGCTGTGATCCATCTGTGACCCCTGACCTTTGCCATCGGTGTCCATTGGTGTCCATTCTGCATACAGAACGGAGTGCAGGAATGCAGATGCCAGGGGGAAGAGATCAGAGGTCACAGACTGATTACAGCAACAGATGGGAGCTGTGGTAGGAATGAGTGAAAGGCCGCCCTCACATGGGCTTATGTGTTTTCACGCTGGCTGCATGGCGGGAAAAAATTGCGTCAGTGAAGAAAAGCCATGATCGAGTCCTGAGCTTTATTAGTGTTGTCTCATCCATACTCTACCTATTCGTGAAAAAATATGCCGCAGCCAGGAAATCCTTCCTCTTGGTAGGGGCACCTCTGACCCCCGCAGGGGAAAGGAAATATTAGGAGGTTCCTATTAAATTCACTGAGCACCATGTAACCCATGAATGTTCCAAGTCCTCCAGAGAACCTCTTTACAGCTGCTCTTGCTCTGGCTTATATATGAGGGTCCTCTGATTCCCCCTCTATTAAATCATAATCCCCCAATATTATATTTAAAAAGGTTTTTTCAAACCAGAAGAGCCCCGGAAGAGTTTATCGGTTCTGATAAGTCTGCAGCAGAAACAAAAACTTCTGACTAATCCTCATTATCTGTATCTGCAAGACTAAGGGGCACCTGATAGAAAACCCTCTCCCCGGGGTTATTTGCTGTGTATAAAGGGCACATTGCAGGCGTATAGCATAATGGCATGGCTGCAGATATTGCACTATATGAAAAGAGACACAGGCCGTACCTATAGAGTGCAACCCTTAGGGCTCCCACCCACTGGCGATATTTTCTCCACTGCGATGCGATTCTAAAGTTAAAGTCTCGCATCACAGTGCGAGAAAGAAATCGGCATGACGCCGGGGATATCGGCATCACGCCGACATATCGCCATCACGCCGACATATCGCCAGTCTTTTCAATGGGGCCAGCGGCAGCAGCGCTAGCCCCATTGAAAAGAGATGGAGAATGCTGGGGACTTCTGCCACAGCTGTGGCAGGAGTTTCCTTCATCAGCTGTGGCAGAAGTCCCCGGCATTCTATTCCATTGCTTTCAATGGGATCGGCACTGTTGCTGATCCCATTGAAAGCACTGCTTTCTGCCAAGCCCCGCGGAATGATTATCGGGGAAGGGCTTGAAATGTAAGCCCTTCCCCGATAATCATCAATAAGTGGTGAAAAAAGTTAAAAAAATTATTACTCACCTCTCCTGCGCTCAGCTGCGTCCTCCTTCTGGCTCCCCGGCACTGCTATGAAACTCTTTCAGCAGTCGGGGATTTAAAAATCCCCGCCTCCTGAAAGGGCTGTGCAGATTGGCTGAGGGCTCAGCCAACCACACATAGCCCTTAGCTATTCATTCATGAATAGCTATATCTTAGCTATGAGCTATAAATAGCTAAGAGCTATGTGTGATTGGCTGAGCGCTCAGCCAATAGCTAAGCAGTAGCTGCTATTGGCTGAGCCCTCAGCCAATCTGCACAGCCCTTTCAGGAGGCAGGGATTTTTAAATCCCCGACTGCTGAAAGAGCTTCATAGCAGTGCCAGGGAGCCAGCAGGAGGACACGGCTGAGCGCAGGAGAGGTGAGTAATAATTTTTTAAATTTTTTCACCACTTATTGATGATTATCGGGGAAGGGCTTATATTTCAAGCCCTTCCCCAATAATCATTCTGCGGGGCTTGGCTGAAACCAGCAGTGCCGATCCCATTGAAAGCAATAAAATAGAATGCCGCGGACTTCTGCCACAGCTGTGACAGCTGTGGCAGAAGTCCGCGGCATTCTCCCTATGCTTTCAATCGGCTAGTGCTGCTGTCGCTAGCTCCATTGAAACCATTTGCGATATGCCGGTTCTATACCGTCCTCTTTCTTGCGCTGCGATGTGAGAGTTTTCTCGTGCTCTCGCAGCGCAAGAAAGAAAATATCGCAAGAGGGTGGGAGCCCTTAACTGCAAGCTGCAGAGAGAGCGCAAGACAGGCGCTGTGAGATGTGCGCGCATGAGAGATAGAGTTCAGGTTGCACGGCTGCAGACGGAGCGGAGATGGAGCCTTTATGTGTCATTGTGATAAGCGGTGAACAATCGAGATGTGAGAAGAACATGCAGAACTGTTATTCTCCACCAGCAGATCCCGCCATAAGGACAATCCATATGAATATACCTGTTGTGGCGGATTTTCATCCACGCTGCTAGGATGTCCTGGACAATCGGGGTTACTGGTTACGGTACCAGTCCCGCTGCATTGTTATGTGGTCGTCCTACCTTAAGCAGCACCTGTCACCACCATCTCATCCATAAAGCCGACTTCACTGGCTGGCAGGAGATGAGATATTAATCACGTCTAATGCCCTTTCTTCTCTTAATGAGCCCATGTCCCTCCACAATTAGATTGCAAAGTTATCCGGCGCCGTATGCAAATTAGCAGAGAAGAGTCATCTGACCAAGAAGAGTCACACTTATTCATGAGCTGCCCAGTTAACCCCGTACCCTTTCTGTTCATAGCTTGTTGCAACCCCTGTCCCTTTTACTCATGAGTCAGTGTGACTCTTTTTGGCTAGATGACTCTTCTCTGTCGATTTGCGTACGGCAACGGATAACTCTGGCACATGAGCTCATTAGGAAAAGAGAAGGAATTAGAAGTGATCCCCTGCAGCCAGTGAAGTTAGTTGTAGGGGTGAGGTGGTGGTGACGAGTTGCCGTTTAGGAATCATCATTGAGAGTCCATGAAAATACAGTGTATCAAAGGAGCCTTAAGGCACCCCTGTACACAATCGCTTATTCTGTATTTATGTTATGAGCTTGGTTCTGGTATTATATCTATGTACCCAGATTGATTTGTACAGTTTTTAGTCATTTGCTTTGTTCTGGGGCAGCCTTTGTGTACTGAGCTTGGTTCTGGTGTTGTATCTATGTTATGAGCTTGGTTCTGGTGCTGTACTTAGGTTATGAGCTTGGTTCTAGGGCTGTATTTATGTTATGAGTTTGGTTGTGGTGTAGAAAGCTTGGTTCTGGTATTGTATTTATGTACTAAGGTTGATTCGTGCTGTATTTATGTACTGAGCTTTGGGCTGGATTCACAAGGGCGTATATCGGCCGCGTTTTCACGCCCAGCCAATATACACTGCCCCTCTGAAGCATTGGTTTACAATGCATCAGTGCACATGGGCGTATTGAGCACCTGGCCAGGATAGTGAATTTCGGCTGGGCTCTTTTACGCTAGCTGCGGCTGCATAGACTCCTATGGGAGCCTATGACAGCTGCCGGAAAAGGGAGGTGGGAGGGAGTTTAACAGCATGACTGCTGAACTCCCACCCCCTTTCCTGCTCCTCTCCACCCCTTGCCGGCTGTTTGCAATGGGAGGGGACGAAGCTAAGCTCCTCCCCTTCCATTGCTGGCTGCGACAAGGGGTGAAGAGGGGGTGGGAGCTAGTGTGCTAAGCTCCTACCCCTATCTGCCCCTTGTCACAGTCAGCAATGGGAGGTGGTGGGAGCTTAGCACACTAGCTCCCGCCCTGTTCCACCTCCTCCCCTTGCAGAGAGCCAGGCAGGGGGAGAACAGCTAAGCAGAGCTAAACTGTCTCTCCCCGCCCAACGGTATTATGGCCTTGGCGTAAATGTTAGATTTGTGCCCGTTCACGCATTCTTACGTAGCCGGCGGGCGTGTGAATCCAGCCTTGTTCTGTACTTATGTTATGAGCTTGGTACTGGTATTGTATCCAGGTATGCAGATTGCTTCTGCGGCTGTATTTATGTTACTTGCTAGTTTCTGGGGCTATATTTAAACTATGAGCTTGGTTTTGTTTTTTTTATCAATGTAATGAGCTTGGTTCTGGTATTGTATTTATGCACTGAGGTTGCTTTATGCTGTACTTATGTACTTAGCACAAGCAGAATACAGGAAGAATACCAACAGCACAATGCATATAGTTTTGCTCTTACGGGTGAAGAACTCCACATGGGCTGCCATTCATCTAGGTTCTTCATTGGATATAATGCACAAGAAGTGTATTTGCTCCCCTGAGCTTGTGACTCTTCACAGCAATCCGAACAAGCTATGCTGCAGTATAAAGCATAGGGCTGGGTTCACACACGGCGGATTTGTCACGAAAATTCCGTCCGAAATTTTGCTACCGCTAATCCGCCGGCGACCGCTAATCCCGGCATTAGCCAGCCATGTGAACGAGAGTTGTCAAAAATCTCGGCCACACGGATGGCCAATCCGTTGCGGCAAAGCTGGCAGAAGCCAGGGCTGCGGCATGGATTCCCTGGCCGCAGCAGGTCTATTTATTTCCTTTTGCGGCCGCATTGCTCTCTATGGGAGCGCCGGCCGCAACAGAAAAGCATGCGGCCAAGCCGCTCCAAAACCCGCGGCTAATTGCTGTTGGTTTTGAAGCTGCTTTTCCCCAGGAGAATCCTCACGTTTTTTCGTTGCGGCACAACCGCGAGATTTCCTGGCGGTATTCCGACTGGTGAGAACCGAGCCTAGGGGAGCAAAAAAGCAGCAGTAACCTGGATAATTGAAGACTACTCAGATGCCAATAGAAAATGCAGATGAACGGAAGCCATTCCCCAAAGAGCATCGCCTAAAAAGTATCACTGAAGGGAGAGATGAGCAGATACACAAATCAAAAGGTAGTAGGAAGTAGCAGCGCGGCGGCACTGCTGCTTTAGGCCTGCGGTGTGATACCGCCGGTGTCTGCATGACGCCTTATATTATATAATGTTCTGCAGGACTTTTACCTGCTAATCATATTCCCTCATCTGGAGAACAAGTCGTGTCCTTCATCTGAAGGTCGGCACAGCTGGCAGTTATCACCAGCGGGGGGTGCTCTATATAGCGACTCTCCGTTCCTGTCACCTGCTATAAGATGTTTGATGCAAAGTATCTTCCTGCGAACTATTAGAGAATGCTGGTTAATTCCTGAAATAACAAAGTGAATTAGATTAATGAAACAATGTAACGTTTCAATGAGAGTCCTGTCTTCTCGTGTGACCTCTATCTATCTCTCCCACAATCACCTTGAGCACATCTGTGCCTCGTATCATTGACCTAAATTCTCCTCTACTTGTTGTCTGACATTAGTCGCTTCTAATTCTCTCTGAAGGTTGAGTGTTTTAATCATGTCCCCTAGTCCTGAAAGAGAGAGAGAGAGAGACACTTAGAAAGTCTGAGGTTATACACAAACGTATACAGGTATATAGCAGAAGGGGCCTAGGTTATACCAGCTGTACATCTATAATTATATACAGGAAATCCAGGTTATACCAGCATGCTCCATATCACCATATACAGGATGTATAACTCATGCCTGCTGGACATATATAATTATATACAGGAGATACCCAGGTTATACCAGCATGCTCTATATCAATATATACAAGAGGAAACCAAAGGGAAAAAAGAAAATTACCAGCGCTTCGATGTAACCAATAACAGAAGAGATAGCAAGATGTCGCACTTACTTTACAGGGGGGCCGTATCACCTGGCACCCCTGAATCCCGGATGGCAAATAGTGTTGCAAGAGTAGCACAAAAAGAAGTTTTTTATTCATCCATAACATATAGCATGCAACGCCTTTCGGCTTGCATAAAGAGCCTTTCTCAAGCATGCTCCATATCACTATATACAAGAGATGTATAACTTATACCAGCTGTACATATATATAATTATATACAGGAGATACCCAGGTTATACCAGCATGCTTCATATCACTACATACAGGAGATGTATAACTTATACCGGCTGTACATATATAATTATATACTGAGATACCCAGGTTTTACCAGCATGCTCCATATCACTATATACAAGAGATGTATAACTTATACCGGCTGTACATATATAATTATATACTGAGATACCCAGGTTTTACCAGCATGCTCCATATTACTATATACAGGAGATGTATAACTTATACCAGCTGTACATATATAATTATATACAGGAGATCCCTAGGTTATACCAGCATGCTCGATATCACCATATACAGATGTATAACTTATACCAGCTGTACATATATAATTATATAGAGGATATACCCAGGTTATACCAGCATACTCTATATCACTATATACAGGAGATGTATAACTTATACCAGCTGTACATATATAATTATATACAGGAGATACCCAGGTTATACCAGCCTGCTCCATATCACTATATACAGGAGATGTATAACTTATACCAGCTGTACATATATAATTATATACATGAGATACCCAGGTTATACCAGCATGCTCCATATTACTATATACAGGAGATGTATAACTTATACCAGCTGTACATATATAATTATATACAGGAGATACCCAGGTTATACCAGGATGCTCAATATCACTATATACAGAAGAGGTATAACTTATACCAGCTGTACATATATAATTATATACAGGAGATACCCAGGTTATACCAGCATGCTCCATATCACTATATACAGATGTATAACTTAGACCAGCTGTACATATATAATTATATAGAGGATATACCCAGGTTATACCAGCATACTCTATATCACTATATACAGGAGATGTATAACTTATACCAGCTGGACATATATAATTATATACAGGAGATACCCAGGTTATACCAGCAAGATCCATATCACTATATACAGGAGATGTATAACTTATACCAGCTGGACATATATAATTATATACAGAAGATACCCAGGTTATACCAGCATGCTCCATATTGCTATATACAGGAGATGTATAACATATATCAGCTGTGCATATATAATTATATACAGGAGATACCCAGGTTATACCAGCATGCTCCATATCACTATATACAGGATGTATAACTTATACCGGCTGTGCATGTATAATTATATACAGGAGATACCCAGGTTATACCAGCATGCTCTATATCACTATATACAAGAGATATATAACTTATACCAGCTGGACATATATAATTATATACAGGAGATACCCAGGTTATACCAGCATGCTCCATATCGCTATATACAGGAGATGTATAACTTATTCCAGCTGTGCATATATAATTATATACAGAAGATACCCAGGTTATACCAGCATGCTCCATATCGCTATATACAGGAGATGTATAACATATACCAGCTGTACATATATAATTATATACGGGAGATACCCAGGTTATACCAGCATGCTCCATATCTGTATATACAGGATGTATAACTTATACCGGCTGTACATATATAATTATACACAGGAGATACCCAGGTTATACCAGCATGCTCTATATCACTATATACAAGAGATGTATAACTTGCACCAGCTGTACATATATAATTATATACAGGAGATACCCAGGTTATACCAGCATGCTCCATATCACTATATACAGGAAATGCCCACGTTATAGCAGCATGCTCCATATCACTACATACAGGGAGATATATAACTTATATCAGCTGTACATATATAATTATATACAAGAGATACCAGGTTATACCAACATGCTCCATATCACTATATAGAGGAAATACCCAGGTTATACCAGCATGGTCCTTATCACTATATACAGGGATATATAACTTATACCAGCTGGACATATATAATTATATACAGGAGATACCCAGGCTATACCAACATGATCCATATCACTATATACAGGAGATGCATAACTTATACCAGCTGTACATATATAATTATATACAGGAGATACCCAGGTTATAGCAGCATGCTCTATATCACTATATACAGGAGATGTATAACTTATACCAGCTGTACATATATAATTATATACAGGAGATACCCAGGTTATACCAGCATGCTCCTTATCACTATATACTGGAGATGTATAACTTATGCCAGCTGGACATATATAATTATATACAGGAGATACCCAGGTTATACCAGCATGATCCATATCACTATATACAGGAGATGTATAACTTATACCAGCTGTGCATATATAATTATATACAGAAGATACCCAGGTTATACCAGCATGCTCCATATTGCTATATACAGGAGATGTATAACATATATCAGCTGTGCATATATAATTATATACAGGAGATACCCAGGTTATACCAGCATGCTCCATATCACTATATACAGGATGTATAACTTATACCGGCTGTGCATGTATAATTATATACAGGAGATACCCAGGTTATACCAGCATGCTCTATATCACTATATACAAGAGATATATAACTTATACCAGCTGGACATATATAATTATATACAGGAGATACCCAGGTTATACCAGCATGCTCCATATCACTACATACAGGAGATGAATAACTTATTCCAGCTGTGCATATATAATTATATACAGAAGATACCCAGGTTATACCAGCATGCTCCATATCGCTATATACAGGAGATGTATAACATATACCAGCTGTACATATATAATTATATACAGGAGATACCCAGGTTATACCAGCATGCTCCATATCTGTATATACAGGATGTATAACTTATACCGGCTGTACATATATAATTATACACAGGAGATACCCAGGTTATACCAGCATGCTCCATATCACTATATAGAGGAAATACCCAGGTTATACCAGCATGGTCCTTATCACTATATACAGGGATATATAACTTATACCAGCTGGACATATATAATTATATACAGGAGATACCCAGGCTATACCAGCATGCTCCATATCACTATATACAGGAGATGTATAACTTATAGCAGCTGTGCATATATAATTATATACAGGAGATACCCAGGTTATAGCAGCATGCTCTATATCACTATATACAGGAGATGTATAACTTATACCAGCTGTACATATATAATTATATACAGGAGATACCCAGGTTATACCAGCATGCTCCTTATCACTATATACTGGAGATGTATAACTTATGCCAGCTGGACATATATAATTATATACAGGAGATACCCAGGTTATACCAGCATGATCCATATCACTATATACAGGAGATGTATAACTTATACCAGCTGTGCATATATAATTATATACAGAAGATACCCAGGTTATACCAGCATGCTCCATATTGCTATATACAGGAGATGTATAACATATATCAGCTGTGCATATATAATTATATACAGGAGATACCCAGGTTATACCAGCATGCTCCATATCACTATATACAGGATGTATAACTTATACCGGCTGTGCATGTATAATTATATGCAGGAGATACCCAGGTTATACCAGCATGCTCTATATCACTATATACAAGAGATATATAACTTATACCAGCTGGACATATATAATTATATACAGGAGATACCCAGGTTATACCAGCATGCTCCATATCACTACATACAGGAGATGTATAACTTATTCCAGCTGTGCATATATAATTATATACAGAAGATACCCAGGTTATACCAGCATGCTCCATATCGCTATAAACAGGAGATGTATAACATATACCAGCTGTACATATATAATTATATACAGGAGATACCCAGGTTATACCAGCATGCTCCATATCTGTATATACAGGATGTATAACTTATACCGGCTGTACATATATAATTATACACAGGAGATACCCAGGTTATACCAGCATGCTCTATATCACTATATACAAGAGATGTATAACTTGCACCAGCTGTACATATATAATTATATACAGGAGATACCCAAGTTATACCAGCATGCTCCATATCACTATATACAGGAAATGCCCACGTTATAGCAGCATGCTCCATATCACTACATACAGGGAGATATATAACTTATATTAGCTGTACATATATAATTATATACAAGAGATACCCAGGTTATACCAACATGCTCCATATCACTATATAGAGGAAATACCCAGGTTATACCTGCATGGTCCTTATCACTATATACAGGGATATATAACTTATACCAGCTGGACATATATAATTATATACAGGAGATACCCAGGCTATACCAGCATGCTCCATATCACTATATACAGGAGATGTATAACTTATAGCAGCTGTGCATATATAATTATATACAGGAGATACCCAGGTTATAGAAGCATGCTCTATATCACTATATACAGGAGATGTATAACTTATACCAGCTGTACATATATAATTATATACAGGAGATACCCAGGTTATACCAGCATGCTCCATATCACTATATACAGGGATATATATCTTATACCAGCTGTACATATATAATTATATACAGGAGATACCCAGGTTATACCAGCATGATCCATATCACTATATACAGGGATATATATCTTATACCAGCTGTACATATATAATTATATACAGAAGATACCCAGGTTATACCAGCATGCTCCATATTGCTATATACAGGAGATGTATAACATATATCAGCTGTGCATATATAATTATATACAGGAGATACCCAGGTTATACCAGCATGCTCCATATCACTATATACAGGATGTATAACTTATACCGGCTGTGCATGTATAATTATATACAGGAGATACCCAGGTTATACCAGCATGCTCTATATCACTATATACAAGAGATATATAACTTATACCAGCTGGACATATATAATTATATACAGGAGATACCCAGGTTATACCAGCATGCTCCATATCACTACATACAGGAGATGTATAACTTATTCCAGCTGTGCATATATAATTATATACAGAAGATACCCAGGTTATACCAGCATGCTCCATATCGCTATATACAGGAGATGTATAACATATACCAGCTGTACATATATAATTATATACAGGAGATACCCAGGTTATACCAGCATGCTCCATATCTGTATATACAGGATGTATAACTTATACCGGCTGTACATATATAATTATACACAGGAGATACCCAGGTTATACCAGCATGCTCTATATCACTATATACAAGAGATGTATAACTTGCACCAGCTGTACATATATAATTATATACAGGAGATACCCAAGTTATACCAGCATGCTCCATATCACTATATACAGGAAATGCCCACGTTATAGCAGCATGCTCCATATCACTACATACAGGGAGATATATAACTTATATTAGCTGTACATATATAATTATATACAAGAGATACCCAGGTTATACCAACATGCTCCATATCACTATATAGAGGAAATACCCAGGTTATACCTGCATGGTCCTTATCACTATATACAGGGATATATAACTTATACCAGCTGGACATATATAATTATATACAGGAGATACCCAGGCTATACCAGCATGCTCCATATCACTATATACAGGAGATGTATAACTTATAGCAGCTGTGCATATATAATTATATACAGGAGATACCCAGGTTATAGAAGCATGCTCTATATCACTATATACAGGAGATGTATAACTTATACCAGCTGTACATATATAATTATATACAGGAGATACCCAGGTTATACCAGCATGCTCCATATCACTATATACAGGGATATATATCTTATACCAGCTGTACATATATAATTATATACAGGAGATACCCAGGTTATACCAGCATGATCCATATCACTATATACAGGGATATATATCTTATACCAGCTGTACATATATAATTATATACAGGAGATACCCAGGTTATAGAAGCATGCTCTATATCACTATATACTGGAGATGTATAACTTATACCAGCTGTACATATATAATTATATACAGGATATACCCAGGTTATACCAACATGCTCCATATCACTATATACAGGGATATATATCTTATACCAGCTGTACCCATACAATTCTATAGAGGAGATATCCGTATTATATCTTTGTTAAGCAGTAATTACTGTCAGCACTTGGACTGTTCTGAGAGATACAATGTTGGTGGTGGGTATCACACATGTGTCTGAGCTGATGATATACACAGTGTATGAAGCAGTAATTATTCTGTACGTCACCCCCCGGCTGTGTGAGGCCCCCTGCTGAGCGCACTCCACATAACAGACGGTAATTTGGAGTTGTAGATTCTCCTTCATATTTACAGTTCATCTCGTCGTCACCCATTGAGCCGTTCCAGCGGCTTCTCCTTCGTACTCAGGGAGGCCGCACCGGGGCCGGCTCCACTTATGGAAGGTATTTTATCCCTAATGATATTTATTTATGCCGCCTGATTCCATTATCCCGCAGAGAGCTGCAGTTACTGTTGCGAGTCCTGAACATTAATATGGAAATGTGCTGTACTGGGTCCCACTACATGGATGGAGATGTAACTGGAGACGTTCAGATGTGCGGCTCAGATACGTCTTATGTACTGCAGCTTTATTATCCTCCTCCTTACCCTTCACTGCAGATATCCAGGATTATATCAGATGGGGCGCAGTATGAAGGTGTTGTCAACCATCCCCATATATAAAAGGCAAGACGTATTTGGTGACAACTCGCTTTTTTAAAAGTATGTGCACCCCCACAATAATATGTGTGCACCCATCCAAAGAGTATCTGTGCCCACCCAAAAAGTTTGTGTGACCCCCAGAATAAAATGTGCTTGCCACAAAATGTAATTGTACCTCTCCAAAATGAATGGACCACCCCAGAAAAGTATGTGTGTCCGACCTGAAAATGATCTGCATTCTCCAAAAAGTATATGTCCTCCCCAGAAAAGTGCAAACCTCCAAAAAGAATGCAGAACTCCCCAGAAAAGTATGTGCGCTCCATAGTAAAATATATGTCCCCCCAAAAGGTATGTGCACCCCCTCAAATGTACGTAAGTCAACCTCAAAAAGTTTGTGACCCCAGACAAGTGTGTGCCCCCATAAAATAATTGTGTCCCACTAGAGAAGTATGTGTGCCTCTTTTGAAAGTAAGCAATGCCCTAGAAAATGATGTCCCCCTTCTAAAAATATGTCTCCTTAAGAAAAATATTGCTACCTCGTTTCCCTGAAAATAAGACATACCCTAAAAATAAGACATAGCATGATTTTCCAGAATTTTTGAGGATGCTTGATATAAAACCGCCGCAGGTTTTGAAGCAGCGGTTCTCCCGGCGGAAATCTCGCGGTTTTTCGCTGCGGCCAAACCGTGAGATTTCCGCCGAGAATCCGCCCCGTGTGAACCCAGCTTAAGATCCAGTCAAAACAATCCTGTGTTGTAAAACATCAGCAGCAGAAATGTGTCTCTCCTGGGATATTTGTTACAATGTATCAGTGCAGGTAAAACCATGTATGAGCTAAATGGCACATGCCACTGCCTGATACACTGCAGATATGCCTTTTCGTATGGACTGTATATATATCAGCAGGGCAGCCTGAGAGCTAACAGCGGGGCAGCAGCACTAAGGGCTCGGTCAGATCAGTGCTGGAGGTCCAGTTCAGAAGCTGCATTGCTGATTTCTGCTAGAATACAGGACGAGGGAGCGCTGCAAGCTGCACGATTTGGCTGGACTGGTGGCTGAAAATTGAACAGACCCCCTTATAGTCAATGGGGGTACTTTCAGTACTGTTCAGTTCTGTCATAAGACCCGTTCAACCAGGGGGCGCTATTTTCCTGCTCCCCGAACAGAGCAGGAAACGGAACTCCTGAACGCTGATGTCAACAAGTCATAAGAATGCAGCTTTGGATGTGGCTGGAGTATAAAACATCATGTTATGCAGCTGAATGGTCCTTTATTAAAGCCCCCCATCTAGTAGTTTGTTGGACTCCTTTAGCCTTCATAGCCACAGCACTAGGCTGGTATCAGAGGGTGTGCCAAGAAACCCTTCCCCGTATAATTGGGGTCATCAATTCATGCTGCTTGTGCCAAATTTTGACCCCCAATCAGCACGGTGCAACAAAAATCTGGATCCATCTGACAGGTGATAGTTTTCCGCTGCTCAGTGATACAAGTTTTGCGCTCTTTTACCCGCTGGAGTCTCATCTTTCTGTTTACAATGGCGCTGGAGCCGGTCGTCTGCTGTTATATCCCATCCGTGCTAAGGAACGGCGAGTTCTGCTTTTGGACATGCTCATTGGAGCGCCAGCGTTGTATTCTCTGCTCCTGACTGTGCAGCACCTGTTGGTCAGAATGATTCCTGACATCCTCCTCTGACCCCTTTCTGTTCCTGTTTACAGGATCCCCTTTCGCTGGATGTTTTTCTTCGAAGACGCCATTCTCTGTATACTCTCAACACTGTTACATGGGAAAATCCCATGCGGTTGGCAGTGAGACCTCGGCTAGTCCAGCACCGATGACCGGCCTCGTTGGAATCACTCAGATCGCTGGATTTTCCCATCTCATGTGGATTCACACTGAAACTGATCCACAGAAAACTCGTCACGTGATTTTATGCCGCACTCCGGGGTCACGGTGATAATGTCCATACAGGGAAGCGCCAATGATGTAAGGGTCGGGGTCTCTAATAAAGGGGTCATTCGGTGTATGTTGCTTCCGTGTAGATGCCGCGATGGACTTGTTACATCCATTATTCATTGTTTCTATATTCTCTGCAACTTTTCTATGAATATTTATGTCGACATGCAATAATAATGTTGCTGCGGCCCCTATGGGCAGCGTGGGAGCAGGTTTGCCTGACGTCCTCCTGATCTTGTACCTGACCTTCTCTTCTTGCCGGTCTGATCATATACAAAAGTGCGCTCTGGAAACGTAATTCCTCATATGGCGCGGGCTTTCTAGCCTGACCTGCAGGTAGGAAATAGTGCAACTTGTCCTGTGATCTGGGGTGGAGAGACATGCGGTGGTGACATGCTGCATCGATGATGTACAGACTCTTCCCCTATAAGTGCATGTGCTGACAGAAATGGGAAGATAGAACAATGCCTCTACGGCGCCACCTATTGGAAGGCAGCATTTCTGCAACTCAATGTCAGACTTTTTAATTGGTAACAGTAACTGGGAATTATAAGCCAAAGCCAGAATCTTCTCCAGAATTAGAAGACAAGCATGCATGGATAGCTGTTTCGGGGTGATTGCCCCTCATCACTGGTTAGGTTTCTGGTTTGGCTAGGGAGAGGCCTATAGATGTGAGTCAGGAGGGGTACAGTTTTCTCTTAGGGAGAGCGCCTAGAAGGTGTGAGAAGACTTTCCCATGCTCCTCTGGGAAATATGCAAATGGAAAGATGGAATGGTGCCTCTATGGTGCCACCTATTGAAGGCCAGCATTCCTGCAAGTCAATGTCAGACCTTTTACATTTTTGTTTTGGCTCCTAATTCTCAATCATTGTTATGGAGGTGCAGAATGTTAAGGCAACAGTATGTAATCCTAAGCTCTTGCTCATGACCTGAAGGTTGTAAGTTCAATCCCCACACGGTTCAGGTAGCCAGCGCAAGGTTGCTTGCATTCCATCCTTCTGAGGTCGCTAATGAGTACTCAGCTTAGTGGGGGGTAATAAATAAATTGCCTGAAATCGCTGTGGAATAAGTTGGCGCTATACAAATAATAAGATTTATTGATTTATTTGAAAAGGCTTGTTAAAAGGTCTGACATTGACTTGCAGGAATCCTGACTGCCAATAGGTGGCGCTGCAGGGGTATTGTTCCATATTCCCATTTGCATATTTCCCAGAGGAGCATGCATGGTCTTATAAGTCTCCTTACACCTTCTATGTGCTCTCCCTAAGAAGAAACTATATCTGTGCTGACACACATTGTTGTCTCGGAACCAAGTCTCTTGTCTCCCATCCATCAGCCTCGATATCATAGACTACCTGGAAAGCGCTCCACTGCATAGCATAATCCCCTCTGTGCCGCAGGTGAGAGCATCTTCCAAGAGGAGCAAAGACAAGAACAAGACTTGTGCTGATTATTTCGAAGTCACATTCTCCATATAGGGAGAAAAGCTGCCACTCACGGCACAGACTGCACAGCACAATGGACATTAGGCATCGTTCACACGGGCGACACAGCATTGCCGCAAGAAAATCGCAGCGATATCGCATCACTGGTCTGTGCGATATCGCTGCGGTTTCTCGTGGTGATACCGTAGCACCACATACAAGGATTTTTTTTTGGGGGGGGGGGGGGCTTGAAATATAAGCCCTACCCCAGAAATAATCCCTAGCTGCAGAAAGAAAAAAAATATATACCTCACCTTAGAAGTGCTGTCCGGGGAACTGCTGCAGCTTCTTCCTGGGTCCCTGGCACTATTCTTCATCATCTTTTCTGGCCGGGGATTGAAAAATCCCTGCCTCCTGGAAGCGCTGGGTGTGATTGGTTGACGCTTAGCCAATCAGAGCCGGTGCTCGATGAATGGTTGGGATTGGTTAAGTGTCAGCCAGGAGGTGGAGATTTTTCAATCGCTGGCCAGAAGAGAAGAAGAAGAACAGTGCTGAGGTCCGGGAAGAAGCTGCAGCGGAGCCGGACAGCACTTCTAAGCTGATGTAAACTTTTCTTTCCCTGCAGTCAGGGCTTAGGTTATGGCTTTGACGGTAGGATTTCCTACTGTCAAAGTTGCGATGCAACAGAGAGGAAGGCTCCATAGGGTAACATGGGCTACAAAACCTCACGAGTCGCGTGCATTTCACGGGACCTGTAAGGTCATTGTGTCAGAATGTCGCACACTCCTAAACATTGTACGTGTAAATCAACCCATTGTAAAGCATGGGCTGAATGAACACACGATATGTCACATGGTCGCAACACGACAAAATCGCACGACTTTGTCACCCGTGTGAATGAGGTCTTACACCTCCACAGACTGAACAGGCTCTATGGAGCATTTGAGAGTGCATACCTTAAGGCCTCCTTCACATGGGCGACATGGTATCGCAGTGAGAAAATCGCAGTGATATTGCATCGCTAATCCGTGCGATATTGCTGCGGTTTCTCGCGGTGATACCTTGACCGACTTTGTAGCACTACATGCGAGGATATTCGTGTGGGGGGGAGATGGAGTGAAATATAAGCCCTACCCTGAAAATAAGCCCTAGCTGCAGAAAAAAAGGTATACATCACCTTAAAAGCGTTGTCAGCCCGGCCGCATCTTCTCCCCGGGTCGCCGGAACTATTCCTCTTCATCTCTTCTGGATGGGGATTAAAAAAACACCACTTCCTGGGAGCGCTGGCTGTGATTGGCTGCCGCTTAGCCAATCAGAGCCAGTGCTCGATGAATGGCTGTGATTGGTTCATCGAGCACTGGCTGTGATTGGCTAAGCGTCAGCCAATCAGAGGCAGCGCTTCCAGGAGGCGGAGGTTTTTCAATCCCCAGCCAGAGAAGATGAAGGAGAATAATGCCGGGGACTCGGGGAGAAGATGCGGCCGGGTTAACAGCACTTCTCGGTGATGTATACTTTTTTTTCCCCCTACAGCTAGGGCTTAGGTTATGGCTATGACAGTAGGATTTCCTACTGTCAAAGTTGCTTCATACTGCACGAAAATCACCTCCCAGCCACCTTCCATTGAAGGCTAGCATGATCACTGCCCCCCTAGGTCCCAGCCACTCTTACTTCCTCAACCATTTCCTCCATTGGTAAGAATTAGGTCCAAGATAGCAGATCCCCTTGTTTTCTCTTCTACGTTTTGGAAGATAAAGTTGTCAGCAAGAGCGGATAAGAATATGTTGGATCCATTACTTTTACCTGAGAGAGATTCCCAACAAATGTCTGGATCGGTAAAATCTCCGATGATCACTGTGTTGTGCTTTTTTGAGAGCTTGGCCATCTGATGTAGAAAGAGTTCCTCCATATCTTCTGCTGGTCCGGGCGGCCTATAGTTAACACAACAACAACGACTGAGTGAGTGAAATGCTTCTCAGGTTTCTGCCTGGCTGGAGGTCCACTAAGAGGGACACTTTCTTCTGGGCCACTGTGGGGGCCACTTTTACTACTGGAGCCACTAACGGGGACTCTATTGCTACTGGGGGCACTATGTAGCTCAGAATTACTAATATGGTCACTAGGAGCCACTATTACTACTGGGGCCACTATATGGGCTACTATTACTACTGACACCATTGTGGAGTCGCTATTATTATTCCTGCCACTAATAGAGGGACTATTGCTACAGGGATCATTATGGGGGTCACTATTACTGTTGGTGCCACAATGGGGGTCAGTATTAGTAGCAGCACCACTATGGGGAACACTATTACTACTGTGGCTACTATGGGGGTCACTATTAATACTGGAGCCTTTAACAGGGTCACTATTACTACTGGGGCCACTAAAATGGTCAATTAGTACTGGGGCTGCTAACAGGTCACTATTACTTGTGGGACCACTACCAGAGTCACTATTAGTACTGGTGCAATAGAGGAAGTCACTATTACGATTGGGGCCACTACTGGGTTTACAACCTCTCAGTAATAGTGCCCCTCGGTGACTGCCCACCACAGTAATAGTGACCCTCAAGGTCCCTCTTACAGTAATAGTACTCCCTCACCCCCCCATAGTAATAGTGCCCCTTGGCGACCTCCTCACAGTAATAGTCCCCCTCAGTGACACTCCTACAGTAATAGTACTCCTTAGTCACCCCCCTATAGTAACAGTGTCCCTTAACGACCCCATCACAATAATAGTGCCCCCCAGTGACCCTATTGCAGTAATAGTGTCCCTCAGTGATCCCTCACAGTAATATTGCCCATAGCGACCCTATTAAAGTAATAGTGCCCCTCAATGACCCTATTGCAGTAAAGGTGTCCTTCAGTGACCCCCTCATAGTAATAGCACCCCTCAGTCACCCTATGAGAGTAATAGTGCCTACAGCGACCCCTCCCCACAGTAAGTGTCCCTCAGTGACTCCCTCACAGTAATAGTGTCCCTCAGTGACACCCTCCCAGTAATAGTGCCCCTCAGTGATCTCTCACAGTAATAGTGTCCCTCAGTGACCCCCTCACAGTAATAGTGTCCCTCAGTGATCCCTCACAGTAGTAGTGTCCCTCAGTGATCCCTCACAGTAACAGTGTCCCTCAGTGATCCCTCACAGTAATAGTGCCCCTCATTGACACCCTCACAGTAATAGTGTCCCTCAGTGATCCCTCACAGTAATAGTGTCCCTCAGTGATCCCTCACAGTAATAGTGTCCCTCAGTGATCCCTCACAGTAATAGTGTCCCTCAGTGATCCCTCACAGTAATAGTGTCCCTCAGTGATCCCTCACAGTAATAGTGTCCCTCAGTGATCCCTCACAGTAATAGTGTCCCTCAGTGATTCCTCACAGTAATAGTGCCCCTCAGTGACACCCTCCCAGTAATAGTGTCCCTCAGTGATCCCTCACAGTAGTAGTGTCCCTCATTGACCCCCTCACAGTAATAGTGCCCCTCAGTGATCCCTCACAGTAATAGTGCCCCTCAGTGATCCCTCACAGTAATAGTGTCCCTCAGTGATCCCTCACAGTAATAGTGTCCCTCAGTGATTCCTCACAGTAATAGTGCCCCTCAGTGACACCCTCCCAGTAATAGTGCCCCTCATTGACACCCTCACAGTAATAGTTCCCCTCAGTGATTCCCCGCACACTAATAGCGTCCCCTTTCTTGCCCCAGTCTGCGCTATTGCTCACTGTCTTATGGCTGATGCCAGTGATAGGCTGCAGCAGTTACTTGACCCCACTACCCAGAAGTAAATGAGGGGACTGTATCAGTGTTGGAGGAGCAAAAAAAAGGAGTATGACATTGTTTTCCATCCCCAGCGTGGGACACGTCCTCTGCCTTCTAGGATGGCAGGGCATCCCCCAAAATCTGGGACTATCCCATCAAACCCGGGCCATTTGTGAAACATGTCCAACCTCATCTCATGTACCCCAAACCAGTGGCAAGGCTGACCCCTTCACTAGCCAGACTTGTGTTTATTCAGAGCAAAGATTTTAGTTCACTTCCCTAGTGCTGATTAGATACCCTGGTCCAGGCAGAGGGACTTGTTGTTGCCCCTACACTTAGGGCACATGCCCTTGTATGCCACTGTATAGACATACATCTCTGCAGTTGGTTGCTGTGATCTTCTGTATCCCTTATTAAGCAGTTGTATCCACTTTCGGATGGCGCAGTCTATACCCGCAGTAAGTTTAGCCGAAGATGTATTCTTATTAACGCTGGCAGACGTCGCACCTTCTCTGTGTTTGCTCTGCTTGGCCCATTGTGTACGGAGGCTGCACACAGACTTCTCACCAATCTATATTCATCACAGCCACGATTCCACGTACAACCTGATGTAGTCGTCCGCTGTTCATCTCATCTGTTCCCTTTATTTACCCATTCTAGATAGACTTGCCGCAGTCATAGCGGGTCACATATATATTTATGTACATATTCAGTCGTTCATGATTGAGTTGGGGTCAGGGTGACGTATCTGGAGGGAATGTGTAATGCGGTTCTGACGAGATGGAACAGTGTTTCATCCCATACAAATCAGGAATGTCGTCCTAAAAAAAAAGGTGCCAGGGCGCTGAAGTCTAAAGAGGTACAAAGCTGCGGAACTGTATATTTAGCGCAAGGGTGTGTTCATGCAAATAAGGCCTGTGATAAGATATCGCATTGTTTCTAGGCTGATGATATGCAGGATGCAAAGAGGTAGATGATCAGCATATAAAACATGCTATATTCTTTCTATCCCTCCAGGCCCGGCTCATCAAAGACTGTGTATTCTATGGGCATTTCTGGGGTCTGAAAAGATCAGGGGCACAAGCCCCAAAACATATGTCCCTCCAATAAATATATGAGGTCATAGAAATCTTTTGTTCTATATACACTACTGGTTAAAAGTTTTAGGACACCTCAATTTATCCTGTTATTTTTCACATTAACACAGTTCAAGTCCAGAAAATAACTTGAAATGGTTCAAGAGTAGGGTGAAAATACAAAATATTATGACATTTTAACCTAAAGCACAACAATAGTCCGAATTTATGACTTTTTTCAAAGAACACATTAAGTACAGCTGCTCTGTAGCACAGAAAATCCTGGTTTGAAATTGGATGCAAACTATTCCTACAGGTGTCTTCTTTTGAAGATTACTTTCAAACTCTCCGGATTTCTTGGACAGTTTTGCTCTTTAGGACAGAACACATTGCTATCATAATGGCAAGAAAAAGGCAATTAGCTAAAGAAGACAGACAAGTATAACCCTTAGAGGTGTAATCTGTCCTACAGAGAAACCGCCAAGCAGGCTAAGTCAGTACAGTTTGCTAAACCATCAAAAGACACTGGAGGAAACTGATAGGAAGAAGAGGTCTGGAAGACCAAAGGCCACTACAAAATCAGAGGACAAGTTTTTGAGAGACAACAGTTTGCGTGATCGGCGCCTCACAGCACAAGATCTTCAAGCACAGCTTAATGCACCAAAAAAAACAAGTTTCCGTTTCCACTGTGAAGAGAAAACTTCTATCTGCAGTTCTGGCAGGTAGAAGATCATAAAGGAAGACACTGCTAAGACTGCAAGATAATAGACTTGCCTGGGCCAAGCGGCACCTCCGGTGGACTACTGAAGAGTGGAAGATGGTCTTATGGACTGATGACTCAAACTCTGACATCTTAGGTATCAAGCAGGGTTTTTGTATGCCGTCAAGTATGTGAAAGGATAGTTTCTCAGTGTGTGACTCCAATTGTCATGCATAGAGAAGGAAGCGTGATGGTCTTGGGATTTTTTACTGGATCCAGAGTTGGCAACTTGCACAGAGTAACTGGCACACTGGACAGAAAGGGCTACCACAGCATTTTGACATGCTATGCAAAACCCTCTGGTGTACGCCTAGTTGGTCAGAGGTACATATTACAGCAAGATCATGATCCAAAACCAACTTCTAGGTTATATCAGAACTTCTTAAGAAGACAAAAAGAAGCTGGTAAGCTTCAAAGAATGGAATGGCCCGCACAGTCTACAGACTAAGACCCCCTTGAGCTTGTTTGGGATAAACTGGAGAGAAGGGTGAAAACCAACCAGCCTACAAGTGCAGCACATTTGTGGGAACTTCTGCAACTATGTTGGGAAGACATTTCTGAACAATATCTAAATGCAGTTGTAGAAAGAATGCCTCGATTGTGTAATGCTGTTATATCAGCTGGAGGGGGCGACTCTGAGTCAAAAATTTGATTTAATTGTGTGAAACAAAGTGAATTGTTTATTTGTTCTCTGCTTTTATTTCAAAGTACATTAGAGACATTAAACATCAACAAAAACTGGAAAACTGTAAAGTTCAGCAGCCAGTATCACACATGATAGGATTAGATACAGAGGCTCAGCTAACAGTATCACACAGGATAGGATTAGATACACAGCTCAGTAGACAGTATCACACATGATGGGATTAGATACAGCAGCTCAGCAGACAGCATCACACATGATGGGATTAGATACAGAGGCTCAGCTAACAGTATCACACAGGATAGGATTAGATACACAGCTCAGTAGACAGTATCACACATGATGGGATTAGATACAGCAGCTCAGCAGACAGTATCACACATGATAGGATTAGATACAGAAGCTCAGCTAACAGTATCACACAGGATAGGATTAGATACACAGCTCAGTAGACAGTATCACACAGGATAGGATTAGATACACAGCTCAGTAGACAGTATCACACATGATGGGATTAGATACACAGCTCAGCAGACAGTATCACACATGATAGGATTAGATACATGGCTCAGCTAACAGTATCACACAGGATAGGATTAGATACACAGCTCAGTAGACAGTATCACACATGATGGGATTAGATACAGCAGCTCAGCAGACAGTATCACCCAGGATCGGATTAGATACAGCAGCTCAGCAGGCAGTAACACATATAAGATAGATACAGTGGCTCATTAGATAGTTTCACACAAGATTGGATTAGATACAGCAGATTTTCAGACAGTATCACACATAATTAGATTAGATACAGCGGCACAGCAGATAGTATCACACATGACACGTTTAGGCCCCTTTTGGAACCTCCATCACTGATTTCCATTAAAAAACAGTATGAAATAGCGCTGTATTTCATCCTGTCAAATCTTGCAAAATTCCAGCCAGTCGTAAACCCCATGGGCCCCGTGTAGTCAATGGACGCCGTTCGGATTCCGTCATATGACGGTTCAGTTCAGCAAGGGGCTGTCCTACTTCCCGGGCAGAGTAGAAACATGTAAACCCCAAATACTGATGTAAACGCGCCCTTGGATACATTGGTGTAGCTGCAAAGGGTACTTCCTCCAGAAGGAAGAGAACGATCTCTCTAGTGCCACCTACAGGCAACTAACCTGCAACACGGATTTTGACTCTAAATCAGCTGCGCAGTGGTAGTTGATTTCAGAAGATATGGCGCTCCCCTTCCCTCGGAAGTCTTCGCACCGCCAACGCTCCCTGGCACCCGGTACCCAGTAGTAGGCGCAGTGCCGCTGGTCAGGTGATGTGGAAGTGGCATTACCTGACCAGTGTCGTGGTACTCACTATAGGCTACCGGGTGTTAGCGAGCGCTGACGGTGCGAAGACTTCCAAAGTGAGGGGAGCGCCGTATCTTCTGAAATCAGCTACCGATACGCAACTGATTTCTGCACCCCTAGTGTGGATTTTGACTCTGTTTTGGTTGCGGAAATGCTGCATCATGTGCGCTGCGTTTCAACATTCCCTTACAGAGGACCGCGTTGTGTGGCCATGTCTGGGTCCCATCCCAAAAGTCAGCAAGGAACACAGTTACTGATTGCTCCCTCCTTAGGGACAAAATCAATGGGTGACCGCTTCAGGTTCTCCAGAGTCTATGTGATCACTCTCTGCTGTGAACGAGGGGGCTTCGGATGATAGAGCCCCGTTCTAAAATCTCTGTATACCCCAGGAGGTCCTAGAGAAAGCGGACCCCCACAGTAGAGAAATGCTTTACAGGGTGTGTGCTTTTATATAAGGCTTCATAGAAGGTTACTGGGGCTCTTGTTGTGCAGCCCCCAGAAGCTCCATCCCCAGAAGAAGCAGAGACGGGGAGGGTCGCCGGTCCCCGGGGTCTCCGCTTACTCTGCGGCTCTCATCCTACGAACAACAGTATATCGATTCCTTTTCTGCATTGTTAACGTGTAATCAGCAGATTTGAACACAACAGAGGAGAAATGTGAGACTGAGCGACGTCAACCCAGAAGAGCCCCCACCTCATGGCTGTCATCCCGACACACGGGGACTCTGAGCCCATCCTGCTGACTCCACTGCCAGACATTGTGCTGACAAAGTAAACAGTCAAGAAGAAGATAAACCAACATGGCGGCTCCCGAGACCGGGTGACAGCGTCAGGTGCAAGCAGAGAAGCGGATCATTCATCACAGACTGAGATAGAATTAACAGCGTCATTATATGTCACCTGGTAGATACAGTGCATGTGACTGAATAGTGAGTGCAGCTCTGGAGTATAATACTGGATGTAACTCCGGATCAGTACAGGATAAATAATGTATGTACACAGTGACTCCACCAGCAGAATAGTGAGTGCAGCTCTGCAGTATAATACAGGATGTAACTCAGGAACAGTACAGGATAAGTAATGTATGTACACAGTGACTCCACCAGCAGAATAGTGAGTGCATCTCTGGAGAAGGTTGGGTGTGTGAGAGCTCTGCAGGATCCAGGGTGTGGTCACCAGTAAGAGGAAAGCTTACCCAGCCAAGTCTACAGGTGCTGGGCTTGCTCCAGCCATGGAGTCCCAGACCTCCTCCCTCTGGCCTCGGTCGGGGGGAGGGAGGACTGCACCCCAGGAGGGGAGAACACCTGGTCGGAGTGGCAGCAATGTCACCCTGACTCTCCTGGAGGAGCCCAAGAGGACCCGCAGCCAGAGGAAGAGAGTGGAGGACCATGCGGCAAAACAACGTTTGCAGGCAAGTTGGGCTGATCGCAAGGAGGGCGAGTCTGTAACGGATGTGGCATCACGCATTGCCAAGTTTATGAAGGACTTTGGGCATGTCGGGAGGCAGCTGAATAAATATAAGCAGGAGCTGCACGTTGCCCGCTATGATGCGGAGCGGGCCAGATCCTGCACCAGGAAGTTAGCCATATCGCGGCAGATTGAAGCCTGTGAGGAGGCCATTGAGTTTTATGCAGAGGAGAGGGAAAGGATTCTGCAAAGAAGCGGGCCTTTCAAAGAAAAACTGTTAAACGACGAAAGGTTTAGCAAAATGGCGTCTGTGAGCAGCGCTGCTATTAAAGAGCGCTCTGCCAGGTGCTCAAGCAGCAGCACAGGCGAATCAGACAGTGCTGAGGATGGGCGAGCTGGGTGCTCTGGTGAGCAGCAATCGTCGCTGCCAGGTGGGACTACTGGGCCCAGCATCCCAGCTGAACAGGTCAGCCTGCCCCCCACGTCAGGCGAATCTGACCAGGAGGACACAGACGACAGCTGCAGCAGCAGTGGAGAGGGGGCGCTGATAATGCGGCAGATACAGCTGCAGGAGTCCCCAGAGAGGCTACAATCCTGCTACTTTGGAAAGGATTTGCCCCCAGAAACCTCAAGCAAAAAGAGGAGGAAAAAGGAAAAAACGTATATTCAAGAAAAGTTCGTTTATGTCACCAAGCACTCTGGTTTGGCTGAAAAGTCAGACCAGGGTGGTAACCCTGAGCTCCTAGTCCCGGGCTCTGTGGTGGGTCCGGTGCAGGGGACTGGGGAAGAGAGGGTTAATGCGGCCCAAAACTCCAAGCCCACTTGTGCTAGTAGTGGGAATGGAGGAGTAAAGGAGGTAGAGAAGAGCGTTCGGAAAGCGAAGAGTCGCGGCCAGTCCAGAGGTGCTGGCGCTGTTGGTCACGTCCAAGTGGGAGGGGGGCGTGATCCGGCGCCAGGTCCCACCGGTGGTGGCTTAGCTGTCCCCCCTGTGTCCCTAAAGCGCCTTTCCGGTGCAGAGGGGGCGCAGGGGGTGGGGGCTGGGTCTGCCGATCCTCCCACACATGGTAAACATCCTTCTGCTGCTGGAAGGAAAGCTGGGGGAACTGCAAATCCAAGAGTGGCTAAGGTGGGCGGAGCTACAGCCACCAATGTCAAAAGAAATGTTGAAGTACATCTTCAGCCACCCACCAAAGGTGCCATGGACTTGCCCTCAGGGCATAAAGAGAAAATTAAGAGTAAAGGTAACATGGGTCCTGGTCCAGCAGCTAATGGAGAAGTGAGTGCGGTAATGGATGCGGCTGTTGGTACCCCTGCTGCCCCTGTTCCTGCTGCCCCTGTTCCTGCAGGAACAGGTGTCCCCGATTCCCCGGCTGGTATGCCACCTTTTGTACGGGAGGGTGGGGCTTTGGAGGGTAGTCAGGGGGTGGGTCAGGATCCAGTCGCCCCTCCAGCGGCGACAACATCTGGTAGAAGTTATGCCAGTGTCGCCGCTGGAGGGAGGGGGGATGCGTCCTCCTCGTCTTTGGGCACTGGGGACGGCGTTTTGCAACAGCGCCTCCTGGAGGCCTTGAGGAGGGGGGAGAGCTCGATGAATGTAGGGGGCAGAGTTGTGGATTTGTCTCTCTGGGTGGAGAGACATGGTCTTGGTGCCTTCCGAGAACAAAGGGGGGAGACCGTCTGGTCCCTGCCGACAACCGGGCAGGACATTGGCCGTAGGAATGTGGCTCGTCTTCAGTGGAGAGGCAATGACGCGTGCCCATCCAGGAGTAAGGTGGTGGAGTTTCTGCTGAAGATGGGTTTCAGGGCAAATGACATCTATGCCCTGATCCATCCTTATGGCACGTCTGAGTTCGACATCAGCTTTGCTCGCCCGGAGGGCCTGGAGCTCTTCTGGGGGAATTATGAGCTGATGAAGGACGAGCCCGGCTGGCGCGGTTTCGCTGCACAAGTGGTAACCCGCCAGACTGGAGTCAAGAGAGTGACCGTTTTGACTCGTAACGAGTCCCTCTCTTGTTATGATATCATGACTTGGATAAGTCGGTATGGAGAGGTGGTGGATATGCCCAATAAGAACCGGGACGAACACGGCATCTGGTCCGGAGCCTGGACGTTTATGGTGAAACTTAAGCGTTCAGGGAATTCGGTGGCCCACATACCATCCGCGGCCTTCCTTGGCAGGGATCGTATCTTGGCCTTCTACCAGGGGCAGCCGAAGCTCTGTCACAAGTGCGGCGACCCCACACATTTGAGTGCAGCCTGTAACGTCATCAAGTGCGCTCTGTGTGGCGAGGTAGGTCATCTTGCGGCATCTTGTACAGAGATTAGGTGTCACCTGTGTGGTGACCTCGGTCACCCATTCAGTCGCTGTCCACGCTCTTTTGCCAATGCGGTCAGGGCCCCAGCGGAGGAGAGCCGTGAGGTTGCTTCTGCAGGGGAGGGGACCAGCAGAGGCGATGGAGCCCAGGAGCCAAGGAAGAACAAACATGCTGGGGCAGCCAAGCTAAGGCGCCAAGAGAAGCGCGGAAGGGGCAGGGAGCTGGTGGAAACCCAGGTGGCAGGTGGGTCAATGCTGGCCCCTGCTCCGGACGCAAATCATGTGGCTGAGGCTCCAGGGGACAGGGAGCTGGATGAGGAGGTCAGGAGGATCCAAAGGGAAGAGGATGCCACTTATTCAGATTCTTCCCACTATGAAAGTGTGGGTGAGGGCAAGGATGAGTGGCAAAAGAAAAAGCGCAAGCAGGGCTCCAAGAAAATGAAAAAAAGGGAAGGGAAATCTTCCCCTGCAACGGGCCAGGTGCAGGAAGGCAATCCAAACTCTCCTCTTGTTGGGCTCTCCAACAGGTACCAAGCTCTCTCGTCCTCGGAGGAAGAGATGCCTAGGGCAAGCGTGGGGCCTACAGGGGGTGCTGAGCCTTCCTCTTATGGGGGTTTGGTGACCTCCAGGGGGAGGGCTGGCCCAGAGCCCAGTGGCAAGGAGGACGAGGTCGAGGAGCCCCTTGCCATGGACCTTTCAGTGTCCAAGAAACGTGGCAAGGGGTCATCCTCAGACCCGGATGAGAAGGGGGGTGGGAAGAAGAAAGCCATCTAACTCAATCACCAATGATGGCGGCACCCGCTCCGTTGACGCTGGCATCCATTAATGTTGCCAGCATTAAATCTGATATGGCTAGATTTGCGGCCTTTGATTTTCTCGGCCGCGTTGAAGCTGACATTTTGTTTTTGCAAGAGACCAGGCTGCCAAATTTGGCAGCTGTGCATAAGGCAAGGAGGGAATGGAGGTCTGGTCCATCTTACTGGTCTCTTGCGGCCGAGCCATATAGCGGAGTGGCGGTACTTTTTACCGCAGCGGTTGAATGCCGACGGGTTATCGAGTTAGAAATAGGGAGGTGCCTGATCCTGGATGTTCTCATGAAGGGACAAGAGCTTCGGCTAATCAACATCTACGGTCCCCAAACCAAGCGGGACCGCAAAGATCTCTTTATGAGGATCAAGCCGTACCTTTTTACCAGTCGGCAGGTGATCTTTGGGGGTGACTTTAACGCAGTCACGAGGACCCGTGACAGGGGAGGCTCCCTAGGCAAGCTGACTTATGATAGCGTCGCGCTTAATAGCATAGCTAGCGAAGCTTGCCTGGTGGATGTCCACATCCGGCACACCCCAGGCCACACGGGTTTCACCTATTATAGAGGCGAGTGCAGGTCTAGAATAGATAGGTTTTATTTGAAGGAGGAAGCCATCTCTTCACCAGTTTCTGTTGTTGAGGTGGAATTCTCCGACCACTGTCTGATTTTGTTTTCCCTGAATGTTGCAGAGACCCCCCGGATGGGTAGAGGCTTATGGAGGCTGAATTCATCACTCCTGGAGGAAGCAGAGATAAGACAGTCCTTTGAGGATTTTCTGCAGAGCCAGGTACCATTACTGGATCTTTGTAGCAGTAAGTCAGAGTGGTGGGAGATATTCAAGATCAGGGCTGCGAGGTTCTTCCGCCAGCTCTCTAGCCTCAGGAGCCTGAGTAAGTATCGTCTTTATCAGGGCCTGAGGAGGAAACTCGAACATCTCATCTCGACTGGAGGTAGCCGCGAGGAGATCTCCAGAGTGAAGTCTTTGCTCAAAGGGTGCCAGTATAATAGGCACGCATCTTTGGTTTTTGAGAGGGACTTCGGGAAGTACCACTCACCTGACCCTTACAGAAACTGCAAGATGTCAGTGAATCGTAAAGTTGTCACTGGACTGATCGACGGTACGGGATCTCTGAACAGGTCCAGATCAGGGATTCTGGAAGTCATCAGATCCTTCTACTCGCACCTTTTGAGGAAGAGGGATCTAGATCGAGATGTGATGTCGGCTTTCCTGGCTGAAGCTGTTCCTGAGCCAGGGGATGACATCTTCCTTAATGTTTTGACAGAGGAGATCAACATAGAGGAAGTTAAACTGGCGATTGATGGGCTTGCGCTCAAAAAATCGCCAGGGCCGGATGGCTTAACATCTGAGTACTATAAGACCTTTAAGGACCTCTTGAGTCCCCTCTTGACTGAGGTTTTCAATGAGTGTCTTTCCTCGGACACTCTCCCAAAGTCAATGAGGAGGTCGGCTTTGATCCTTCTGTCAAAGGGTAAAGACTCGAGCCGTATTGAGAACTGGCGTCCCATAGCGCTTCTCAATACGGACAGGAAGGTTCTGGCAAAAGTGCTGTTTAATCGGCTGGTCAAGTTTGCACCCCGGCTCCTCTCGGGCGCCCAGCATTGCTCTGTTCCAGGCCGTAGCACCTTTAGTGCTGTTCTAGGTGTCCGGGAGGCAGTGGAGCAGGGTAGGGCTGGTCACTGGGAGGGGTACCTGCTGTCCTTGGATCAGGCCAAAGCGTTTGATCGGGTTAATCACGAGTACCTCTGGTCTGTTCTTCTGAGATATGGCCTGCCGGTGGGGTTTGTCAATTGGCTCAAGACATTGTACGCGGGGGCTGAGACTTTCCCGCTAGTGAACGGTTGGGTCGGCCACCCATTTGAGGTTGGGTCTGGCGTCCGTCAGGGTTGTCCTCTGAGCCCCTTGCTGTACATGTTTGCCATTGATCCTTTCCTTAGGATGATTGATGGTGGGCCTATGGCGGGGGTCGGGATGGATCGGGCGGTGCCGGAAGCCGCCCTCAGGGTGGCAGCGTACGCTGATGACGTCACCGTCTTTGTGTCCTCGAGGGGGGAGGCAGAGTACGTGATGGCAGAGGTGGATCGCTACTCGGAAGCATCCGGGTCCGGCATCAACTGGGATAAGTGCGAAAGTCTCTGGTTAGGAAGGGGAGATCCTACATTTAGTCTCCCGGACACTCTTCCAGTGCCCCAGGACTCGGCTAAAGTTCTCGGCATCAAATTCGGCCGGGGAGATTACCCCATGCAAAATTGGGTGGTCAGGCTCGATGGTGCCACTCAGAAGGTGGCCCAGTGGAAGGGTTGGTCTTTGACCCTTCGGGAAAGGGTTAACCTGATCAAAACATACCTGCTCCCTTTATTCATCTACCTGGGCAGCGTATGCATTTTGCCAGAACCTCTCTGGACCCGGGTCTACAACCTGTTCTTCCTAATGTTGTGGGGGAACAGGTTGAACCTAATTAGGAGAGATGTCACATATCGCACGAGGAGACTAGGGGGGTTATCTATGGTCAACCCCGTGGTGTTTCTCGTAAACACCTTTGTTAAGATCAATATAGGCAACCTCTGGCAAGAGAGGGCTCCTCCGTGGGTATTCTCCTGTTGGGGATGGCTTCGGCCTTTCTTCCAGGAATGGGAGACAGGAGGGCGAGTGAAGGATCTTCGCACGCCGCACGGGCATCTTCCGGCTTACGCTACCGTGGTTCTGAAGATGATACGTCGGTGGGGTCTGGGGATGTGGGAGATCAGAACTCTGTCGAGGAAACTCCTCGATAAGAGGGTTCTGTTGACCCATTTCCAGAAGCCCCTGGCGCTCAAGGACTGCCCAAGTCGGGACCTGGAGGGAGGGTTACGTTTATTGAATTCTGACAGGATCCCCTTGAAGTTTTGGGACTTGACTTGGCGCTGTTTCCACGGGAGACTGTATGTAAGGGGCAACTTGAAGAGCAGGCCACTGGTGGATAGGGGTTGCCCTCGCCAGGAGTGCAGCAACGTACTGGAAAGCATGGAGCATT